>NC_138663.1:10817408-12017408 GCF_964273445.1 Streptopelia decaocto | reverse complement strand
ACTCTCAAGTGGACAAATATTCAGAGAGGAGACAATAGTAGGTAACAATTACAATAGAAAGAATTATTTTGCAAAGACAGTGGTGTTATATGGATCTTCTTTGCCCTTCTTCTGTTCGACAAAGTACAGACTTCTGTATCATCAGTAGAGCTGTGAACATACAGGAATCTCTTGGAAACACTCAGTTTCCAAGAATTTCCTTTGAGAAGAACGCAATAGAAATGGAAAGGGAAAACTGTAAGAGAGCATGAAAACAGATGAGTAAATAGGGACCTGTGTGACCTACACAGGAAAAATTATGTAGAAAACTCTTCTGAAAGACAATAAGAATCTAGGACAATGGTTTACAGGGGATCATGCATACCATAAGTACTTTTCTCCTGGATAAAACATGCTGAGGAACCTCGCTTTACCTACTAATATAGCTTGTAATTTCTGCTGTGGATACATGTAGTGTGCTCCAGAGACACCCAAGCAAATCAAGTCAGTAGGGTAGAAGGCACAGACCACAGTGCATCCCAGAACAGTATCAGCTTTGTTCCAAAATAGTACTACCACTTGAGAGCAATGCTTTTCCTAAATTAATAAATTATGACACTTCTTTTCATAGAAACAATGTCATGTATGTATTACTGCTTGTTTGAGAGCTTTCTGGATTACTTTCTCTGTAACACAGCACTTTATCTTGTAAATATGTATATGAATTGTAAAAGTAAAGGAAATAATGTAGAATGTCAAGACCTGAGTACTAAAATAAAATTTCGGCATGTTAAAAAGTCCAGGTAATTTTCAACCTATTTTAAGTGTTATTTAAAAGGTTACTATGTTGATTCAGAATTTCTCATTTTTCCATCAAAACAGTCAGTTTGTTTTCAGTGCAGGAATTATTATTTTATTTTTAAGTAACTGTTCATTGACAGAGAATAGACTGAGATAAGCATGAGGACAAATAATCTCACTTAAGCTTTTTTACTTTCCAAGTACTAAAACTTCCATTCAGGTGAATAGGCAATAATTACAGAATCATCTTTTTCCAGCTCTAAGAATACAAGGGAATAGTAAGAAAAATCTCTGGAGATCTGACAAAGGAGACGTGAAAGAAATATAAATGAAAAAATAAATGAAACAGATCATTTTATAGTGTTAATGATGTGTAGCTATGAAATCCTTGGTTGAATCACCAGAACTACAACATATTTTTCCTGCTTAGCCCCTAGTGAAATATTTTAAAACATTTTACTGGTATAAATGTGAGTCAGTAGTTTCTCTGAAGTCTTGAGTACTGTTACAAAAACAGCTCAATGTTCTTTCTGGGCTCCCAAAAAGGAGTTTCTAGCTGAAGAACTTAAAAAGAAAAAATGAAAAACAGAATAAGTTCCGCAAAACAAATAAATCCACTTCTCCCTGTGCCACACCCACACTGGCACATTTGGCTGAGGTTATGTTTGCGGAGTTTGAGATCTGAGATCTGAACATGGAAGGCATCAAGTACTCCATTCTGATCACTAACTGCCAAAGTCTATAGGCTCATTGACATCAGTAGGAAGATGTTCCATGATTTTAGTGAGCTTTGGAAAGTATCCCGTATTTCTGATTTTTAATGTAGAAGATATTTGTGCCTCTTCATTCAATCCAGAGATAACAGGAAGATGGATATGTGGTCAATTATGTGACTAAATTTTAAAATATGGACAGGGATAAAGAAGTATATTAATTATTTTAAGTCTTTACAGTTCAGTTATCAAGATCAAGTGATGGACAGTCTTAAAATTGAAAATAGATTTATGAAGTCACAAATCTCAGAAGCCTTAGGGCTGTCATTTGTCTCACTGTATCTCTTTGGAGACGTCTTGGTCAAATGCCATTGTGACTGGCTGTCCCACTTCTGGTATACCTTGTCTGCATGAGATGTTTATTGGGAAGGGAATCAAGAATATGACTTGGTGGAGGAGGTGCAGAAGCAAAGCTGTTCAATGATAACCATGTCGTTATAGTGAGTAGCCTGCTCACTATTACAGTGCCACAACCCCTGATTTCACTGCGGGACAATGATAGTGCTCTCCGCACACAAATGTAATCCAGAACATGTGCAAACCAAACCAGCTAGAACTGCATTAGCTGGCATTTTGTGCTTTTATGGCAGATTTTTACTGGCTGTGTGAGCACAGATGCTCCCTGGTCCAAAACACAAGCCCCTGCTTAATCCTTCAAAAAGTTTTGAACAAATCTGAACCAGCAGAATGGGTTTATCCTGGATCAGTGCTTTGTGGCATGTGTCCACGGAGTTTTGGATCTGATAGAAAGAGCCCCCAAGCCAAATTTTGTGTCTTGTTGAACCATAGCCCAGGTAAACATCAAAATAATTTTTGTTCTATAGTGCCAGATATTGCCATGTGGAATGGTTTACAAATGAGACATATGTGGTCTCTGTAACATAGAATTTTACTTTAAAACAGGATCGAATTATTGCACAAGAACACGGGACTTTTTTTTTTTTCTTTCTTTTTTTTTCTTTTTCTTTTTCTTCTAATGAGGTGGCTCAGAAATAGTGCTAATCTCATGTTGCTGTCTCATGCCCCATGCTTATAATCATTCAGGGGCCTTGCCTGTATCTGTCCTTCATGGGCAAAATTCCAGAAAGATGCAGCGCTTTCTCTCCATGTTCCTTTCCTTGAGCCTGAATATTGGTCCTAGGAAAAGAAACTACCCAGAAAGACAACCAAACCTGAGTCCTTATCCACAGTGGGATGCTGCTCATACTGTTTATCTTCTTCCTAAAAGCAGATATTACTTGTTAGTTGTAAAAAGTGGTGTTATGAGAGAAGAACAAATGCAAACTGTGACGCTCTCTTCTGAGTGAACATAACTGACTTAGGGTTTCAATCTAAATGTATCCTGAATTAATAATGTATTATTATGGTCATATTCTACAACTGCTAGCATCAAGAAATATGATTCTTATTTTTTTCCCTTCAAGAAATGCACTAAACTATGATGAGACTTGGGCGTCTTTTAAAGGGGTATACATTGATAAGATAAATCTGTGCATGAGGAAAACAAGTTAAACATGGAATAGCACATAAAAAAGGCATCAAATCTGTTGTTTATATCCTAAATTAATAATATTTTAACAACAACTGAGAAACTCAGCACACTAAGATAGGTTAATGAATACCAAGGGCCAAATGAAGATTTCTGTGACACAGAAGTAGTACTAGTGCTTCAATTAAAGAATGTCTGGTTTCTTACAAGCACAAGAAAGCATAGCTTTTTTCCTCACATCTTTTCTTCTTCATCTCCAATCCACTGGAAACAGCAATTCAGTGGGGGCCTGATCTAGTTCCACTGTAGTCAGTAGAAAAGTCTCTGACTGGGATCTGGCTCAAGTCCTTACTAACATTACAGGGTGGGGTTAACAATGTAAAAAGCTATCGTTTCCAGATCTGACTATCTAAGACCAGATGTGCAAGGCAGGAAACCATATGATTAGATTCAAACAATAAATAAAAAAGGAGTTGCCCTTGTTTAGAAGCATTTTCCTCTAGTGGAGATTTTCTAACCATGACAACATACTGCAGGATTCAGTATTTAGTCATTGAGTGGTTGAACCTCTATCCAGCAAAGCCTACTGAATCTTTGGGGAGTCAGGATTAACTGAAAGAACAAATGTAAGAGATCACTTCATGTCCAGCTAAAGCCAACAAAGATTTTAATGCTGAACTTTCTTCTGGTTTTCATTTTCTGCATTTCAAGTTATCTTATTTGAATCTTCTATTGCAGGATCCTTTCAACTGTTGTCGTGTGTTTCCAGTTCATAAAAGTAGGCATTGTTTGAAATGAGATACATTCCTTGAAACCAGCTTTGCTGTCTTTCCTTCTCTCCTTCCTCACCTCTCTCTTCCCCTACCCCCTTCCTTTCTTGTCTTCTCTTCTTCCCTTTCTCTTTCTCCCTTCCCCACCTTCCTTCTCCCCCTCCCTTCTTCAAACTCTTCCATGTAAAAAACAAAAGCAACAAAACCCAAAATAAAAGTAAACAAAAAGATACCCACCACGAACCAACCCAAAGTGATCTGTGTTTGACAGCCTTACATATTACAGCAATTCCCACAGCATGGTGGTCACAGAAACGAGCACACTGTGGGCCGCTTCTCTCTTTTGCACCTTGTATAATAAGAATTGCCTGTTTAAAATGGGTTGGAAATACTGCAGTTCTGATTTGCAGCTTTTTTTTTTTGCAATCACTTTTGCATTTTTTTTTTTTTTTCCACTGAGTTAAGTGTCTAGAGGAAGTTGAAGGCAAATCTGCAATTTTTTAACTTGGTGTATGCTTCAAGTGTATGAGGGGAAATTGTGACTCTGTGACTTTTGAGGTCATTTGCCATTGCAAAACATCCAATCACATGTGCAATAGGGGGAGAGAGAGGGAGTTATGAGGTTACTCATAACTGGATCAGCCCCCAGAATGTAATAAAATATTTGGGCAGCATTTTCAGGATAAAGGGCCCTGTGCTAATATGTCTTTAAGACTGAAAGTTTTCACAACTGTGAGTAATTGGATTAGTTTCTGGAAGCAGCCACCATGAAGAAGGTGCCTGAATAGGAACTGAAGTTAGAGTCTTTGACATACTTAAAACTCTAAATTTACCAGTCACTACTTTCCCATTTATTATCACTGTAGAAGAATGTAAGGATTTATACATTAGTACAAAGGTGGACATTGTCCTGTTTTCATTTCCATTCATTTCTCTGTCAAGGAGGAAATAACCTGCACCTGGAATGCAAACCTCCCCTGCTACAAAAAGAGCAGTTAAAACAGAACAAAACACAACTGTTATAAATCCCAAGGCAGATGCTGTGAAGGCTTCTCTCTCCCTTGCCACTAGTATCATGTTTATTACTATAATTAAAAGATCTGTATAATACGGCAACAGTAGGTGAAGGATATGGTTAGATGCTAATTTTTTCCTCTCCACAGATAAACATGTTATAAGAACATGACTTTACCAACAAGAAAACAAGCCAATTTTATTTTGCCTAAAAAAAGTAGGTTTCAAAAGAAAGAAAAGTAGCACCATTCCTAAATATTGTATGGAACTAATATGGTATGGAAGGCAGAAGCTGGGTTTCTAAGCTATAGTTCAAAACCATCACAAAATCTGCATGCACAGGAGGAATCAACTCTTCAACCTGAGGGAGGTCAGCCTGTTCCAGCTGAGGTCATTCTGATTAATTTGGACAGCTACTGAGCCAGCTGGTAAACAGATGCTTTCTTATAAGTTGATGATTTAGAAAAAAATAGGCCAAATGGTTTGGTTGTGGTTGATGCAAGAAGTCTGATGAACACTGCCATATATTTTCTTCATTTTCCAGTCTGAAGTTCTGAGGCAGCAAAAATATAGTATTATGCTTAAAAATATGTTGATAACATATAAAAATCACGAACTGAAAATGTGCAAAAGATTTGTCTGAGCTACACCATTCCACCATTGCTACTGTAGTAATTTTTGTGGGTCTTTGTAGCAACTCTGGGAAAAGTGCCCTTTTTTATTTATGTTGCAGTAATTCCCTGGGTCACAAAGCAGGTCTTGGGTGCACTCCTTCCTATCAGGTGCTATGTGTATCTGACTATGAGACAGATACGCTTTTGTAATTTTCGCAAGGAAATCACAATGTCTGCTGGAAAAGGTGGTTTTGCCCTTCTGGAAAGACATGCTATCACACAGAATTAGTCTCAACACTTAGTTCAGAAGGTGCTTAACTCCATGTACCAAACTGCTGCAGGAAGATGTTGAAGCTGTACATGTCTGGACTTTCCCTAGAGATGGATGGGCAGCCATTCTTATTCTTATTCTTTTTCATTCATTTTCTCCCTCCCCACACCTTGTTATGTTGGGGGGGGGGTGGTGAGGGAAGAGGAGGAGTTTGAAGCAGGGGCGTGTTGTTTGATTTGTTTTCTCATGGACCTTATTCAGGCTTGGCCTTAATTAGATTGTCTCAGAAAATTTACAGTGCCTGGTTGTCACCAGTCATTGGCTTTTAAGCAAACACAGCCATGGATACACTGAGCTGCATTCTTCTGTCGCTTCCTCTTTTCTCACTTTTTCTGCTCTCCTAGTGGCATATCACTGATTTACACCAGTGCAAATAAGATCCATCTGTTGGTTTCACAGACACACACTGGTTGTTTCTCCTGTTAAATGATACCTTTGTGAATTGTCATTTCTGTGGGCATCTGGTCCCAAAGTAATGAAAGCAGGGGGTGTAGTGGCAGGGAGAGATAGGGCAGGGACAGAGGATTGGGTCTGTACAAGTACCAGGGCTCTGCAGAGCAAAACCACCTGTTGGTAGAAGTCTCCAATCTGCTCAAGTCTGCAGTGAGCAGGAGTGCTGTGGTTGCTTAGTTTTAAGTTTATCAGAAGATAGCAAACGTGAAGATTAATGCTGGGTTTCTTTAAGTCGCATGTTGCTGATAATAGATGCATCTAGTAACTTATAGATGTTGCTAGCACGTGTAACCAGCACACTTCACAATTCTGTTACAGACTTTGGCATGTGCATATGTCATCTACAGCATAAAAATCTCAGCATATAACGTATGCAGATAGATATGCCTGAGCTAAGGCACAAGGTAAATACTCAAATGAATGTGAAACCCTACTTCATTTCATCACTTCTGGAACCACACTACAGAATAAAATTTAGCAGCCTGGTCACCTGTCAGCAGATATTTTTGTGCTGTAGGTTATATAAGGAAACATCAAACTTTGTCACAGACATGTGAAGCGTTTTGTGTGCAACAGGACCTAGGCATTGCTTCACAACACTGCTAACTTGGACATGAGACGACCCAAAAACGGCAATTACCTAGTAAAAAATAAACACCTTTAGTAAAGGAAACTTTTTTCCTAGAACCATACATTAACACATAGGTTTAAAGAATGGAGGAGAAGCAGTTAACAGAGATGTTATAAACTATGGAGAAATTCATTGCATCTGAGAAATGACTGGAAATTGAAAGTACTCTCTTAGGCTTTAGTCAGCAGATGTCCTGCCATTTGCGTTCAGCACTGAACTGCTTTCAAATCAAAATCACATGAGGACCTTTGGGAAGCAGTGTTTTCAAACTGTTTCCCCTTGCAATCTGTCAGAAGTTTTCCATTAAGAAATACCACCCTGGACTGGATCTTGTTAAGATCATGATTCTGATCTCAGCCCTTCCCTCTCTCTCTAATAAATGACCTTTCATAAGAATTTCTTCACTACTGATTGCCTCTTCGTTTCTTCCTCCAGTTAATTTTTTATCCTCAGTGTCATTTTTTTGTTTCTGCCTGTTCCCCCAAAACAGACCTTAAAAGTGTAACTTCCCTAGAGAATTCACCACTTTCCAGAACCAGAGATTTAGCTTGAAGGAAACTGTTTTCCCTCCACCCTACAGCCTCAAACCTGTGGGTTTTTCACTTGCCAGGAGTTATGCTTCCAAAGGCCATCAGCCTCTGGGCATCCTTTCAGGAACTGCCACTGTGGAGCTGCTGCACGGCTTCCCCCATCAAAGCTGTAGATGATGCTTGGGAATGTGTGGCCTTGGGACATGCTTGCATCACCCCTGAAGCTGTGTCCCCCTGTTCAGCTGGCTGTGCAGGCACCAGAGCACCAATGCAATTCTGCTTTTTGGGACCAGCTCAGATGCAACATGGGTCTTTCACAGGTATCTACTTTCCCAGGAAAAAGGCCATAAATTGGGCAACACTTGTGACTTGACTCTTCATCTGATGGATGCAGCTGGGAGCGGTGCACACAGAGGAACTGAATACGGAGCTGGACTTGGGCACAGCCTTTGCTGGAGGAAGCTACATCACCATTTTACTTCATGACTTCACATATCTCCTTTGGATGACTGGGGGATTGTTAGACCAAGAACGTATTGGGTTCATGAATGACAGAAAAGTGATTAACTGTTCCATGAGTTATCATGCTGCCAGGAAGTGTGAGGAAAGGCTTAAAGAATTGCTGTAAGAGACTTGACAGTCTCCCTTACAATTGTATTGGAGCTCTAGGCCTGCAATGGCAGCAGGGACTCTGGGTGCTCCACCACCACTCTGGTAGCCTACCCTTTGGGATAAGGCCAAAAGCGACCTATGTGACCAAGGTCCAGGGACTGAAATGCACTGGCTTTAAGGATTCTGACTGCTTTTTAAATGTTCTTTTTCCTTTATAGTAGTTGTATTCCTTTGGATTACACTCTGTTATGCCCAGGAATGCTTTCTGAACACATCCTGAGCCATGGGTGAAGATATTTTTTTCATTCTTTCCGCACTGCCAGTCTTCCTTACATAGACCTACCACAACGTGTCCTGCACTGTGTAATCAAACGTTGAACAGAAGACAAGTGTAACACAGCTCAGCTTTGTGGCTCACCACATACATGGCAAAACTGACTCTGAAGTATCGTGCCAAAGCAAACCCAGGTCTCAACCCCCAGTCTAGTACGACGTGGGAGTTTTATCTAAGTGGGTTTTACAATTGGTATGTTTTGATCTGTGGTGCCTAAATTAAAGCATTTCTATCAAGAAACCAATAAAGCTCAACCAATTACTTCCAATGAAGCTCCAGATGAGGAATAATCTCAGGACAGTAAAATAACAGAGACTGATGGAGTCAAAGCAACCATCAAAACCAGTGATGTTTAGTTTGCTTCTGTTGGTGGTTAATTCTGGAGTGCTTCACTATCTGAAAGCTTCAGAGATACCCCTGAATCCTTACCTTGAATGGGATAAATTGCATATTTCCACAGTTGCATTCTGATCTTGTTCTGTTTTAGATTATGTTTATTATTAAAAAATCCCTCATGCTTTATATTATTTTCACATGTTGTTTACGAAGGGTTAACAACTGATTATTATCTGTGATATAATGGAAGCCATATATTGTAAAAAGATTTTGAGCACATCTGTAGAAGGTACAGCATGTTACAACATACTTATTGATCTGCTTGATGTTCTGGCAATTGACTGTGGCATTTATTAAAGCAGGTATCATTACTTACCAGGAAAAAATATAGCATGGAGAGTGGACAAAGGGCAAAGAAACTCCTGCAGTATCAAGGCCAGTGCATGAACTTTCCCACCATCTCTCCTTATTCAGTGCAGCCTGGCTTAACTTTTTCAATGGGCCTAATGCTCTGCCCACAGTTGTGCCTATCCCACAATTTTCTGCTGTTTTTGCAGATGTTTGCCAGGGTAATCTCTGTGCTTTAGCATGCAGTGGCTGTAAAGGTGAGATGTAAGGCTAAGTGTCTCCTGGATCGTATTCACATATAATGCCACTGAATATGAGTGTTTCAGATTAAGATCAGATGCTACATAAGGTTTCCAGAGCCTGACTTCTGGGAGATGGAGGGAGCTCAGCCGCACACAGTACGTGGTCCAAATATCCCTGCTCAGCTTCCTTTCATGTTAGAACGGCCATGGACCTGAAAGCCCTGGAAAACAGCTCATTCATTTCTTAATTAAGAGTTTAGTAAGAGGTCAGAGTATGGACCTCTCAGCCTCCATGTTGAGAAGCAAAGCACAGAAAGTGATTTGTTCCTTCCTCAACTATGTACCCACAGAATGTTTAAGGAAAATGGACCTATTCATGGTAGAAACTGAGTCTATAATTTAAAAAGAGATTTATTTTTTATGCTGGAATATATCAGAAAGAAAACTAGTTAAAACAAGGTCCAGGTGTTCCAATAAGGAAGGAATTAAAGATTTTAACAGAGATGATGCTTTCTAATTCTCGATCAAATGATAACCTCGAGTATATGTCAGCCAATGAGAAAAAAACTTTTTTTATCATCATAGCTGATACTTATTGTCCTCAGTTACCAACAACATACTAATAGAAATTGTCTGTATAAAGAAATTAGTACATAGTTTTCTGCCTCATCATTGAACCTTTGGAATGTATAGGCATAGTAAAGCTCTGCAATGAAATGTAAATAGAGCTATAAATGTATGTGTAATCTTTGGTAAGGCAGATCATGTCCACTGAATGTCCTGCACTTTTCAAAACTTCCTAAAAAACTTGTTATTCTCAGGGTAAGATCAACTTTAGCCATCAACACAAAAATTATAGATGCAATAGATATGTAACACTTTTACCAGTTAAGGTGCAGTTTTAAAAAGTTTTTTTCCAGAAGAGTTTTACATACAGGAAAATGTAAGAACCCCCCTTAATAATTTTAAACTCTCAATTTGCATTTGTGTATTTTTTTTTCCTCAGTTTCTGATAGTTTCTCAATTTTCACCTGCTGGTAAAAAGTAAAGAAAAACTAAGACATAATCCAGTATGCTCCTCAATTGGATGGAGTGTATAGCTTTGACTCTCAAATTGTGTTTGGCTGTAAGAGCATAGCCGAGCCCTGAAAGAGTAACATAACATTTCAGGACCAACTTTCCTTACATATCTTTCTTTCCATGTTCCCTCTTCGGTTGCAATAACTCTTGTAAGTAGTTGGTTGATCAGTCTGGATGATCAGGCCCACCTACAAAAAGATGAGTTATCAAGCTGTGTGGTCTAAAACAGAGGTATACCATGTAGAATATTAAGATTTATTCTGTTCATTTTATTCATGTGTGTGGTCCTGCATATTTCTTGCCTGTTGTTTACATTATACAGAATATTTTTTTTTGGTTACTCAGAATATGATACAGATACAGTGCCTCTTTCCTATTTAAGTAAGCAAGCTTTGCTTTCAGCCATAAAGTCTTCACTACTGTAGCTAGGGATCGAACTAGGACTGGGTGAATGGGTGTTTTTACTGGAAGAACCATTTAGTTTAAAATATTTGAAGGGAATGATTCGTGGTAAACATTTGTGTATTTATATGAGGACTTGTAGTTGGTGCCAATAACCCCAAGGGAAGGTTTTTATGAAGTTTTATTCAGGAAAGTGTATGTTCCAATACTAGCAGAAGGAATGAAATGACACATTTCATCTATTTTAGTTAAGTAAGGATTAGTGTCTCTCTTTTTATCTAAATTATTCTGTTCCATTTTACATGCATATAGTTTCCCATGAAAAAAGTGCCTCCATGAAGCAGTATTCCTAGGGACTGAAAATAAAAGAACAGAGGCATTCCATCTGCCTACCTGTCTGTCAGCCTGTGTATCTGAGTTTTTATCCTCATATTTTCAAGCCTGTCTATTCCCGTACTTTTAAGCCTTTTATCAGATAGTTTCCTATCTAAAAAAGTAATTTAATTTTATGTTTGGTCAGCTTCCACTACTTGACTTTGGCTTCTTCTTGTTACTACTCTTCCTTTCTCCTGCGTATGTACCACCCCAGTGTGTTGCTATTCAGTCACAGGCAGGACCACTCTGCCCCTATTGCCTTAGTTTTTGACAGTCTTTTATAGTTATAGGAGGTACAAATATATTTTTTCATAGAGTAATTGTCCTATTCTCCTTAGAAATCTCACTTCACACGATGTCAGGTTGTTTTCACATGTTATCTTCACTTCAGCTTAGTCTTGCTTATTCAAGAAAATACTCAATTGTCCACATCTGTCAGATGCCTTCAAATCCCTATTAATATTGTTGTGTTGCATCTCCTCACCACTTTAAATTTCTTAGCTGTTAAAAGAGTCTTTCTGAGGCTTTAATTTTCCTTATAGTCTGCTTCTGTCCTCTATTCAGATTATGCTCTATGCCAAAAAGATATCCTATCTGCTTCAAGTGTGCTGCTGGCAAGCCAGAAGGCTCTTCTGCACCGAACTGACTGAAAACAAACTGTCTAATATGTGGTCTTCCAGCACACAAGCCAGAGGCCAAATCTAGCAAGATCTACAGGGTCTCCTCCTTGCAAAGTAAAGTAACGGACACAGCACGTTCTTATCTTGGGCATATCCTTGCACCAACCAAGTGGATATCTGCCCCTTGCCTATTCCTTTACTGGCACCTCTGAAGGAGTCTTTTCCCATGAAGTTCCTTATAGGATCACAGCTTCTCTTGATTCCTTATAGGATCATGACTTCTCTTGGAGCCTCATAGGGAAAGACTATCAGACTGAGAACTTAAAGACCTTAGAAACAAGATTCCACCATTTCTATGACTGAAAATGGTTATAAAACAGACCAGATGTGTTCCCAAATGTAAAGATGAGTGAGGAATAAAATCTTGTTTGATTCTTGATACAGACATTAATTTTTATTTGAGACTAGTGATTTGTTCAAATTAAGAAGCAGTAATACCGTAATGATTTGTTTGGGTCATGGTGATTTTCTCTATTTGACAGGATCATTTATAATAATTAAAATAAATAATTTCCAAATTAAATAGCCATATGAGGACAGAAAGAGTGTTAATTTTTTTTTTTTTTTTTTTTTTCTGAAAGACTGAGATGAACCATGGCATTATCCTGATTCTGGTACAGCTGTTTCAGTTTTCAAACTTCTTTCCCTCCCTCATGGTTTAAAACATAGTGTGAAAGAAATAGAAGTGAAAAGAAATAAGAAAGGATATATTGCTCTGAGTATTCTGTGCAAGCAAAAAAGCAACAACGAAATGTGAGGCCATTAATTTTATTTATTTGTTTATTTCAAGCTGTTTAGAAATATGTTGTTCTGCCAAAACCCTGAGTACAAATACAAAACCTTTTGTAATAAATCTTGGGAATTAAAGCCAACTTCCATATACTGTGGAGAAAATAATCTTACAGGAACAACCACTGTGCAATATCTGTCCTCAGGTATGTACACAGTTTCCAGGGTACTCAGCAGATGGAACAAGTGCATCCTTTCTTTTATCTCACTGGATCTCCACAGAGCTATATAAATCATCACAACTAAAGAACAAAGTCTAAAATGTAACAAAATACCCTGAATACCAGAATCATATGTCATCTAGTTTCAGGTTTGCTCCTGGAAAAGCCCTAAATTGTATAAGGAGGTGAATTATGTTCATATATATGAGTGTAATGTGAAACAATGTCTCTTACATGTGTTTTTCCCACATACTTATCCCAGGTTATTCTTTCACAGGTTTCTCTGACTCTATAACCTGTTTTCAAGCAAATAGGCAAAAAAGATGGAGAACGAGAGGAGTCTCAACTCCATCTCAAAAGACACTCGCAAGCAAAATGAAGGCAATGAATAAGAGTGCTGTAATTTCCTGTTAAGGTGGTTCAGAGCAGTAATGATACAGCAAGTTTATTTCTCTAAGGCAAAATAAGCACATCATCCACTGTTAGTGTGGTGCAATGTGTGCATTACCCATAGTCAAGGACTTTACCTCAAACCATGGAGATGGTATTGAGCATGGACCTAACTCTACTGAGTGTTACCCTAGAAAACAGCGTGTCTGCTCACAGTGGCAAAAGTTTTGGCTGTGAGTTTTAACTTACCTCTTGAGCCCATCTAATTTATTTCTATTTTAATGCAGAGCTGTATTTTTGCAGGGAAATGAATATAGGTCTTTTGTAAAGCAGGTGGTTTGTTGAATAGGCCTTCTCATTTTTAAATATTGGGAAAGAAATAAGACTTCCGTGGTCTCCAGACAAATGAGACTTAGAGGTTGTAAGTCTATGACTTCCAAGTTGACCTTCCGTTACTGCTGAGTTGCTGTCAGCCATGCAAGACCGGACAGAACAAAAGTGGATTAGATTTCAGAGACATTAACCACTATACTCTGTGGTCCAAACTCTTTAGTGCATGACCTGAGAAGTAATTCTAGCTTGCCGCCACACATGGCAATATGTAGATCCTAAAATCAAGCTCATTAAAAGACTTAAACAAACAAGACAGAGGAAAGGAAAAAGTGGAGACAAATGAGCAGCAGCTAACAGAAGCTGAGCTTGGCAGCTATCTTCACTTCAGAAACTGATTATATGGATATTTCCATCTCTTAAAAAGGGCTTTACTACAAAACAGTCAAACACCAGAAGAAAATGTGGAGCGAAGGAAATTAGTACGTATGCTTGGAAAGTAAAAATCCTTAATGACTTGGCCTGTGTTTAAAACAGACACATTCTGTAGATATTTAACCTACTTTAATTTCCTGTTCTACCTGAGTGTGATCTGTCCCTGAGTTCTTCTGCAATGCAAGAGTTGAAATAAAACATGATTTCTCATTCTCCTTTGAACACTGATTTAAATGTTTTGAAATGAAGAAAAAGTTTAGTGGGTTTGAGGGCACAGCTAAAAGAAGTCAGAATTTATCTTTAATCTGGAGGTCCCAGAGAAGGAGATTGCATCCATAGGCTGCAGGTCTGATCCCAGGCCTCCTCCATGTTCTCATTCTCCAGTCCTTACTGAAGCCAAGAGGCAGAAATGCAAAGACACACGGGCACACACAAAAAACCAAACCAAACCAACCAAACAAACAAAACCCACAAAACAAAACCCAACACAAAACAGCAGACAAAGAAGAAAAGGCTGATCTGTGTCTTGGCTTTGTTTGGGGTGGGGTGTGGTTTGTTTTTTTTTTGTTTGTTTGTTTCTAAAAGCTCTGCAAGAAAAAGATAGAACCAAGTAAAAATCTAAATTTTGCTTTAATCTCTGGGAGACCTGGGTATAGTTCTAAAAAGTTCTGAAAGACTTGACATTTAAGAAATGCAGTCTGGATTTCAAATCTAAATTTCTTATTTTAGACATATAGCTATTTGGAAGTCTACATTTGATTTTTGCTTTGGATGAAAATGTAGCTTAGCTGATCCAGTAAAAGTATTTTCTCCTTTCCCACTTAAACCGTGAAAATGTCTTATTGTTCTGTTTTGTTTGGGTTTTTTCTGGTATGGAGCTCAGCATTAGAAAATCTGCTTTTCCAAAGAATTAAATAGCCTCTCAATTTTGAAACTTCTACTAATCGATTGAAAGAGCTGAAGCCACACACCACTTAGTACAGAACTGGTGTGAGTTCATACTGCTGCTTCAAATTTGTTCAAAAATATTTTGATAGGGTAATTTTGTCCTGGCAGACTCAGGATCAGATCAAGTATCATCTGTTGTCCTGCAGCTACACAAATGCAGCCCAAGCACCATCTGGTGTGCTCTGGCACAGCATGCATGCCACAACTGAAACATGATCACACGCTCACACCAGACCTACATCAGATTGCTCTTGCTTTTAGTGTGTAGATCAAGTATCAATGAAGAAGGAACCACTAATTATTTGCCATGGTTTTAAAAGCAATATCCCACAGTCAGTCCCAAGTATTGGGTTAATGCTGGGAGATGCTGAATCCTTCTCTCCTATCTGGTATAACTGGGGTTCCCAGTTGGGCTGCTGGTGAGCAGAGTCACTAAGGGACACACTGTGTTAGGCCGGGCTTAACTAAGGGACAGCTCAGCTGTGGCCACAGTTACACAACTGCTACCATGAAAAGCAGACCTGCTTTCTGGGCCTTCAGTTAAACAAGATACTTGCACAGCACAGAGGACACCGGTGTTTTCTTAGAATGTTGTGGCCAATGTCCAATTAATCTTTAACTCCAAAATCTATATTTAGAAACTGCTTTCATTTTGACCTTTCCTCGGAAAATGTATTTTGGTTCTATGTAAGTAGGATTCATTAAATGTTAAATAAATAGTGTCTAATGATGCTCACAGTCTTAAGCTAAAATATTCTCTTTTGGTATTTTCTGTATCTCCTGTTTCACTTCCACATATACAAAAAAGCACCTATATATTTCTAGCTTTGACTTAATTTGATTCATAAAAGGAGAATAAGGAAAAACTTATGAATGTTTAGATATCCATAATAAACCAGACAATTCTGATACTTTATATCTGTTATAAAAAGAAAGAAAAAAAAAATAAAAGAAAAAAATGGTTTGGGGAAGTTTGTTGTCAATTTCAAAAGTTTACAACTTGTTGGGGTTTTTTTATTTTTTTAAGTGTTTTTTTAAGATTTCTAACAAAGCAAAAGAGTAAAACATAAATTTTAAATGTGTTAAAATATTCTGTTTTGTGAAAACCATTTTTTCCCCCATTTCCAGCTTTTCAAGCATTTTGAACTTCTAAGAAAAGAAAATTAAATTCCCAGATAGAAAACTATTTCAAATGGAACCATTTTAAAAATATCCAAACATCAATTTATTTCTTAACAAGATGAATACGTGTTTTCAAAGCAATTCTGTAATGCTGAGTGTACATTTTTTCCTAGAAAAAATTATGCATCCGACTCTAATCAGTTCACACCTGCGTAAAATGAGTGTAAGCAGATGTATAATGCTTCTGTTATAATGTGGTATGGCTTCCACTCACAAGGGAAATCCTGGCTCCAGCAATGTCAAAGAGAGTTTCTCAAACTCATTTCTTCACACCTAATTCATGTTTCATCTTTAAGAATCAGTGATTTCACAGTAGTATAAACGTTGCTACTCTTACTGGTATAATTGCCAGCTCACTCACATTAAATATGCTTAGTATCAGAACAATTCAGATTATTTACTTTATCTAGGGCCAAAATAATGGTTCATGCCCTAGATATTTCCTGTCTAGACTACTATATTGGTCTTTGGATAGATTTTCTGCTTTTTCCATTGTTGTTTTCAAAGTGAAATGAACAAACCTCTGTAGTTTGTTTCTTACTTTTCTAAGCTCACAAGAAGATGATGGGTCTGTTTTCTTGGCTCATAATGTCAGAAAACTATATCCCTGGTGAGGAATCAATCCTTTATTTTTATTCAAATTGTGATTAAATGAGAAAGCAGAAATTGATTCTGTGGGTTAATCTACAATAGAGTTCCCTTTAAATAATGGCAAACTTACAGCAGTGGCCTCTGAAGTATCCTATTTATTGCACTCCAATGAAAGATGATAACACGCTGCATTCAGTGACTCAGTAGAGACACTGAGAGGTCAAATATTCAGGTGGGTTTAATTTATTATTTTATTCTGAACATTAGTTTAGATGTTAGATAGATGTCCCATACAAATTAACCCTATAATCTCCATCCATATCTCCAGATAATTATCTGAATTGTCTTAGAAGCCTACCTTAATACACCTGTTTTAGAGTGCTGAGGAGTCTCTGAACCTAAATAAGACTATCAGATGCTTAACTTTTAGATAACTAAATGAATTTGGAAGAACACTCTTATGGAATACTATCTTTCCTTTTCTTTTGGACACCTTTTAATTTGTGAAGGTTGTCTAAGAAATGTGGTGACTGCCTGTGGATTAGTAAATATTGATATTTTTAGAGTAGCTGAACAGGTCACTAAGGGATTAATAAGCCATCATCTGTTACTGTTAATTGCAGTTTGAGGTTGACCCAATTTATTATAAGATTAAATAATTCTAGTCCAACCTTTGCTTCAATATCTTGTTCTCTCGCATTTGAATGAATGACCAGTCAGAATCCATAGCATACATTTTAATTAATCATTTTTCAGTTTTCAGTTTTTCCTATAACAGTGACTTATTACATGTATTTCTTCAATATATTTGTCCATACACAATTTGCTGTTATCTGAATGTTCTTTGGAAAATCATGACCAAAAAGTTACTCATTGACACCGTGTTGTGGTTTGTTTTGTACTTGGGGCACAGGCAGCTTCACTGCTTGTGTGATTTTGTAACCTTTGAGATTTCAGCTGAGGGACTTTGTTCTTCTATAAGCATGAATTTTGTTTATTGAGTTTCCTACTTAACATGTTTTTATTCAGGGAATACTATTCATGCATGCTTCCCAACCAGTACTCCAACAAAGCTCAAGTGTTCTGTTGATCTCATTGTGAACAGTTTTTAACAAAGATTTTTGAAAGCTTTCCAATAAAAATGCAACAGAAGCAGACTGGGAGAGGTTAGGCAAACAGTGCTGCATTATACATGGCCACGTATAGTACTGTGCTCCAGAAAGGCTGAAGAAATGTAATTGCTCAAAGGGACCATTTATGGGGAAAAATATTAATAAACATAAGTAAATGGTCCACAATCATATTTAGTTTGAAGAAAAAATGAAGACTAATGTCATCTCTGATCTAGAAGATTTTGGGTCACTACAAAACTTTCCAGTTTTCAATGGTATGTGAGGCAAACGCTCTTTCAAAAACACTTGAAGATGCTTTCACAAATCTCCAGTTTTAACCTAAATCTTTGCAAATATCAACAAGTGCAGAGTGACAGTGGTATTGATTGAGTAAGGTATAGGCTGTTCATCCTTTATTATTCCATGTTATTAAAAGTAAAGAATTGTGGTTATCGTATGCTACTCCAATTAACATTGTGCAGACTGTATTGTCTAAACCTCAGTGTCATATGATGTTGTCTTCTATTCCTGTCTTCTTTCAGAAAGTATTTACTTACTATGGCCAGATCTACAAGCAAAAATTCTCCATGTTCTTTTCTTTGTGAAGATATTCTAGGCAGCCAGCCAATTCCTCTTTCTTCGTATTGGGATAGACGAGAGAGTACATGGGGGTGTTTGTCATCTCACAGCTGACGCGCGATTCCTTCGAGAACAGGGCTGAGCAGGGCTAAAGCAGCCTCTGAGCTGTGCTAACAGAAAAGCAGATGCCCCTGAGGAGCTCCAGACTGATTCCAGCTCCCAGCCTCTTTTCAAAAGCTTGGTGCTTAGAGAAAAAAGAAAAACAATGGTTACATTACTGGGCTTTAGTATGAATCCATGAGATATTATACCTTTGTAGCATGGATACAAATATTGCTGTTGCAAAGGAAAGCACTCTAATAAAACAGTCGTGAATTATTTGGCTAATACTCTTGTTCTGTTAAAGACTTGCCCTGTTCTCAAAGAGAGTCATCAAAAGTCAAAACCTGGGCTACCAGGAAATTGAGATTTTCTCCAGTGGGCTCATCACTTGTTAAGTATTAATAACATCTGAGCCAATATGCTTTGAGTATATACTGGATTTCTTTCTTTACATCATCTTTGAATCCCAGATTTCCCACGGCCCCAAAACCAACAGAGAATAGTTATTTATCAGTCATTACTTTTTATTTCAAGTTTTGTTTTTCCAGCACTGATATGTGTGCATTAGTAATATGTGCTCTCTATATATTTCCACTATAATATTATATTTCAAATACATTTTTATCATCACATCTCTTCACCCTTTCTCAATATAGATGATCCTATAATATTGCTTCACTCAGCTGCCCTGCTTTTTTAACTCCTATAGCTCTAAATACATGGCAGTTGTAACAACTATATTTATGTGTCTAATTTTAAACTTGCTGAATGATAATCGCTAAAATTGATTCAGAAACTAATGGCTTTAGAAGCTACAATAGCATAACTTTAGTTGCCATTGGTTAGTGGAAGCTTAATAATACTATCCACAAAAAACCTATAAGATCATCTACTTTTGATAAAACTATTGCTGAACTTTCAAAACTAGCCACTGTAAAAGAGGGAGTTTTGGTTGGGTTGTAGGGTGGGGTTTTTTTTGTTTGTTTTGTGTTTTGTGTTTGGGTTTTGTTTGGTTGTTTTGTTTTGTTTTGTTTTGCTTTTGGTTTTGTTTTGTTTTTGTGTGTGTGTGATTTTGTTTGTTCATGGGATTTTTGTTTGTTTGTTTCTTAGACATCGCCTAATACAATGAGGAGAGTTAAAAATTATAAACATGTTGGCATTTCATTTCAATGTTTGTGAAGCGAGATGATTTCAGAAAAGAATTAAATAAAACATCATGCTCTTGGCAGACATATGGAATTAAATGTGTGTCTATACTGCCCACCTATCCCTAGGCTGGTATCAGTCTGCACTGTCAGGATGCTGCAGGACATCAATGTGCTGTTGCTGGATCGGAATTGCCTCATTGTCTTCAGGGCCACTCAGTGTTAAAGGCAAATCTCTCCTCTTCCTTTGGGATGGGAAAGGGGCAGGAGGCAGAAGATGTCAGGAGAGAGGCTGGGGATATGAATGGCTCTTCCTGTCCTCTTTTCATGAAATCTTGGACAACTACCTAATTTGCACAAAGCTGACACTTTAGGTATGTCCTCTAATGCCAGGAAGGCTGAATAATTTCTCTAGTGAATTTTGGTTTTGCTGTTGTGTTTCAAGGGCTGTAACATCATCCGCAGCAGGTTGGACCTCGAGAAATAAGCTGTGTTCTTAAAAGCAATTTTCCACAGCTAAAAGTCTGAAATGAGACCTTGTCTGATGACTTCATCCTTGTCTTCTTCTCCAAAACCTCACAAGACCCCCAGACTTTAAACTCAGTCCAGGATCTCTCCAAGGTCTCTTAATTTAATATGATGTCATCACAGACTCGGAAAGGATCTCTCGACTTGACTTGTTTAGCTATCCTTTAAAATTACATCCCCAGGCAAAACTGAATGCTCCCTGTGTGAATGTCTGGAGGGAAGTCTCAGAAACATGTATGATTTATATGTTTTAGCTAACAAACTCCAAAAAGCCACTCTCTTTATGGTACCTAGGGAAGGCTGCATGAAATGATGCTGGAATTGGTAAAGGTACTGGAGAATAAAAGAAGTAAAGTTGAGGGCATGCAAATAAGTATTACACACATCCTGAATTCCTTTGTTTAATGTTCTATATTGATCACAAGTATAAATAAAAAGTAAGCATGCTCATTCCACACAAAAAGCCTTTATGACATCATTCAGATGTTTCAAGATATATACAGAAAAATGCTACAAAAGAAGGAAAGATGCACTTTGTAAAGTTTATGCATGTTTTCATACAATACACAATAATTTTCCATGCATTTCTTATTATGTAGAGTGAATTAAGACAGGCTGCCCAGGAAAAAGAGCCCCTGCTGTAAAGGTGAATTGGAAGAAGTTGCTTAAGGGAGAGGGAGCTGAAGGAAGGAGAAAAACTAGCATGCTGTGCAAGAGTGAAAAGCATGCTCCAAGCACAAGAAGTCACAAGGCATAGACAGCTTGGTTCAGAAACAGGCTATGCTATAGACTCACATTGCTCCATTAGCTACATTAGACTAATCTGTTTAACAGTGAGCACATTTTCATAATTTGCTGGTGTGTACTTGAGTTTTACAGAGCTGCAAAGAAGTTGGCAAATTGGTCATGTACTTTATGCTTAGTAGAAGGATTGAAAATCAGGAAAGGAACCACAGACTCTAATTTCAGCTGCTTGTGAGGTCTTTTGGGGTGATCTATGCCAATCAATAATTACAGTAACTGACAAAAAATACTCATGGTGAGTACAGTAGAGGCAGATATTAATCTATACTGATTGGCTGAAATTACTGTACAGGGCGATCATTAAAATAAGGAAAAAGTAACAGTGAGGCATTTAAAAAGAATATAGCAGAACATTTTAGTATTTTCAGAGTATACCTCCTTTAGACAATGAAAAAAAACCCAACTGTGTCAAATAACCAATTCACCTCACTTTAGACAGAGAGTGAATTTGTTTCGGGAGTGCATTGCTCACTCTACTCATTTACTATAGAAAAAGCCCAGCTAACTGGTAGCAAATATACCCTACACCTTTTAGACACATATATATAACAGAGTTTAATAACTATTTTCCTGAAACTGTTCCATTCAAATAAGCATGGACATAGTTTAACAGCATGTAGAAAAAATTATCATGTGTAGAACTTGTATTTTGCACACTGTTCCAAATGTTTATTCACATTTTTTTCTGAAATAATTCAAGCATCTAAGTCCATACTTACCCAAAGATATTATTTTTTTTTTTTCCCCAGAAGTCCTTGGTCTCTGGTACTACAGCTTTTCTTTCAAACTTAGGACTACTTAAAAGAGGGAGATCTGTCTTGAGACTCCCATATATATTCCTGATACATTTGTATTGATAAATAGGTCAAAGTTTGTGGATATTGAGTTTCAGTTCTAAGCCTAACAATAATAGTTTTATTTATTTATTTATTTATTTTTAGACAAGGGTTTTCCTATGTATCCTGCCTTCTTTTTTTTTTTTTTTTTTAAATCATTATAACTTAAAGTAATATATGAAACTTGCAACAAATCAATCAAAACACAGCTTTTTAAAATCCTAAAAAATCCTCTAAGATAGCGTTTGGAAGAAAAGTAAATATGTAATATGTTATTCAGAAAAACTTAAAACCCTGTGTGTGTACAACCAAATAATTCAAAATCTGTCCTAATGAGGAAGAATCAGTACAAACAAGCAACAGCAAGATGCAGATAGACCTCTAAAAGATTCACAAACTCAACAGTTATGATCCCAACTGATCTTCAAAACTGTAGTTAATTATTTTTCATCATAAAAAAAGAAAGAAAAATAAACAGAATGAGACGGTTAAATGTTTCTGACTTTTATATAACCTCGGAAGAACAGATGAGACTGAAGGAGCTGATGGCTGCAAACCCTGTTCAAGTAGCTGCCTACATTTAATCCAAGGAGGTCTACACATAACTTAGAGTATAACAAGTCTTCTATTATTAAACAGTTTGTTTCCCTTCCCTTTCCACACTGCTCAGACGTTACGTAAGTAATGGTTTCTGAAAAAAAAGGATACTTTTAAACACTGAACTTCAGTGATATTCTTTGGCACTTTAAAGTAAAGCTCAAATTTATTCATGTGCATTTTTACAAGCTTATGTATTACTATCACATTTGATTGCCTTGCAGGTAGCTACATTTAATTCTGAATTATTTTAAAGTCAGTCCATCTGAGAGGACTTGATATAGCATAAATTAGATAGTCAGATGTCACCATAAAAGACATATTTTCAACTCCAACAACCTTTTAGCTGCAGATTACAGCCTAAAGGCGATCACAGCAGTGATAGGAGAACTTGACTGGTCAGTCTGTACCTTTCATACCATTGCCATCTCATATCTTGCATGGCACAGGCTGAAGACTCCCTGCAAGTCCTGTATCAAACTCATGTATTTTACTGAAACAAAGTATTTCTTTCTGAAAACTACACCATATAAAATTGTTTTATCAAATGATAAAGATAGTTATAGAATCACAAAATATCTAAAGTTAGAAGGGACCCGTAAAGATCACTGAGTTTAGAATGTAAAGGAATGTGATCTGTGACTATTTTCACCATACATATGAAAGTGTGTGCTGTGATTTAACATTGGCCAACAACTAAGCCCCACACAGCCACTCGCTCACTACCAACCCCCAGGGATGGGGAGAGAATTGGAAGGGTAAAAGTGAGAAAACTCATGGGTTAAGATAGACAATTTAATAAGTAAAGCAAAAGCTACCCATGCAAGCAAAGCATAACAAGGAATTCAAAATAGAACAATGGAAGCAAAAGACGTTTAAATTATGCTATAAAATGGTGGAGAGTATTTCAGTATATGTCTGTCCTTTCTGAATTTATCAGAGCACTAGTCAAGTTTTTGTGTCTGATACATTGTTTGCTGCAGTTTAGTTTAAGTGGCTGGACTGTCCAGATTGTCAGGAAAGGAAAATGAAGAAAACCATCCAAGACGTAAAACTTTATGAGGTTTGAGTCAATTAATTGTCTTTTTGTGTTGTCTGCTACCAAATTGTTTATTTGTCAGAGACCAAAAATGGTACTGTTGGCTAATGAGATTAGAATACAATTAAACCAACAAGCACATGAAACTCAATATACAGGCAGTAAAATATTGTTTTTACATTGATTTGTGCATACAAAACACACTTCAACTGATCTAATGTGAAATTTGTCACAAGCAGATACCAAGTGACAGCTGAGGAATTTGCTTTTAAAAGTCACATGATTTAAAGAAAGCTGTCAAAAAATTGCAGAAGGAAAGTCCCAAATTTTCATTAATTCAGCTGCAGACCTTTCAGGGGGAGATAAAGGGCTGGAGCTCCAATGATAAAAAACTACTCTCAGTATTGTCACATGAATACTCATCAATGCTGTTCTTAGCTTGACTGAATCTTTGTCCATCACCCTCTCATGGAGGGTAACCCATCATCTTTGTGAACGACATCCATATTGTTCACTTTTACAAACAGATGTGAACAAGGAAACATAAGAATGATGGTATCAGGTATAGAAGAACTATTCATCTAAGCCAGCATTCTGCCTCCAGCAATGGACCTAAGCTGAAACCTAGGTAAGAGTAAGAATAAGGCAACCATCTATGAAAGCTTCTCCATATACTCTTCCAGCTTGTAGCTGTTTTCAGCTCAGTTAATTTTCTAAGATAGGTGTAGTTTAGTTATCCTCAGTGATTTTTTTCTATGAACTTTTCCAGTCAGTCCTATAAATTTTTATCATGCACACCATCTTTCAGAGAGGAGTTCTACACATCTGCTATCCACTGCGTGAATGATCACCTTCTTTTTTGTTTGTTTGTTTTACACTTGTTCCCTCCTGACTTCACCTGTACTACTTTGTTTTTATCCTGAAAGACAGTCTATTCCTAACCTCCTTTTCCCTGACATTCATGGTTGTGTAGATTTCTTCTATAACTTCTGTACCTTCCAAGTCACCACTTTTCCAGATGGAAAGGGCCCTAGAATACTTGCAAAACCCACACTGCTGAACATCTTTGTTGCTCTTCTCTGCACATTTTCGGGTTGTATTAATACCATTTTGGAGATATGGAGGTTAAATATTCAGTTTTCAAGATAAATGTATACAGTGGGTTTTGTTTTGTTCTTTAGTGCCTTCCAAATAATTCCTAGTACTGCCAATTTTTTTCACTTCTACTGAGCTTTGACCTGAAGTTTTCATGACTCTATCGATCATAATTGCAGCTTCTCACAGCTTTTGTTGCAGTGATCAGCTCAGAGCTCATCCTGTTATATGTGATGCTGGAATTATTTTTCCTTGACTGCATTATTTTATGTTTATCAATTTTGAATTCCACCTTTTGTTTCATTACATTATAGCTCAGTCTCCTGAAGTCCTTTTGCAAGACTTTATAGCCATCGCTCATCTCTATGTGACTAGTTTAAGAAGGTCTGCAAACTTTCTTACTTTTCTGATCACCTCCTATTTTAGGTCAGTCATTTGTAAGACAAACACCACAGGTCTCAGTACAGCTCCCTGCAGAACTGCACTCGTGTCCCTCTCTTGCCAGAGCTGGCTGCGTATTTCAGCCTTATGTTTTCTGTCTTTTTAGCAAATGATTTATCCGTGCAGGGATGTTCTTTCTTATCCTTCACTTCTTATGCTTTGTCAAAAGCCTTCGGAAATCCAAGCAGGACTGTATCGGCAGCACAGCTTTGTTCTTATGCTTTTGTTGACTCTTTTAAGGTGTTCTATTAAGTTTTAAAGGCAGTACACCCTTTTGTAAAAGCCACGTTGATGCTTCCTAAGCAGACTATATATAAAGGTATTCACAGATTCTTCTCTTTATTAGTGTTGCTAGTAATCTGGTAAGAGCAAATATCAGACTCGGAGGACTTTATCCTTCAGAACTCTCTTGGAGCCATTCTTACAAGTTTTTGCCACTTTCCAGTCATTGTATATCATGTTAATTTTTACAAGAGGTTGCACATTACTTTTAGCATTTCAGATATCCTTTAGAGTCCCCATAGAATTCTTGGGTGATTACAGGCTCTGGTTCTGGCATTTTCCTGTTGATCTTGTTTATATATCCCACATTCTGTGGTCAGTTAAATTTTAGGCACATGCCCTGAGTGATCTCTCACAATGGAAGGCTCTGCTTTAATGTGCTCCTTCCACAGTGATCCCCAATTGCTTTTCTTATGTGATTTTGTCTAATCATCATCGGCTTTACAGACTCTCTTGATGGCTTCCTGATTTTGATGAATTTGAAAAAAGACTTATTATTTGTTTTCAATTATTTTTTTTGTAGTTTTCCTTCAATTTCTTTTCTTTCTTTCTTTCCCCCCCTCCCTGTCTTATTGTGTTTCTTTTTGTGGTCAGGTAGATATACATTTCAGCATTGTTCTAATGTAAGACAGATGATTTTTAAAATTTTAATTTATAAATGTATTATATATCAAAACTCAGAGATATACTGAATATGAAGTGGTTTATGAGTGTGCTCTACCATGTTTCGCATATGCTTTCTGACCCCTCAAAAAGAATATATACACACATTTTAACCTACAACAGATGACATACAAAGAATGAATAATGAGCATCTTCGCTGGCATAAATCAACTTTATTCTGTTCAATGAAAGGTCCACCAATTCCACTATCTTATGTTTAACAGTGCCACCATCAGTGTTCATGGAAAGAATAAAAGAGCAGTGAAAGCATAGGCTGACATTTCCCTTGGCTACGGAGCTTCTGACAGCTGCTGGCTTGGTCACTTCCTCATATGAAATTTGCCCCATGTTTGATTGTCCCCAAAGTACTTGCTTCTCTGTGAATTTGCCTAATACCTCTTGGAACCCAGCTATATATTTGAGCTTCACAGTATCGCAAGGTAATTAGTTGCTTGATTTATTTACTTATCTCGTTAAAATACCTTTTAAAAGGATACTATAACCCTCACTTTCTGTCATGTTTCCTGGAAAAGGGAATAAATTGTTCTGGTTCTATATGTGGTTACTCAAAAAAATGCATAACATTGACTTCAGTGCCTAAAATTGTTGTCTTTGAATTAAGGTTAACCACAGTTATCAAGATAAACAGGCTGCAAGCAAGGATGAATAAAATGTATGCCTTATAAAAAAAAAAAAAATTATTACTTAAAGTTTAGGCAACAGTCTGGAAGAACATTGTCTTCATCTGAAAGAGAAAGCAAACTTATCTGAGTAAAAAAATTATCTGTTCTGGAAGAAGCTGTTGTAACCAGCTGCTAGGATTTTTACAGCCCGAAGTGCATCCGCCACCCATGAATATTTTAAATACTCTGAAGAGGTTTGGTTTTTAAACACATTTCTAATTTTCATTTTCTGTAGTCCTTGAGGCATTTAACATATTTGAAGATACCACAATATATCATGCTCAAATTATCAAGAAATTGCTTTAATTAAGAGTTACGTACTTGTATTAAACTTTATAGGAAAAAGAAATTTTAAGCCCTAGAATCACTTTTGTAATGTAATACTTACTGCTGTACACAACATTCCTTCGTCATCATGATGGAAGTGTATAATGTTTAACATTTCTGCAGTATAATTCTCCCTCAATAAATTCTTTGGAACATCTACAATTTTCTGTCTTCAGATAAACAATGAAGCAAAGGACCACACTTAAAATTGACTAAATTGCCACCAAGAAAGATTTGTCTGATAAATGCAGCTTTTTTACTCTGGTCATCCCTCAATCAATTCTTTTAAACCTGCAGTTGACACAAAGACCCAAACACTGTTTCTATGAAGGTTTATGTGTAAAAGTTTTATTACTTGCAGCCTGACTTAGCCTCTTTGATTTTCCTTTAAACTCCATCTGTATTTAGAAATAAAAAAGTCCACGTTACATTCTTTGGCCTCGGGCACCAAATGTCCATCATATATGCCCATACCACTGAACTTTCTTCCTCTGCTAGACAGATCACCCTTATCCATGCTACCTGTTGAGAGCAGCCCCATTTTCAGCGTTATCTGGGAGGATAATAGTTGACACAAGCCAAAACCACGCCACAGGATATGTTCACCAGCATGCAGTACCACGTACCAGTGTTTGAACCTTAGGTCCTGCCCTGCTTACTTTATCAGTGTAAGAGCAACAGTCTCAAATAATTAATGTTATATAAAGGAGTTTTGTACTTCAGAGCTGATGTATTGTTTTCAAACTATTTAAACTGTTACAGTTCGTTATGCGGCTTGACATCAACAAAGGACAAGCCAAGCCACATGGTATTGCTTATTCTCTTTGGCAGTTTTTTTTTTTTTGTTTTTTTTTTTTCTGAACAAATAATAATGAATAGAAGAGATAGCTGGGAGAAGGAAGAAAAAAAAAAAAAGAAAAAAAAATCAAAAATGTCAGTGACTCAGTGACCTCTTCAGTTCTCCCTTCACTGAAACAGAAACGTTTTATAATCTTTTAACCTGGTCTATTAAAATAAAAATAATCACTGTTAGTTATGCATAGTAGTTTACCTCTCTACAAGAATTATGATTCTGTAATAATAAAAACAAGCCAGTTTTCCATATCTCAAAAGAGAGAAAAAGCTCTTTGTGAAATATGTTCATGAATATTATATAAAAGAATAAGCAGAAATGACAGTGTTCAGCTTGTCAAGATCTGAAGATTTTTGTAGACTATTTTTTAGATTTGAGGACTATTTTTTAGCTTATATATCCAGCTCTTAACACAGAAGTTCAGAGTAATATGAACCAAACTGAAGGTAAAGCACGTATTAATGTACTTACTACTTTTAAAGGAACATAGCACTTTACTCAGTGAAATTGAACAACCACACACAAACAACACTGGACTTTTTCTGATTCACGATACCCTGCTGTGATGCATTGTCCTTCCTACATCTAACAGGCACAGTTGTGCACAGGCTCAGAGATAGTTTTCAGCAAGAAGAGAACTCTGTGTTTACCTCTAAGGAGGATCTGAAATGACACTCACTGCTATTGCAGGTCCATGAAAGCACAGTGCAAGCAGGAGACAGTAGCTTTGGAGAATAAAAGGAACCCAGCAGGAGGTTACACTTACCCTGGCTAACAGTAGGTTTCCTGATAGCTTTAATTGCAATGCAGGCAAATAATAAAGGGAAAACATCAAAGGCAGGATTCACCATGCAAAGAAAAATACCTAAATTTAAATGTCTATGTATAGATATGCCCATGCAAATTAGATGTGTCAGCTTCTAATACAGATAGTGGGGGTATCCAAAGGGATGACTCACTTGCCAGCACAAGATGGCCACTGCCAGCAGAGATGCCCCAGCCCTGGTGTGTTGTGCCTGGCCTCCCACTGCTCCAAAGTGGCAAACACTGCTGCAGGGCTCCTGTGTGCTCCTCCTGTGCAGCTGTACTGCATGTTGAGAGCAGCAAAATGTCACTGGCTGACAGCATCTAGGAAAGCAAGTAAAGCCCCTTGACAATATAGTCTGTCAGGTCTGGAAACCTACCACTAGTCAGGTGCAGGACTGTTTCTGTGTGAAACAAGTAGTTCTCTAGCCTCCATGGTGGGCAGACTTAGATATAACATCAAATTGACAGGTAAATAAATAGACTATCATGTCTCTGAATCTGGATCTGAACCTGATCCTGAAGACATATTTGAAAGGCATGCACCTGAATATCTCCTGCTGTTTGAGATGTCGTAGTAAGCCTGGGACATCCCTGTGATGCATCTGTGGGAAAACTGGCTTCTTGGAGCAGCTGATGAAGCTCAACCAAGATACCACAGAGGATCTTATATGTGAGCAATGACCTGAACCTCAAAGGTCTCGAAGTTAAGAAAGGTTTAGAATAAGCTGTGTGTTGTACCAAATCTTTGGCAGGTTGTGCTATCTCTTTGTTGTCCCCTTTGTTGTCCCCCTGTGTGGACCCAGTGTTCCCTTCTTAATCTCCGTTTCTTCACATTTCCCTTTGCAGAATCTGCAGACTTGGCCATTACCCAAACCCAGTCTCTCACTCTGTTTTGCATCAGTCTCCCTCAGAGCCTGAACGAGCTCCTTTAAAATGAATTTCAAAAGCGTTTTCTTTGCAGATGTGGTACACTTTGTGCAGGGGATTGACTGTCTGCACTACAGTAATGATGTGTTTCAAGGCTTCTCCACATCACAGGCACCCAGAGACCCATTGTCCTTCATTTCTTCTACTTCAGTCCTAAAGAATTACATGAAATGGTAGTATCTGTAAAGTTTAATGAGATGACACACTCCCAGAACATGCTGAGAACTTGAAATGAAATTTTGTATTGGAAATTCAACTATTTTCTTTAAAGAAAGTGCTACGTTGATTTCAGCCTTCAGCATGAGTTTCAACTAGTAATTCATTTTTCTAAATCACATGATCTCCTAATGTGAAGCAGTATAAGTTTTTCCCAAAAAGTAAATAATGAAGTAGTGTTTTTTAAACTCATCACTAGAAAGATAAGAAATAAGGTGTTATAGACCAACTGTATATAGGAAGAAAGAAAACTCTTGTTCCAGATTTGGTCTGGGAGAGATAACTTATCCTTGGCAAATTGGTACTCTAGAAATAGAAACAGGATCTCCAAACACGAACCATGACAGTAAGGTTTGAGAGGCCTACTGTCAGCTCTTTTTCATGTGAAAACACAATAATCAGAAGGTTGATCATGACAATAATCCTTAAACAACAACAACAAAAAAAAGAGAAAATTAAATCATCCCTTCAAATTTCCCATAGTGCTGCTTATTATCCTTTTTCAAGTATTCAGTGGTAGCAGATTCTTTCAGTCAGGCCACATGATCTCCTGTGTTGAATTGTAAATGTTGTTAACGGTGACTTTCTAAGAGACAAACTGAAGAAAAAGCTCTGTACTTAGGAAAAGTTAATGTTCTACATAACTGAATATGCTGAATATGCTTCTATTCAAAGTCAAATAAAGAAAGTCATTTCTTTTCAAAAGCAGAACATGGACAATTGTAAATTTGGGAGCGATGACAGAATTATATGGAATATGACAGTGATTTCTATCTAACAAATGAAGAATGATGATAGTCAGTACAAAGCAGCATTGCAGGAACTGGCTGTATTATCATGAAAAGAACATCAATTCAAGGTTAAACTGTCTTCTGAAACATTAATATGACTTTTGACCCTTCTGTTCTAACTTTAAAAGAAGCTGCCAATTTCTGCATTGCAAGACCTTATTTAGAAATAAAATCAAGTACAAAGAAAAGTTTCAAATAATTAAATGTATTAGACACAGAAGTAAATCTCTTTGGTTTTTAGAATCTATGTTACATTTACAGTAGAAAGAAAACATTCCAGTGACTGAATGCTCCCTTCTCCAGCTTTCTAATCTGCAGTTTTATTGAAGCTAGATCAAGTACTATTTTGATATGGAAACTAAAATAAGTGTTAGTGAGATCTATACTTAGCAAAAAAATGTGTTATGAGTTGCAGTGCTTTTTCCAACATGCTAATTTAAAGGCAATTTACACAATGCAATGTGTATTCTGTGCTGTGAAAAAAATATTTGGGTAAAGACAGATGCAACAGCTGTGACATTTTATGCATGTCTAGATTACTGAGATTCTTTATAAAAGTCCTCAACAAAATGGTACTGCTGCTGCCATAATCCTTGTATGACAATCCATCGTGCTGAAAGCCAGGCCGCATTCTTTGGTTTCTTTTTAAAGCTATTGGATAAAATCTTGGTCCCAGTAAAGTCAAGTAAAAATAAAAATTACCATTGCCCTGAAATAGGTCCAGGTTTCTCTTACGACCAAAAAAAAAAATGCATTCTTACTTGAAGATCCATATTTGATTCAGCATTTTAATTTTTTGTTAATTACTACCACAAATTAAAGTGCACTGTGCATTTTATCAAACTAACACATACATTCCATTAGGTACTTTAAAGATTTTTTTTTTTTTTAACATTGCAGGAAGGAAAAGCTTATTGATCCATGCTATGCTAAACATTTTTTTGTATGTGTATACTCACATGATGGCAGTATTTCTTGCATTTTGTACTGCTTTAACATAACTCATTTTATGGTAAGAGTAAAAAGAGAAATTATTTTGTTTAAGGTAGGGCACGAAGTTGTAATTTGTAGAAATTTTGTGGGTAAAAAATATCTACATTTCTGTAGATACTGATTATTCTATAGCCTTGCATTCAAGTTGTATGCATGAGCTAATAGTTGGCACAGAATCACAATAACTGTGTTAAATTATAAATATGTTCTCAATATTTTAGATTATACATGGAAAACTTACTGAGTCTGAGGACTGTATGCTTCAGATGTTTATTAATTGAGCATGGGTTATTTGTTTTAATCAGTTCCAAGTTAGTAATAGCAACCAAAAAGTTAATAATCCCTAATGGCTGCTTAGGAGACTTACTGGAAATCAGTTGACTGCTTCCGTTCCCATTGTAGCACACAACTTTCCCTTACACTTTACAAAGCTGCCATCAGTATCCATGCGATTGCCACCAACGCTGGTTATGTCATCAGAAAGGTCAAGGAGAGAGCAGTTATTGAAGGTACTGAACTACAATTTGAATTTAGTTTTTGGATTTTTTTCATTTGTGTTTGGAAGAAACAAACAATATGGTAAGTATTTATCCTCTGATAAGAAGATGCTTCTCAAAAGAAGGCAAAGTCTGGCTCCTGGAGGTATGTGCGCTCTACATCAGTCCTCTGCATGCTGAGGATGTAACTGATTAGTAGAGCATTTTTACACATACTAAGGTTTCAGAGGATGAGCATAGTTAAAAAAGTATCTTGTTCACAAGAATTGTTTGCAAATAAATAAATATATAGATTTTTTCTAAAGCCATATGCAAACGTAATTAAAATAGTCATTTCACTGGCCATCGGTGTTAATGAGGTTTTTACTGGAATGAGTCAATCCTGAGCTTGGCTTTACATTTTGTTCACCCATGCTCAGAAGCAAATACATTTATGCAGAAGAGCGTGGAAGTGTAGAATACCTGGTGCACTTAGAATATTTAGTGCAGAAAAAAGCAAAGTGCAGAAAAATGACAGGTGTTCTTTCCAATAATAGATTTATTGATTTATGCTTGAAAGTCATGCAGCTGCCAATGATCTTGCTTGGTTATTGATTTACACAGCATTTATTCACCTGGCACAGCATTTAAAATCCAAAATAATTTATAAATTTCCCTGATTTGCTTAAAGTACCTTAACAAATGTTCAGGTCTGATAGACTTTAACACACCCATCTCAACTCTCAATATAGAACTACAGATTTGTAACCTCTAGAATTTTTTATTCAAACTAATTTTATGTAACATATTCTGCCTGGGTAGGCAGAAAAAGAAAAAAAAAAAAGTAGTTTTTGCCCAAAGAAAATGTGCTCAATTAATGGTACATCCAGGAACAGCATCTTGGAATTGCTCATACAGGGGCATACATTTTGTTGCATAAATGCACTACAAAAAATGTGACTCGTGTCATTTCTGTTATGTAAACATTGCATTTAGCCAGTTATGCTGTGCTGATTAGGTATCTGTGGCTAAATGAACACATTCAGAAAAAGAAAAACATTTATGTGTTTGATGACATCCTGTTTTTTGTCTCTGATTCAGTCTTGGGTCTGCCAAAAATACTAGAGATAGCAATGGAATTTGGACTACATTCTGATTATAGCTATCAGAACAAATCTGAGCTTTACTCTTTCCAGTTCAGTGAATATAAATACACTCCAATTTAATGGGTGCTTTTCTAGCCTAATCTTCCTGGAAAATTAAGGAAAAAAAAAAAAAAAAACAAACCAAAAAACAAAAACCAAAAACCAGATTTTTTTAGAAACAAAATCCAGAGCCATTTTTTTTACCAGAATATCATCAAAATGAGTATTTGGATTGGAACTTGATTGGACAAACTGTTTTATGGACAGACCAGTGGGAAAGGGGGCAGTTGAAGAGCCATTGTTGGAGAAAGTAGGCACTAACCCCAAAAGAAATGTAAATTTGGAAAGATACCCACCCTAGCTAAAATCACATCCTACCACTGAAATAAATTACTGTGTCTATTTTTATTCCTTAAATGTACAGTCTAAACCCTACTTTTTTTTTTTTTTTTTAACATCTATGAAAGAGAAAAATAACATCCCAATTTGACATCATTCCAACATTAACATTTTTGAGACACCTGCTTGACTCCCAGAAGTTTCTGTTCTACTCCTTTTGACTCCTATGTAAAGGCATAGTATGAAATCAGTGACGTAGAGGAGTCCTTGAAAAAACATATAGAAGTCATATATAGGCCACCAAGTAAACCATTTCAATGCATTTTGTACTTCATAGAAATAAGAGGCATGTTTAAAAGTAGGGACAGTCAACTCTACTTCCTTATGATTCTTTCAGCTGATTTCCTGACCTGAAGGTAAAATTCCACTGAGCTCGCTTGGAAAGAAATAACTCTTTCCATCTCTAGGATAGGGGGGGGGAAATTGTGATTACACTGGTAAATGAGAATTATCTGTGGCCAGGATTTGCATTTGAATCTGTATTTGTTCCAAGAGTAAATTTGCAGGAATTTTTGCTTGATTTTCTCTCAATTATTTAACCATTTCTCAGTATATCCAAAGAGCAATACCAGACGGAAAAGTTATGCCAGACATTTAGCTTCTTCAGGATCAATTATTACACTGGTAAATCACGTCTTCCATATAAATAAGAAAAGGATGTTAAAGAAAACATGTTGCGTGTTATTATAAGTACAAGAACATGAGATTCCTCTTTTACATGGTTTAGGGTTGTTTCTGGTGTTTCAATGACCTTACAAATTCTCTCACCGCAGAGTTTTGAGTGTTGTGGTAGGTAGCACCGTGCCAGTCCTGCAGTTGCTACAGTTTAGTTCACAGTTTTCACTGCTGTAGTAAGTCAAAGTACATATAAATGTTTATGTACTGGCAAAGTACTTAAGAATAAAAATAACAGCATGCAGTAGGCAGGCAGCCATACTGTAAACTTAACTTTGTACCTTTCTTTCTGCTGTCGTTTCATATTTGTCTTTCTTCTCTTGGCATCCTTGGCAAAATGCCATTTCTTTCTCACTTTCTCTTGTTATATGTCAGACTCTCTAAACATTGCAGTCTATTCCAAGGCTATACTGGTAAATCAAATTTAGTGGCATACCACTACAATAATGTTAACAGAGTGCTGGAGTTAGATGTTGCTAGAGCATTTTATGGTTATGTGATGTTGTAGTATCAAAATGATTGGACACAGCTTACTTAGCTGATGTGCTCTGGTGATGTGGAGGCAGGGACAGAAACGTATTTTTCAACAGGAGAGTGTTCCCTAATGTGACTGATAATGCGCAATACTTGTGCTTTTTTATCACAAATAACTGTATTCTTGTACAGAAGTGAATTGTCTATCCACTACAGTCCATTTCTTATATATGCTATATACTGTCATTCATTATTTACATCTAGATTGATCATTAGACCATTAAAGCCATTGATTTTTGAACCTGTATAATTTTTAAATATTCTCATAAAGACTATTTTATAATGATGTGAATAATCAAAGACTATTCTCTTTGCTTATTTGTTTATCTAGGCTTTGAAAGAAAGAGAAATTTGATTGATATCATATGGGCTTGTAATCCTCTTGCATGAGAAGGAATTGTTCTAACAAGTACACAGCTGTGTTTTTTGGCTGTTGAGATACACTTTGAAATGCACTGATTGCCAAAATAAAAGCAAATAATTATACTCTGACAAAACAAGTTCTGGTCCATTCTCAAACAAGGAACTTCTATTATAATGGAATTGCTTTAAAAAAATCCCACAACAATCCACAAGGTTTTGCCAAAATAGATAGTAAATATATTTTGAATTAATCAATACATTATTGGCAGTTTGAGACTTAACAAGGAGAAACATCCGAACTTCAGAGAAAAATACTGTAAAGATCTTATATAGGAACATACCTCTGATTCTGCATCTCTTTTTTTTTCTTTTTTTTTTCCTTTTCTTTCCCCATGATCTGGTTGAAAAAGAGCCTTAAAAATAATGCACAGACACTATGCAGATCTTCTGATAGATTTTACATTTTGTTTACAGAAAAAATCCTCTATTGATGACTCTAGTAGAGCATAAAATTATATAATAGTTTTTTTTTTTTGCCATTCAAAACACTTTTTTGCTGTTTGTGGAACTAGGGTAATAGTAGGTGCTCACCTCAGTGTGGTTTAATTTGAAGGTGGGTCAGTGCTCTGTGTTTGAACTCCTTTATCTTGTGGATGGTATTAGTCTCCCATTTCTAGTTAGTGACATAAGTAGTGTATAACATTTTGAAAAACACTCAGTTCTGATCAGCCATATTCTTAAAGGGAGAGTCTTGCCTCATTTGGGAAGGATTGCTAGATGATAATCCCAAATGGATAAGGACAGTTTCCTGAAGCATTTAATCAAGAATCTCAAGCTCCAAGTAGGTGCATTTTTCAGCTCCCTGACCTTGGGCTTTCTGAGTTCAGAAACAAAACTACTTCAGATCTCATTTTATGGCACCTAGTTTTCCCCCTTAAATTCTTACCATCTTCACTGAGAGCTCTGACCTAGAAGTTGGACATTGCACTGGTTACTTCTACGTGTTGGACTATTTTGTCAAGTGCAACACCTAACACATGTAGTTTACTTAACTTTCCATGGAGAATGGTCTACATTTCAGGCTTGGTATCATCCAGCACTGTCGTGGTATCATCCATCTGCTGTGTGGCACTGCAGCAGAGCTGTGCACACGGAACAGGGAATAGAGAGCATATTCTCCAAAACTCATCCAAATGCTTGATGTCTTTTGACCCTAAGTGATGGTCTGTTGAATGGCAGCACTTGCCCACTTACATATCCCTAGCACAAGAAACATCTCCAGGGATTTATATTCTATTTGCCTTAACATATTGGATTCTTTTTAGGCCTGCTCTGTTAAAAAGTACACCATATGGCAGGGAAGAGCATGATCTCCTAACTGCTAAAATGCTTCTTGATATTCAGTCTAGGTTTTCCTTTCCTCATTTTCATCAGTAACAAGAATGTGCTTTGGCTTTAAAGTATAAGATGTATCACACCATGAAAGGAAAATGGGGCACACAGGAAGCATAAAATGCCACTTGTTAGTGGTTTTTTATATCACTGACATGAATTGGACTCAAGAGTTGGGTAAATGTGAGGAATATATTCCTGAATTAAAGATAGCTTTGTTTATTAGTCAGAATTCTTTCCAATTCCAGGTCCAGGATTATTTTTTAAACAAAATATTCAGATTCAAGTAAACATTTTTTTTTCTTTTATTGAGCCTAAAAATCTTTTTCAGATGGTGGCCATTGTTTCTTGGATCACAGCTGCAGGCATTATTTTACCTTCTTTTAAGACTTTACCTTGAATGGAAATAAAATCAAATTCCAGAAACTGGGACAGAATGGAATAGTTTAGGCAATAATGACCATGAAGATGAATGATATGATTCAGGGAACAGTTCCATCACAGCGAAGCCAGGGCAGTTTCCACTATCCACCCGATTTTATCATATGACCAATTTGTAGTAACAGTAATGGAACTTGGCCCAGCACGTTAGTGACAACATCCCATTGTAAGTAGGCTACACAAGCACTACTTCCTTGATCTTGTCTTCTTGGCCCATTGGATCTTGCATTACTTTTCTTCTTCAGTTCCTACAATAACTCATACAGAGACTTTAACTCAAGACTTTTTTACTAATTTCTTGATTAATTTGCTAACAAGCAGCTTTGCGATGTAACAGAGAGACAATGGCAGTGGCAATCATGCTTGTTCCATTTATCCTACACATTACTATTTTCTATGTATATTTAGGATTTTTTTTCTTGTTCAGTTCAAACCATATAATGAGAAATAATATTACATCTTCCCAGATGATGCTTTTATATCATGAGAATAGGATTAAATGTTGCAGTCTACTGGAAGAAGACCTCAGGCTGAACTGCATTGAGAACTGTATCCAGATTTTGTAATAAAGTGAGCCAGATAGACTAGTCTAAAAAATACCATAACAATTAAGTGTCACCATTTAGGATGGAGCAATAATAACGTGTGACAGATGATCTCTATTAACCCCTGCCATCCCCACCAAGGGAAAAGGAGGAGAAGGGAGAGGAGTTGGAAAACTAAAACAGCTTTATTAACAATATTAATAATAAGAGAAATAATGCAAAATATACAAAAACCAATATTGAATCTCCCACTGGATCAGGGAATTGCATGTCACACAGGCTTGCATCATGGCAGCAGCTTCAGGGCAGCAACCAGAAAGTCCTGAACTGGACTCAGCAGTAGATGGGAACTGGATTCAGGAATATGCACATTGGATTGGATGCAGAACAACAGGCAGGGACCTTTTCAGATGCTGGCTGCAAAAGAAGAGAGCCAGACCCTCATGAGCCCTCAGCTTTATATTGATTATGACCTGTATGGCATGGAATACCCCATTGGTCAATTTGGGTCACCTGTTCTGTCAGCCCCTGCCTGCAAGTATGATCCTTTTATGACCCCTTATTTGTGGAACATGAGGGATCTATCAATGACCTTGGCTGCTATAGAAATAAGTATAAATATGGACGCTTTTCTGTGTTCTGTTTCTACTGTTAGCTGAGTAAAACTGAACATCATGCATTATCAGTACTGGAAGCAGACACTGTCTGAAAAACATGTGGCCAACTTCAGAAAAGCTCAGTTACCTAGAAGAAACTTAGCTGAAAGGAAAATTCAGTAAAAGATAATTGGTCCTCTTCTAGCCAAAACCAGGAAAATAACATTTATAAAGTGCTGATGATCAAAAGTGAATACAGCATTGATATTGAGATACTATGAGAGGAAAGTAATTACAGTATCCTTGTCTTGAATTACTTTCTGAACAAGATATGAATCTATCACAACAAAAGATAAGAGGAGGGACAGCTGGCTATTATAACAGTTCTGTGGCATCTCTTATAATAGTTCTGTGGCATCTCTTAAGAACAAACCTTTATCCTGGTGCCACAGACTAAAGTGTGCAGCAAGTACCAGGAAATTCAGTATTTGTCACAGACAATATGATTGCCATAGCCTTTGATTTTGTAGTGACCTTACTCTTCTCTGGTGCTTTGACAGAACAGCAGGAATCTCTACTTGTGGCAGATGCACTCTCCTGCCCTCTTCCCACCCTGAGAGGAACAGAAACTCCTAGGCTGATGGACCACTGTGGTCATGCACACGCCCCTTGGTTGACGGACAGGGCCTTTGACCAGTGAGATGCCTTGGTTGAGAGAAGTTTCTGGACAACAACCATAAATAACCACACCTCAGATTCAATTAGAGTATAAATGGAGCCTGCCAGAGGGACTCACTGTGCTGGTCTTTGGAGCAGCCCGTCTGCAATAGAAGACTGTCCTCCTTAGACTGTCTATCTAAGGACCATTCCTTGAGGATTGAGACACCTTGCTGACCTGGTAAACAATCATTTGGGTACACTTGAGACTTCTTACTTTGACACAAAATGGAAGATGTATATTTTGAATCATTGCTTTAGAGCTTTGGGATATGTTCCCCTTGAGTCTGAGTTGGCTGTGTAATGCTTGAACTCCTAACCAGTATCCAAACCTGTGTTGTTACTGGAGTGTTGAATAATTTTGGATAAACCCCATTTGTAGTTAGTTTCTGATAAACAGCTCTAGTTTGAAGTCTGTTTGGACATTGTTGCCTGCCTAAATTGACGTTTGGGTGCCTCTGTGAAACTACTGAATGAGAGAAAACCTGCCTGCCTTGATCTCCAGTACACTACACGGGGACCAAGGCTCAGAATCTAGCAGCTGGACAAATCATGAAAAACACCTAGAAAAACTCATTCTGTTAAGAGAGGTGAAAACTTCCTTTACTTCAACTCTGAGCATTACTCTTCGGCCAAGTCTCCAGCCTTTGATATAAAGGGTTGCTTTAGCTGCAGCTGGACTTTGTGTGGAGGAAATATTATGTGCCTTTAAAGTTGGGAAATATCAGATCTTTGAGGACATATGTTAAAGATTGCATACACTGTACTTCTGTATATTGGGAGAGTAATATATATTGCCCATGCTGTTATATAAAACTGGATTTTACATAAGGTTAAACACATTGTTGGCTTTGTGTAAAGTAGTGTTAGTATCCAATAAAACTTGCTGTACATAACACAGACCTTAAGCATACTATCTGGGTCAGAGATACCAAGGTGCCAGTGACGCTCCTCATTCTCATGATATATTAAAGTGCGGGTAGATCATACCTGCAAAACAAGCTCACACACTCAGTGGAAACTGTAGATCAGCCAGGAATCAGTTACCAGCTGGTTGTACTTTTTTTTTTTTTTACTGGATTCCTTCGATCATTAATGATTCATCTGCTCCAGTCAACAAAGCTTGACCATGCATGGAACTGTTGGCAATAGTTATAATGGGCTTCAGTCATCGAAGCCAGTTAGCCAGAGTTGTTATTAAATGTTTGCAGACTCGTAGGAGATAAAATATTTAACCTTTTCCCTTGTAAATACAAACAAATTATGAAGATGAAAGAATATTACTGTCTGTTTTTATGGTGCTGCATAGGATTTTACAACATATTATCTATACATCTGCTTTTCTTCTAATTATTAAGTTGCAGAAACCATCGAGAATATTTCTGGAAACAGATGAGTGGCATAGGTGAAGAAATAATCTCAACCAAGCCATATACCATAAGAATTTATTTTGAATGAAGCAATCTGGAGGAAACCAAAAAGAGAAAATTATGTCCAAATGATTAACAATTATGACAAAAGCACTGACCTTAAGATTGGAAGTCATATAAATACCTTCGACACCAGGTTTGGAAAATATTCTGTAGCTGCACAAAAGCCCTTTATCACTGTAAACCAAGCCACGTCACTTGGAACTTGCCTTACTTGTCTGTAGCTGACTTAGACCTAGCCTAACTCAGGTTGCTGCTCATTCATTCAAGACAAGGCAGGGAGAGTGAATCAAAACATATCAAATTGTGTTTCAACATGCTTGGTTTCAAAGATCACTTGGCCAAATTTTTTATCAGTTCTTGACAAAACAGCTTTATTATCTACATATGTAGAAATACACTTGCGAAATTTCAGCTGACTTTCAGCTCTGACTGATGTGTTTTTCTTAATGGCAGTCTTCAAAATATGTAAAAAGTAAAAGGTCATAAAAACAGGATTCATAATCTCTAAGGGCAGAACAGCTTTCAGACTGATCACCTTTTTCGTTTATTATTTGTAGTGGCCGAGAAACTTCTATAAATAAAAGAACAGCTAGGAAGCAAGGTGCACTTTAAACAACTGAACCTATTACAAGAGACTGAGAGAAAAACAGCTTACGTTTTCCATCAATAACATATATAACAAGAATGTAGGTTGTTTAGTTAGGCTTAGATACAGGATATTATTGAGAGACATTATTCAGTTTACAGTACTTTGTCTCATGCAGCAGAAAATTTTACTGCATTCAGAGAACCACTTCCTGAAATAAGGATTATTCAAACTTGAAGATTTGAGACTAAAATATACATTTTGTAGGTGTCTGTGCTGACTAAATTAAACCTATTAAGCTTTTTTTAATCAACATACTTCTACCATTGCTGTAGTGTTGAACTGACTTTCTGACTTGTTCCTCTGCAGTTCACCTGCTTGATGGTCACAAATGCATGTGAAGTGGCCAGAAAGAAGGTCCAACTCTGTCCTAGAGCTGTGAGGTGACCTATGTTCCACTCTAACCAACAAAGCCCAGAAATGAAGGTGACAATGTCTTTTTGTTCCAAACTCAAAGTACTGCTGTATGCTGAGGAAAAATGGCAGGAGACAGCTTTGTGGCAACACCACCAAGTAAACAGTAACAGCATTATCAAAGGAAGATGAAATTTATCTGGATCAACCATATGCTGCTGAACACAAAGAGCAAAGGAGTTGAATCATTGAGCTCATATTCAGCAAGTCACAGAAAATTATTCAGGTTTAGCTATTTGCATGCTTCTTGCACATACACATCCTGAATGATAATACAAGGACATTTTAGGCCTCATTAATACACAGTGAGTGCATTTGCTTAGTCAAGGTGGAACTGGGCCAGAATATAAATATTAGTCACAAAGGGAAACTCTCCTTCCCTTGTGTAATCCCACCCAAGTCTCTAGGGATGTACCAATGACTGATGTGGACAGCAACGAGTCATTTAGTCTAGATCTGTACTCAGTCCGCTTTCGTCATGTGGTGGGCCATCTGGGTAGAAAAAATGTTTAGTTTCAATTTAATTAGCTAAGAAAAATGTCACTTTGTATGAGTAAAAATGGCAGTATTGACTCCATAATTATTAGCAGTCCTTGGCATGATTTCTTTGCCTTCAGTATTTTATTTTTAGTTATTATTTCAAAAATTCAAAAGAATTAGTTGCTGAAAAGCATACAAAGAATTTTACCCCTGTTGCATTGAAATAGTAATTTCTTCTGTTCCATGTTAGCTCTCTTAAAGACACCTCAAAATACCAGATGTCATAGACTAAATATGTAGTTAATCTAAATAGAAAGATCAATGAATGTAATTGCTCTTCCTTTGAAGCTCAGTTTTTATTTTCATTCATGAAGTGAACAGGTGGACAATAAAACATGTGGTATCATTAGTTAATTTTCTTGTCAATAATTTTAAGTTAATGATTTGATAGAGTAAATGATGTTTTTAACAGATTTACTGGGCCAGAGAGAATAATTAGAGAATGAGAAGGCCTCAGGTCATGTATATACCAAAAACTGAATGCTCCTTACAGTATATTTTGGATGTACTAGGCGAAAACAGAAGCAGCGTATTAGACTTGTTTCTCAAGGTCGCTGAACAGAACATTATAATAACTTAGACAGAATTGGTAAAAAGAGTTTACATACTTATTTTTTGCAAAGAACTGGAAAGAAAGGCTGTAACTTAAAGATATTATGAAGTAGGAACTAGGAAAGCAGGTGAATAGAAAGTTGTGTTTTGGTCATATGGAGGCTGGCCAGATGATTGATAGCAAGAACAAGAAATCTTCCCCACATTATTGATGTAGTACATTGCATCCTGTGGATTTACCGTTTTGCTTTTATTGAGTAAAATAATTTTATGCTGCATTTCCTCACAATCCAAACAAAATACAAAAAGATTAAATCAAATATCACTTTTATTTAGTAAGCATCCTACAATACTAATAAAAAAAGAGGTTGGATTTAGAATGAGAATTTCAAACATGTTTTATATACTTGAGGATTTAGATAACACTATGACTTTCAAATTAATTTTTCTTATTAAAATGAGAAAAAATAATTCATTTTAATAGAAATAACGTAAACTTTCCTGAGCACAGATTATGATGTGAACTTCCAAACTACACTCATACTTTAAAGTTACTTTATTTATATGTATTACACAAGTCCTATTGATACAATGCATGAGGACCTCAGATTCTCCCGCTTACTTGGCTCATGATCGACATGATATCTGGAGCACTGACTTTCTAAACCAGCATATTTTTCTGTCCAGTTCAGACTGTTCATATTATCATGCCAAATTTTATCTGTAATTGTAGGTGAGTGATTTCAGCAGGAGACATGAATGACTTAAAGAATTTCCTCTCAAGCAAGCAAGTGCATTTTTCTTAATACTTCCATCATGAAATAATTAAATATAATAATTGACTTGTACAACTTCCTTTATAAATTCATATTTGGAGACAAATGTTTCTTCTAACATAAGCTATCTTGAAATAAAAATGCAGTAATTTTATTTGGCTAGTTCTGATAAATAATTCAACGTAGTCCTTCCTTGAAACCAAGTGCTCTGCTGAGACATACACATTTCAGAGCATTTGTCAGATCATGCTAGAAGTGTTTTGACATGACATGAAAAAGGAAGACCTGATGAATTTATAGTTCCAATCAGAGTATCCGAGACAGATTAAAATTAAATCTACACGTTCACAAAATAAGAGTTCCTCCTTGTTTCCCTTCAGCAGCATTTCCCATTAGTGAAATATTGTTTCTTCAATAGGTGAACCAGAAACCAGACTTTTCTATAGCTGATGAAAATGCACATATGGGTAAAATACACAGTTGATGTATACTCACCCAGTGTTTGAAATAAGATGAAGTTTGCAACAGAAACCCTCAAACTTTCATCAAACAAGCTAAGGTAATAGATACGCCAACCATGTTTATACAAAAATGGCTGAAACATCGTAATTCTTTTTATAAGTCTCCTGGCTTGATTTCTACCAAAAAGTAAACATCAAATCTATCTTGAGTAGGTTACCTCAGCTGCCTCCCTGTAAAAGAGGAGCCATTAGATACTCCTTTAATGTTTGCAGAACTTGAGAACATGTAATAGAATTCCCCCTTGTCTAACAACTAACCTCCATGATTTCTCCAATTTCTTCAAGAATTTTTAATAGACTTTTTCTCTTCAGATGTTGAATGTACTCATTGAGTTTGAAAGATTGACCTATTCACCCTTCACCATTTTAGGTGTAAGAAAAATTCTGTAGGCCAAACCTATAAAAGTTTCTGAAGCAAAGTCACAGTTAAATTTCTTTTGCAAACAAGACTTTGCTGCAGATACTGGGCAAGATCTGGTGGAATTTTTCTTTCCAGTATATGTCAAATTCAATTTATTAGAAGCAGAAAGTAAAAGCAAAGAATAGAGAAACATGTAGGGTTTTTTGGCGTGTGTGTTTTTTTGTTTTTGTTTTGTTTTGGTTTTGGTTTTTTTAGTTTTTTTTCTGTGTTTTTTTTTTTTTACCTCAGTATAAATGGCAAGATTTTGGTATTGGGAGAGCGAAGTGCTGCGCGTTTTCAGTGTTTAAATGTTTGTCTTCCTTCCTTTCTTGTATCTGCATCAGTAATTAAATGGTTAGGTTATGTGAGTTGGCAATAAATTAAATTACACAAATTGAGTCTGTTTTTCTTGTAACAGTAACTGCTTGGCAATTTAACTGCCTTTACTTTGACCCACAAGTTTCCTTTCTTTTGTTCTTATTTTCTTCTGCAATTCACTGAAGGGGGTGGAGTGAGCACGTGGCTGTGTGGTACTCAGCTGCTTACTGGGGCCAACCCACCACAGTCTTTTAAATTACCTGATTTGTTATAACTTAATATCAATTTTTCCATCTCCATTTTTATCAGCCAGCTTGCTTTGTGTCTTGTATAATACAGCAACATTCTTATTGGACACAAAGATCAAAAGGTTAACACTAGATCTTATCAAAACTTCACCAATTCTCACCTTGCTCTATGGTCTTTTTTTTTTTTTTTTTTTGTCTCTCATTTATATGAATAAAGAAACACATGCAGTTACGCAGTTAGTTTTTATTCCTCTGTAATGAATTGTTATACTTCACTTCCTGATCTCTTATGTTTAGCATTCTTTACTCCTAATATCCTTCTTGAGATGATTCAAGGGGTTATGCCTGGACCTTTTCTCTCAGTTCTGGCCACCTTGCTTGCAGTGCTATCTCCAGACCATTTGTGCATGTTTGTTCTAGAGACGTTACAATCGTTCTCCACACTTTGAGTGTCTTTTTTTTGTGTTTTGTTTTGGTTTTGTGTGTATGTGTTTTGTTTTGTTTGTTTGTATGTTTTTTTTTAATTATGATTTTTCTATCTCCTCATACACTTGAAGAAGTAAAAGGGCTTCAAGGCTTGGGAAGTGTATTCCTCCACTATCTAAAAAGAGCAGTTGTAAGACAGGTGAATTAAAAGAAGATGGAACTGATCAGCAACTTTCTTCTGATAAAGTGACAACGCAAGTTTCATTTCTAGGAATCGTTATCTCTTTTATTCAGGAAGTGACCTTAGTGGATAAAGAGCAACAAACCTGTGTTTTATTTCTTTGTGTCATCAGTTGAATTTAAATTCTTATGAATATCAGATGTACCTTTCCATCCACTATTGGATTATAATGCACTAGACTGTCCAATTTTTTGTATATCTACCCACACGTTGGCTTCGTGCAGTGCAGTATTGAACAGCAAGTAGGACAATTCTGTCATAGTATATTTTCAGTACATGTATACTACCTGTGGTAGAATTAATTATAGATACTAAATATATTAAATAGAATTTCTAGTATTATTCTGAAAAAATATTATTTGATTAATTGCTGTAAATTATTAATATTTCACGTAGGAATTATTGTCCTGATTGAATTGTCTATTCCCTTATAACATGCATTTGTCACATGAAAATATGCAGTACCCTACATCTGCAAAAAATAAGAGATGAATCAGTCACAGCCTAAATATGTCTAATATGGAGCTTGGCAGTAATGTATATGAAAATCCAATGGCTGATTTTAAACAAGTATTCATTGAAACTTAACAGATACAGTTTTCCAGAGGATCATCAAAACTCCATGTACCATACATGTTTTCAATAAACATTTGGAATGTAATTATTCTACAATAAGTATCCTATTAGAGTTATATTTAATAACAGTTGCTGCATAGTTCCTACAGACTGAAACAAATGGCTGGTATAAACAGATTCACCAAAGATCAACCGTTATGAAGGGGATCTGTATGCTATATATACATATGAATTCATATTTATATAGATATCATTCCTTCATGTACACATATACGTAGGCTGAATATGTCCTCCATGCTTTCACATTTCTATCATATTTTCTCATACATGCATACATTTAAATCATGCAATGTTTCAACTTTAGAAGTACATGCATTTAAAATAAAATGTCTATATTAATTTGCCTTTAAAATGCAGATTTAATTCACTTTTAAGACATTACATCTTTGATACAGATTTCACACCAAGACTGGTACATTAGAAACACGGGGTTAAATGAATGTAAATGTCTTCTTTTGACCATAGTTTCCCTAAGATCTCTTTGCAGTCTGTGGTGAAAAGTAGACAATTTTCAGGCATTGCAGTTGAGCCATCTTAATATTTAGCAGACTGTTTCCACAAACTTCCTATTATGCTGCACTGACTGGAAAAGGAGCCTACAGTAATTAGTTCAGGTGTAAATGTATGCATTACAAGCCCATGACTCCTACAGTCACGAAATCATACATTTAATGTGTCTCTGTCTGCACTGCTAATCTATTTTTACAGAGTAATCACAAAATAAATCAAATTTTTATGTTCTGTAGGCAAAAAAATAAAATTGCTCTATACCAGAATATATACCAATCCATCTCTGAAACACATCCTGAAAACAGTGTATTTTGCATTCAATTACAGTATTTTTATAATCTGAACTATTTCACTCTAATTGTGAATTTACAGCAAATCGCTATATAATAAAATACAAAATAAATGTCAGTCATTTTAAAATAATGGGAAAATGAATTAGAAAATAAAACACATCTTTTTTTTTTTTTTTTTTTTTTTTTTTGGTCAAGATTTTATTATATAGACAAGTCTTGATGAGATAAAACTTCAAATTGGTGTTTCCCCAAGAACATATTGTGGAAAATTTCAATCCAGTTGTTTTTCCAGAGTAAAATTTTCCTTATTATTGAAGGATGATAGGTTAGACCTCATTTTGTCTTACAAGGAATATATTTATGATATTTGCAAAGTTTATCAGTGCAATAGAGCAACTTTGATTCATTTAAATTTGTGTTCTCAACAGTGTATGCTGAGCAGTGGCTTGTTTGAATCTTACTTGATAGGAAACTTTATTGTCAAAATAGCCTCGTTATTTTTAGTGGCATTGCAAGCAATGAGGTGGCAGGATTTGTCCACTGGAAAACACTGGGAAATGGCTTCATATGGAATATTTATGCAGCCACACACCATTAGAAATCTAGGTGGACTATCCTGACTGAGATATAATCATTTCCCTGAAGTGAACCCCAACCATAAATCTGGCAGACATACCAGTATCTTCTTACTCATCTCAGATTCCCAACAGGACCTTCTCCGAGTTTCTCTGGCTCTACAGTTTCAGTCTGGCATGAAGTATGCAGTGAAAGTCAGAAAGTATTTAAGAGCTGAATGTGATCTGGCTGAATCAAGTTTAGAAGCCACTTACTGCCAGCACCCAACTTAAAAGCAAACAAAAAAACCCCACTTTTGACTGAAACCTGCTGTACAGCAGAGGCTACATGGAAACATGGAAGATTAAGCTCCAGAACTTGACAAAGTGCTACTGGAGGACCAAGATTCAGGATCAATACAAGAAGAACAAGATCAAGGGAGAAAACAACAACAACCACCTTTTAACAACTGGAATTTATCTTGCTAAGAAAAAGCGTATTAGACCAAGTAAGTTTGCAGAGATACAATACATAGATCTTAAATAAACAATCAGGCCCCTGAAACCACATTTACCATAAATGAGAACTTTTAAAATCACTGGAAAAATCTGACAATCTGACAAGCTTCAATCTGAGCTTTGGATCAGGGACAGCTAAATGTATTAGTCATTCTCCAGATTCCACAGAATACTTAATGTGGATTGTAAGAAATTTATACCAATATAAAGGTATGGTTTTATAAAGTAATAATCTTTAAAGATGTAAAGATATATATGCTACTAGTGGTGTGTTCTGTTGTTTCCAAATAGACAGTCTTAGTGGATCATTGAGCTCTATGGTATGATATACTTATTGTAACAATTGCATGTTTTTATAGACGCCTGTCTGAAAAAGGGAAAAGACCAGCTATATTTCATGAATTTCTAAATATCTTCTCTTTGGGAAAAAATAGTCATATTCCATTTCCACTTCTGCCTTACACTCAACTTTGTTGTATAACCTTTGTAGTTTCTTTCAAAGTAATTATACAAATAAAGAGATACGCAGAAGGTTACAGCCAGGTACTGCTTGGAAGAATTCCCTCAGGTCTTGCCACACAGTGAGAAGTAATTGCATCTTAATGAATTACCACTCCTCAGCTGTGCAAGGGAAGCTGACTGTGCATATTTTTCACTCACCTGACATTTGAAATAAGTTGAATGTAATCTAAATTATGTTCATTACTAGCTCAAGTTTATGTGGTTTACTTTGCAATTTGGAAAGCCTATAAGCATAAACAATCAATACATAAGACTATACTACGAAGATTCACAATGTCCAGCATCAAAGGTTTGTATAAAAAGCCCAGGCTGGTTTTTTTTGTTTGTTTTCTTTTTTTTATAAAGTTCATATAAATTCTTCTTTACTGGATAATATTGCAAAGTGCGACAATGGTTAATTTATCCAAGTTTCAGTAAAATTGCTTCCTGAAATTCTAAGTATGTCCTTTCTGGAGAAGAAAAATAATAGTATACACAGGATAGTTGAATAAGTTTCAAGGTAATATATTTGCCCTGAAATGGTTAAACATTAAAAGGGGCATATATTAAAGTAAATAACTTCTACTAAAGTAAAATTTGTGTTTCCCTGAAGATTGACATGATCCTAATAATGTTAAAAAATGAATAGAAAATATGACAAGGGGAAACTATACTTCAGTACTAAAACAGAGAAATACGGGGGCTGAGAACCTTAACTTCCAAGAAATTGTGCAATTTCAGAGTAGCTTTTCTACTTTAAATATTCATATATTTTACATTTATTTTTCTTATTTGTAAACTGTGTCAAGGAATTAGAAGACAAAATCTGCAAATTATTCTAGAACTTCGGTTGTTGAGTTCAGGTCATAGCCCCAGGTTAAAGATGTGAGACCATCCTCAGCTCTAGAGACTCTGCATCTTCATTCTTCTTTTTCCCTTGTGACTGCCAGTTTATGATCCTCCTTAACTATTCCTTGATACACAACTCCTAACTCCCTCACTTGCCTTCTCTTGGTTTGCCATGTCCAGTTGTCACTGGGCCATCCAGCCTTAGCTCAGCAGAGACCATGTTTAGTCTGCAATAAGGGGATAAAATCCAGTGGAGACTGGCAAGAAGAGTAATAAGAATGAAAACTTGACTCGTAAGGAAACCTGAAAGAGCAGAAGTTTTTTTTAGGCTAGAGTAGCAAATAAGACAACCATAAGCAATTTCCTATGCCCATTTTGAATAAGGCAAGAAATAATAACTGTATAGCAAGAAAGGGTTACTCTATATTTTAATGAAACTTCTGGCAGAGATATTGGTAAGCATAGAGATACATTTTCAAGAAAGTTATGGAATCTCTGCAGTAGGAAGGGCTTAAGAAGTTAGACAAAGTGAGATAGTCTAGATGAGGCAGATCTCACAAAAGAGAGAGATGGCTTACTGTATTTATAAGACTTTATGTCCATGCAATTTGTTTTACTAAATTCTATAGAATCAGGTTTTCCTGAAGCTGTCATAAATGAGAAAATAATTATAAGATTGTTTATGGTTACTAAGTTGATATTTGTATAAAATAGATGGAAGAGATAATAAATACCAGTATCTGCTGTATTCAGTTTTCTCTAATTTTGACCTTATCAAAGCATGGAATCCCTTAAAAAAACAGATGAAGTTTACAGCTTTGACTTCCAACATATGCAAAAGAATCATTTATAATTAACATGTAAGGGTTCCTAATACAAATTTTGAAATTTGATAGATGATATGTTTATCACCCAAATTTATTTTGGCTTACATGTCTGTTAATTTAGATGGTTTAATGTTGATAGAGGAATGACAAAGTCCCTGGGAAAAAAAAAAATATTGCACACTGTTTAATTCTTGTAGGGAACTGAGTGCATGATAAATTCCATTCCTATGTGTCTGTTTTAACAACTGTTGATAATGCAGATAACAAATGTAATAACTTTGGGAAACTGAAAAATGGAGAGAAGAAAGAAAGAAAAGCAATCTGGATATTTCTCAAAGTGCTTTAGCAGGTGCTTTTATTCAAACATGAGAACATTTACATTCCCTTCAAAGAAGTCAATCTGCTTTCAGGCTTAAGCGTATACTTTGGTGGATCCTGAGTCCATTATATGTTCTATTCAATTGACTTAAGATGTATAAAGAGTAGGATGAGATCAGACTTCTTAAAGTTCGACGTTTTTGTAAATCAACATTCTTCCCATAGCAAGAATTAGTGACGCTTACGTAGAACGAAATCACTGTTTAATTGACCTGAAAGTATAAAGGCATCAGCTCTAAGGAGAAATGGTGATAATTAATTTCACATTAGCCACTTACGTCTGGGCTTTTAATTCGGACTAAACCTCAGGCCTGATCACTTCTGAATACTCACTGCGTAGAGATACCTAAATGTTCTTGTTTTATTAATAAAAGCACATTTTGCCACCATACACTTCTTGTATATTCAATCTCCTAATCCTGCTGGATCTAGTCAGGTATAATATGTCTCCGCTACTGGTAAATTCTCATTCTTATCCTATCCCTTTGATCACTACACTTTTCACTTTGCACGCTTTACCTCTCTGCTTTCCTTAGCTTTAGTTATTTGTGTTTTGTGATGTGGAAGAAATAACATCCCATTTCTCAACTCTTTTTCATTGTTCTATGCTATGGATGGTACCATGGTGCTTCCACATTATCCTGTATATGAGATGTTCCTCGTGGGTTGTGTCTGGGCTCTGATGTAGCCTTAAAGTTTTGTTTAGCACTATTTTGATTAAGATTATACTTGTGACTATCTAATGGGCCTTAAAAGACCCTTGAGTTTTATGGAAAAAGTTCAATATGAAATCTCAGCATACACAGATGACTCAAAAATGTGATGCTTTTATGATATATAAGGCATTAATAATATATTTGTGTTGATATTCTACTTCTGTCACTACATTTCCAGATAAATGTTTTTCAGGTCAGTATTTGGTCTATTAATCTGCATACTGAAGCAATCAGAAAATGTTCCTTTTAAAACTTAATATACCTGTTTATAATCATTTATAGTTTAATACGTTAGTGACAAAAACGAGCTATTGGTCCGCAGTGAAACATTACACAGCCAAATGCGTATGGAAAAATGAGTCATATTTTGCTTTAGCTCCCACATCATCAGTGGATCTGAAGAAAGTTTCAACTGCAGGACTATATTCTGTCCTTGGTTTTATACCTCTATGCTTAGAGAGGTTAAACTAGAGTCAGAAATCGAAGACAAGAAGGTGCTCCCAGTAGACTTGGTTTGACAGAGTCCTTAATACTTGTGTTAGTGTTTAAGTCAGAGATAAATCAAAGCAGCTCTCATATTTTCCAGGACTGACATTTAGGAAATACCTAAAAAAACTTTCACTGCAGTTCCTGAGAGACAATAAATACAGAGCCTCATAATGCAGATTTTACAGAGCTGTTTTCTGCCTAGAAGGATGCTGGGGTTTTGCCTTTATAGCAAGGCAGGGATCACTTTATTCGTCAGTAGTTTACTTGCCAAAAATACAGTTAAACCATTCATGAATTAAAAAAGAAAAAAAAAAAAAAAAAGAAAAAAAAAAAGAAGTATGTACTATTTTTTTTTTCCAAGAGGATCAAAAAACATTTGCAGTTATCTGTTCTCTGTTCCTCAGTATGAGTTCTAGTACTCTCATATTGGACTGATATTTATGTCACAGAATCACAGAATGTTAGAGATTGGAAGGGACCTCAAAAGATCATCCAGTCCAATCTCCCTGCCGGAGCAGGAACACCCAGATGAGGTTACACAGGAAGGTGTCCAGGCGGGTTTGAATGTCTCCAGAGAAGGAGACTCCACAACCCCCCTGGGCAGCCTGTTCCAGTGTCTGTTACCCTTACTGAGAAGTTTCTTCTCATATTTAAGTTAAATCTCTTGTGTTCCAGCTTGTATCCATTACCCCTTGTCCTGTCATTGGTTGTCACAGAGAAGAGCCTGACTCCATCCTTGTGACACTCACCCTTTACATATTTATAAACATTAATGAGGTCACCCCTCAGTCTCTTCCAAGCTAAAGAGACCCAGCTCCCTCAGCCTTTCCTCATAAGGGAGATGCTCCACTCCCTTAATCATCTTGGTTGCCCTGCGCTGGACTCTCCCCAGCAGTTCCCTGTGCTTCTGGAACTGAGGAGCCCAGAACTGGACACAATATTCCAGATGTGGTCTCACCAGGGCAGAGTAGAGGGGAAGGAGAACCTCTCTGGACCTACTAACCACCCCCCTTCTAATACACCCCAGGATGCCATTGGCCTTCCTGGCCACAAGAGCACAGTGCTGGCTCATGGTCATCCTGCTGTCCACTAGGACCCCCAGGTCCCTTTCCCCTACGCTGCTCTCTAATAGGTCATTCCCCAACTTATACTGGAACCTGGGATTGTTCCTACCCAGATGCAAGACTCCACACGTTCCCTTGTTATATTTCATTATTTTTTTTTTTCCCTGCCCAACTCCCCAGCCTGTCTAGGTCACTCAGCTATGATGTTGTAAATGCATACCCTTTACTTAGTTTAAGGAAAGTCGTATCCACTTATTTTCCACTATGCAAGAAGAAAGACAGGATGCTACTTTGCACATGAATCTTAAACACTGAGCAAGAAAATCACATAATTGTAGAGTAGAATCAGAATAATTTTGGTTGGAAAAGACCTTTAGGATCATCAAGTCTAATCCTTAACCTAAAACTGTGAAGTCCACCTCTGAACCATGCTCCTAAGAACCTCATCTCTGCAGTCAGTCCTACTTTCTGATTCTGTCTTAAAATATCAATGTAATTATTTTACAAACCTATATAAATAAAGGAAATTTTCTTCCTTATTAATATTGACACCCAATAAATTTTGTCAAGCAAACAGAATATATTCTGCTGGATTAAGAACAAGGATCTGAATCAAACTGTCAATAGCTCTTCAAGCATGTGATGCAACAGAGGCAAGAAGAATTCTTTGCATTTTTTGCAGTGTCCAGAGCGTATCTGTGGAATGTCTTCTTCTGAAGAAGAGAACTGAATTCTAGTTTTCCACCCTCCCTGCAAGTACGCTGCTCGGGAAAGAGGAAGATGACAATTACAGTCCCACTGCTTTTGTGACTATTAGGAAATTATCTACTTTCATTTTTATTGTTTTTCTTTGAAAATATTATTTTTTAAAATAATTATTATTCTTTTCCCCTTGATGAAGAAAGCTTTTAATTGAATGAAAACACAATGTAGATATAGTTTCATATTTTATTATACTGTTTTCAACCCATTTTTCAGCTCAATGGTTGGATCTAAAAATTGATTATCTACTATACTGTGCTAAGCAATCTGAAAAATTACTACCTTATTTGTGGTATATGACATATACAAGACAGAATCTGGTTTACAGATGACAAGCGATTAACAAGAGAAGGTGAATCAGAACAATCAGAGTGCCATTGGTGTGTAGACTAATCTTCTGTCCCAGGACAAATAAGTTAATTTAGAATTGTAGTATGTGCCTCAGAAATATTTTTTTGCCTTTGCATGAAATTCAGCTTAGTAGATTTTCCGCACATCAGTTCCCTGAGATGACTGCAAAATCCACTTTCACAAAATTATCATGTGTGTTCTGGAATTTGCTTAAAATAACATACTTTTCAAGTCACCATGTACTAGATCAGCAAAAATTATTTACTGGCTAGGTGTCAGACTTTATTGAAACATTCTGTGACTGCAGTTGTTGGGAATAAAAATGCCTTCTAAAGACAAACTGCTTGCAAATCGAAATGCCATCTGAGATGACACCTGGGATTAAGTCGTGGTGGTTCACAGGTAGAGACTGAGCAATTACAGTTTGAAATAAGCCTTGTTAATAGGTATTGCAGCATACTTCTATGCAGATCAGTTATAGAGCAAACAGTGGGTCACACGATTTTGCATATACGTGCATGTATTATTATCTTTTGTTCTTGTTTTTCTGACCTACAGGTGGCTGTCAAAGTAATGAAATCCCTGACTCCTAGTAATTAATGTCCTGCCATGCATCATTAACATATTTTTCAAGAAGGATTAGAATATTATTTTTATGAATACTACTGCTTATTTTGCTTTGGTCTGTTATGATCTCAGCCACAGCATACCTAGCTGTAACATTGCACTACCTGAAATTCAGTATTTCTTCTCCCAAGTTGGACTAGGGTTATACATTTTTTAAAAAATTATGCTCTAATTCAGCTAATTAATTATCAGGTAAATACATTCAAATTAGCTTAATATCTCAGTACAGTCCAAATTGTTAGCTCATAACTGGATGAACACCATTAATCCATAACCAGATTAAGTAAAATTTCTAGCTTCTTGAATGACTCCATATAATAGCCCAGGTACATTTGGTCTTCAGTGCTAGTCAAGAAATGGAAGATGTCCAAGAGCATTAATTTGGAAAGAAACTGCAGTGATCCTATTACGGGAGAACATGCTGCTAGATGAACTGAACACTATTTTTTTCTCCATCTCACAGTGGAAATAGCATAAATAAAACTAGACGAAGTAATCACTCAAGCCTACAAGCAATTTCCACATAATTTCTTAGGGGATGTCTTTCCAGATCCCCTTATTTTCTCAAGCAATGATGATGATGATGAATTTTCAAGGCAGGCTTTTAAGGCTCTGCTTTCTTCCTTCTATTCACCTGGACTTCTCCCACTGACTTAATAAGCCCATCAAACTTAATACAAACAATTTATCTTACAAAAATCTCAAGAGTTACCTTAATAATCAGCTAACGAACAGCCTCTTAAGTGATATAGTCACCTTTCCAGTTAAAATCCTCCTACTCCTCAAAAATTGCACAGTACAATAAAGAGATAAATCACAATTTTTGTCTTTGGCCATACTGTTCCGTAAGGACAAAACGTTCTCATTTGACCATGTTAAATACAGAATAAGAGAAGTTCCATTTTGCAGTCTGAGCTGACTAAACAAGAAATACTACATCATTTTTTATAGTAAGAAAAAGATGGAAACCGGAGTTGAAAAGAGGCAGTAGGCAATTATTTTTGTTTATTTATTTTATTAATTCAACACTTTGAAATAAGGAGGCACCCACTGGAATCTGTGATAGTTTGGCTTGATAAATTTTGATACCTGTCACAATAGAAAGTGCATAGTAAAATGCTTTTTTTCTATTTGCATGTTTATTCTCAAGCATAAATCAGCTTTTTTTATAATACTTTGAAGATATGCAATCAGTCAAAAACACCACAGACAACAGCTTCACACTTCCTAAAGTAATTATTATTCTTTCATACAAAAACCATCTACATTAAATTTTGTGGAAGCTGTACAAGATAACCTCTAATAACAGCCGAAGAAGTGTAGCAATGCAATAACTGAATTTAGACAGAATATGGTCTATGTGCCAGTGTACATTTGTGTGTCTATAGCACCTATGTGAGAGTACCAAACTATCATAAAAGGTTTTTTGTTTGCAGTTTTCATACTCTTTCAGATCTATGGCAGCATGTGCATTTCATATATTAAGCGTACCTTTTATAATCTGTATTTGGCTAGAAGCTAAAAACTTTTGGGAATTTTCAAATGTGGGTCTTGAAGCCACTCAGTTCACTTGAGCCTGAACTGCTATAATGCAGTCAATAAGATATTGCTTCTGTCATTCTGTCATCCACATACGTTGTTGGAATTGCAATGACCCCCAAATTATCAATAAGTGTGATTATCATAACAGATATTTAATCAACAAGTCAATAGATACAATAAAACCATAGTGTTGCAGGTCTTAGATGCTTGCAGAAGTGTGTTTTTTTATTTGTTTTTTTTAATTCTATAAGTATATCAGAACAAGAACTGTTTGCTTCAGGATTATTCTTAACATTTACTGCTCTCTCAAGCCTTTCCAGGGGTAGGGATAGCAGAGAATAAATAGAGGAGAAACAGTAAGGAAGAGTCATCAATTTTGAGAGTTATTGGCAGCATTTTCTTTTGGACATTACTTATGTCCAGCAGTTTTGCATTGCTCTTACAATTGCATCCGTGTTTCCAGATCTCCAGATGGAGCTGCCTCTCCTCCACCCGTTGCCATGGAGTTCTGCCTGTTTTACTCCATTGTTTGCAAAAGGGAAATAAGGCCCAGGAGTTCTAAAAATCTTCAAGAGACATAGGAAAGTACTTTCTTACCTCTATAAGAGCTTATATTTTGACAGAAAGTAAAACCCATTGCCAGCAAATAAACATATATTTTGGCATGTCTGAAAAGGACAGTCTAAACATGCAGTGCTCACAAACCAGCCAAATCCCCAACTTGTGAGGTTCAAACAGGCTAAGCAATATTTATGGCAAGTTACACAGTCCAGTTTCAAATAACACAAGCCATAACTTCCACTGTGATGCTGTATGTATGCCTTTATATCTGTCTCACCACAAGGCAAAAATGAAAATTACATTCGTTTTCTTATGACTGAGAATATCAGTGCATCTTTTACAAGAATTTCTTTCTCAACCTATAATACAGAAGCTAACAAAAACTTCTGCTCTTCAAGATAACCATGTCCATTGCATTCAGCCTCCAAAAATTATCTTTCATTATTTCTGAATATATTCTCCTAGACTGGTCTGGTTCCTGGTTTAGACCCTATTTGTTTCTGGCTGGATTAATCCAGCAGCAAACACCCTGATCGCTTTCTAGCTGACACAACAGCCTTTTATCACAGCCCATATAGGCTAAATTCATACCCATATACTGGAAAATAGGTCCTCTACCCCTTTATGCTTCTGTGACTGTTACAGTACAGCTTGTGTATACCATGTTATTTACCTCTTTACATATGTTAAAAAAACACTTTTTTTTTTTTTAAAGGGAAATTATTTTCTTCATATTTTTCAAAGTTGCTTTTGTAAGATACCTAATAGGATCAGACTTTCAGAATATGACCACTACACAAAACATGTGCGGTGGAATACCTTTATGTTCAACAGAAAGATTTTCAAGTTCCCTTAGGAAAAACAAACAAACAAAAAACCAAAAGAACAAGCAAACACAACAAAAAAGAACACCCACAACTTTGCATGTTGGAAGTGGTTGTTCTTTAGACTATAATTTCTAAAAGACCTCTTCCCTAGACAGTGGAGGCATCATGATCCTAAAAGTTTTAGGAAGGTTGTTTTTTAAGAAAATATGATCACATAGATCAGCTTTTTATGAGGATAACAACAGGTATCTTGGTGTCAAACAGGTATTAGTTGGGAGCTACTCTAGAAGAATATTCTGAGTATTGCTAAGGACAGTTTTATAAACATGGCAGGTGAGGTAGGCCAGGGCAGCAATGTGATCATATGAAGCCTTGTTATTTTTTTGTGTGTGATTTCACAGTCTAGTTCATAAGGATTATTGAAGAATTACTATTTTACAACTGCAGTGCATGAAAGCATCAGAGATGAAGGTATAACACTGACCTGTCAAAAATATACCTAGACAATAATGCAGCAAATTAGATTCTGCCTCCTTTCTCCATGTAGTTGAAAATATCATTTTTTCAAAGTTTAGCAAGGAGGTCAAAGGGCTGCCCAAACTGGAAGAGCCTGTAGGCAACTGCTTTATTGGGTACCAACTTGGAAGGCAGGTAAATATTTTACAATCTGAAAAAATGCACAGTGTCCTTAAGGGGTTTTGTGTTAAGGTTTTGTTTTAAATATGTTATATTTAACTTAAAGGAAGCTGTATGGACAAAGGGAGCAGACTGACGGGTTTGAAGTTAAGCCTGGTCTGTTCAGAAAATGATCCTTGGTACCGTGACCCAGCTTTAACAAAGAATTGCGTAATTCTGTGCCAAGCCCAGTAATACCTAATAGCCAGAAACTTTAGATGGGTGCAAGGAAGTAAGGAAAGGTCATAGGTGCAATTTTCACAGTAACTGTGAGTTCAAGCACTGATGCAGATGTAAAAACATGAGCTTTGTGTGTTAAATTTTGTTCTGAGACCTTCAATAGTCTTAAATGCTTTTTCATTTTGTCATAGATGCAATCAAGCCTCCAAAATTGTACAGAGTGTTTGAAAGAGATGGACCCAATTTGAAATGGGAACCATTTTGAAATTGGGTCATTCTTTTTGAAACACCCTGTATTATGCAATGAAATAGTATTTTAATCCAGAAAAATGTGTCTGGAACTCCTCTTTATTAAGAATTATATTCTGAACAAAAAATTAGGAAAATATTTTTTAACAGTGAAGACAATTTCCCAGTAAGAGTGCTTTGAAAATACTCCATCTCTTTCACATCTAGAATTAAAACCAGGTATCTTTCTAATAGATAGATCAGACTGCAGTTATAGATCTTGCACAAAATTACTAGTTGAGCTTTTTCAAACTTGATGATCTGGAGCTACTTCCGGCCTTCAAACTGCATAAATCTTTTGAACAGAGTTGTATTAATATTGATACATAGATGGACTACATAGGTGTACTTAAAAATGAATTTAACTAACTCTTGCAGCAAGGGTAATGCATAGAAAAGGTACCTAGCTGATGTATGTGATAGATTTTCTCTCTAAAATTTTTTTTTACTCACCAGGGGTATGTAAATGACAAATAGATTTTGTTGACATGGAGTCATAGTTTACTGGAAGGTTGTCTAATTAGAAAAAATGGAGGAATCGATTAAAGTTTCAGCTATTTAGCACAGTAGTCAATATATAATTCCTGGCAAAAAAGCACTGCTGGCTGGAAAATGTGTCTTAAGCATGACAGTTAGCTCCCGTTTCTTGTAAAGAAAGATGACTTCTGTCATTTACAGTCTTGTAATAACAAACTTTGTTGTTTGTTCTGGAAAACTCTGAGCATAAGTAAACCTGCAGTAACTACTTTATACATAAGCTTGTTCCACTGGGTTCCGTGGTTAATTATACATTTATTTAGGCACATTCTTTGCCAAAATGTTTAACAATGGCCCTTCATGAACCAGGATGCTACAATTTAATTTGCATTGTATTTAGTTTTTGAAGGTGGCTGCAGATCTTCACACAAATCAGTCTCTTCAACTGGAATGGGATGGCTTTTTCGTTTGATTCTTGCGTCAATGGAAATGTGACACTTTCATGTGGTTCTCACAAGACCAAAATCAGAGAACCTGTAAATCAACAGCACTCCCAAATGCAAAAATATTTTTATTTGCTAGGACTGCAGTCGGACTTACAGACTTTACTGTCAGAGACTATAAGAGGGTAATATTCAATTATAATACATGATGGCTATTGATCACAGAGTTCAGCTGAAGTAATTGGTTTCAATCAGTTAACTTTAAAGAAGTTACTGCTAATTATGCATGTGACTGAGAGAAGAATCTGGTTTACCGATTGCTACTTTTGAGACCTCATTAGTGATATAAAATACTGAAGTTCAATAAAATGGGAATTCCCAAATGATTTGGCAAGAGATCCCCCCCTCCCAAAAACAGTAGGCAAGTCCAGAATCTGTGAAAGTTTGGCACATACTGTCCTTCTTGTTCTGTAAATATTTCTGGTATCATGCTGAAATCAAAGTCTGAAAAATGGACAGTGTGAAACACAGTGCACTTAGGTATCACATAAGCGTTATTCTGCTCTGGTGAGACCCCACCAGCAGTGCTGCATCTACCTTTGGACCTCTCATCACAGGAAAGACATGGACCTGTTGGAGACCGTCCATAGGCAGCCACTAAGATGATCAGAGGGCTGGAACACCTCTCTTAGGAGGACAGGCTGAGAGAGTTGGGGTTGTTCAGCCTGGAGAAGAGAAGGCTCCAGGGAGACCTTATTGTGGCCTATAAGAAGGATGGGGATAGGGCGTATTGCAATAGGACAAGGGATAATGGTTTTAAACGAAAGGAGGGGAGATTCACGCTAGACATGAGGAAGAAATCTTTTACAATGAGGGTGGTAGAACACTGGGCCAGATTGCCCAGAGAGGTGGTTGATGCCCTGTCCCTGGAGACATTCTAGGCCAGGCTGAATGGGGCTCTGAGCAACCTGATTTAGTCAAAGATGTCCCTGTTCATTTCAGGGGGGTTAGACTAGCTGACTTTTGAAGGTCCCTTCCAGCCCAAACTGTTCTGTAGTTCTATGATTTTATTGTATGTATTTATGACACTTTAAAGATTTCCTCAATAGAAGCTACAAGAGAAATTAAATTCTGTGAAAATAGACAAAATGTTTTTGGTCTCACAATATTATCTACTTTACTGCTTTGCATTGGAGTCATTTCTTGTCAAGGATGACCTTACCAGGCTGCTGAATATGCATGTATGCTCTAATGGTACTCTAACAGAAGGAACATTGAAGAACAGTGCTTGCACAGCAGATTTGTAAAAGACTAGCAACACAGTTCATGACTAAAGATCAAAAAACAGGTTTCTAGCCTTTCCAGTAATCATCAAAATATACCAGCTTTTCCCTGGGAAAGTGGGCAGGTAGCTATATTTTTAGTCATGAAGCTTATATGAGTGCATGGAGCAAGATCTCCATATGTTCTCCCTCATCCAGACCAGTATGAATTCCAGGAAAAATTCCAAGAAATCTGGAAACTGTATACGGCCACTGTAAACCAAGGACTTTAAGTGCCAAGAAGCTTCAATCTTGTCCAGATCCATACCACACCCTACATATGGGTTCTGTCTAAATGCTACAATGTAGGCCTAAATATACTTAAGGAGTTGCATATGTCCTTTGGAACAGAGCATTCTATTATCTATTCCTCCATCCCTGCTGTGCTGACCAATAGCTGTTGATGGTATGAAGAAAGAAATAGAGAATAAAGCCAAAGAAGAGCTCTCAATTTTTTACAAGAAAATTAAATCATCACATCTTAGTAAATAACTAAGAAAAAAAGTGCTGTTCATATACTTCAAATTGTATTCATTATTCATTTTAATTCAAACCATCAGCAATATCTGACTGGTTCAGCATCATGACTGTTATTTTTCAGAATTGTCTCATATGGCTTGTTCCACACTGTATAACATCACACAGATTCTGATACTACCAAGAATCAATGGCAAGATAAACAACATTCTGATAGTTTACTGTAGAAAAGGGACACAAAGGGTGGATCTATTATTCTCATTTTAATCAGAATCAGTAGCATATTTTTGAAGAAAATCTCCTGGCTGCCTCAATCATAGTGCTGTGGTTGCCAACATAGAGTGGTCTCAAAGCGTGAAAACTGGATTCCTTTTGGAGCAAATGAATCCAGAAGAGAAATTCCTTAAAGACGCCTAATGTGCTTCAATCAGCGCATTTAGTGCATGAGACCAAAATAGAGGTACTCTGAAATGTAACCCTTGAAATGCATGTGGTGTGGACACTGTACCATTAGCACCAACAGTACTCTGTAAAACCATTGTGTTGACATAAACAAAAATAATCTCCATTATTTAAGTTCTATCTGAATTGCATGGAAAATACAAAGCAGGTCTTGATGTCTTGTCCATCTGCTTGTCCACAGTAGGGAACTGGCCACCTAACTACATGAATCCTCTCTTCCAGGGTCCTTATTCCTATGAAGGCATTCTACAAAGGTGTCCCCAGGTCTCATCCAGAATTGACTACTCTCTAAAGTGGTACCAAGACACCCTCTGGAGGAAAGCAGTTCACAGTGGAATTGATGCAGAAATGACTACTAGCTTGAAATGGAGATCTGGTTACATCACCTAAAGCTAAAATATTTTATTTACCTTCTAAAATCAAAAGCTGAGTCAAGACATGATTTATGAAAGGGCTAAGAGTATAATTCAGTAAAACCTGTCTCTAAATAAATTCAGCTAGATAGCAGAAGACAAGGTTTATATATTGGAAGAATGTGCCCCAGGGACATTCATTTTACAAAAGAAGTGGATGAAATAAGCTAATTAATGTTAATTTTATGCTGAAGTTTTATATTGGCTTATACATGCAGTTATATGATATTAGCAGTAAGTATTGAGACCCCACATTCCCAGTGTCTCTGTACCCAAATATAAATTTATATCATCATCTCAGCTGTAAGGACCACCACAGTTATTCTACGTATGTTGGCATATAATTCTTCAAAATGTCCTTTTGTTTAATTTGGATAGAATCTCACAGCTCAACTCCAGCAATGCCATCACTTCTTATGTGGTAATTCTGTCGTTTAGAACACTTCTTTTCATCAGAGATACTCTGTTTCATCAGAAAGACTAACAATTGTTGGGATTTTTTTTTCTGATTTAAGAGAATGAAACTGCTGCAATGGCAGCACGGTGTCTATTGTCTGTTCCTTAAGTGCAAACAATCCCAACACATTTCCAGTCTGACTGTTTATATCCCATTCTAATGTTATTTTGTCTACTGCTATTTTTATATCTCAAATATTTCCACATGTGTTTCACGTCAAGTGCATGAGTTTCCCTTTTGAAACTGAGCATATATACTAAGAACAAGACCCAAATTGTTTATAAGACTGAGATCCCTGGCTGATGTAAATCAACATAACTACAGTGGTTTCAGTGTAAAACCCTCTTAGCCAAGACCATTTTTGCTTGAATAGAAAGTGATTTCTTTCACTTCCACATCTTTTCTAGCAATCTGACTAAGCTTATTTGAAATAAGCAAAAAAGACCAGTCCAATTTCTATAAATAAGTGCTGTGTGAACAAAAAGCGTGGAAGTTTTTCCATATTTCCAAAAAATGTGTTATTTCATTGAAAAATGCCTTGGTAACTGCTTTGTAGGACTGGATGATTTCATAATAAACTCATTTAAATCTTTATATTTTTTATTTTGTTAATGTTTAAAATGTGTTTTAAAATGCATTTTATACACAAGAAATCAAACATGGTAGGTGAGCATGAAAAAAGTAGTCTAATATTTTATCTCTGACTATAGATCTTTGCTTGAATACTGGGAAGTAGCTCTTCTGAAGCTATTATTTTATTTATTTATTTATTTATTTATTTTATTTCACTTAGCCAACAAACAGTGGAATTATATGAAAAAATCCCAATATATAGAAAGTCATGCCTCATAAAAATTCCTAGGGCCTGTACTGTTCCAACTTACACCCCATACAACCTCATTGAAGTCAAGGGCCCATGGGCTTTTAAAAAATATTTGCTTATCATGATAAGACATATGTACATCCAAATTATACTGGGGGTGTGTCTTAAAGTCTATGTTGCATTAGGAAGAATCTGAATGTTTTACATTACATATCACACTTGCATCCTATTAATAGGCGCTATAGATTCAGATGTATTTTTAGATTTTGGCACAGAGTTTCTCAGAGTAAACAGCTCATTGCATCTGAAATTAATTCCTAATATAATGTGAACAGCATAAGAAAAAGCTGAGGCAGATTAGAGTGGATGAAATTCTTTGCTATCTTGTGTCTACTTAGGCCTAACTTTTGTTGAATGATCTGCACATCTTTAATCAATATGAATATTTTAAGACACCAAATTACTAAATATACAACATTATTTGATGTTGTATCAAATACAATGTATTCTTGGAGGTTCTGTCTTTTTATATTTATTTGCTTGAATATTTGTTTCTTGCATTTCTTAGAGTTACTATAACCAACTGAAAGGTTAATATAAAATTTAGCAGCATTTTTATAATTTCATAATATAATTCTTATTTAAATGTTGCCACAAACAGAATAGGAACTTCACATTGCTAGAATTTCTTGTTTCTGGAGTTAATGCAAACAGATATAAACTAAGTCCTTTTTTTAAAAAATCTCCCCTGTTAATTATAAAGAAGTTTGAAAAAAAATTTCCTGAAACATAGGATGACATATGTATAAAAAGCAAAGAATGTAAGTCCAACAAACTGAATAAACACAGTTGAGAGTGAAAGTTTGTCATTTAAAAATCCTACAAGTTTCATATGTTCAAAACCATTAGTCACAACTAGAACAGCATCTTGTTCAGAAATATTTTAGAAGTATTTACTCTGAAAGGGAAAGCTCAGATAGCTGTTGGCTGTTTTGTGTGTCCTTGTATTGTGGTAGCACTCAAATATAAACAGTTTCATGCACAAGCAGAAAAACTGGGAAGACTCAGTCCTGCACAGTAGAGTTTAGATGTCAAGATAGAAACCTAGGAAACTACTCATGATCCTAGCAAAGGAAAAAGACTAAAAACAGCATAGAAGAAAACCCAACCAACCAATGTGTTCTGAGCATAAATACTCTTTTGAGACCCATGATCAAATCATTGTGATCTTTCATATATACAACAGAATATTTGATTTCATGATCCAGGCAATGTTTCCCACTTCACTTACCATCATCTCATGTCAACAAAATCCATCGTGTTTTGTTAAGATCATTTGGAACAAGTAAGAAAATATTTTTGGAAGCATGGAGGCAGTGGGAGAAAATGTGAGAAAGCATATTTCTCATCCAAATTATTTGAATTTTACTAATTTAAACTAGAAATACTATTTAGCTAGCCCTGATTCTATGCATAGATTTATCTCTGAAACCCAGGGTACATAAGATCATCTTCATATATTTCATGTCGGTTTTTTTGCAGGATGTGATATTAATAATCAAGTAGGAAAGATTTCCACCCAATCTTATGTTTTTCTTTTTAAGGGCACACAAAAGCTATGAAAGATTTGAAGGCAACCAAACAGTGCCAAGGCTCAAACCCAAGTGAAGCAAATACTTGATCACGTTCTAAACAGGATAGGAGAAAGTATATCATGTGATGCGTATTGTATTTAGGGTAGAGTCTGAGTCTAAGGGCATCTAACAATTAAATACTATGGAACTGGTAGAAAATGTGGTCTTTAGGTTTCCCTGACACTTGTTCTGAACAAAACTGTAGACAGAGGCAAACTTTTGCAACTCAACCTATATAAAATAATTTTACATATCAAAGAATGGAATATTTTTTGTGGTCAGAAGAAACTTGAAGGGCTGTATAAACTTTAGTGGGCCATATAAAAGGAAAATTATTAACAGTAATAATGTCAATAATCACAACACTGGTGATAATTGCGTTTGAGACAGGCACTCTGAGTACTATCACTAGTACTTCTATTGCAAATTTCCTTAAGGGTTGTAAATCTGGCATACACCCTGGGACAAGTTTTTATTCATGTGCTTTCTGTGACTCTGTTGTAAGCAGTGCTTTCTGATACAGAAAGAAGAGATAGGGAGAGAATTATACAGGAGAAAATGTGTCAATGGAAAGAAACTATCCTGAAACAGAAAGCAGATTACATGTCAAACAGAAGTGTGTCAATCTACAAAAGATACAGAGGGAAGTCCAACAGGTGCCGTGACTCCAAATCTTTTATGTTTCTCATCTGCATAAATGATGCAGACTGGGAAACCAGATGCAAGTATGTTAAGTTTACTGAAGCACAATACTAGAGGGAGTACTAAGTACCAGACAGTTATCAAGGATACAGAGGAGGGATTTTGGATTGTCTTTGTAGAGTGATTGCACAACACATGTTAAATCAACATAGGGTTCAAATAGAAGCTGTGATAAAGAAAAGGTTTTAAAACCAGGCTTAGGAAAAGAGAAGAAATATAACTTAAATATGTCAAAACTTTACATAGGGAAAAAATTCCCAGCTCCAGAAGTAGATTACATGGTCCTGGAAATTGCAAGACTTTTAGAGAGACTTTGTTTACACTTGTTCATACAACTGTATTGTGGACATGAGAGCAGGAGAATTTCTTTTTTTGTAAAGTAGAATAACGTGGACCTTTTTTTGAAACTGTTTCAGGAATCTGAATTGGTAGGTCACTGAGAAGATCACTACATTATTAAATCTATTATCCTTTCCTCACACTGCTAGAGAAAAAAGATTTAAAAAGTGAAATAGGAATTTTTGATTAAGCTATAGGTACTCACAAGAATGTATTCTGTGCCATTAACTTTATTTTGAGATTTGGCTAAAATAATCTTTCAAATTTTCAATAGACTTTTGTAAATCCAATTGAAAAATAATATTGGAATTTCTTGTCCAAAAAGAAAAAAACACACACTCCCAGACACACAGAAAGACAAAGGAATTTGTGGAATTTTGCTAAAATCTTTATTCATAGCATGTAACAGTAATTAGTTGTAGTAATTTCCCATCTGCATTTCATAGGTATGTTGAAATAATTATGTTGAAATAATTTCATGTTATAATTATTAGACTTTTCCATCTGTATAAGATTATAATATTAATAATTTTTCAAAAATTGAAGAGGGAAATAATTGTAGCTAATGTTTCAACTATAATATGATGACAAAGTGTTTTCTGTATTCTCTTTATAACTTACCTTCAGAAAAAGGGTAAGAGTGTGTTGCCATAGTTTGTAAATTCAGTTATTCATTTAACAAAAATGACCCTAGGCTGTGCTTTGTTGTGGAAAAACTTACATTCAAACTTTGATGCTGCCCTTTATTGAGGAGGTAGGAGCTACAATAGAAAAATTAAAATTTAATTACGAGAAAGCACTTTAATTTTTATTGCAAATTGCAAAAATATGATTGTAATAATACCCACTCATAGTAAATGGAACTGACTAGTGACACATCAAAGATAAATTGCACTAAATCATAATCACAAAGAAATCCAGCTTGGAACATATTTCTTTAGGTTGTCTGGTCCAAATCCACTTCTCTTCCTCAAAGCAGTACCAGCTTCAAAGTTAGATCTAACTTCAAAGTTAGATCAGGTTGCTCAGGGTCCTATTGAAAAAAGTTTTGAATTTTATTATATCTACAAGGATACAAATTTTCACAGTTGCTCTGTGCAACTTTTCCCCATGTTTGTGAAATTCTTCTAGTATCTAATAAGAATTTCTCAGAATGGGCTTGTGCCCATTCCCCCTTGTCTGAAGTAAAAATATCCAGGACCCTTTTTCTCTTCTAATAACAAACAAACAAACAAAACCACAAACCAAACCAAACCAACCAAACAGCCAACAAACAAAACCCAAAACCAACAACAACAAAACAAAACAGAACAAACAAACAAACACGGCAAATCAAAACAAGAAGTTTTCTTTCCATATATATTTCTAGAAGGATTCGATATACCTAAATTTTAGTATTTTCCCTCACTGAAGGTTTCTTACCAATGAGTGGAATAATATGTACAGAACATGTCCTTGCCACAAACAAGGCAAGCATCTACCAAGAACTGGAAAATCCAAAATATTCTTGGTAGACAGTTGTCAAGGAAGACAGAGCATGACAAGTTAAAACTAACTGCAGTAAGCTTATATCTACATTCAAGAATATGTCTTAGGGAAAGAAGATACTGAAACTCCAGTAATCCTGTATGAAGAGAACAAATGCTTAGCAGGGAGAGGAAATCTTGGAGTTCTTCACGCTGGTGCTTTGAGTTTGGTTAAGTTCCTATTTATAGGGAGATGAATGGCAGAAGGCATGGAAGCAAGCAGTCCTAAATAGTTTTATAATTAAAAATATTCTAGCAGCAAATCACTGATCATCCTCATCACTCAGCAGTTCAAATATGTTAATCTTCAAAATGTTCATACAGTTCAGACTATTATTACAGATAATTAACTTTTTTTTTTCAGTAGAAAAGTTGAGTTTTTCTCTGAAGAACAAAAAAGTGAAACAATCTTTCTTGTTGGTGTGGAATCCCACAGAAAATATTCGCTATCAAAAAGACAGATTTCTACTAAGAAACAGTGCAAGTTCTTATGTGTCCTTTGACTACATACATCTTGAATTGGACAGGAAGTAAGACTCATTTCTTTTTCAAACAGTTAATTCTTTCCTAATGTCACTGTGTTTTATTGCTATCACCCCCTAGTTATTCTCTTTAGATCTTTGGATATATTATTTTTATATGCAGAATGTGAAATATTTTGGATTGGATATTATTTACAGTGAGAATGGTCAGAAATTCCAGATGTTCATAAACAACAAAAATGAAGTTAGTCAGTTCTCTCCTTCATTCCTTGTCATAACTGAGAAATGATTTAACTAATCCAGATGTGTCTTATGCATTTAATTCCATCTGTGTAACAGACAGTAAGGCTGTGATCATCAATGAATTATTGCATATTAATCTCCAGAGCCATTGCTGTTACAGTTAGTCTGATATTCTGTTAAAATACACATTTATTCTCAATCTTTGGAGTAAATACTGATAATTTACCTAAGTATTTCTTCAACTTCCATTGGTAAGGGGAGGTTTTTCCTCTTGTTACTTATGTTGCTGTAGGAGTATTACTTATAGAAAAATATAAAAAAAAAAAAAAAAAGATGAAGAAGCTATGAATTTCAGCCTCAAGGGTTATGAATTTCAGTCTAAATGGCATTATGGAAAGATAAATATATAAAATCTTTATAACAGCTTGCAGATTTGAAATATATCCTTTCTACTACTCCTTTTTTGCTGATAATGTATGGAGATGGCCTACTGTTATCTTTATAATCTCCAGTTCTAAAGACTCCAGGCATCTCTGGTGATCTGTAAAGAAGGCTTTGTTTTGCCTTCTTTTTTCTCTTTGAAAATTGTTTTCTTAAAAGAAAAATGTATTAGTGTTTGTTTCACATTACATGTTTTGAATTGCATTTATTAGATTAATGTGTTTCGTATTCACTACAGTAAGATCTGTTACGTGCACATGGCACATGAACTGTATACTCTGGTTACCTACAGCCATTTAGATTTTACTTGAAAAAAATCTAGTGAGAGAGGAGCAAGCACAGTTAATTACTCATTTTTATTCTTTCTGGATCAGTCAGAGAAATGCACAAGGACTTAGCAGAACTTCTCCATACACTAACATTATTCAATACTCAGCACAGCCTGATCAAAATGATCTCCAGCTAGTAGAGATGGAAATTGCAAGATATGGGTAAATCTACAGGTCATTCGCATAAATACTTTTGCAGCATTGCAAGTAGGTGCTCCTTCTTGTTGTGAGACTGACCCTTAGATCAAATTTTTATCTCAGGTAAATGAGCAAATCTCCAAAGAGGGTACTATTGCACAACAGTATTTAATTCCATACCTTCCTGAATAATATAAGTTATTTGTAACAACATAATCTTCTATAGGGTTAATAAGGAGTGATGGAACCTTGGCAGCTCAGCCTGATTCAGAGGTGCTAGAGATCCCTGTGCTCCAACTGCTCCTTATGCTCAGCAAAGTTTGGGAACTTCAGTTTCTGATCTATGTAGTGAAACCACCAATTCCTAATTGTTAGTTATATTTGTGTTCCTTCCCTGGCAGGCAAATCTCAATGAATTTAGAAGGCTTTTGTGTTCTAGTTGCCTGATATCTGTGTTGGAATATATTTAAAGTACTAACTTGGACTGATTAAAGAACGTGGACCAAATAGGACATCAGACATATTCCATCCCAGAGGGACTGAGTCCAGTAATATGTCCTCACAGAAAATATATATTAAAGAAGTACATTAAGTTAGTTAGCACAACAGTCATATAGATGCACAAAAAACTGACCATCATCTGGTAAATATTCACATTCAGATTCAGTTAGGAGTTTCTGATAAAGAGAACATGAAACAATAGGAGTGTTATATGTGTTACAATACGAGTTAACTAACAACATATTCTCTTGCTTGAAAGCAAATTATTTTTCTAGTTCCACTTCCCAATAGTAATGATACATTGATTATTTCTTTGACATCATTAAAGATGTAGGGACCAAAATCTGGAACAAAGAATCTGAAGGGACAGATGAAGTATGCGATGAAATACACTTTTACAAATTTATAAATACATACATTTGGAAAATGTTAAAATAAACATTAGAGAGCAGCAAATTATTTTTTTGTCAGTAAATTGAATGCTTGCAGTAGGAACCTGTGTGATAGCCTTATGAGCTGAAGTTTTCTTCCTGTGTTTATGTGTAGCACAACTCGTCTACTTTAGAAGTAGAGGTAGTGAAAGAATGTGTGTTTTGCACAGTCAGTGAAGAGTAACTCTAAAACTGTAGACATGGCTTCCAGAGAACTGAGAGTTTTGCTCAGTTTTAGCTTTGATCCTTGGTCTCTGCCCTCACAGGTCAACTCAAAAACCAATTAATGCACTGTGAAGCAGTTTTTTGGGATATGAGCACATGTGCTCCAGAATGTAGGGAACTTCATTTCTTAACACCTTACTGAGTCACCAGCTATCCATAAAATAGGAACATTCTTTATTTCCTGTGATCCAGTGATACTTCCCCTTGCTCCATTATTACATCATGCTGCTATCCAATCTCTTCTACTTACATATCGTACCTTTCTTTGCTGAAGAATCTCTTTGCTTTTCTTGTTCTAATTAGGATATGGATTTCCGAATGAACTAATAAACTGGAATAGGAAAATTCACTCTCTAAATGGTTGGCTCCAAGACTGGTGCTACAGGCAGGGCTTTGGATTTTTTGATAATGGTTGGTTTTATAAGACACCAGTCCGGACACTGTCACGTGGGAAAGGTTTATCTCGCAGGGGCAGGAATTAGCTGGGCTCATTTGGAGAGCTTTAAACTAGGCTCGAAGGGGGATGGGGTTGTAGCTGGGCTTGTCCCAGTGGGGCTGCATTCTAAAACTGATGAGGACCGGGTGGCCTCCTATGCCCCTAGGGAGAAACTGGTGTGCTCTCCTCGCTCCCTGAAATGCCTGCATACCAATGCGCGCAGCATGGGGAATAAGCAGGAGGAGCTAGAATCCTATGTTCGGTCGGGAGATTATGATCTGGTGGCAATTACAGAAACATGGTGGGACAGTTCACATGACTGGAATGTGGTCATGGATGGCTATGCCCTTTTCAGGAAAGACAGGCCAGCCAGGCGTGGTGGTGGAGTTGCTCTCTATGTGAGAGAGCAACTACAATGTACTAAATTCTGCCCAGGAGCGGATGACGAGCGAGTTGAGAGTGTATGGGTCAGGATCAAGGGGCAGGCTGGCAGGGGAGACACTGTTGTGGGCGTCTGTTACAGGCCACCAGATCAGGCTGAGGAAGTTGATGAGGCCTTCTACGGGCAGCTGAGAGTGGCCTCACAGTCACAGGCCATGGTTGTTGTGGGTGATTTTAACTTCCCTGATGTTTGCTGGAAGGACCATTCAGCCAGCCAGCCACAGTCCAGGAGGTTCCTCCAGTGCATTGATGATAACTTCCTCATGCAGATGGTGGAGGAGCCGACTAGGAGAGGTGCACTGCTGGATCTCATCCTCACTAACAAGGAGGGTCTGGTCGAAGCAGTAAAGGTTGAGGGCTGCCTGGGTTGCAGTGACCACGAGATGGTGGAGTTCAGCATCTTGTGTGGCAGGAACAGAATAGCAAGTAGAATTGCAACCCTGGACTTCAGCAGGGCTAACTTTGGCCTTTTCAAGCAATTGCTGGGGGAAATCCCATGGGCAAGACTGCTTGAAGGAAAAGGGGCCCAAGATAGCTGGGTGGCATTCAGAGATTGCTTCTTCCACGCTCAGGATCAGAGCATCCCCACACGTAGGAAGTCAAGGAAGGGAGCCAGGAGGCCTGGGTGGTTGAATAGGGAGCTGTTGGGTATGCTCAAGCAGAAGAGGAGAGTTTACAGGTCATGGAAGCAGGGGCTAGCCACTTGGGAGGAATATAAGGCTGCTGTTAGAGGATGTAGGAAGGCAGCTAGGATAGCCAAGGCCTCCTTAGAATTACAGCTGGCGAGAGGGGTCAAGGACAGCAAAAAGAACTTTTTCAAGTACATAGCAGATAAAACTAATACCAGAGGCAATGTAGGCCCACTGATGAATGGGGTGGGTGCCCTGGTGGCAGAAGATACAGAGAAGGCAGAATTACTGAATGCCTTCTTTGTCTCTGTCTACTCTGCCGGAGGCTGTCCTGGGGAGCCCTGTACCCCTGAGACCCCGGATGAAGCCAGGTCAATGGAGGAGTTTGCTTTAGTCGATGAGGACTGGGTTAGGGAGCAATTAAATAGTCTGGACATTCATAAATCCATGGGTCCAGATGGGATGCATCCGCGGGTGCTGAGGGAGCTGGCTGAAGTCATTGCTGGACCGCTCTCCATCATCTTTGCCAAGTCTTGGGAAACGGGAGAGGTGCCCGAGGATTGGAGGAAAGCAAATGTCACTCCAGTCTTCAAAAAGGGCAAGAAGGAGGACCCGGGTAATTATAGACCGGTCAGCCTCACCTCTGTCCCTGGGAAAGTAATGGAACAGCTTGTCCTTGGTGCCATCTCAAGGCATATCAAGGATAAGAGGGTTATTAGGGGCAGTCAGCATGGCTTTACCAAGGGTAGGTCATGCTTGACCAACCTCATAGCCTTTTATGAGAATGTAACAAGGTGGATGGATGATGGCAGAGCGGTGGATGTGGTCTACCTTGACTTCAGTAAAGCCTTTGACACAGTCTCCCACAGCATCCTCACAGCTAAGTTGAGGAGGTGTGGTCTAGACAATAGAGTAGTGGGGTGGGTTGCAAACTGGCTTAGGGAGAGAAGCCAGAGAGTGGTAGTCAATGGTGCGGAGTCTAGTTGGAGGCCAGTATCTAGTGGAGTGCCCCAGGGGTCAGTGCTGGGGCCAATATTATTCAATATATTCATTAACGACTTGGACGAGGGAATTGAGTGTACTATCAGCAAGTTTGCTGATGACACTAAGCTGGGAGGAGTGGCTGACACGCCAGAAGGCTGTGCTGCCATCCAGCGGGACCTGGACAGGCTGGAGAGTTGGGCGGGGAATAACCTAATGAAATTTAACAAGGGCAAGTGTAGAGTCCTGCATCTGGGCAGGAACAACCCCAGGTTCCAGTATAGGTTGGGAGATTACATATTAGAGAGCAGTGCAGGAGAAAGGGACCTGGGGGTCCTGGTGGACAACAGGATGACCATGAGCCAGCACTGTGCCCTTGTGGCCAGGAAGGCCAATGGCATCCTGGGGTGTATTAGAAGGGGGGTGGTTAGTAGATCGAGAGAGGTCCTCCTTCCCCTCTACTCCACCCTGGTGAGACCACATCTGGAATATTGTGTCCAGTTCTGGGCCCCTCAGTTCAAGAAGGACAGGGAACTGCTGGAGAGGGTCCAGCGTAGGGCAACGAAGATGATTAAGGGAGTGGAGCACCTCCCTTATGAAGAAAGGCTGAGGGAGCTGGGTCTCTTTAGTTTGGAGAAGAGGAGACTAAGGGGGGACCTTATTAATGTTTATAAATATATAAAGGGTGAGTGCCATGAGGATGGAGCCAGGCTCTTCTGGGTGGCAAACAATGATAGGACAAGGGGTAATGGGATCAAGCTGGAACACAAGAGGTTCCACTTAAATTTGAGAAGAAACTTCTTCTCAGTGAGGGTGACAGAGCACTGGAACAGGCTGCCCAGGGAAGTTGTGGAGTCTCCTTCTCTGGAGACATTCAAAGCCCGCCTGGACATGTTCCTGTGCGACCTCACCTAGGTGTTCCTGCTCCAGCAGGGGGATTGGACTAGGTGATCTTTTGAGGTCCCTTCCAATCCCAAGCATACTGTGATACTGTGATACTGTTATCTTTTGAGGTCCCTTCCAATCCCAAACATACTGTGATACTGTGATACTGTGATTAATTTTATATGATTACTGATTAATCAGTCATCTGTTAGATGGAAGGCCACTAAAGAACTAGGACACTTGTCAAAAAACATTGAGTCAAAAGATCAAGCAAGTGTCATAATTTACCAGAATACTTCCTGTCATCAAGTATGAAAACCCTTTTCCATTGTCAAATATAACCAAACTATATCCTCCTCACATAGTGAGACAACTGACAAAAAGTAAATTTTACAAATCAGCCCACACTGCAGGCCAGGGACTACTTGATCCTTTGAAATATTTTTAGAAAGAGAAACAAAATTCTCATGCAGTTTACGCCTTACTTCTGTAGACAGCATACATTAAGTGGAGTCCAAATGTATTAGAAAAATCAAGTATATTAGGCCAAATCAAGTCAGGCACAAGGCTGTGGTAGGTAACCAAATTTCATGTTGTCCTTCCCTGCTATATTGTTCTAAAACTCTCTACAGTCCATTCAGGTAAATGTACTCAGAAGTTGTCTTCAGGATAAACGTAGGTAAAATGAAGGTAAAGACAGGTCAAATTCTGTCTTGGTCTCTCAAGACACTTGAGAAATAAAGTGCTCTATTTAACACATGACAAACAATTCAAACAAACAAACAAAAATAAAAACAAAGAAGGCCATAACCTTCCTCAACCCCATGACTGATAATTGTCTTGCTTAGCTGGTGACTCCCATGACCAGATGATTCTCCTGATCTGTAGCTGCAGTGACAACTACCTCACTTGTCTTGTCTGTGGAAAACTTCTGGAACATGAAGAGTCACCTGTGGCCAAGAAAACTTGGACCTTCCACTAATGCTGACAGCTGAATCCCTGCTTCCTAGAATTCATGGTGTTGACAAGTCTTGTTTCTTATTCTCCTAGCACAAGTATTTTAGCAAATTGGATGAATAGCTGCAGTCCCTTAGTATATTGCTCCATCTATTCCTTCTCTTTCACAAGAAAACCTCTATGTTTCATGGAAACTGTCCTAGATTTTCCACATTATGAAGTTCTTACATGCTAACTTCTTTCTCATCAGGCTCCTGAAAGGTGGATAAGTTGCTTCATCTCAAAGACTAATGTCAGTGGCTTTGTCACATGATTATACTATGAGCCTATGCAAAAACCATGAGTGAGAGTGAGGGTGCTAGACTGAAATTTGAGACTATATCTTCCCTTCTCTCCTCTTACGTAGTCAGTCTTCAAGACTTGTGTCCAACTTTGCCTTGGAATGCCTTTTTCTATTGTCTCAAGGTAAGATGATGCCAAAACAAACTTACCAATGACCCCTATCTTCTCCTCAGGTAACATTAGTGACAATACTGTAAAAGACCCTTTGATCAGCCCTGGGAAGTGAATTGTACAATCATTGAGATAGCTGTTCACTCCCAGGGCTGATCATAACTGTTAGTATCTTGACATGGTCATAAGCTGGTGCTCTGGTGAAAAGACTCACGACCATGTGGATATGCCAAATATTTCATCGTAATTTTCTCCTCATATAGACATACTGATATTTCCTCTTTCTATTCTTGACAGTATGAACATATGTGATGGGCACCTAGCCAAAAACCTTCTGGACCCTGGATGCTTTAGGTGAGGAGTTCCCTCTTCCTTTCTTCCTTTTTCCCTCAGTTTATTATGGACCTGTTTTATTCAGTTGGTTGTCTTCACAATGATACAGCTCTGGTGCAATGAGCTTTTTCAGATCTGTAGATTCAAGGCTATTCCTTCTACACATGGAAAAGCAGCCTTCCTTTGTAATTTCTTCTTTACTTGCTGACAGGCCACAGGTATGCTTTTCAATACAAATGAGCAGACTCAGGTTGCTGCAGCCAAGGATGTTTGGAGCATGAAAGACACTGTGTAAGGGCTCCATGACAGAACGGCTCATAAGTTTTGCTCTTTAGCTTCCTTTCATCCATCAAGCAAGGTACTAAGGAGTAGAGTAAGAACTACAAAACAGAGAGGGTGAAACTTTGGTCTTGGTGCTTCTGGTGATGCCCAAACTGGTATAAACATAACAAATCTGCCTAGGAATAGACTTGGTTGGAACATTCAACAGAGTTTTTTTCATTTTTTTTTTTTTTTTTAATAAACAGTGCCATAACTTTGAACTGTAAAAGAGCTGTCACTATAGATTAATGATCTGGCCTCAGCTATACCTTTTACCAGTAACAAATTTTTTCAGCAATAAATAAAACACTTTTGTAAGACAGGAACAAATCTCATTTTCTGCAGCAAGTAAGCTGCTTCCTGGCACAACTAGAACATACCAACTGCCTGTGCTCAAATCAGACTTTTAAATCATTCTCAGAGACTGTGACACACCAAAACTACTTTTATAGAACACTTCAATATACAACCAAGAAAACTTCTAAATTTTTTAATGTAAAATCATAAAGGCTTATCAAATCAACAAGATATTATTCTGGTCACAGGAAAGCAAACTTCTCTTTCCCCCTAGTATTGTTGATCTTTTGCATTGCTGCACTTTTTTCTTTTTCTTAACCCTGAAACAGAGATACAGAGATACAGAGATACAGAGATACAGAGATACAGAGATACAGAGATACAGTCTGTGGTCTGTTAAACAAAGTTAACTCTCTTTCAATTGTACAGTAAGATGACAAAGGATTTTTTTTCTGTCATTTTTTTAGTTCAACTTCTATTCATCAAATCCCTTTGCCAGCCAAAATAACATATGATGAAGAAAAAAATGTTGATGTTACTACAACTTGATCTTAAACACACTAATGTATTTGTCTGGGGTTCTATTAACTTGAACAGTGCAAAATTAATCTCTTAAGAAGATCAGTCTAAAGCAAATAAACCGAGTATGTCTTTATTTTTCTTTCTATCTTGTTAGCTAAATCTAGAAAAACAAAGCAAAACTACATTCTACCAATCTGACCCATCCATCATTTTCTCCAAACATCTAGAAAGTCATGCTCTGTTGTTTTACTATAGTAAGTGATGTATGTGATTTACTCATAATATCAAAAATGAGATTTTTCTTTAAGTTGCATGCTTGGTTCATCCCATGCTTTAGAAGAAAAATAGAAATTAAGAGAATAAAGTAATGAGATTGCCAGTACCTAAACATTTTGAAAAATTTTAGTTTCTGTGTGTAATATTGGTATTTTGAAAGACAATTGGCTTTTTTTTTTTTTTTTTTTTTTTTTTTTTTAATGAGCTTTGTCATAAATCCAGAACTCTAACAGAGAGGAAGTAGAGTGCAGTGAAGTAGAAAGAATGCATTTATTGCTTGTGGTTTTCTGTTCTTCATCTTGCTGAGAATATTGCCACTCTTCTAGGTTTTTATGAACGACTTGCAGGCTGACTGCTTTCAGAGCTATTGACTTTTGCATTAGTAGATTTATGCTACAGCACCCGTTAGCAGAAGGAATATTACAATAGGATACTACAGATAATTTTATAGCCAGAAGGATATCGTTTACTTTTTATATACACTTCTAAAAGTATTTTGTGAACAGTTCAGTTGATGAGCTCATTTAGCATTGATATACAGAGACCTTAGTATGAAGCATTCTCCTGTAAATCTTGGTATTTAAAATTATCTATGGAACTCCTACCTTGCATTACATTGAACCCGAAAGTCCTAAGGAAACACAAAATTAAAGTGTGTTCTTAAGTATTGTTCTATAGAAAACTCTATTGGGAAGGAAAATCACTTCACTTCATCTGCCTTTCATGTGTTTAATAGGAATTAAATCATAGAATCATCGAATCAGAATGTTTTTGGTTGGAAGGGACCCTAAAGAACATCTAGTCCAATCACAAGAAATAATTCCCTTGCAGAAATAAGCCCCTGAAGCCCCTCAAGGCTTTGGATAAGGCACTTTTGGTGACCACTCTCCCCCATCTCTCACCCCAGCGATTTTGGACGATGATGGCCAGCCCTGCCATGTTCTACAAGCTCTTTTGGGAGAAGCAGGAGGGCCAGGGTGAAGCCACTGTGTTCAAAGGCAAGGGGACAGCAGGTGGCTTGGGCTGAGCTTTGATGTCAGCTGAGACAACCAGAGCTGCCCCGCAGAGCAGCCAGCACGAGGGCGGCAGAGCCTGATGGACATATGGGTGTCTGAGGGATGTGGGCACATTTTCCACAGAATCACAGAATCACACATTCCCACCCAGTTGTCCTCCATACCTGGCAAGTGGAATGCCTGGCCACCATCCTCAGTCTCCTCAAGTCCTGTTTTGGGAAAGTGAGTGTGACAGAAGGGATAAAGAACCTCTGCATGGAGGGGATGTATGCACGATGGGATGGAGCATCACTGTAAATGACAACAGAGCTCCAGCATGTAGTGGGACCACCAAAATTAGCACCATTTTTTCTTGCTTGCCCTTCCCTCCCTGCAGGAATGATGTTTTAGATGTTTAAATGGAAAAGTTTATATTAGCTTCAGTGAATCTTGGTCCATAAACATCCATTTAGAATTTTTCTCCATATTTGGCCGTTCCCATGTTTTTCTTTGCTCAGCTTTCAAAAGATGTTTTCTCTCCACCTCGTAAGAATTAATAAGATCCACTTGCCCCCCAAAATAACAGTGTTCTCATAGCTGAAAGTAAGGTGTTGCAGTAACCTAAACCCGCACTCCTTTATAAAGGGTCCCTGAACTACCATTTCAGTTGCTGGTATGGAGAACATACTGTTGTCATTACATTAGAAGCTAAAAAGCAGATGTAATTAGGATCAGTTGCCCTGAAAAACAACCATAGTCTGGTTAGATTTCATTATCAGTTTGAACAGTCATCACTGTTAAGAAATAATTCCTTTAATTTCATTCAGCTCAGTTAATAAAACTTCTGGGAATCTCCTAATATATTAAAAGTTATCCATATTCTTCTGTTCCATCTCTCAAAACAAAAATGTAAGCTTCAATTACCCAATGAAGTTTATTAAAAACAGAGTGAAGAAACACTTCAAGGGTTTTCATACTTAGTAGCTTTCACTTTGATCAAGAAATAATAATATTTACATGTTACTATATTCAGCATACAATTAAGAACACAAAATTAGGTATGATCTTCACTGGCTTGAGTTTGTTCCTGTGTTTGTCATTATTTTTAAATCTTCAAACAGATACAGCGTATGTTTTCTCAGCTACTTTGAGAAGATACACTGCTCACATTTGTGTGTGTGTATGTGACAGAGGAAGATAAAAACCATGTGAACTGGTAAGAATCCAACACGTATCCTCTGGTCAAGTCCAAAACTATACCTAAAAGCAGAGCTGCATGCAGAGTTTATCCGTTTGCATAATGAACTCACTTTTGATGCATAATAAAGAGAATTTTTATTACAATATTATGTCATGGACACCAAATAAGATTCATTTCATCTAGGGGCAGAAGTATAATATCTGCAAAAACAGGCAATTAAAAACCACTATGTTTTCTCCGTTCCCTCCCATTCTTACCACATTACACATCATATACATAAGGACATCTTGGAATAATTAAATTATAGACAGAGGCCTGTCAATGTGCCCTCCACTGTCACTATTCACCCAGCCCAGGCTTTGTACATGCGTGTCTTTCACAGTGTCACTTGCTAGGTTACAGTTTATATCTCAGACCAAAAGTTGCTTTCCTAATTTTCATGTCCCCTGTCTATAACATTGTGATTGCTATATTCATTTTTCTTGTCTGTTTTATTTTGTTTATATATCTTTAGCGTCCAGTTTTAATTGTCCTCTATTACACTTTAAATATAAGTGCCTTCAGGCAGGCACAATGATTTGATGGTTGCTTTCCAGATCTTTTCCAAAACCAGATTAACTTCAGTATCTGATGACATCTGTGAAAACCTACAAAATTCAGGCTTCCTATTGCAGTGCCGACCACTGGTGACAGAAATCTAAGTAAGCCTATTCAAAGTTTTCAAATAGAGGTTTAAGAAATGGAAAGAAGAATTGTAAATATCTCTGCTAGATAATAAAGTCAGCAAGTGCTGGCAAATTCAAAATGTTAGAAGGATTCAAAATACTCATTTCAAGTGTTAACAGATGACTCACTTAATGTGGAAAAATATTTTGGAATGATCACTTAGAGGAATTGCACAGTTTTATGCCAGGAAATATAAACTTGATATTATGACAAGATGACAACAGGACTGTATGAGAAATCAAGTTCAAGGAATTCAGATTTTGGAGGTGAACTGAGGACACAGGGTTGTTTCATACTGCCCAACTCTGGGTGAAACAGCAGTTTTCTATTAAAACTGAAAATAAAATAAAAACAAGTTCTGCAGAGAGCAGAAGAATGGAAGTGATGCACTCACCTTGCTTTTTTTTTTTTTTTTTTGGACCTGTCTTATAGTTTGGGAATCATCACATTCAAGAATTAAATTCCCATAATATTATCTTGCTGAAAAATGCTTTTTTTCCTCTTATGGAGTCTAATATAATATCTCCATCTGCCTAATGACTGATTGTTTTCCTGATACATTATGAAATAGTTGGTTTTGTTGTTATTGTTGGGGTTTTTGTTTTCATGCAGTGTGTCTGGGTTTTTAGAGTCCTCTTTCTAGTTGAATATACTGCTTATCATATTCATATATACTACCCAATGTACTACTCACTTCCCTGTCATACATTGTGGAGGTCCTAAACGATTAGCTTTTAAACTAGTCCATAAGGTTGCATTGAGGGGTCCCTTTAATTTTGAGGAATTGGCTAAGACCCCCAGATTTTAGATTGGACACAGCCAGAGAAACAAAATTAGTTTTCTAGTTATTTGGAAATCACAGGCAACAAATGTAAGGCTAAGATTAGTCCCAAACATCACCACCACCATTACAGGGTTTAGAGACAGCGAGAGATGGGAAAGTTCATGCATTTTTCTTTGTACCTGGACTTCACATTCACTCTAAGAGGCTTTTCTGCTGTGTTTCCCAGCTAACAAGCTACCAGAAAGATGTATCTCATTCTGCCTGGGGAGTAATTGCTGAAACAAGCCTTCTTTATCCCTGTACTGTCCCAGAAGAGATCTGGGTCTGAATAAAGACTTACACACGCAAATCCCTCTTGGGGCTTTATTCAGACTTTCATTTCCATCCTATCCCTTGCCAAACAGAGGAAGTCACAATGTACCTTTTAACTGTTGCATAACCTCTTCCACCTCAATTTAGACCTAACTACCTCTTTCTAAGTGTTATAGTGAAACAAGATGTCTCAAGCCTAGACAACTATAACAGTTTTTTCTTTTTCTGTCTTTTTTCAGGAAAAGATTTTCTTCTTATGGTGAACAGGATTCAGTCTTCAGTGTATTGATGTTAATTACCTTTCTTTGTGTTCGGGTTTTTTTTAATGTTGACACACTACGGAACAGATTCACTCTACAAGCATCTCCATGAATCTAGAAACATGAGTGGGTTATGGAATATTTTTGGAATGCATTCATCACCACACCTCTGCCCTCCCCTAGGTTTTAGTCAGCAATGATTCAGTTTAAACCTTGACCTATATTCAGACTTGGCCTTAATTTCTCCAAAGTAACTTAAAGTCACTTTTGCAAAATCACACTTGTTTTTCAGTTGATTCCTCATTGATAGAGCTATATTTTAAACTCTGAAACAGAGTGCATTATGAACGGATCATTTAACCATTGTTGCATCATAGAAAAGTATGAGTCAAGTAGGATAGATGTCTTAGATGTCACGCTTTAGTGAGTCTAACTGCAGTAAAATGGTCAGCTTCCGGTCCCTTTCTACACTAAACATTTCAAGTACTTTTCATTAAACACACTGATTTGTATCATCAGTTTGGTTTTTCTGCAGCACTTGCAGCTCTAATCCCCCGTTGACAAAACAAGAATACTGAAACCATATATCTCCCTTTGTTTACCTGCTCTGATGTAAAATACTAAGTGGCGCCATCTGATCTATTGCTTTACTTACAGCGGCTCAAATATTAAGGTTTCCATACAGATTCCGCTTGTTTATACCATGTGTGACCCAAGCCATTCTGGTAGAGTTGAATCTGTGTGGTCTGCAGTCTTTTACTGTTAGAACAGAAAGCAGTAATCTTCTATCCGTTCAATAAAAGGGAATGCAACATTTCACGTAACCATTATGATCTCCATAGGAAGGAAATCTATGTTGTATTACAGTAATAGAAGAGTTAATTTCTTAAAACATCCCTATGTCTTCAAATTTAGCTTTACAATAAAACATATGAAATAGTTTTTTGTCTTTTACATAGCCTCTTGCTACATAAATTTGCCTCATCAGTATAATACAGGATATTTTCAAATACGCTTTAATTCTGCACTACTCTCTATGCACAGAATAATGTTTTTAGAGTAACTCCTGTTCACAAAAATCTTACTTTTTTATACAAGAAGCTTAATGTATACAAATATTGTAATATACTTTCATGGGATAACTTGCATGCATGTAATAATTCTATTGTTCCTTTAAAAAGCCTGGAAATACAACATATTTATTGTATTGCTTTGACTTAATTTAAGAATAAATACATCTGGGGTTATTCATTTTTGTCCAACAGTCAGCATCAGTCTTATAGTCATCTGACAACACCACTTTGATATATGACAGTATGATCAGCCTAACATATTGGTAAATCTTATCTGTAAATGTAAATAAGACTGAAAATAGTGACTGAACAGTATTGCATTTATTTTATCATCTAGGTGGAAAAAGGTCTTCTGTTCTTTATTTCATTTCCATTATAAAGAAATGTGACTTTTTATACTTATTTACTGCTATTATTTGAATAAATCCAAATTTTAGGATCTCTGTTTTTCAATGAGGAGGACTGTTCAACCATAAAAAAGTATAAACACGTATCAAAGCACCTTAAAATCCTGATAAAACAGGTCTCTTTCTTTTTGGACTTTATATCTCAGTTAGTATAAATGTAGGACAGAATCTTAAACATTGTTCCCGAAGGATTAACCTAGTCCTTGAAGAACTGATTCTAGGGCACTTTTTTTTTCTTTTTTTTTTTTTTTTTCTCCAGTTTAAGTATTCTAAACTTGGATTAGATCTGTAATAGCAATGATGGCACCTGGAAGGCATTTTAGTAACAAAAATTCAGCCAAAATATCAGAGGAACGCAACATGTGGATGAAGCATGCTAACTTTCTTTATGCATCTAGGCACTTGGATACTCTATAGCATTAAAACTATTAAAACTTCAAGCTATCCTTTGATGTACAGTGCTAGGATTCTGATACAGAGTGTGTTCCAACTGAATGGATTTCTTTTAGTAATATTAATGTAATCATTAGTGTATATTGTAACCTAATGGTAACACTTTAAGGAAGGCTGATAGCCTTCAAAGTAAAAAAAAAAAAAAATATTGTAAATTTTCATTTTTACTTCTGGATAAAACACAGCAGGTTTTGCTACATCATTTGGAAATCTAAGAAAGTTTTAAAAATTATTTTTAAAGACAAACTATTTTTTTAATAGAAATGAAATCTTGTTATTCCTAAAAAGGTCTATTTTATCAGTTTGCTTATCTTTACTCAGAGTAAATAGGAAATATCAAAAGCAATGAGAAATGCATTCAACAAAGTTATGTGCTCATGAATGTGTGTAGTGCCAGGATAAACTCAGAAGTACTTGACTCAGAAGTCCAGTTTTGTCTGTTTTCCTCATTTTCCTTTCATTCTGAGTACACAACATGTCACAGTTGCTGCAGACCAGTGCATAGGAGGAGACATATGCCTCTCCCCACCTGTATGCCTGTAAAAATCCTGTTGTGACCCACCCCAGAACCATTTGTAGCCATTCATCATTTAGGTTACAGAAAGTGCATAGTAGCAGTTGTGCTGAACTGGATAATTAATTTGAACTCTCAGACACTCTGCCACTGATTCACATAGCTCTGCCTTTACTAAGAAGGTGCAGGAACTTACTATTATTAGGTGTGGAAAATAACTAAATGTTGTCCTGTTGAGCACACCATGGGATTTTTGGATCTCTACAACTTTTAATCTTGATTAATTATTGAACTTTCATGTCTGAGTATGTAGGAAGGAGGAGGGAGGCAGAAGCAGATGAGTACTGAGCCTTTAACAAGCAAGCTTCAAAGGACTCAGGAACCTACTTCATAAATGGGGTAATGGCAGGTGGCAAAGGAAATGTAATACTGACAAATGCAAAGTCATTTCCATTAAAAGGAAGAATAATAAGCATGGGTATCCAACACACTGAACTAAAAGAAGGTTCTGAGTTTCTGTTGCAGAATTAGATTAATTTGCTCAAAAAATAGCCAAATTATAAAAAGGAAAAATTTAAAAAGACATCTTGCTCTACATCATCTGCTTTGCCTGATTTTGTACTGATACAAAATGTCAGTGATCTTGGTTATATAAAAAAACTGAAAGATATATGTCAGAATTTATCATTTTATCATTTCTAAGTGTTCTAATTAGAAAATTAAAATAAAGCAATAGTAAAATTATTGAATCTTGGGTTTAATTTCTTCAAAGAAAACTTGGGCAAAATATTTTAATATTTTACCTAAATTCAGGTAGAGCCAGAATATAGGAACTGAAGTCTCCGAGACCACTGAAAACATCAACTAGCACCTCCCATTGGGCCACACACTAGCCTGAAAGAGTAGGTATCACATTTCTGTCCAGATTCTACATTATTCACGGAAGGGGCACAAGCCTGAGTTCCACAGAGGTTTCATTAGGGACTGATACAATGCCATGAACATAGAGAACACGTGATTAATAACAGTTGAAAATGAACCCCACTGGGGCTCTGATTCACAGAAAAGTGTTATGTCTTTGCAATCAGAACACAGTAGAAGGTTATCGTAGATGATGCTCATCTCTTACATTGAAGGCACGATCAAATAGAGGCTTCCCAGGAGAGGGCAATACAAATAGGAGACGTTTTCAGTTTGTTGGGAGAAGGTGGGGAAAAACGGCCTCAGCTATGGCAGTTTTATTCATTAATCTCTCCAGTCCACGTGAATAGCCTAGATGCATGACTGTAGAGGATGTGGAAAATCTTGGGGCCACCACGTCTGTTATTCAGTTCTTTGTGAAATGGAAGAACTGAAAGGAAAAAAGAGGTGTACATCAGAGAGCGAGCAATTACAATCCTGCAGTGCTAAGACTCTTCTCCCAGTGGTGGAAAGCATGGTTTTTAAGCTCTTAATCTAATGGCTGTGTAAATTTTTAATCCAAAGACTGTTCCCTATACAGAAAGATAAATGTGTACTGAGGTGAAGATGGGAACTGAAATATTCCCCTGTAGCAGAGTGCTTTAACAGCTAGGTTTAAAAATCTGAGTTGCTTTTTCTAGATGTGTTTCAGTGAACCTTGGGCTCCTCCATGTGAAAGAGAACAGAATCAAAAGCATGTGTTGAAATCTAGGCCTAAATATCTTTCTTTGTAGAGAACATCTGCAAGAGGAAGACCAAACATTTAGTTAGTAATGTGTCCAACAAAGTTGTGGACCCTTGTGAGGTTGCAGTGTGAAGAAAGACAAGTATGGGTAAGGCCTCAGTGACCTTCTTGCCCTGGATCCCCTCAGGATCTGAGGAGGTCCCCTGTGGCTAATGGGTCCCTCAGCCAGCTGGGGAGGAGCACACATGGCTGCTGACCTTGAAGAAATCCGTAATGAAAATCTAAACCTCTCCGTGAGGGTCAAACCCCTCTAAGGAGAAACTGCTTGCAGCTGAGGCCCTTGGGCTTCACCTGAGATATAGCCCCAGCCATGTAACCATGGTGGTCCTGCCTGGCCTAGTCTGACCTCACCCCGTTGCTGTCTTTATGGCCCTTCCCGACCATCCCAGGATGGGTCTGATATGGCTTTGCCTCACTGGGCCTGACCAAATCCCCACTTGTGGGCCAGCATCCAGTCCCTTTTCCCCCATGAGATGCAACTGATGCCCAAAACTGAGGCTGCCCCAGATGAATCCCCATCTCCACAGTCCTGTCCTGCTGCCCTGGGAGCCCCTTTGCCCCCTGGACCAGGGAGCTGGCGACCAATGTGGTACCTCACAGTACACCTGAAAAACAGGTCCGGTTGTGGCAGCCCTGAATGCCAATGGCCATTGTGCATTGGGATTCAGAGCTCTAGAGGAAAATGAGGCTGAACTTCATCATATGACCCAAATTTTACATTTCAAATTATGGAGGTTAAACATAGCTGAATAGAAACGTAAATTAACAAAAAACACACACACACGTGCACACACACAAACAAAACCAACAACGGTTGCAGCTGCACATCCCCTGAAATTTGGAACCGTCAATGGGGTGGTTGATGGCTCTTTAGCACCTTTTGTGCCCCACTGTGCCTGTCCCCGCGTACACACCTGCGGTGGTACCAAGGTGCTCTTGTCTAAATTGTACCTTTTCTTTCCTCTCAAACTTCTAACCTTTATAAATATATCTTTTCCTCTCTACTGTCATTAAACATTCAATTCTAAACTACTTTAGTGTTTTCTGGGTATTTAATTAGCAAGCTGCATAGCAGTTTATTATGGATGATCAATAAACCAAGGTTTGCATCCTGCAGGAGTCTGCTGGACACCTCAACTTGTTGCTTCGGCCAATTTTCAGGCCATATTGCATGGCCCAGCTAGCAGGTATTTTAAAAAATTATTTTGGAGAAGATCTTACAAGGATAGCATAACTAAGACAACAGATGAACTGCAGTCTAAATTATATTGCACCATCTGCAGGAGTTTCATATACATGTCAAATAAAAGTGATGAAACAATCTCTATAAGGTTTAATAAAACAAGGTATTCTAAGCAGATGAGTCATTTCCTCCAATGGGAAGGTAAAATCACTCAGAAACAGCTACCAGGACATTGTGAGGTAGGTGAAACAATAGCATATTTAGCAATGAACTTGAAGTTTTGTCAACAGATCGAAGAGCAGTGAGGACCAAAGAAGACAGTAGAGGAAGGAAACTGGTGCTACAACCCCCGCATTTGTCACAAATAGAACTAGAACTATAAAAGCAAGGCAGAACAATATTAATATTGTCAGGGGCAGAAGTCATCTCAATTTCAGTAGAAGTGAGGGAGCCATACCCAGCATTGGAAGCTGTAATGATGGAATATTCAGTTTACTCTGGGTTATGTGATGAGACAACGTGTTCTTCATGAAATAAGGATGCGCTTTTCCTGTGTTGGATAAGCTCCTAGCTCCACCTCAGCTGCTGCAGGCAAGTTAGCAGGGCATCTCAGAATACAGGTAATTTCCAGTGTGGCAGCGTAATACAGCATCAACAGGGAAAAACTGAGGCCTTCTACACATCAACCCTTTTCTTCCTGGTTATTTTAAGCTGGCTGTAGTACATTTTTTTCTGTAAAAGATACTAAATAAACAAAATTATTCTTTTAGATAATACTTCTATCATCCAATGAGCCCAGCAATCTTTTATCTTCCTTCTCAACCATACTGCATTCTAGTACCACTTGTGTTCAGGCTGCTGATACAAGCTTAGCCAATGCAGTCACAGCCTGCTCTTAATCTTAGTTATTTCACTGATATGTCTTTTATGTGGGATCACCAGTGTTAAGAAATACGTACATAAAACATCTTCTTCATACTGGCAAATAGGTCATCTTTAATAAAAATTGCTGGCCGAACTGTTTAGAATTTATCTGGTTTCAGGTTCTTAGTGTCAGCATTCTTGTAGGGGGCGATTTCAAAACAATGGATGCTCAGGCTTATCCCACTATCAAGTTTCTTTTGAGATGTCTTATTACTGGAAACCAGAATGTACTCAAAATTAGTCATATGCTTATTAAAAAAAAAAAAAGTGTTGATTTTGATTTATTCTGAAAACGTAGGCTTTTTTCCACAAAACATTGTAAGATCTATTCCCAGGATGAACACTTATATGACAAAGTTTTGTGCAAACCCCCATAGTTTTGTTAATTTTGTTATATCTCCTTTAAAAACGAGGTTTTTAATGGAAATAGTGATACCACTAAGTACAGCCCTGGAAAATGAATTACAGTCATAAAAATTTCTGAAGCTTTACTGAAATGTCTCCTTTATTCCATAGAATGATTTTTAATGAAGTTGGAAAATGTGGTAGTGTCATTGTCACTTATCTAAGATTACTAGTACCTACTCCTTCTTTCAGTTCTTCTGAACTTGAAATCTGCTCAACTACATTTCAAAAGAGGTTTATTTCTCATAGCTTCTCTGCTGTTGAACTGCTTAAGGATATCAGTGTGCTGTAGCTGCATGTTATAATGTGTTGCATAATAGGAATAGGGAAGCTTCTTGAATAAACTGCTGGAAGTTAGACATATTCAATCTCTGTTAGGCTTTTAGTAAATCCGTATAGCATAAAGATAAGAAGCTTTTCATTAGCTCTCTAACAAACTATTCCCCTGAATTATGAATAGTGATTAATAAGTCTATGCAAACTTAAAGTACTTTATCTGAACCATTTAAGATAATTTACTTTAGTTATTCAATTTACATCATGAACTCAGATATACCCAGGAGGCCTTCATTTTTAAGAGATCAAAATGAATAATATTTAACCACTACAGCTTCTATTACTCTGTTAGAGTGAATCAATATTGCTAAGCACATAGTGATTACTTTACAGTTATAATACTTCCTAGAATTAAATAAGGAAATTGGCCTTGTTAGTCATATGCACAAGAGGAAAAAATATTTCATGGGTATGTGGTGATGGGGAAACCCCCCAGCATTGCTGCAAAGGTAGATGGTGAATACTTTTTGCAATAATATGGGAAGCTCGGACTACTGAGGGAAGTTTGCACATGATGTTGAATGTTCCATTGGACTTCAGATTTTGAAGTAATCAGAATAGCTTTTCAGTTCCTTTCTCTGTTTGTTTGACTTAGTTTTATATTAAGCATGGACAAATAAAGTCTGAGATACTCATCTGAGTTATATTTTCTTTATTGTGCACATACAGAAATTGTGCATCCTCTGTTTACTTTGTTTCAAGCCCTTAAGAACAACCTTGATCTCTGACCTCTGTACTTTTTCCATTCCTGTAAGTATTTTTCTAGAAATCAACATTTATGAAGAAAACAATAATTCTAGTTCCTTCAGAAGAAAAAAAAAAAGTATTCTATATTTTATTTGTCAATATATTCCTCATATTGTGAATATATGCAAATAAGCTAATGTTGTTAAAGAAATATTTTAATTAATCACAGTCTTCTTCTTTAGTTAGCATTATTTGTACAAAAATAGCATAAGCTAGCAAGAACTTGTGGATAAAGTACTTCCTGTTGTAGTTTCTAGATGGCTTTATAGCTAAATTTAAAAAAGGGTTTTGTCATTTTGCCTTTTTAAATAACTATTATTAGAATATATTACCATTTCTCAGCCTTTAGTAATACCATGTTCAAGAACTTCTAACAATACAAGAGGATAGCATTCTTATTTCCAGGATATGAAACAGTTGCATGTCTGTGCACATTGCCTAGTTAGCCCTTCTGATTTGTATATTTCTCTGTGTTGAATAATCCTTCTGAGAATGACAAAGAGCTGTTTTCTTGTCATGCAGTGTCTTTCTCTTTTGTATAATCTAGTACTTGGTTCTGTTACTTGGAGTTTCACTAATAGTGACGATACTCAGCATGACACCTGCTTTCTCCTAGGCAGCTGATAATCTTTTAGACATGCATTTAGACATTGCAGTGTTATGGCTATTACATGTAATCTTGGAAAATAAAATAATTGATTGGCATGTGATGTTGCAGCTTCAACACAGAATTAACAAGTTTACAAACTCGGTGCAGTTACAACTTATCCTCATCTCAGCTGTATTTAGCCTTAAACAGAAAACAGCTAGGAGATATCTTGATAGGTCAGCTAGTCTGATTTTAGTAAAGCTATGGCAGAAGACATTGGTCTAGTCCAGTTTTCAGTCTTCAGTAATAGAAGTTCAACAACTTTCTGAGGTAAATTATTCCAATATTTAACTATTTTTATATTTGAAAATAGTTTACTAATCTTTAATCTCAATCTCCTTACTTATGTCGTTATACCTGACTGCTTTTTGCCCTGTCCTCAGTGAGTATGTAGAACAGTTAATTTCTGTTATTTTGCTGACTAATCTTCATTAATTTCAGCTATTTGTGATGTCTTCTTCAAGCCACCTTTTCATTACACTAAATGGTTCTTTCAAATGTTACTCACAGGAGTTGTCCTTTGAGCAGGTGTGTATCTTTTTTCAACAAAATTGTGGCTGCGAATCAGCTAATGAGCTGTACAACAAAAAAGCTACTTGAACAGGCAAAACTATTACAGAGAGCAAAGGCGAACCAAATATACTGCTTTGGAAACCTACCAAATGATCTCTCCAGACATTTTCTCTGTTATCTTGTAATATCTTAATTTTGAATGCACCAGCTGCTTGCCATGCTTCAGACTGGTATTTTATTGTTTCCTAGCTGTTGTAATGATGGCAGAGACAGTGGCTCTATCGCTGCACTTGCTCTGTTAATATTTCCACCCCAGGAATCTCCCCGACACACAAAACTAGTGTTACACTGCTGCTTGGTATGACTTTTGTCTTCCAAGTCTTCATTGCTCCTCTGAAAACATAAACAGTTGAGGCTTCTTGATTTAGTCGTGTTTAACATAGGCGTTAATGACAATGAATCATCTCAGAGTAGGTACTTCAGTGACGCTCCATCAGCAGCAGAGTTACACAGATATCCCGAATCGTTACTGGTTTGGAATCCTGCTTGAGCTTTTGAAAGCTGTTAAGTCTTGTAGACAAATTCTGCATTACCTTTTCCAGCATGAACAAATTTGCATCCGGAAGTGTTAGTGGCTTACAGGGGAAGCCAACACGGTTTCTTGTACTAGGTGTAGTTGACTTCCTGACTGAAATGCAATGTCTGAAGCACTGAATTTCTCCATATTATTCTTTTGGGCTGTCATGTCCTCTAAGTGAAATCAGTTAACGGGATGCATTTCATAGAAACCCTCCCAAGCATGGGTTTATGCCACTAGGATACTATTAGGATTTTTTTATTTTTTTTTTCCCCAGGCCAGCTTCTTTTAAACAAACAAAAATGGGACTTGATTCATGTTGTATAAATCCCCACTGGGTTATGCTGTTTTCATGACTAATTTCTCTCACTAACCACAGCTTTACAGCCTATGACCTTACAACAGCAAGCAAGCTGTAAGAAAACGTGGGCTTGTTGTGATGGTTATGCCTTTGCTCATGTTCCAGGTCCCCTGTGGCTTGTTGACTCTCCACACAAATACTACTTCAATTGCCTCCAGGCCAGCTGCGGTTCTTGAATTGCCAGGGATCATGAAAATAAAGTCTCCACTGGACACTCTAGATTAAAAATAAAAGAAGGCATTCTAATTTATGTTAAAATCAATATAGATTCTTCTCAGTTTCACTGTATGAAGCAGAATTTTCTAAAGGAAAACAAAATATTATTTTCAGTCTTTCATAATCTCATATATAGTCTTTACTTCAAACTCTGTTCCTTTGATAATATCATACTAATGACAGGCAATGGATTACATGATAAGAGACCTGATTGAAAAGAACGGGCATTTCACAAGCCATTAACAGTTTACCAACTAAAAGTTTCTAAGTATGTATTCACATTCAATTATGACATAAATGCTTTTGTTGATACCTCATGCTGGAAACTGTTAACTATATTGTCAAGACTTGTAGGTCTAACCAATCAGGTGAGTTACCTGTCTTCCTTTAAAAGAAAAATGTCAGGTTTCCATTCAAACACAAACAATATCGTGTTAGATAGTATTCCTCCTAAATGTAATGGCTTCCTGATCCTGTATAATTACCGAAATGCAAGTCATAACTTTCTATCAAGCCAGAAATACTTGATATGAAAGAGAGAAGTATGGGAGAGTAGTTGAAGGATGGAGGGGAGCTCCTGTGGAATATCTTCTGCAGATAACTATGCATACATATATGTATATATATTTGTACCATATGTGAGCTGTGTCTGACTGCACCACTGTACAGAATTGTGAATTCTCAGATGATGAGACATGAGGTTTCTAAACAGATCATTTATCATAATCACACAATTTCAACCTAAATATTTCTTAGATTGCTCTATTTCTGGAAAGAAGTTCTAAACGATGAGGAAGTAGCATGACCAATTTAGTAGTTGAAAGCTTTCTGTGAACTAATGTTGCATCTGTGACCTACAATGGTGTTGGGGCATGACATACAATGAATAAGTCATTAAAACAATGTCAGGCACCTTTGATCATTAAAAAATCTCATTGCACTGCTTGCAAGAGTACATAAGATGTTGAACTTGGCTTCTGGACAAGCTTTGGATTGGGTAATTTGAATCTCTTTGCGTAATTCAGACAGGGTAATATTCCTTGCTATTTTGGTATCTACAGGCTCATTAAAGGAGATCTTTCTTCACTTCTTTCCTGAACTGTAATGTGTAGAACTGCTGGCAAGAACTAGACTTTTCCTCCCATATTCCCACAAACATTAAAAGCATATTTATTTGGACTCAATTTATAAGGAAGGACTTTGATATGAGATTAAACTCCTACTTTTATGTAGTCCACAAACTCATAAATTACATTTGTAAGGGCATTACCAAGACACATTGAAGACAACTGTTTAATTAGGAATAAAACTCAGATTCAGGTAGCCTAATTTAGATATCCAGAATAATTATCTCATCGTAGCTGGATTAATCCGGGCATAAAATTTATTCAGTATGGATCTCTCTTCTGTCTGTTGGTTGTGTAGAGTGATTCAAGATGCATATATCAGTTTTTGACTGCTTTCTGAGTTTAAGGTTCTCAGTAAGATTTCAGCAGAATACTGACTCTGTTATAATCAGACAGAAATAAGAAACAAAAAAACCCAAAAAAACCATCATATCATGTCTGGGTTGTACTCTTTATAACTTTGAGTAACTGAATCAGACCTTCATAGCCTGACTCTTCCTTAATAATCCAGAGTTACTCTGAGATATTTTCTGAAGTGTGAACAGAGGTATCTTTTTCCAGATCAGCTGAAGATGGAAGTTCTAACATTTGAATTCTATAAATGGGAAGATTTCTTACATACTGTTGCCATTTCGAGAGTCTGGAAAGGTACAGCTCCCACCCACATCCCTAAGCAGTTGTTCTGTTTCAAGTGTGAAAATGCCAGTACCTCCTGCTCAAAGCTGTTGATGTTGGGCCATTGTTAGCAAGTCAATATTGTTATGGACAGAGAAAGAGCAAGCAGAGAAAAGACCAGATCTATGACTCAGTGAAAAAGGTTACTTGACTGGGAGAAGGGGTTCCAGGTCTTGTTTCCTGTTCCAAGAACCCAGCTTGTCAAGGACTTAATAACTAGAACCACACCTAAGACTTCTCCCTTGCAGTGGTTGTGACTGTCTGGGGGAAACAGAAACGTGTGTCAGAATGAACACATTAGCCTCAGGTACCACTAGAAGTGCTAAGTGTACCTTATATGTTTTCAACACTTCCATTCTGTGTAAGTCTCAACACAGATGTAATCTAGGAGATCTGAATCTTTCTGTTCCTATTTTTCAGAGAAGTGATAGACTAAAGTGTTTTCCCAGTTGTTTCAGCATATGCTACAAAAGTAACATGTGACGCTTCATCAGTTAATGTAAATTTAAAGAAATAAATGTTCTTAATGAGAATCCTATAGCTTTGCACGCTTATATTCAAAATGAAAGGCATATTTGTGATACACTTGGCTGTGCAATACAACTGACTGATAACTGAAAGGAGAGGTCAAGTTTAAATCAGGAACTATTTCTGTATTCATCAGTCCATGATGAATAAGTGAAGCAATTACTAAGATTTTTAGCTTACCAGCAAAATGTTAATTGTGTCACTCATACACTGAGTGACTTGTTACAAGCATCTGCATTGAATTAGAGAACCACACTGAGTTTGAAAACTATGAATATTATATGTTATTGTCCAGGCCAATGAAATATTACACTTTCCATTTGGAACTCAAGCAATTCTTTGTTAAATTTCACTGCAGGAAGCTATTCTTTAATCACTCATCAAGACGTAACTGTAGTTTTAGGCGTAACTGTAGTTTTTACTTTTGTAATCCACACTTGGCTATATTTCTTAAATGCACTAAGTGTAACTGCTAGACATGAGGAACACTATGTTAAAACTCTACCACAAAAATGAACTTTTCTTGATGAGACAATGTACATAGTATATGGTTAATTGATGGATTGGTGGAACTAGTGAGATTGTAAAATATCCATGCTTCATAGCATTGCAATCATTTAACTTTCTAATTCCAGTGTTCTGAACAACAGAGTAGATTTGCCAGAAGGAATACTAGGACTTCTTTTTTGTTTTCTTTTTTTACTACAGAGACGATGAAGCTTTGATGTAACTGATCCTGATAATAAATTCTGGTTGGCTACAGCTGTAATGATACATAAAATAATATGACAGAGAAGATAGAGACAGAATGTGACTGGAAAGTGGATATGGTAAAAGTGAAGAAATGAAACACTAAGAGTGGTTGCACAGGTGGTGGCTTGGACTAAAACATTAAAAATATGAAATTAAAAAAGTAAAATAAAAGGTGAAATTGGTGGCAGTGCTTTGGGCTCTGTAAAGTGTTTCCTAGGCAAGTAGTAGTACTGCAGGTGTTTTGATCATTTGTGACTAACTGGGAAAAAACATAAGGAAAAATATCATTGGAAATAATACTTCCTGGCAGAGGTGTGTATTGAATCGTCTGATAAGCCTTGTCTGTTTCTTATTTCTGTGGTTTAAATCTCCCTGTGATATAGCTAATGTTCACATTTCAGTGCTTTTGTGAAGTTATTGTGAATTACTCTAGTACTCAGATCTTTCAAAAATAATATCTCTGAACACAATTGCTAGAGCTGAGATACTTTTTGTCAGACATAATCTTCCATTTTAATTTAGCACTACATTTACACTGAAGATATTCAGAATCCATTAATGAAATAAATTTATTCCGCAGCAATTCAAAATTAGCATTCTGTTAAGTGCACTGTTGTTTTTTTTGTTGTTGTTGTTCGATTTTTCGATTTGGTTTGGTTGTGTTTGCTTGTTAGTTTGTTTGGAGCTTTTTGTGTGTATGCTTTTTTCTTGTTTGTTTGTTTGTTTGTGGGTTTTTTTTTTGTTTATTTTGTTTTGTTTTTTCCTGGGAACTGTTTAAAATGTAATGTTTTTAATGACTTAGAGTGTTTTGGATATTTTTAGAAAAAATCTTTGCATAAAAAACTTACCGTATCATTCAACATGTGTTAAAATGATAATGAAAGGCATTCTTGGTAATATTTGAGAACATTATAATCAGCCTGTGAACAATCTTTGAGCAGAAAATAAAACTTACTTTACTGCATATGTTCTTTGTTTGGAAGCATTTATTTTAGTTTATTTGCTAGTTTTGTGTTTCATCTAAAAAGCAGTACATTCAGGCACAGATTGTGTATTTTCACAATACTGGTGCAGTATTGCTATAAAGATTAACATCAAAGAATCTCCCCCATTTTAAAAAAGCAGTAATACTTCCTGCAATCTGGGTTTTACTTTTTGCAGTGTATTCAGATATTGGCAACACTAAAGACATAAGACTTTTAGGGCATTATTTAATACTTACGGTGCTTTGTCTAAAATCTATGGTGTCTAATGCCTTTACGTCACACCTTATCACACTGTCGTTCCAAAGTTAGAAGCATATAATTTTATTTCTATAGTCCTCTGCTTAGGTTGAGCTGTGGTTAAAAAGAAAACAAGGTGTAAAGTTGCTTTAGAAATAGGAAGGTCAGGACTGCAGAGAGAAGTCTGTTGTCTCTACATAAATCGATGAATCTACATCAGCATATGTCATCCAGGGTCACTCACAAGAACGAAAGGCTGGGGGAGGATATTGCTCAACAAGCAATATTGTTCAGAGGATAGTACAAGACTGGTCAAGTATATGGTAAACTGCTCTGAGGAGTGTCATTTAATAGTCTTAATTTTTTTAATCCTTTAAAGCTGAGTTAGAAAAAAGAGAAAACTGAAGGAAATGACTAATTCAGATAAATAGTTATGCCAATCTATAACCACACACATATATAAAACATAATGCCAAATTAAACTAGGTAAGTTCTTTCCCCTTACAGCAATTATTCCAAAATGAAATTAAGGTTTTGGAGTGGATTTATTCTCATTTTTATCTGGACTAGTAATCCCTATATTTCCTTGATGTAAGAAGTAAAAAAGAATCACTCCTCAACTTATTGTCTGAAAGATATAATAACACATCTTGAAAATACAGTAATTATGTGTATTCCATACAAGTTATTTCCATTTAACTTAATTAGAAAAAGCTTTTCCAACTGGTAGCAGTGTGATCTACATTCAAATGTAAAGCTGGTACTAAAAAAACATTGTCTGGAACTTCCAGAAACCTAGAAAAAAATTGTAATATAGTGAGAGGGTTTTCTCTATTTAAATCCACTGGCCTAATAAACAATTTTTAATAGCATAAAAGGAATAAAAGAAAAAAAAAAAGTCCTAGCAAGGCAACAGAGCAGTGTACAATACCTAATTCTCATGCATAACTAATGTCATTTCACAGTCTTCTTTGATGAGGCAACTGCTAAGACAGCTGGATCCTTCCCCATTCCCATCATAATACCTCACTCACACTTCAGGGCTGTCAAATCTTTGCAGATAGGAGACCCAATTTAAGCTTCTGTGCTCCTGTTAACCATCCCTTATCGCTCCTCTCACTGTTCCTAATGCTGGGGGCCTGCCCTGACCAGCTATTTTAGCTTTGTTAACAGGTTTTGTTTCTTCAGTTCTTAGTAAAAATGTGTCTAACACTTTAGGGCTAGTGCAGTAACCTTCCAAGTATGAGAGACTAAAGAACAGCCTTTCCTGTCCTCCATTCATAGAAATATCTAAAACAAAATAATTTGCCTTCTGCTCTGTTCTTTGTTCTTATTTTATTTCATATCACTGCTGACAACTGTTGCTCACTCATGTTGGCCACCACCCAGGCACACTCTGCATGGTTAGTTAGTTAGTTAGTTAGTTAGTTAGTTAGTTAGTTAGTTAGTTTAAACTCCCACACTGTTATTATCATATAAAAATATTCTCAATGCTATGATATGACTATTTTGATAACATAAATGCTTTCCCACAATACAACAATATATGTAAAATAAACATTTGAGGCCTGCCCATTTGTCTCTGCTTTTGCCTTCCTGATTTGGAAGTTGAGGTTTACTTCAGAATTTTAGTTGTCCATATGTGTCATTATCCAGTTTCTGTCACCTTTAGAAATTTGAAGTGGAAGTGAAACTGAATAAGAAAACTAAACCAAGGACATCTAACTCTTTTTAAGTTTAGTTAAAATAAACAAGGTGTGTATATGTTACTAAAATAGCACATCTATGTCTTGACTGAGGAAAAGTTTTGGAATCATCATTTACCATGTTAAACCCCGACATGTTATCAGTTTCACTGCTACCAACAATGTAGCCTGAATGAAAAACGATATTCCATCATGTTTATGGCTTACAGTCCTATGGTCAAAAGTCATAATCAAATGATGCTTATACAAAATTAAATATATATGTTTATGTTCACCAGGTAGAAAATATAGCACTTAGATTTCTTTGAGAGACATATGCTCATTAGATTAGCAGGGTTATTAGATTTCTTTGCTCTGATCCATTTTAGTTTTCAAGTTCAAATTTGGAAATAAAACCTCACAAGGGCTTAGAAACAAACTTCAAAGAAAAAGGAAGACTGCTAATATTGAGTTTTAAAATGTTACGAGCATCTGGATTTTGGTATTATAGAAACAGGCGGGAAATCTATCAGCATTTTTTTCAGAGTGGACAGCACCTGCAGCCTACAGGGGATCATATACTTCAGCTCCTATGGGAAATATGCTATAGACTGCTACCAATCTCAAGATGCTAATTATAGCCCTTTTGTATTAAATAAAAGATTGATATTATACATTTAGTATATTTATAAAATACAACTTGAAAACTAATCCTTCCACAGATGGGCCTGATCCAGCATCAGTAGAAATCAATCAGAAGTCTCTCACTGATTTCAGTAAGCTTTGTACTTGACTGTAATTAGAATATGCAGATGTGCATCTTTTCATGAAGCAAGTCAGTAGTACAATGAAAGGGCAGAAAGTTAATAATACACTTGAAAATGCAGCATGTGGCTGAATATTAAATACTGTTTAGATAGGCTGAGATACTAAGAGTGTTGCACCCTCAGCAAAATCGTGAAATGCTGCACATTAATGAATTATTTTTCCTCTGTGTTGCTTCAAGTTTTTTTTTTTTGCAGAGAGTGTTTTGTATTTTTTATTCAAATACTTTCTGATTTGAGAGAGTGTTATAGGAAACTACCACACATATAGGCATAGTCACTGGTATTTTGAGTCTGCTATAGGCAGTCCTTGCTTGATGTATGAATATGATGTTTTTTATTTGTATAACTGCTTAGCTTATCCAACTATAATTTTGTGAGAAATGTATATGAGACATGTCATGTCAGCAGGTAACCCATGTATAAAAGTCTAACAATATCTTCCTGCTTATCCAGAGTAAATTCAAGGGCAATAACTCTGAGTACTGTGTGTTATCACCCTTGAAATTTGAATCTCTGGCACTGTATTTTATATTCTCTCCAGACCATTCATGGAGGAATGTAAATACAGTCCTCAGTGCATGGTTTATAGATTGCTTTATGCAGGCTATTTCACATGGCAAAAATGGCAAGATATAAAGTGAAGACAACAAAAATGTATTCAATATTGCCACCAACGAACAAATGAAATGGTTTTAAAATTCTGTGTTTGAATAAAAGTGAAAGGAAAAGGTGAATAGTCATGTCTGTGAGAGCATTGACGCTGAAGGCACTTGGTGCTGTAGAGAAGAGGAAGGATTCAAAGCTGATGGGACCTGGTTCAACCCTGAATAAAAGCAACTGCAGACTGACCTACTCATTTACTAGCTATGAATCATGAATTCAGGACATCCTCTGATCATTTTGCCCTGAAAAAGACATGAAGTTGAAATGCAGAAAAAGAGTTCTTACAACATCCCACAAAGGTGAGTAACATCATGTTTCACAGTTTATTTGATATTTCAAATGAAGGTCAGTTAAATTACATGACTGGGCTCATTGTCAAGCTTAAATGAGTGGCAGAGATCAAACCAGGATTTAGGAGTTCTAGTTTCCAAGTAAGACCAGATCATGAAATCGTATCAGCAGATCAGATTTTAGTTACTCGAATTTTTGCTGACATGCACAGTGGGAATAGATTTCATCCCTTACTGAACAGCAACAGTGCTCTAACACAAGTAGTCCCTCCATTTTTTCTTCTGCATAGGAGCAAAAGCCTATCCATCCAGTTCACTTAATGACAAGCTGAGTGCCGAGGTGTGTTTTTGAGGGTAGCATAATGTATATAAGGGGTCACAAGACAGCAGCTATGTGCTTCGGCTTGCTTCTTAGAAGGCTGGCCAGCTGTCTCCCAGCATAATGTATGCATTGAGACAGCTGGACAAAGTATTTCGGAAACATGTGGGAACAACATATGTGGTTGTTACAGGTCACTTGGTTACTCATGCTGTGGAACGCCTTGTAATTCCTGCACGTGGACTCATGCCCTGGAGACAAGTCCATAGTAGCTTGCGCCATGGGAAATTAACTGATAGGCAAGGATTCAGCTATGCCTTAATTCAATATTTAGCAATGTGCTGAGGAAGTGGATATGTCTGGCAGGAAAAGTTATCAAACAAAAGAACGGGGTGCCAGGTGTAACCTGAGATGGATGAATAGCTTTGGTCTCTCAGTTGTACTTCTGGAAAATAAACTTTGGATGTAATGTCTCTTGCTTTCTTTTTTAACCCTGAAGTTTTACTTAGTTTGAAAATTCTTATACACATTTGTTCAAGTGATATTTTAGAAAATACTACAGCCAGCTAAATTGCTGCAATTCTATTTTTCTTAAATATTATTTTTGTGTTCTGTCCATATGTCATGAAAACAGCTTTTGAATGTTCTTTTCTTAAAGTGTACCTCTAATTTTACTTCAGTAATCTCTTACCTTACAAATGTGATTCCTTTTAATGGTGTGGTGTCCATTTCTTAACAAATATTTGCAACAGAAAGACTCATTCACAGAGGACAATGAATACCAGATATTTTAATTGTCTGATTCATGCTATTCATTTTGTCTTATTTCAGGAAGTCTCCAAAGCAGGTTGAGAAACTGTGAAATCAGTATCCACCTCACACAGAAAAGATGCGTGAGACATAACAGCTGCACACTTTATGAACAATCAGATCCACATGAGTTATTTTATCTCATGTAATTGAAAAAATACATATCACTCTGAAAGGAATACACATTTTTATTGTATTTTCCTTTATTGACACCTGTTCAGATTTTTTCCAGGCATTTTTTCCCAGTTTTTGTCTGGTCTACGTCTGTACCAGGAAGGTTGCAAAATCCTTTTCTTCCTAGAGAGTATTTAATTTACAGGATTTGCTGTTGTTTAGTTTCTTGTTTCATCTCTTTTCTTTTTGTTTCTTGCCTCTGTCAGTTCTTTATCCTGCACTCAGCTATTATATGATATTGTGCACTTCTGATCTTACAAGTGCTTTTCAACTTGTTTCCATTAGTGGACTGTGAGACTTTTTAACTAAAATTATCAGCAGCTTTTCTTAATACACAATACAGACTCAAATAAAACTGTTCCCAACTCTGTAACTGCCCATCCATACATTTTCCTTTGTATGTACAAGTAGTTACAATAAGCTCAGTAATATTCTTCATAAACCTAACTAAATACATGAGCACTTGAAAGATTAGAACCTTACCCAGAATTCCTCCTGTCGAACAAAATTGGGTGCAATTGTTTTCTCTGGGAAGAAGGGACTTTCCTTACCATTTCATTTGGCTGAAGAAGACAGAATTCACAGAATAATCGAAGAGGAACGAACATAATAGGGTAATATCTCTGCAGAAAAGGGGTGAATTTCAGGCCTTATGACCATATGTATAAGCTCATAAAATAGATATCTGTAAAAGTCTAACAGGAGATGAGACTTTTTAATGTAGGTGCTTGTATATTGAGGTCATCTCTTCATGCCTGTTCTCCCACAAAGGAACTGTGCTTCCTGCCCTCCTCTGGTCTCCGTTTTCAGGCTATCGATAATAGAAGCTCTATGGGTTGCTAATATCATACCCCAGCACACTGAGAACATTGTGTTATCTAGTGACAACCAATATGAGTGTAATAACTTTTTAATGATGAAACACACATGCAAACAGCAGGTTCCCTGGTCTCGGGTAATTATTTTTCACAGCTAGATCTAGATCCTACCTCCTTTTTTTCTGGGCTACCACCTCACTGAATAAGTGGCTTTCAGTAGTCCATTCAGTCTGAGGAACTTTAGGAAAGAAAAGAGATTTGAAAAAATGTTTACAGAACTTTTTCAATGACTGGCATCAGGCAATCGGTTGTCAGTGATATATGTTTGTTTTACCTTTTCAGAAAAATCCCTTAAAAAAGTGTGACCTCTGACTTACAAATGTGATAAAAAAATAAGAAGATAATTAAGAGAACAGCTAAACCAGTGTTCAAAGGATGAACTATTTAAACTCTTTAGTTAAAAGTAGGACATATAATTGGGAGCATTTTCATTGGTTACAGATCAAGACTGGATCAGATCCTCCCTTTAAAGTCAGAAATTTTGTAGCTTATCCAAGTTTTTCATCTTCAGTTTTAATCCATTATAGAGAACAATGAGGCCATAAACATTCTTGAAATAAGGAGTGTCATAATTGGATTTTTCATCTTTCTTTTCAATTAATTCTGGAACATTGCCTTCACAGTCTATTTGAAAGTTCAACTAACATAACACATACACATTCCTGCTTCTATTTAAACATCTTAGTTTTCTTTTGCCGTTGCTAACTTATTTCTAAGCACATGCATTCAGAATCTGTATTCCTAACGTAAATATATGTGACCTTGATTTCCCAGGATAAATTAAGAAATCTGCAATTAATTGTAAGAACCAGCACTGTTTTCTGAGACTATAGGATGGCTTCCACTCAAACAAATTCCATATCCAGTTGAAGTTACATCTTCTTTTAATATAAATTCAAAGATCCAATCACTTTGCCAAGAAGGGAAAAAAAAAAAATCACCCAAAACAATTGAACAAACAAAAAAACCCAGCAACAACAAAAAGAATTATAATAAAAATAGCATGAAGAAAGGAATAAAAGGATCTTTCTGCTCAAATGGGCTATGGAAATTATCTCCAGTTGTACATTGATATTACAAAGAGAATGCTAAGGAACAATGAGCTCAGTTTTCATCTGACTTTTATTGCTTTACGAGTATCTGCACTTATTTAAACATTTCTCATGACGTCAGGCCAAATCAGCAGTCTGTGAAAACAAGTGGAAATCTTCCTCTATGTTCAGTTTCCTTTGAACCAGCTCCTATGCCAACATAATTAAAGAGATAAAAGGTCTGATACTTGTCAGACAATAATTTCTTTGTTAAACTTCATTGAAGGTACCTTCACTATGTATTTACCTCCTCCCAAAGTTTAGGTGCCTAGTTTGAAGGAACATCATGAAATTCCTTCTAAGATAAATGTTAATTATTAGTGAGCAGAAACCTTACCTGTCTATTTCTGCACAGTATTTGAAATATCTGCAATACATTTCAATTACAAGATAAGGTGGAATTCACATTGCTCACATTCTATTTTTTTTTAGCTTTCCTGAGTCTTACTGAATTATTTGAGCATTTGTGTTGTTACTACTAATTTCTCCCTCCAAGATTTCTGAAAAAAAAGATACAAAGGTATCTGGTGATATCCATAAAATCTGTATTTTTCGAACAAGAAATAAGTGTAAGAAGAGCAGTATAATAAGAAAGAAGGAGTCAGGTTTAAGTGTTAACTTCATGGTCTTATTATCCCTAATTCTGGGAAACATTTATTCTAATAAATGGAATTTTATGTCTCACATCTTTTCAGGAGTGAGCAGTAAGTGTTCCCATAAAACCCGAAGTTATTTGGGTTTTCTGAAACCATTAAAGCATTTGAATTGGAACTTCCATTGGTGTGAACATGATAGATTAGTCATGCGACTCTAAGAAACAATAAGTGTTATGAAGTTATTCCATTGCACGTGGTGTAGGAACACATACCCTTTGAGGATGAAGTACCACATGTTTGGTTTGCTTTTTCTTTAAAAAAAACTTCAATATGTGGAGAGAAATTAAATAATGAAATACTTAAGTGGATTTTGAAATAAGGACAGTAGACTGCAGTGTTCCTTCAACTAACATGCTAGCTGCTAGAAGGCAGCAAAGCCATATACAAGATATAGGCAAAATTACCTCCATAATCCTGTCAGTATTCACCTAACAAATAGTAGTATTGCTACTTTAACTGTTCCAAATATCTAGATGTATTTTTCATGAAGGAAATACCTCTTTTGGATGAATAGAAGTAGACATTTTATGGAACTTCAGGGGAAAAACAGAGAAAAAGAGAACTGAATGATAATCTCAACAATCCTTACATTTGAACTCTCTCCACTCACATTTTGCTAAGGTGCTGATGATAGAGAGCCACAAATTCTTCCTCAAATTTAATAAAGGCTTTTCACTGGTCTATTAATTAATAACTATAATTTAGGATATTATTTTTTTGGCTGAGTGTTTGAGCAGTATCACACAGGGATATATGGAACACATGTACCCATGACTCTTTGTCTACAAGGTTTCTATTAAGTAGACTTTTGCAAAAAATGTGGAATATAAAGGTGGCAGAGCAGGCATAAAATATCTGGTATATTTATATTTCTTTCAGTTGTCACCCTGCAACTGTTGGTACAATGTTTTCTTGCTCTTGTGTCAGAGTGGTAAAACCACAGGCCCCAAAATAAATCCAATTTATTTTTTGTTGTATTTTTTATGCCAGTTGCAAATGGTGCTGTAGTGCAAAGAGATATAATGAGTCTTCTGTCAGAGAGACTGTTCAGATAATAATCCACAATCAACCACAAATTATTCAGTTTTTGTACCAGCTGATTTAGTAAACAGGGAGCCAAGCCTGAAAATCATCAAATTATGGTTTGAACTGTAGACACAACTGGATTTCTCGTTTTTAGATTTTTAAATTCTGATAATTTGTTTTACTTTCAATTTTGTAAAGAAATTGCAAAATATGACATGACATATAATATTACTTTTCAGTCAGCACTTGAGATACTTGAAAAAAAACCAAAAACTACTCTAAATACTATTAGTTCTCAAAGGGTATCACAATTTAAGAGAAAATAGTCCAAATGCAATTTTACTTCAAAGAATAAGCTGTAGGTTTATTTTTTGTTTATGTGGCAGCTTTCTACAACACCTGGGAGTTTTTCTGAGTCATTTCACTGGAATATGTTAGGAACAAAGAACTAACATGCTGGTGTGAAAAAAAAGTCGGTTGTTAGGACTAAAATTTACGAGGAGATAAGCATATGTACAGACCCAGCGTGATGTTCAACTCCTTTAAAAATATTTCTATCATAATATCTTTCTTTGCTAACTAAAGCACTGCATGCACTAGCATACAGCTGAATCATTATTTATGCTTTGTATTTTCTCAAGAATGACAGAAGCCTATTGATGTTTTCCTCAGTAGCTTTTTGTGAATAGATGAGTATGAAGAGCATACACATGCTAGATCTGTCCTACTCTTCACAGGTGAGTAGATACAGAAAAACAACTCTGAAATATTCCCTGCACTTCTAGAGACTTTGTAGCTGTCTGAATAAAAATGTTTCTTGAAGTTCTGTTACAGGCATTCCTAATACATTGCTGAGGTTCTAAGTCACAAATAGCTCCCTCTGTTTGACACTAGAACCTTGAATTTGGTACAAGACTAAGATCCTTAGGTGTCTACATATTACCTAGTTAACTAAATGACTATTACACTGAAGAATGTATGGTTTGATTCAGTTACCTAAGTACAAACCTCTAGAACGATCCAAGGTGCCCAAGTTAATAAAAATATATATGTAAGAAGCTGGCAGATATAACACAGGAGCTCTGGAAGAACGATGGTCTTCTGGATCAATGGCTGGAGGTGTGAAAGGATACTCCTGGGCATCTCAAATGTTTCTCTATTTAAGAAACTGAATTGAAAACCTGATCAATACAATGGATCTTAGGGTTTCTGGTTGACGGCAAGTTGGACATGAGCCAACAGTGTGCCCTGGCAGCCAAGAGGGCCAACCATGTCCTGGAGTGCATCAAGTACAGCATTGCCAGCCACGTGAGGGAGGGAATTGTCCCGCTCTGCTCTGCACTGGTGTGGCCTCACCTGGAGCTCTGTGTGCAGTTCTGGGCACCACAGGGTAAAGAAGATATGAAGCTACTGGAGAGTGTCCAGAAGAGGGCCACGAAGTTGATGAAGGGTTTGGAGGGGAAGACGTATGAGGAGCGGCTAAAGTCACTTGGTTTGTTCAGCCTGGAGAAGAGGAGACTAAGAGGACACCTCATGGCATTCTGCAGCTTCCTCACAAGGGGAGGAGGAGGGGCAGGCACCAAACTCTTCTCTTCGGCGACCAATGACAGAACCCCAGGGAATGACAGGAAGATGTGCCAGGGTAAGTTTAGGTTGGACATTAGGAAAAGGTTCTTCACCCAGAGGGTGCTGGACCACTGGAACAGGCTCCCCAGGGAGGTGTCACAGCCCCAGGCCTCACAGTGTTCAAGAAGAGACTGGACAACATCCTCAGACACATGGTGCGAACTGTGGGGTTGTCATATGCAGGGACAGGAGCTGGACTCGATGATCCTTGTGGGTCCCTTGCAACTCCGGACATTCCATGATTCTACGATTCTATGATCTGTTAAGATAACACCAAATAGATCTTCATGGATTTAATTTGAGGTTAATCAACCTAAAATTTAGATATACGTGTGTTCTTGTTTTCAGATTAATTACATATTGGATTTTGTTTTCTAGACATAAATATCTGTTGATATTCAAGCTGCACTAGGTAATTCTGCTTTGCTACCACTCTAGAAGGTAATTGTTTCTCCTAAAAGTTCTGCACTGCACCTGCAGCAGCTGAAAGCTCAGATTCTACAGTTTCCCACTATAGACCACCAACATCTGCAGTGAAATGTGACTGCATATGTGCCTAGTGCCATTTGGACACCCTAGAGGGCATATTATCCTCTAGCAAGAAGGGCAAGTGTCTTCTGTAGGGTAGATGGTATACATAGAGATATCTTGACTCTCTTCCAGAACCTCACAAAGCACTAAAAGCCTTTACTTTTGGATACAGAACCATGCCACTGTTTCATTTGTTTCCTGACTGCATTTATTAGACATTAGCTTATCCTAATGGGAGTTTGAACACTTAATTTCAACATATGTTCCTAATTTTAAGTCTCTCAATCTAGAACTAAATCTCTCACTACTATAACTAACCCCTCCTATTCTGTCAAGGGCTCACTCTCCATTTCTGTTTCTCTTAAACACGCATAGGGTTTGTATCCTTTCCATTAAACATTCTGTCAGAAATATATTCATTGTAGCCATTAAATAGCTAGGATCTGAATAAAAGAAGAATATATGACAGATCTTTAGGCACTTATATCACATTAAGTGATATTTCTGCTCTACAGCCGCAATGGTGTAATTGCACTCCTACAACTATGAAAGGATAACTCCCCATGCGGACACTCTTCACCCTTTCCAAACAGTGATTTTTTTAATTTTTTTTTTCTTTAATAATTACACTGCATCCAAAGAAATAATTACCCTGGAGGAGAGAAATTACTGCATTAAGGCAACGTTTATGTTGAAACAGAGTTCACACCAGTAGAGCAGCAACAATATGGTTGCACTGCTATAATTCTCCTAGATGATGTCCCTAAGCAGACAACTCAGGGAATCTGTCATTTCTCCCTTCTTTTCGATAAGATAGTGTTGTTGGTAGGGATCCAGCTCACTGAGTTATTGAGCTGGTGATTTCCTTTTTCTCTGTAACATGGTGAGATACATCAGACACCTGGAAATAAAATTTCTTAGCTAGAGAATTGAATTGTTCAAGTGGTTTTATTGGCTTAAGATAAATTATTCCTTTCAAGGAATAATATGTTCATGATTACTGCTTTTCAAGTGTTTTTCCTTTACGTCTACATCCTATGTAGGAGTTGAGTAGGCATCAGTATAATCTGCAGGTTACCTGCAGGTGTTAGAAAAGTCAAGTTTTGTTCTGCCAGCTGGTCCAATAAAAAAACAAGCTATCCTTACAAACCTTGCTATATGCTTAAGTTCAATAAGAACAATGAAATAGATAAAAAAGTAACTAATGTAGCAGAGGTATATATGGATATTGTATATGACTATAAATGAGTATATGAACTAAATAGGAATATTAATATAAATAATATAAACATACAGACTACATTTATCTTCACAAAATTCATTGTGAAGTAATTATAAAATATTGGTTTAGTGAGGGTCATACAGAATCACAAAATAACAGAATGGTTGAGGTTGTAAGGGACCTCTGGAGGTCGTCCGGTTCAGTCTCCCTGCTCAAGCAGGACAACCTAGAGCAGGTTGTGCAGGTCTGTATCTAAGCAGCTTCTGAATATCTCCAAGCATGGAGGCTGAACAAGCTCCCTGGGCAACCTGTGCTAGAGCTCAGTCACCCTCAGAGTAAAAATGTGTTCCCTGATGTTCAGACAGCACCTCCTGTGTTTCAGCTTGTTCCTGTTGACTCTGGTCTTGTCCCTTGGCACCACTGAAAATAGCCTCTTTGCACTCTCCCTCCCCCTGAGCCTTCTCTTCTCCAAGTTAAACAGTCCCAGCTCTCTCAGCCTTTCCTCATAGGAGAGGTGCTCCAGTCCTTTAATCATCTTTGCAGCCTTTGTTGGACTCTTTTCAATAAGTCTCTTGTGATGCAGACCCAGAAGAAGACCCAGTACTCCAGCTGTGTCTGGCTAATGCTGAGCAGAAGGGAAAGATCACCTCCTTGTTGCTTGTCATCCTGTAAGAGACCAAACATTTATTTTAAAGTATATTTATTACATATAAGACCAGACATACACAACAGTCTCAAATCTGCACAGCATTATATGTTATGTGGGCACTTTCACATGCTACAAAGAACTGGTAAAGAAACAGTACCTTATTTAAGATTTTTATTGTAAACACATACGGCTAATTGTAATTCACACACACTATTCTTTTTCTTTTTATTATTGGATTAATGTTAGTCAGTTAACCAATGCATGTTCTGAGTTGTTCTATTTGCAATATTGCAGATTGCATGATAGATACAAAGATTATATTACAAGAAAAGAAGCAAAACGATGTGAAGCACCCCCATTCTAGATTTAACAAGTTAGCATATTTTTCAAACATACCATTTTGAAAAATATATGTTGTTTGATCTCCATGGAGAGTTTAAATGAAATTCAGTAAAATTGAGATTGTATCTTTTTGCATGTGTGAAACATTAACTTAAAAGGCACTGGAATGAGACCCATCAATTGAACTAAAAATCACCTGTGGGATTAGAAAAAAATCAAGTTATGATTGAATTGGAAATTGCGAAAAGATGTCTTTTGATTTATCTTTTTTTTTTTGTCCTTTAACAAGGTGAATAAATAGCACATTGTTAACGCAGTAAGAAAATTTTCAGTGCTACTGAATTCAGATACCTGTAACAATAATTGAAAGACAAGGACATCAGAATCAAGTATTCACCCACAAAAAATGTTTCCATCCTTTGTTTTGACACAGCATGATTTGCACATAGGCCAGTGTCATTTTACCTGATAGGTTTCATCCAGAAGCAAGAACTTACATGGCGAGTTTTAAAACACTGGATGTCTTAACTGTGTTAAATATGAATCCACACCTGCAACTTTATTCAATTAATTAAACTTGCTGTTCATCACCATTGTACTCCAGCATTACTGAATAAGAGGCATATAGATATCAAAAGCTTAAGATAAAAAGCAAAATAAAGCCAAACATAACTTTCAAAAAACTCCATAATTATGTATTTAAATTTGTAGCCAGATGTACCTAAAGATATGCTGATCCTTCATCTGCACATTATTGTTCCTTAAAGCCGTGTAAATGACATCAGTTTTCCATTCTCCATTGGTTGCATTTAACAAAAACAAGTATTAGGTCCACTGAAGTGACAGATAGATGAACAAAATATCCTCTTCCCTCAGTCTTGATTTTTTCTGAAATCAATAATCCAGAGCACCACATCACATTTGCACTGAGTGTCATGACATCCAGTTTAATGAGTATTAAAATCCTTGTGGAGAATGAACTTCATGATTCCATAAATGAACCTACTGAAATTCTGTCAGCTTGGAAACAGACTGTGTAAGTGTAGGGAAGCAGCTGAAATTCCGTCATCTGCCCCTAAGTGTGAACAATACAGTGACATTAACTAAAAGAAGTGAAATTCTATAAACGCCGATATAACAACATCAACTTTCTTAATCAGATTATAAAATATGAGACAAATTGTCTGTCAATAGGTAGTATTCTAAGCCAGTAGTGTAGACAAAATTGAGGCATTAGTGGAGGAGTGAGGTGGCACTAGAGAAAATCATGGGCACCTTCCTAGCTGTCACACTGTGTTACTTTGGAGCAGATTGTAGTTCTCCTGTGTAGGTACAAAGCTTAACTGCAATGCCTTAAAACATAGACTTGAAAGATGAATCAACGTGTGTAGCTTCAAGCTTGACAGTACTTGGAAGACTGTAATATTGAAAAGCTTTTTTTCCTGATAATGTAACTAACTATAGAGTGGCTTTTAGTAGTCCATTCTTAAAACTATATTCCTTAGTTTCAATAGAAAGAACACAAATTAGCCCATAGTTTTCAACATTTAATAATATTACAGATTTCAAGATATTTTTCACTGAAATCCTTCAAAATAGTTTTTTCATGTGGTCACTCCTAAAACAGCAAGATAATAATGAGATTCTCTTACAGAACTCATCATTACCACACACGCCAGCATCTTACACATGTTTCTGGGCAAATCCAGTTCTTATAAAGAAGAAAAAAAATGGCAGAGTTTGGTGATGAAATGACAGGAATAGGGTTATCTCTGTCAACCAAGTAATCCCAGATCTCCTATCATCATGCTCTTCTGCACTGATTTATGAGCTCTGTGTAGAGCCCATGTCAAACAAAGTTACAGTAACACAGTGAACTCCCAAGGGGTAGCTCTGTTGAACCCTGCAGACCTTCACAAGAAGTGTTTGCTAAGGTTCTGTACAGTTGGGGTAAGATTGGATACATCTGGGATAGATTTAGACCAAGTCTATTTCCAGCAGAGATGTCCAACTGTTCAACACTTATTGAAAGTCATTCTTACCCTTTAGATAGCTGTGATCTATTTATCATTTTCTAATATATGGAGATCCATGAAAGGGCTTGTGATTCTGTGACAATTAGGAGAAAAAAACAAATGGAAATCCTCAAATTGAATGTTGAACTGAGAATATAAACTAAAAAAAATGTTTATAAGTATCCTCTAAGAGCTGTTCACTATTTTCCATATGTGTGTAATTTGTTGGAGATGTGATTATCTTCAATAAAATGAAAAAATCAGGAAGACGCTGATGTGTTATATTCATCACAAGTTAAGAAGTATGAAATCTGCTGTCCTCCCTGAGAGCAGATGGCAGCACAGAAAAACATAGAAGTTCAAAGGAGAGAATCAGCTGTACTTGATATAAGGCTGTAGTACTGCCCTTTGAACAGTGAGCAATACCACAAATTCTTCCATCATCAAGACCTTTCTTTATTCCTTCTGAAGTGTTTCTTACTACAATCAGTGAGCAGTCTGTACAATTTAATCCATAGTGTGCAACTTCTTTCTCCTGCTGTATTCCCTCATTTATTAATGTGCAGAGAAGAAAATGGACATGGCAAACACAGTCATTACTGATTAGCGGAGAGTTAAGACAAAAATAGGTAAATCTAGTATGTGGGAAAGAAGTAGAAGGAGCTAGTAGATTTCGTGGTGTCTCAATAATTGCACATTCACTTAGCTACTCATTCAGTCCTAAGTTAGTACTTCAGAGCTATGAAGCAGTTCATGTGCTTGAGTTAATGTTGCATCAGTATTTTGGTCTCAGTTTTGTATTTATTTATTTATTTATTCATTCATTCGTTTATTTATTTATTTATTTAGATTCTGTTCAAAAGTGTTCAACCTTGGAAAGATATGAAAAGGTGATATCTGGGTTAAGCAAAGCATCATATAAAGGGAGATATGTAAGCAGCAGAAGATGTTTGAGTTTTGTTTAAATTCAGCCCTTGAAGTAGAGCTACTCCCTGAGAAGTTGGTATTGAGTGTCTGGAAAAGAAAATAACCTAAACCAGAGTGTGCCTGGCATGTTCTTTTTCTTCTCTTTTTCCATGCAACTGTGAATACAAATACTTGAAATAAAGCCAGACTTCATATCTATGATTTTTCCTTCATTGTAAAAAGGAGCCTATGAGAGCCCCAAGCGCTTACTGCAACTCAGCAGAGAGGAAAATGCTTTAAGACATTTATGCATAAAAAATAATAAAAGAAAAAACTTGTATAATGTAATAGCTTTAAAATGTTGTCTTTCTCCAGTTTGGATATCCATTCTTCCCTGACTTCATGCTTCTTCCTACCCTCCACAAAGAGTTAATTCTCCTGACGCAGGACTCCTCCAGGCTTCACCAGTCTTCTCACCCTGTTTTCTTCCTCTCTCCCCTTTTAACTGCACCAGGGCTGTTTTTCTCACCTTTCACTCAGTTTCTGGGTTTGCTGTCTTTCACACTTATCCACCTTGATACACACAAAACTCACCTCCCAGTGTCTCTTTCAGTTTCTGTTACTCTGCAAGTCCACAATAAAGGGAAATGTTGAATAATGTTCTGGAAAAAGTTTGTTATCAGCAGGATTCCAGTGTGTGAAATACTTGCAACAACCATATAATGGTTTAATGATTTGTGAGTTCTTCACTACAGTGATTTGCATTCTTTTTTTCTTTTTTTTTGTCTTGAATTGTTTCATGGTGAAACAATATGCATGAGTACAGAATAGTTTGGGGAGGAAGAAGTAGGAAGTTTTGAGTGTTAAAACCAATGCGAAGAAGCAACTCAAAACAAAGGAGGTTGGAAGTGTAAAAACCCACAGTGCTGGGATACTTTGATTTACATTTGTCCCCATAAAATTTTTTCCTTCATGTTAGCTAAGTGTCAGTGCTTTACCTTCCATAAAATAGAAATAGGCAGCAAAAGTGTTTTCTGAATATCTCTCACATACTTGAAGGTTGGAGGGCCTTTAGCAGTGAACTTGAGCAACACTGAAAGCCTGGAGTTGAGTGATGTCCAGGGAGTTCAACAGTTTTGATGGGAAGTTCCTGGAAAGATGACAGTTTTTAATTAAAACTGAGATACATATACCAGGGGCATTTTACAGATAGCAATTTTCAGTCAGAGTTTTGTCTATTATTTCTGGTATTAATATATGGTTTCAAAGGCAATTAATTATTGCTGTATCTTTTTAAACAATTTTGTCCATAAAGCTTTCAGAGAATTTTTACATCATTCTAGGACACCATACATCATTTTAATGCCTGCTGAACATGATATTTTAATGTGTTAACATAACTACCTTGACATCCTGAATTTGGCACAAATCCTTAGTTCTTTTGTAGTCTGTAAAGCTCATGCTAATGAATTATTAAAGGCCCTGATTTGGCTTGCAGAAAATAAATGTCTGGAGCCATGTAAGAAGATGCTTTCTAAGGGTGGAGTGGTCAACGTTAGCTCTTGCACCATGTACTGCTCCTTCCTGCTATATTTTATTGAACCAAATCAGTCTGAAATATTCCATTTTCTGTTGCCTCCAACATTATTCAAGCCTTCACATTTTGGCGGTTTACCTGAATGATTTTTTAATGAAAAGAACTGTCTCAAATAGCTGGTAAAGTAAATGCCCTTTAAAAACATTTCTCACTCAAAAAAGTATTTCTAAAATGAAATATTTCATTTAAGAACTGTTGAATTAAATATCCGTTGCCTCTGTACCTCAATTTCATATTAAAGATAAAACTTTTATTTTACTTCAGTGAGATATTTGGAAATAGTATGTCTGGATGGAAAAATTAGAGAAATAAGTATGTTCACTTTATTGAAAAACAGGTACAGCAAGTAAAATTCTGTAAATCTGCCACACAATCTCCCTTCAGATTAATTTCTAATCTGTGCAATTTCAACAGTAACAAACTAATGGAAATTAAATTTTAACATAGTTTCTAGTCAGAAAAATCAAGTCCAATTTACTCAATTATCTTTTGATTACAACAGCCATTTATTTACCTTGAAAACACAAATTTAAATCAGCTGCTTATGGCTGGAGAGAGAAGACATACGAGCAGGAGAGTTTCCTCTATGCAAAATTTGTCCTGTCAGAAAAACTAAACTATACACCCAACCAAGACGCGAAGATCCTCGAACACAGAAAAGGTTTCAGACTGGGCCTCCTAACCCTCTGATATGAACACGACCTGCTAGACTATCAAGTTATGTGAACCTATTACAAATTCTTTGGTGGAAAGGAAAAAACCTCACAACAATTTCAGTCTTATTGTGTTGTTGTAACTACCCAAAAATCAGAAGATCATGTATTAGAGATTATGTTAATATCCTCTGGTAGGGAGTTTCAAGCAGAACAACTTCCTGTCCATACTTTATGTGGCAAATATTATGATTTATGAGCCCTCAGGAGCCCTCAGATTTTAATTTTAATTTTTCTATTTTTAAACTCATATTCCCATGCAGCCTTGAAAATCAGTTTGAATTTTATTAACTACACTACTACAAAGAGATGTCCTTTTAAACACTTGTAGTGAATTAAAACTTAACAACAGAAAGAACAAGTCATTAGAAACAGATTGAGAGTAGAGAGTAAAGATGAGAGAGAGCCAGAAATGAAAGCCCCTGACCTGATACACAGCTGATTGCAGTCAGCAGTTCTGGAGCCAGTCATATAAATATTAATCCAAAAGATTTTTCCAGAGTATTAAATTACATCAGAAATCAGAAGAGTTCGTTTAATGTAGCATGGTTGTTTTTAAATCTAATACAGCTCAGCTACAAAAACATCACCTGTTTCTTTTTAAAACTAGAGATAGAGATGGCCTGAACCTCAGGGTGGGATGCTGAACCATGCAGAAAGTCATGGGCTGGCAGACAGGAGGAGAGAGAGAAGAAATGTTGAATCTAGCATTTTGACTGAGATTATTATATAACCATAAGTACAGAACTAAATTAAAATGTCGCAGACAGCAAGAACAGGAGGATATTTGCATACCAGGGGAATATTGGTGCAGAAAGGTAGGAGAAAAAGGTTGCTTCCCATTATTTTTAATAAAAGCTTTCAAATTTGGAAGCTGTTCTCCTCTGAATGTGAAACGTAAACTTGCTTTTTCTGGTTCAGTCTGCACCATATGGGAGTCCACTTTGCACCATAGACCAGGATCCACAGCCCTACACTTTCTGCATTTTTGGAAACCTGTTTAACAGATATCACAGGAAATCATCTAACCAAAGGTGGGCACCTGAGTCTGGTGTCCCGTAGCACTTCTAGGGTGATAGTCAATTGCTGCTATGGTTAATAGTTAAATTTAAGTAAATTATCTGTCCTTTGACAGTGCTGATTTCTATACAATATCTATAGAATGAGACAATCAAGATCAAAAGTTAATGTGATGTAGGCATCTCAGGTTAAGTCAGACACTGAGTATCACCCCCAAAATTATTTAAAATTATTTTTTTAATGAACATTAACTGTTACTAGTTTGGTAATTTGAAAAATACTATATAAGAAAGTCTTCAGTGTGATATTACTCAAATTCAATTTTACTTACATTTTATTGCTGTATCACTAAGAAAACTAATTCTAACCCTGGAAGTTAATGATCTTTTTCAGTTTGCTGATAATTTTAAAATGAAAATACATTTAATATGATGGAAAGAGATAATTTTGAAAATGCATTAGGAGTATTTTTATCTCTGCTTCAAAGGAGTAATATTAGCTTTATTGGAAATATTTCAATTTAACAGTGAAAGAGCTTCAGCCAAATAATTTTGCTGAGTACCATTTATACTTATAGAAAGGAATTCAATAGCCTAACAAAAATAAGAAAAAAAATATAGTAATACAGGATATATGAGTCAAGGTAATATCAATTTCCAAACTATTGGTTTTTTATGTTATAATTTATTTATCAATTAATATATTAAATTTGATAGGTAAGAAGGAGCTTTGCATTTTCAAAATTATATATATAGGATTTTTATTTTTTTTTACCATAAACTGCATGCAGTAACACTTCTATGCAGATTACTATTTATTTCTGCACTTCAGTGACAATACGTGGAACTAGTGTTATTATCTGTGCTGGCAAAAATTAGCTATATATATATTAGCATGCATTCTTATGGTACAATTATTCTAGATAAGATCTGTATTCATTACAGGAGGCATGGCTGTGGTTTGGGAAGAAAAGATAGGCCACATCTTTAAATCATTATGGAGTTTTACTTTGCAAATGTTCCTTGAACTATCAAAAGATCATCTGGAGGACCACACAAGGTCTGGTGTTTAAAAGATTTAAGAGATCATAATAGAATGAGATCTCTAACTACTCCAAGCTTTGAAGATTTCTAGTGGTCTCTGGCAATTAATCCCATCATACTTATTATCATGAAGCATAGTATTTCACATGACTAGATTTAAATTTAAAGTTTCTTTTTGAGGAAAAAAATAAGGTATAGGTAGCTCAATGTGTTATGTTCCTGTATTAAAACCTAATGTTTCTAGTGAACGTTTTAAAGTGTCAAAAACTATACCTTACTTTAAAATGTTTAAATGCTTTTAAATGCACTTACACATTGTGGGCTCAGATGTTTGACTTCACAGGGAGGGTTTTTTCAGTGCACAGTGGACTTCAGAGTTTCTTAATGTACATTGGGCTGTAGTGTGAATATTTTTAGTATGAGCAAAGGCCAATTATTACTGTCAGTCCAAAGGAGAAAGTTCTTTGCTTAATTTCTAGGGCCAAGAGTTGCTCTTGGTCACACCCAGCCAACCTCAGGAGGCCATTGCACGAGTGCATTTGAGCTGAGGAGCTGGCCCTTTGCTCCCAGATGGATGAGCTCACCCAATGTGAAGTTTGGCTTTCCAGCAGCAGAGCGTAAAATTTGGAACACAGACAGATTGTTCAGCATGAATATTGCAAGACTGAAACACAGCTCTGTACTTAAGGCTTAAGGAAAGGGAGAAGTTTAATGCAACTGACCAGCAAATTATCCCAGCCTAAACATTTAGAACAACATCTAATGCAGCAACGGCTGCAGCTGTTCCTAATTTTTGAGTAATATTTACATGAAAAAAAAAAAAAAGAAAGAAGGCAATAAGCAGGACTTGATTTACATCTGTTTTTTTCGGTTATTTACTCATTAATTACTGTTAGAGGTACACAGCATCCTGCCCACTGGTCCCAGATGAGAAGCTGAGATGTCATGAATGTGGCACTGGGCTGGGACCAAGCAAACTGGGCAGGGCAAAGGCTGTGCTCTCCTTTGGTCTCAAAAAAAGTCCTGTACCTAGGTTCCTTGTGGGCAGGCATTCGTGGTCTCACCTGTGGGACACTCTGGGAGACATGAGATCAAATCCCACTTCTGATACCATTTTCTGCCAGACACAAGACAGAGCAGGAAGGTTGGACAGGACATCATGTCAGCTCCTGCTGTGCCACTTTCTTTCTGCCCCACTCTGTCAAGGAGCAGTGAGAGCTGGGCTGGTCCCTGATGGAAGGCCAGCGGGAAGCCAAGAGGAATGACAGAGCTGGCAGGGCAGGAGCTGGGCCAGGCTGTCACATTGCCCCATGGGCAAGAGTCAGGATCAGGCCCGGTCGGAGGATATGGGGTCTGAGCCATCATGAGCTGGGCACCTCTGTGGGGATGGGCTGAGGACAGGCCAGGCCAGGATGTTGTCCTAAAAGTTGGTCCAGCTTGGCGTGGCCCATGGCTGGGCAGAGCAGGGCTGTGGCAAGCCTGGAGTCATTTTCCTACATCTTCACTGGGGCAGGGACAGAGGGACCTAAGAGCTGGAATGGGGTCCTGGGCTGTGGGCAGGTTGGGGAGATCCCCAGGGGCAGGCAGGGGCGCTGGGGTCCTCATGGCCCTGGTACCCCTTTTCTTTCCAAGGTCACTTCTTTTCAGGAACAATTTTTTTTTTTATTTGGCACAACCACTTCTTCCCAGGTCCACCAGCCCCTAGTATTCCCAGTCTCAATGGTCTATACACATAAACACAGCATGTCTTGCAATCATGGTTGTATCCCTTATCTCACTTGCCACTTATCTTTAGTCCAAGTGCTACCCTAAATTTACACATGTTCTGTACCAGTCACAGCTAACAAATAGCAGAAGAGTGGTAATTGAGAGCATCAAAATTTGAGAGATCAAATATTCAATTCTGCACATTCATTCTCTTCACTATATACATGTATACGAAATCATCTGCCACCTTTTAATGTCTAGTTCAAGATATTTTCTTGCCTGCAACATGTCTGTTTCTCTTCCTCAACAATGATCCCTGTTTTCTTATTTCTTTTTCACAGTAGTCACAAGACTCAAGACACCAACTATCTCCACCTCACCAGGATTTTCAAAGGTAGGACACAGCCACAAAATATGTTGCGAGTAGACACAACTTGTATTAGGCTGAATAAATCCAAGGTATAGCTAATGAAAGAGGGATGAAGCATTACACTAATAATTTAATTACTTTTACCATCCTTAACATTATTAACTTTATATATAATGGATAACACTCTTAAACTTAGAAACTCCTTCAATTCAGAAAGTAGATACTTTCCTGTTAACTATAATAATTTCAGGCATTTTTTTCCTGAAAATCTCTGGCATTACACTTTCTCCATGATAAATATCAGAAGAGATCATTACATAGATCTTTATATAATTTTCTGATCCATGCTTGTTCTTCACAGTTTATCACAATTCCTCTGTGGTTAAGAATAACTTTTGTACACTACTAAATGCAAAACAAAAAAACAAAAAAAATACAAAAAAAGAAAACTGTTATAGTTTAGGAATGTTAATCTGTGCAAAAGTCTTAATACCCATAAATTAAAACTGTGGTTTTAGAGGATGATTTCTTATTGATGTATCTAAATTTGTGTTACTCATAGTATGGTACTTTCTTTATATAATTTAGGATATTTTACTCTGTAGATTTTTTTTTTTCTGTTAATTTAGATATTTTTTCCTTTCTTAATTGTGGCTCTATGAAATTCACAGACCTGTGCACTGTTAGCAATATATATTGTTTTATGCTGCTTTTGTGTGTGGATATAACAATGAAACCTCCTACTTGAGCTTGACAGCTATTCTGAACATTTTCATTGCCATTTCAAACATTTGTAAAGCAAATATGAAAAACAATCTATTTCACTAATGTTTCTTGTCATTGTGAATTAATACATTTTTTTTCCAAGCATTACTGATATAAAGAAAATACCTTGGAAAAATAACAAAGACTTACTAAGAAATGTCCCCCCCCCTTTTTTTTTTTAATTTAAATTACTTCCAATGTATAATCTGATATCTAGAAAAATAAAGTCAATAATAAGTTATTACATAATATTTTTAGCTTTATGCTCATCCCCATCAATAGGACAGATAGAAAGAAAGGGAAGGAAGGAAGGAAGGAAGGAAGGAAGGAAGGAAGGAAGGAAGGAAGGAAGGAAGGAAGGAAGGAAGGAAGGAAGGAAGGAAGGAAGGAAGGAAGGAAGGAAGGAAGGAAGGAAGGAAGGAAGGAAGGAAGGAAGGAAGGGAACTACATTCTTCCAAAACCAGACTGTTAATGTTTGTTGTTGTTGTTGTTGCTTTCTCTTTCCCAAAACATCTTCTTGAAGTCATAATGGTATTTCTTTAGAATTTCCTGAAAAACAACACTATGAGAACTTCTTGAAATTGCAGCCCCTCTGATTGATGAAGAGTGTCCAAACGGTCAAAGAAAAAAATAAAATTCTCTTTTTCTGGTCACTCACCAGACAGCTGTGTTTGGATTCACAAACTGATTGTGCAGGATGAGAAAACATCTTGAGTTTAAGAAACCTCAAAGCGCTGGATGTTTCCTTGGCCGCTGACTTGTTTCCTGGACACAAACCCCTCCAGTTATCTGCCTTAGTTTCCCAGGGAATCCAAGTCTTCCAGACCTCTGCAATGGCTTAAGCACAACCTCTCCAAACTGCCCTGCTACCCATTTTCTATCATATCTTAAGAATTTAGGGACATGTGATAGTGGAAAAGGACTGGAAAACCAGAATGCCTGCATGACACTGAGCACTTTTGTCATGCTGATTATGCTGCAATCAGATAACTGTACAAAAGCAGCATTGACTAGCAACCTTATAGAAGAGAGGTACTAATTTTGCAAGTACTATAAATCATCTGTTCTTTGGACTTACAAGTAGGACTAGACAAATTCCCAGAAGGAGAAGGTAACATATATATGCAACTGCACACCCACATCCACACAATCTTTTCACAATATGGAACACATTTTGTTTACATCTGTCATAGCTACTGTATGATAACTTTTTTCATAGTAAGTAATAAGAACCATTTGCTTTGAGTTGATTATTGGCTGTGGTCAAACTTCCTGCTCCTGTTTGCAGACTGAAATTAAACAAGAAAATCTGAGTCCTCTATAGATGTATATACAAATATATGCATGTACACACTTTCAGGAAGACTAAATTGCAAACGAGTTCTGAATGAAGACCACCTCTAACTCAGTATAAATCCATCTACCTCTGAAATATCATGCCATGAGTACTTTAATGTTAACGCTTTCCTTCCTAAAACAGATTTTTCACACAATTATTTGCAGGGTTCCAACAGGGCAGCAACTGTTTTCTAGGATTTTTTTTTTTTTTCTGGTTACCTTTTCTTACTTTCTGGCTGGTGTAAGTAGTGCTTTTCTTCAGCCCTCTGCAAACCAGCTATATTTATAATCTGACAGGACTGATGTTCAAAAGTCGTTTGGACATAGTCCTGGACAACCTGGTCTGGGTGGCCCTGCTTGAGCAGGGGAGCTGAACATGACACCCAGAGGTCCCTTCCAATCTCAAACATAGTGTGATTCTCTGATTCTGTGTTTGTCTTCATTAGCAGTTTCTCTTCTACAGTTTGCCACCTTGTTGCACGCTTCTCCCAGATTCTACATTTTTCATGTGCTATATGAAAAATCTAAATCCTTAGGTCATGTGAATTTTCCTAGTTACAATGAGGCAAGTAAATTACACCACTGAAAAAATGATTTTAGATGGTGAACTTGACCATTCATTGGTGCTGAGGAAACAAGGGAATTAACCTGTGTCTTTTAGAGAAAAGAAATTAAAGGGTTCACCATTCTGTCAAGAAGAGAACATCCACCAGTAGTAGAAAGGCAAAGAAAAAGATAGGTGGAGGAGTCAGTAAAAGAACGATAATTTGCCTGAAGAAGTGGTGAACGTAGATATACCTGTTGTTAAAGAGAGAAAAACTTAGCCAAAAAAATCCTAGGGAAAACCCCACCTTGTGTATCATACCCCAGTGAGGTTAATATCTAGACCCTGGCTGTGTGAATGGTCACAAGTAAATTAATCCTTTTGTTTCAGCTCCCTTGAAGTACACAAACTCAAACTGGTTTGATACCTGATATTGTGAGGTTTTCTTAATTTATCTTTTCATTATGATGGATTGCAGATGTATTAGTTTGGGCATTGCTTTATTTTTACTCCTTACTGTGTCAATGCTACATAAAGAAAAGAAACTCCATAATAATAACTCTATGCCTCTGAGTATTCCACTTCAATCAAGGACTCTTTATGTGTAGAAATACTTGGCAAAGGAGTCAGCTTTGGGTGACTGACTAGGGAGACTGGAACCCAGCTAACAGCACACCACAGTGGAAGAATGTTGTCAGTTTGATAGGAAATTGAGAAATCGAGGAAATTTTTTTCCGCCATTCTGAGAAAAGACTTTTGGTGTAATCACAACCATGTGTGTTGCATGTCCCACTTTGTCATCACCAAAAATGATTGCAGCACACGACGCGGCAGCAATTAATTGGAAGCATTGCTGCTGATCTTTTCTAAAAGATGCAAAGCCAGGGTAGTAAAGGTGTAGGAGATCGTAGGAGATTGAAAGAAAAAAAAAAAAAAAATCCCAGAAAGCAAAATTACAAGTATACTGGCAATGTCAGTGTGTGACTCTTGTTGCAGGTGTCTGCAGCTGGTGTCCCAAAGTAGCTTTGCCACATGCAGTCGTGCTTCCTGAAAGCTCTGTGATAGTGGTGACCCACATTCAGTAAAAAAATACCTGACAGACAGGTTTTTCTAGTCAAGACAACAAGTTGTAAGTAGAGTTAGGAAAAAAAAAAAAAAAGTCAAAGGGAGGACCCAGGTTTTGACTTCGGATAGAGGCAACGATGCAATGAGATGCCTAACATTTTCAGCTAATTATGAATGGTAGAGGGCTATTCCAGAACATCTCATTTATACCACCGAGGAGCTTTTATTAATCAAACATAACATCAATGTTTTTCCTATATGTTGTTACCTTTTAGCTAGATGATCTTTGCCCCATCCAGCTGTATCATTCCTTCATACATTTGTAAAGCAAATCATACTCTTTCTCAGGCTGTACACTCCTAAGCCAAACAAGCCATACAGTTTTAAGTTGCCCTTGTAAAATCAATTATTTGTTGTCCTAATTCATTTACTGTCATTTCTCATGTCATATTCGAGTCTTATGTTTCTTCACAGTATGTAATATATGACTCCGCTTCCCCGACTGAAGTCCAAAAGAACATATAAAAGAAGGAAAAAAATCCAAGCCCTACTTGTGATCTCTGTCAATATTGACAATATTTCTCAGTTCTTGGCAACTAAAATTCACAAGTAGTCTTGGTCATCGTGCTGAACTCATCACTGAAATTCTTAGTTGACCCCAAGATCACATCTTGAAGAACTCTTTCAGAAACGCTTCCAGTCCAGTTCAACAATTTATTACCTATCTTAGTCGTAGATAAGGTGCTTCCCCATTTCCTTTGTCTATAAAAACTGTCATTTCACTAAATATATCAGACTAATGCCTTTTATAAACATGCACTGCAACTTATTTAATTTCCCACATTTCTAAATTGTTAATTTTCTCTTCTTTAGTAAATGACGTTGGTTTTAATTTCAAAGTTTTTCTATTATGGACTATCTAATTCAAAGTATGCTGATACATTGATAGAACCTTTTCCTGCAAATTTGTTTCACAAGCTACTGATGGGGTATTAAGCAACTTTTTATATCCAGATCCTGTTTTTCTCTTTCTTGTATATACATGGAGCGTTTCCTAATTTTCTGCTGACTTAAGGTCATCTTCTGTTAGCCTACTATTCCACACAACATTATTTTCTCATTCTGTAGTGCAAAGTATCCAATCTCACACCTTTGGAACTATCAGATTTTCTTTTTCTTTCCACCATAGATACGGTAACTGACATTTTCATAAAGTCTTTTCCACACTCTTTTTTCCAGCAGCCATCTTTGCATTCACATTTGGTGTAAACAAATGAAACAAAGGCTTATATTTTCTTTCAATTATAGAAAGAGTTCAATACTTATTTTATTCTTCTATTTAGAAAATTTATCTTAAAGGTATTTCTACAGAATTTCCCATCCCCCTCCTTTTTACATTCTTCCTCCTTATTTTGGAAGCTTTTGTTTTCCATTATGGTCTTTCTCAATTCAAACCTCTTAATTGTCTCTCGAGGACTGACCTCTGAGCACCAAAATACTGCTTTGGAAAGACAGGCCATGATCTTTCAGTCCTTTCCCTTCTTTGACATCCTGGTTTGGCATAACATTTTGCTACGATTAGCAGTCACACGATGATATGAATGCCTGAACTCAAAAGAGCTGTTGTCAGAGTGAGACAGTGAGTGTGTGGTCAATAACACGTTTTAGATCCTTATGTCTCTGAGGTTCTGAAATTACCCTCATGTCCACACACATCATTCAGTCTTTGACATGGGGCAGCTTAATGCATATGCAGACATGCCCAAAAAGATTGGCCTGTGGAAAAGGAGTATTCAAGTTAGAATGTAAGATATTAATTACAGCTGATACTTACAGCACATGTATAAGAGTGTAAGAGGTGAGTTTCTATATAGGTCCACCTTGAGAAAGCACAGCCTCTCTCAGTGATGTTGGATTATAAAATACAAATAGACAACACCGCCCAGAATTTTTAGTGTTTATAAATTGAAGAAGTTTTAAAATAAGCTTAAGTAGGCAGTATTGTGTTTTCAGTGGAGAATTCAAATAATAAAATTCTTATTCAAACAAACAAAACCAACAAAAACCATCACCATCCAACCAACCAAAACCAAACCAAACCAAACCAATCCCACCCCAAAACCCCAAAACTTGTACTCAGTATCCATTTCATGTACATTCACAGGCATATTTTCACCTGACCATTATGATCTTGTTATCCGACCTCACAAGACATAAACCTTCACCTAGTAATTAGCAAAGTCAAGCCCCTTTCAGCCATTGCAATAAATTCACAACTTTACTCTTTGACATTTACTGTCCACTGATATTTATAATTGAGTCTATGAAAAGTATATAAGCAGACAGTATATATATATTTTTGCAGAAGGAACACTTCTGAAGTACCTTCTAACTGCACTGCAACATTTTGTCTATTTTTTTAAGGATTTAGAAGAAACACATTGCATTCTGATAAATTTTGACAAAAATAAAAATGAAAAGAAAATACAAAGTTCAGAGCATAATCTTTAGTTAAGTGAGGTTGAGTGTGACATTTACAGGAAACTATCCAAAAATATTTTTAAGCTTTTAATAATTGGAATAATGACTCCAGTGTTGTTGCAAGTATTCACATGAAGAAAATACCTCATTTGGTGATGATCTTTGAAAGAAAGCACTGGTCTTTGGCAGAAGCGAGAGAATTTATTTGTTTAACATTCTCAATTGAGCACTGAATCACTCCTGCATTTAAAAAAAAAAAAAAAGTATCTGACTTTTTCTTAAAACACACTTCATAAAGTAATATGGAAACCAAAACCCGGAGATAATTGTATGATGAATGTCTCCTGGCTGTACTTTATGCCTTATAATACCTTAGAGAGACATACTTATAATCACCACACCTCTGTTTTTGAATTCTGGCCCACTAAAAATGTATGTGTGGAGGCAAATTGTACTACACAGTTACAGACTGAACTTAGAAGTTTGTTACAAACTAATTGCCTCCTTCCTCTCAGAAAACCTCCCTGAGAGACTTGTCAGGTGAGGGTGCATTAGGACAGATTAAATCTTTGCGTGTTTCAGTGAGTTCTGCAAGCCAGATTTCCTATTGCTATTCTTGATTTGGCAGGACGAATCATAGGAATTACGTCTGCAAAAAATGGGCCTCTATAGCCCTTCTGTCAAACTAAGAGCTGCTCAAGAAACATTTGACATCTAGGTAATTTTGATTAGCAATGTGCTACTTTATAACCCCCCCATTCTTCCAATCAACTATTTTGGGGCAAATTATTGGAGCACACTGATCCCTGTATTTTCAGCATTGCACAACAAGCACAAAGTATGTCTTGAAAATAACCACAGAATCAGAGATTTTGTCCTACTTGAATTTCAAGAAGGACTATCACCAACAATACTAAAGCAGGTCAGCCATGGCTTTGCATAGCCCTATCTTGAAAATCTCCATGAGTTCCCACCTCTGCGGGTGACTTGTTCTCAGTGAAAAATTCTTGATGTCCAGTTTCGTTCTCTCCAGCTGCAGTCTGTGGGCCTTGCTACAGCCTCTGAAACTGGTGAGAAAACTTGGTTCCATCATATTTCTAACAGCCTTCAAATAGTAATACATTTAGATAACCACATGCCTTCCTCTTCACCAGACTAGACAAGCATGTTTCTCTCAGCTTTACCTTTGTAGCTCTTCACTGGACTCTCTCCAGTTTCTTGACATACTTCTGGAAAAAGGGGGCCTAGACCAGTGACCACATTCATCATCACTAAAGGAAATCAACATGCTTGCCATGCTTCTTTTAATGCATTCCAGAATGCAATCCATATAATTTGTGATTTGTTTATTCATTTGTCATCTTTGTATTCACCTGTCATCTTCCATAACACTGAGGTACTTTTCAGCAGGGTTGTTACATTCCCCTGTGTCGATGCATGGCGTTATTCTGCCGCAGGTGAGGAGCTTTGCAATCCTTCATGTTGAACTTCATGAGGTTTACGTTGGTTCAATCATTAAAGTCTCTGTGTATTGAAGCATCTGTTACCATAATTGCACATCACCAAAGCTTTCACTGAGGGTGCAATCTAAGTTATCATCCAGGATGTTGGTGAAGACGTTGAAGAATATGTGCCCCAGTATCAACTCCACCATTGAGTAACAGCCTTTTGAACCAAGAAGTCCACTTAACTGATGTTACTATCAGTGCTGTGTATCAAAACTGAAGTACTAAACACAAAAACATGTTCCAAAGAGCTCAATAAATAGAAGGTAAGCTAAGATAATATTTTTCTGGGGCTCATTTCAAATGTAAAATGACGATTTTAGAAATTGATTGTAATTTTAGAGAATAAATGGATTATTGAACTTTCAGGCAAGTAATATTTTCTTTTTTTTTTTTTCTTTAATGCTGTTTGATCAGCAGCATTTTCTGGAGACCCAGAGAAGTCAGAAAAGTCTGGTCTGTGGAGGAAAACTCTTAATACCGGGTGAAGCAGTCTACTGATGGAAGAAGAAGATCGTGCCATGCTCATATATCCAGAGTGTTGCTGGGAAAGACAAACTACTTGTAGAAGAATATTAATTCAGATCCTCTGTTCTTGGTGTCAACAAGATAGGAGACTCTAAACCAATTTGTCCATCAAATGGCACCTCTCACACCCCAAAACAAAGCAAAATGCACCAAGTCTTCTGTAACAATGAATCGATAGCTAACTAATATTTAAAGAAATTCTCTCTGTGAGGTAACCAACTAATAAACAATCGAGAAAATATCAGGAAAATTAAATGCTTTCAAGCAAATGTATCGTACCGTAGCATGCTGAACAGGTATCTCAGTTTGCGGGACATACACAGCAGTGCCTAAGACAAAGCTGATATATTCCTAAAGATTTTGCTTTCTAATTCTCTGCAACTTCTCTGAAGCAGCATGCCTTTACCACAAAGCTAGCTGCAGAGAAGAAGCTTCATGGAATATTTCTGAATGAAAAGCAGCAAATAATATTCAAGGCCAAATATTTAGGTCCAAACAGAGAAACGGAATTTCTGCCTTTACAGAAACAGGGTTCGGCAACAGTTTTGGTTGACTAAAGGCTAGCAATTATGTGCTTTGATCTGTATGTATGATACCTTTAAGTACATCCTGTGTTTCAACAGAAGTTCAAAAGCACATTTAATCCTTTGTCTCTTCCTGTCAACCCAATAAAAAAAAAAATCTCCCTCCATTTCACATGAGAGAGCAGAGGGTGAACTTGTTTGAGGCTTCACCCTTCCTATTGTTTGCAACTCGAAAAAGCCTTATGATATGGAGAGTATTTCATTGTCCAAACTATTATGATGACCGAAAGATGGAGATCTTCTAAAGCAAAAATAGCCAGAGGAGCAAGAAAAATTATATGCTACATACACATCCCAGCTTTTTTTCCAGAAGAAAAGAACCTCACCCACCCCAGGTATTAGGCTTTGTATAAAAAAATAACAGGCTGACTACATTTCATATGTGTGTGCATACGTGTGTCACTTCTTAGAAAACAGGTCACAAGGAAAGTAAGATATCATATTTAACACATTAACACCACATGCCATTTCAGACAGTGAGATAAGATAGCATGGTGAGTGGGCCTAACTGTTGATATTTAGGCTATTAATCATAACCTTTCCTTTCTAGGAGCAGAGGGGGAAAGGCAACATGGTTAACATATTTCTCATGCATATGCTGGCCTGTACTGCTGTACTGTAAACGAGCTATTTTTCCAATACCTTGATTTGATCCACTTGTGTCTTTTAATTTTGTTGTGGATTACAGTAACCAACAACAGCTGCAAAGTGAAACATTATTTTCATTATTTTGGATCAAACTGAAAACAAACTTTAGGCTGTATGTAATGGAATAAATTAAATCTCTTGTACTTCAGATTATATTCTAAACATGATACATCAATCATACCCTCTGTGTATTATGGGACTCTTTTCCATCATGTTCCTTGGTGACCTTTCAGTGTGTTCAAAGGCTAATATAACGAAGTAGCATTACAGAAATCATTTTGCATACCTCTCTTATTTTATATTCTTACAGTCCACTGCATTAAAAACACATTACAAATCTAAATCAAACAGACCTAGATTATATATGCTCAACAGATCAACCACTGCCTGGATTGGTTAGGAAGCAGAAGTTTAGGAACAGAAGCTGCAACTTGTATAAACCACTAATAGTTACAATAAATTTTCAGTATTCAAAGTTCAGATTTACATGGAGTTACATTGAGTCTAAGGCCTGAATTTAGTGTGAGTGCCTTTTTACAGCACAGCCAGAAAATTCAAGGTAACTGTTGCCCTAGTTTCTGTTTTCCATTTTATCCAACTACCTTATTGGTGGGTGTCATGATCTGACTTCAGCTGGCAACTTAGCACCACACAGCTGCTCACTCACTCCTCCTCCCTCCCAAGTGGGTTGGGGAGGAGACTCGAAAAAAAGTAAAACTCATGGGTTGAGATAAAGATGGTTTGATAGGACAGCAAAAGAAGAGGAAAAAAAAATACAATATACAAAAAAATTATGCATAGTACAACTGCTCACCATCCGTTGATTAATGCCCAGGCCATTCCCAAGCAGTGACCCTCTGGCTAACTCTTCCCTAGTTTATATACTAAGCATGATGTCATATGGTAGGGAATATCCCTTTGGCCAGTTGGGGCTGGCTGTGTCCTCTCCCAGCTTCTTGTACATCTCCAGCCTCCTCACTGAAAATTCCTTGACTTGGTATAAAAATTACTTAGCAACAACTGGTGTTGTATTGTCAACAACGTATATTTGTGGGTGTGTTGTCAACATTCTTTGCATACTAAATCCAAAACACAGCACTATACCAGCTACGATGAAGAAAGTTAACTCTATCCCAGCTGAAAGCAGGACAATGGGAGAGTAGGTTCAATTTGCTTCTAGTGACTTGACATGGATGTTTCACAGAGGTGCCACAAATCTCTTAGTTATGCACAGAGAGCATCAGCAAAAAAAGAAGAAAATACAATTAAGGGACATTCATTGTGGCTTATTTTCAACTTTTTCTATTTCTAAGCGATGCAATATCACTTAGAGTAAATGCTGGTTATACCCAATGCTCTTTTTCTCCTGTCAATTGATCAAAATCTATGGATTCAACAACTTTTTTGGCTCATCTCCAGATTTTAATAGCAAGACTTATGTTTCAGTAACCTGCTTTTTAGGAAAAAAATGGTGGGAAAAGCAGTACCAATTAAAAGTGCACTAAAATAAACAAAAACAAACATACAAACAAACAAAAAAGTACATATTCCAAAGGATAATAGGGATGTGTGAAGAATTTGTCCACTAAAACTGTGAAGTTACCATTTTATATTTTTGTCCTTCTGGGGGATTATGCTCATTCTAGGAAATGTAACTCCTAACACATATGCAGAAATCGAAGCCAGAAAGCATCATGCTTTATACCAAAAAAGTAAAAAATGTCTCCACACCTTACTGAACTTACCAGCAGATCTTTGATGTACACCTGTGATTTCCAGAGGAACCTGTAATTTACTAGTCTGTGTGTTTTTATTGCAGGGAACTCAATCACTGTTTTTTTATAAACAACCAGAAGTCTCTGTTGTGTGAACCTCTACAAAACCAAATCAGTTTCACCTTGACGTTTTCAAAGATGTTGAATTTAATTGTGTTCTTCACACCAAGTAAGTAGTCTCAAAATGGAATTAACACAGACAATGGCTCATAGATTTCATCATATCTATTTAAACTTTCCAAAGTGTATCATTAATACTGAACCAAATCCATATCAAAATAATTAATTTGTATTAATTCCTTGAACCCGCACTATTAATACTCTTTCGGCTTATGCAGAGCACAAAGTCATCTTAACACTACTTACCATAGTCAAGAGGAAGCTATCTTAGAACGGAAATTGAGGGACTACACTTGAAAACACTTAAAACCACATACCATTCTATTTTCTTTACCATAAAGGGACAGTTTATAGACTGGAAACCATTGCTGACTTTTGTTTTTCCCTTGTGCAAGCAGGGTGTGGACCAAGGCAACCGTAATCTGTTCTTTCTTAACTCAAACTAACTTCCTATTGTCAGAGTTTCCCCTAAGAAACTCTAAAAAGCAAATAAAAACCTGACTTAGTGCTACATAGTGCAAACCAAAAGTCTGTAGTTGAGGAATTAGATTTTTGATTTTCAGTCTGGAGTCTTACTTTATTTTTACCTCATTACTTTTTATTATGTCAAATAAAGTCAAATTTCTCCAAGGGCTGCTTTTTTTTCTGGAGGGGACATTACTGAGTGCATTTAGGATCCTAATGGTAAAGGGAGTAATTTATCCACTTTATTTCTTTTTCTTCCATTTTCACAATTAGCTTGCCACTTCTGGTGCTTTGGTTTTGCTCTTCAATTATATTGCTTTCCTTTCTTATTCCTTCAAATTTCAGGGAAAATTTAGATATATTGATTTTAGACTCAGTTGAATAAACCCATACATATCCACCAGGAACGTATTCTTCCTTGTGAACTTCATGACTGATTTGATTCAAATCAATGGACAAATTTCAGCTTTGTGAAGTTAGAGTCACAACTATCACATTTACCAGGTAACATATATAACTCTAAAGAGCATTTACTGTAAAGTTGAAGTATATAAAATGCTGAAGTCAATAATCTCTTAAAATTGCCCACAAAATCAGTGTTTAAGTAAGAGAACACCTTTAGAGCCAACCACACCACTGTAAGATGCTTATTAAATACTATGGGCAATAAGATTTTTAAAGTCCAGTGAAGCCATTATTGCTGCCTTTAAAAACAGTTCCCTAATGGAAAGTTCTTAGAAAAGCCACTCCCCCACAAAAGACCATAAGCTCTAATTTAACTGTTGTTGCTTGAAAAAAAATGCCCTATAGCTTCAATATCTTCTCTTGAAGTCACTGTATTTCAGTTTCATAAGTATTCAGTACAATTTATTATAAAGAAGATACAAAACTGTTCCAGCCACAACATCTTATATTAATTTCAGATGTAAAATATATAGGTATAATTATGCAGTTTATTTTGTAAAGAAAAACTTTTGTGATAATACAAGAAGACAGAAAAAAAAAAAGCTTTTTTCAAAAAGAAATATTATTTGTTTTGTTTCTGTTTGTGTTTTTGTTTTGTTTTCCAGGAGAATCTGAAAGACCTCATAGCAATTTCACAGTATAGGCAACATTTCAAAAGTAATAGAATCCCATGTTACAACAAGTTGTGTCAGAGAGGCAATTAAGTTGCCCTAAAAATAAGCCAGGACTCTGGTATGGTGATTCCAGGATTTGTCAATGACCAGTATTGGTCTGGTCTGATAAACAATTGCCAGCAAATTAAAGATATTCTGAACTGCAACTGTTGCGTGAGTTCCCAACCGGCTTTCCAGAAGCCAGGGACTGTTGGTAGAAAACAAGTTGCCAATATCCTATGTCTCAGCAGTGTTCCAATCAAGATCTTGTTATAGCTGACAGAGGGCCACACCTTCTGTGTGAAGCCAAGAATTTACTGTTAGCCAAATTGAAAGCTTTAACAAAATAATCAAAATGCAACAAAAAAATATTATTAGTCCAGTACAATGATGCTAATAAAATTGAAATAGAAAACGAATCTTGTTAACAATACAACATTTCAAAAGTTGTTATTCAGATAAACCTTCCACTCTCAACTCCTTTTTATCTCTATTGTTAGGCTCACCTTCCCACTGCTCTCTGGAGCCAAAGGTCAATGGTTCAATCGGTGGGAATTACAAGGATTCACGAGCTCCTTGAAATCTTTGCTAGGAGAGCGTGTTGTTAATTATGGGGCTTAATTCCTTCTCTTACAGAAAGAGCACAATGCTGATGACTTCTTCCTGTCCCCTTGCTGACATTTTTATGTTTTCACATTCTGCTCTTTCTTCAATTTGTATATATTGGATACTTGTTTCTTGTCTGTTTTTCCTCCTAAATCCTGTTTTGTCCAGCTACTAAGTTTGCGGTTTTTTTCAGTAGCTTATTACTGTTGAGTTATTGGTAGTCCTGGGACCACTGGTATCATACTTTGCCCAAATGTTCAAGGCCTTTGCTGTCACCTCAGATCTGCCCTCCTTTTAGTTGTGTCATCGTTACACTGCAGAAGTCGTTCACTCTCATATAGCATAACAACTTGTCCCTACCTATATCATCAACAATAGGCATTGCATCACATAACCATGCAATGCTAAACAAACTAAAATTGAATAACAGCCACCTGGTCATTAATCAGTTGCTGTTAAAGCTAAACAAGCTACAGCAAAGCAAGCCAAGTCCAAACAATTGAGGTTTGATGGTCCCAGGTCTGCAGTTTTCCTCAGCTTAATGCAGAGCCGGTGGCCTGCTACAGGGGTAATTCTGTACTTGCTGGCCAACAAGATCACAGGAGACGGAAGAGTGTATACTGACTGTATCACACAGGAATTATTTTCTGGCAGAGGCACCACAAATGACAGCTTAATCTGCCTTTAAATCTCAACAGATAAACTATGTCACTGGTGCAGAGGTCTTGGCCCATAACATTGAGCAAATGTGTAGTGATGTGCATTTTCAAATAATGGCCAAGCATTAATGGATGGAAGACCCTTGCCGTATATCTATCTGCCTAAAAATTGTGGCACTAAGTCATCAAAGATCCCTATTATATTAACATAATGACATTATAAGGTGATTTTAAGGGGGGTGGAAATAACATGTGAATAGGTCACTTCAGCTATTTACATTTTATTTCTATGTGCATGGTGAACATGCTGCTCTGCTCCTAGATCTGTTCACCTCTTGACCATCCAGATATCTCAGAGAAGTCTGCAGAGCACTTGAGTAACAGCCCAGAGACCCCTGGACTGGGAGACCCCTGGACTGGCAGTGCAGTGACTTATTAATGACAAAATATTAAATGCTGGGTGTTCTATGCTCACAAAATTCCATTGAATATGAAATACGACCTGTGGTGATACGTGATTTTGTGCATACAAGAAAGCCAGGCAACCTTGTAGATCTCCTTACTAGACAGTGTTCTATAGTCAACCAGCTTATGTATTGAACTTATGGATATACTTCGCTGAATAAAAAGAGGTAACATTACTGAAAACCTGTGAGATAGCAGAAGAAAGAAAGGACTTTAAGCAGGATTAGTTGTAAACAGAGCTTTATGCCAAGGTGACAGAAGAAATAGCTATTAAAAGGAGTCTATCAATGACAGTTTTTCCTCATATAATATGTATGGAACTTTTCAAATTAGTTTATTTTCATTTTAGTGTAGTTCTGCAATAATTAATTCAACATAAAATGCACATGGTGCAGAAATCACAATGCTCAGTTTCCATGTTATTGCAGCAGAAATATGTTTTTATTTGGTTTCTTTTTTCTTTCCTTTAACAAGTAAAACTTATAAAGTTAAATTAAAATTAAAATTATACTAGAAAACACAAGCAATTTATATACAATTTGTATCCATTTTTTTAAAAAAGGGATCTCTGAGGAAAAAAATTGCAAGTTGCCATGCTCATATCCATCAAAACTGAAATTTCTGGTAACTATAGGGTCTTTATCTACTTATTATACAGAATTATTTGCTAATGTGAACCTTTGCAGTTTGTGCATTTGCAGAGGCACAAACTCTGATGAATTTCAGCACTGAAGAATAGCTAGAACTAAAGAAAATTGTTTCCTTAAGTGGGATTTGACTGTGAACTGTATGGAAGATTTTAGGTAATCTAAAATCTGCATACATCAGTGCGTTGTTACATGTTGAAGATATCTCTTTATGTAAAATAATAATTCATTTCCAAAAGACTATGCAATAACCATCTCACAATACCAGTTCAGAGCTATATTTATGGTGACCTTTTAAAAAGAGGAAATCACAGCTTCCTCTTGGGTAGGATCCTGCTGATGTGAATGTACAGGATTAAAGTTCATTATGCAGTTACTTCTAGCCTAGTTACTTCTTGCCTTCTCTACAAGTATCTGGAGAATAGTATCTCATGTCCCCATTGGACTCTGAAATCAGAGGCAGGAAAACAGACTCAGAGCCTCATTAAATCAGTCTTCCATTATAGCACTGTAAGTTGTTGCTCTAAATTGAAATGGTCAGTTTGTCAGATGCTAAAATTGAAAATAATCTTACTGCAGAGTATATCCACTAACTTGCATGCACTATGGATCTTATCTATGGGCTTTCTTGTCCCAAAGGTGTTTTAACTGGGGGGGGGGGGGTCTGTTTGGTTGGTTGGGTTGGGTTGGGTTTTTTTGTGTTGTTGGTTGGTTGGTTTGGTTTGGTTTGGTTTGGTTTGGTTTGGTTTGGTTTGGTTTGGTTTGGTTTGGTTGTGGGATTTTTGTTAGTTTTGTTTGTGGGATTTTTGTTGTTGGTGGTGGTTTTTTGTTTTGTTTTGTTTTGTTTTTTACAAAGAACAAGATTCAAAGATGTTCAATTTTTGTTTCTTTTGGTACCTGCAGGGATAGTCACAACGGACCGCTAAATTTGTTTACCAAAACACATGCTACAGTATCCAGTCTAAATCTTATTTCTTCCATGAGTGACAAGATACAGCAGAGCTTCTCTTGTTAGGAGTCCTGTTAGTGGAGCTACGTCCCACTTCTTGTTCTGAGATTTGTGAATGCCCTCCTATAATTTGTGAGAATAAAGGTCAAGTAGATGAAGGGTCAGCAATGGCACAAGTTTAGGAGCTAACAGACAACTGACAGATCAAAAATTAAGTCAAAGGCTAAATGCAGCTGAAAGTGAGGACATCTTATAGAAACTGGGCACTTGTACCTGTATGTACATCTCTAAACATGATATCTTGTTTGACTGATGGAAAGAAGTGCTTCTTTTAGTCTTGAAAATATCTCTTTCTTATCATGGGAAGGTTCAGCCACACAATATATCCATACTTAGAATAATAAACTGGTTTTGTGTGTTGTTTTACATTTTTTTTGAGTCAGAGTTAGTTACCTCGAGTCTTTTCAAAAAAGCTTACACATTTTTTGTATGTGCAAACATGTATGTGTCTGTGTGTTTTCTATTTTTTATATATATATATATATACACATACACACACATAAACTCACACCCAAGAACAAGAGCATAACAGGAACAAAAGGAATTTAATATTTGCACTGTTCCTCTGTCCCAATATGCTATTATTTGAAGCAGGTCATAGGCACAGGACACTATAAGAACAGTGGTAGTACACACGACACTTCCGTCCAACAGTGTCTAACAAGTGTTGGGTACTTTCTGTGCCAGAAGTGATGACTCTATGTTCTGGTGTAGCTTTTGAGGGATTTCTCTTCCCTGAACTCATGCAAATTTACCTTGAAACTGTGTAAGTCTTTAACACTTGCAGACTTCTGCAGCAAATTCCAATATTTAAAATTATTTCATATGGATAAATATTGATATAGATAAATATCTCTCTTATTTATTTTAAAACTAGGACGCCCCTGCCCAGATAATTTAATTTGAGAACAAGTGAAGTTTGGGCTGTTTTTTTATACATTTTTATATATTCTTCCTCCAGACGCCTGGGGTTACAACTTTTTTTCGGCAAAACTTGTCAGCTTTCACTTTAAGTGTCCCAAACATCTGCAAATTTTGTCAGCTTGTCATTTTCCTCCATTGCAAAATATTTGTGTTGAACAACACTGTTTTTTTTCACAGATCTCTGAAGGATTATACTAGTTATTTCCTATTACTGTGAAAAGTGACTACTAGTTTTCCATCTTCTAACCAGTTCATTGACCAGAATTAGGGCTGCAAAATAAGAAAATACCAAATGAGGAAATTCCCGTGTTTGGTTTTCCGGTGCAATCTCAGTATGACACAGTCTTATATGTAATCACATATTTAAGTTCTAAAAAGTTGCCATATATTAGTCAGTGCACTGAATCAATTTAATTACAGACTCAGTCAGAGCTCTATACTGATGCTGCAACCTGACTTTGTTTCCCACAGATGTGCAGGATGAATACTAGATGACAAAGATTAAGTGTGGGAAGCAAAGTATAGTTGAGCTTTGTCTTGAGAACCTGTTGGCTGCATTTGCCTCAGAGCTGTCAATGTTAGAATCCTACTTCAGTGAGATTTGTCTGAGATGTCACTAGCTGTGTGTTCCCTGAATTTATTTCTCTGAGTTCATCCCTTATTTTCTGGTATGAAATGTGCTGATCATCATAGTATGTTTTGAACAGTTACAGTGCTGTATCACGGTATATACCATAAAAAAACAGCTAATAGACACCTCAAATGAATAGATTAATTTTATTTACTGTGTGCTTCAAGCTTTCCAACCTTCCTCTGTTTCCCTCAGCCACCTACCTCACCAGGGATGCCATCGCGAGGAATGGCATGACCAAGCACATACCGAATTTAATAATTTACTGCAGCTCCTACACTTTGTGCAGCAAATTTAACCTGGGCTACATAGTAAACACTACACACTGTGTACAAAAGGCTGATTATCTTCTCAGGAAGCACACACTCCCCATTCTATGCACAAAGAGAGGCATGGAATAAATAACGTAAGATTAGATAATTAAAGACTACATGATAATGAATACACATAGGACAACCAGAACAAAATAACAAGTGCAATTGCATTTGTAAACTTTCCTAATCTGAGTGCTTTACAGCAGAGCCTTAATAATTTTTATTGATTATATTCACTTAAATAATTGACTTCATTAATAATAAATGAATATTTTTCAGAAAATTGCCAAACAACCCAGTTTTGCCAATCATAAATCATGTAAGTGAACTTCATTGACAATAGTCTCATTCAGTTATTCAGGATTTTTCTGACGGGGGATTTTACACCAAAACAATTTGACAGAAAATACCAGTTAGTAAAAGCTGATCCTTCCCAAGGAAACATAGTGATGCAAATAGCAGGCTTTTTCAGAAAGTCTACCTTGAAGCCAAAAGGTAATGTCTGTCAGAAGAAGTACTAGAGTAAAATAAGAAAGGAGGGGGTGAAAATGAAAATGAGGGGAAGGGAATTCCAATGACTTATTGGTTAAGTGAGTAAGGACTTAACATGAAAAATTGTCTGGTGTTTTTCAGACCAAGGACTTGAATCACTATGTGAGTACGATTTGGGGCTTTTCTTGGATGAGTTTACTGTAGTTTATGTTGGTGGTGCTGTCCCAATTTTCATAAACAGCTCCATATTCCCAGAGACAGAGGGAGGGAGGAGAGAGAAGTAAATATTTACTCTATGTTTATAGAGATGTAATAAGGACATTCATCTGGATTGGGGAAAACTAGATTTAGGACTGAATGGGGAGTGCTATTTCAACATTAATCAAAAATTTGTTCTCTCTTTATCATTCAATTCAAGAATAAAACTTAGTGCTCCCTAATCTGTTTCCTGGAGGTCAGTTTATTTACCCGATCAATGGGTGCTTCATATTCACATCTCTCACATGCAGAGCAGAGATACAAGCCTTTTACTTCTACTGATATTCCTAATTCCTGTATCTATTCTAGGGTTGTGAGCTAGCTTGTATTTTGAAAAGGTCCGTAGGTTCGCTTGTTAATTATGAAGGATATTTTTTAAAACTTAAAGTTGCTTACAGACACGTTTTCCCACCCAGTTCTTGTGGAGTCATGCTCAAATATTTTATATCATTTGACTTAATGTTGTAATTTGACAAGTGATATTTATGAGCACTTGAAGAAAAAGAAGAAGGAACACGGGTAAGAGAAATTATGTGATGTGTTTCCTGTGTCTGTAACAGATGTAGAAAACAGAAACTTATTTTTGGTCTGGTATTAGTCTAGATAAGTCTACCCATAGAGGCTATAATGTAGCTAGTTCAGACAACTTAAATTCACCAGTGATTTCAGACATGCTGTAAGGCAACTAGTCTGCATCGAAGTTCATGTTATCACAGTTTCACTGTTATTATTATCACCAAAAAAAAAAAAAAAAAAAAAAAAAAAAAGGGGTCTTTCAGCTACAATTAAGACAATGACCTGAAAGAGAAACTCTGGATTTGTAGGGAAAAATGTGTTGGGAGATGAAAAAAAAAAAAAGGTAAAAAAATAAGGAAGGGTTAAAAACAAATTAGTCTGTAAAGAGAGCAAAGATAGGACAATAAAATTAGAAAGGACAGGTCAAATAAAAGGAGGTGAGATGCAGAGAAGGTGCTTGGTAATGTATGTAGAATTGAAGGCAAGAACAATGTATCTAGAGGAGACCAGAAAATACCCTTCCTTTAGGTCAATTGAGATCATAGGGAGACAGGTCAGTGCAACCAGGGAAGAGGAGACAAATATCGAAGACAGGAAACTAGACTGTGAAAAAAAGATTTAAATTGTAATGGATAAAACTTTTCAGACAGGAGTAAATCTGTCAAAACTCAGAAATGATGAAGCAGAAAGAAGATTTGAAGTTGTTACTAAGGCTGAATGTGTGTGTGACAGAGAAGAATAGTAATTACTGGAATTAACAATGAAGAAGAGAACACAAAGTAATATAAAATGTCTCATTATTCATACCTAGCACTAATTAGAGATTAGCTGGTACTTAATTGAATTTCCATATTTCTACAGTAAATTAAAACAACTTCTATTTTTCTCTCATACAAAGACAGAAGAAGCAGAAAGGAGGAAGAGCTGTGAAATACACTGACTTTGAACCTGAGCATAACCCAGTCATGGACCTGAAGAGAAATGAACTTGACATCAAGTTTCAATGAGAATAATTATGTTTGTATACAGAATCAAAGGCAAAAGAAAATGAAAATGTGAAAATTAAAGCAACACTTGAGTAAAAACAGAATCTAAAGAGCTAAAATATTCTCAAAATGGTAAGCCAGAATAAATTCATTCCAGAATCCTAAACCAACTGGCGCATGAAATCACAGATCCAGTACCAAAGAGTATTAAATGAAACAGTCATCTCAGAAATTATAGTGTCTAGTGGAAGTAGTGGAAGAAAAAACTAATCAATTTAGATGTATTTCTCAATTGTATGCAGATATTAGAATGATCTGTGAATGAAGGGAATAATTAAAGGCATAAGACTATAATAAATGAGGTAAACTTCAACATGTGTTTTCTGAAGACAGATCTTCTTAGAGATCTTTGAAAAGATATCTTATTTGATAAAGAAACCCATTTCCAAGCCAAAAGAATTGTTGCAGATGTTGTCTCTCTCTACTTTGGTAAGGGATTTGATACAATAGTACAAAGGAAATTCCTTGTGAAATTAGAGAGGGTAGGGATTAGCAGAGGAACTGAATGCTGAGCAAAGGGATGGCTCAAGGAAGACAGTGATTGAAGAAGATAGTATCTGGCTGAAAAAGGGCTTTTAATGGAATTTCTCACTTTATAGACTTTAGAAGAATCTGATTTAAAGTTCTTATGAGAAACTTCAAATTTGATTAAAAGCACATTAATATAAACCAGTAGGTACCAGGAATCAGCATCATTACAGAGGAAGACTGGAATTAACATCCAATATCTGAAAGACTATGATGACCAAAAAAACCTCTGTGGGGAAATCTCTCTTCAAGATAGTGAATTCAGACCAGAAGAGGTTCAAAGAAGGGCTACGGGCAAATCAGGGAAGAAAGAAAACCCATCATGTATGAGGACATTTAAAAAACTGAGATTTTTAACAGAAAAAAAGAGAATAAAGGAAATAATTTCTACTAATAAATATATAGAAAGAAAAAATGAAGGTAGTAGGCAAGTTATTTAAGATAAAGCCCACACTGGCACAAGTAAAAGGATTTAAGAAGAACAAAGTGTTATAATCATTAAAATAGCCTTTGATTTTTAGTCACAGTTGTGTGGTTTAAAAATCTTAGTTTTAACATGGAGGTAGAAAAGCACAGAAAACCAGAGAGGCTGCTGTTCCTTGCCACAGCAGGGGAACAAATTTGACTGGAGGAAGACCAGGCAGTCTTCCAGGTTATATCCTATATCCTGTCTTATTTGATGTGGGGTCACGATTAGTCTTCCAGATGTGTTTCAAAATAATCTGCTACTAAAGGCTATTAATATAGGAAAGTCTATAACATTTAATATTTAGTGGCATTTAAGGAGGTACTACTTTTGCCATCTTTGTGAGACATTGCATAATTTTGACTTATATCAGATCCCTGAATATACTTTACTGGTGCCAGCACAGGATTATTATTATTAAGATTACTTTTATTTTGAAATGCCAAAATCTGACTGCCACAGCAAAGCTCTGTGCGACCTGCTCTACTCTGACTGAGATCACGGGACAAACTACAAGTTTTATTGGCATACCTTCCATGTGCCATAGCCAGGCACACAAAAGAACTTTGTTCCAAGCTACCTGACCTCCCGGTTTGCACACCCAAAATTTCACTGATGTCATTTATCAAACCAAGAATGTTGACTTCAGCACATGCAGACTACAAATGGCTTTTTATTAGCAAGCCAACAAATACCACAGAAAAGGACATATACATCTACTTTAGTTCTTAGTCACCATTAAAGGAGAATTTTTTTTTCAATTTGATCAGCAAGTAATGTACTGGTCACACAGTATTTTAGAGAGCTGATCTTAAATGCATAAAAATTAATATTATATTTTTTCTGTCTCCTCTTTCTACAAGCTGGTCCTAGCAAGTATGACAGAAGTCAACTCATATGCAGTCTTTAAAACTGTGGTGTCTGGATAAATCTGTGCTAACAAAATGAGAATCACTTACATCATATTCTGAAATACTTCTGATATGACAAGGATATCATTGTTTATTGGACGTTCTCAACCTAATTACATATTTCTGCTCTAAATTGTTGAAAAAATATATCTGGGTTTGAAAGAAAAATATTTATTTCACTGATCATACTGTTTGGTAAAGCACTCATTTTTCCTTGTCCTTACAGTAGAGCATTTTTGATCTAATGGATGTCAGTTCAAGGTGAGTTCATTATATTAATTCCTGGAAGAAATACTGCTCCCATACGATCTTTTTATTTAATATTAGGACAAAAAATCTGTAGTACTCTGCGACTAATATTAAACTTTCAAAATATACATTTTTGACAGGGCTTGAGTAGATTGCCAAAATATTCTGTTCTATTTTTGGTTATAAAAGATAGTTTCCCAGGTATTTGCCTAGACAAATGAATGGAAAAAAGAAATATGCTGCCTTCAGGTTTGAAAACTTGCATGTGAGCAATGTTGATTTTTTGTAGCTCCTTCTTTGTTGTCTTCAAACTGCAGCTTTCACCCACCGAAGAATGGTCACCCACAAAAGTAAAAATCACATCTGGAACCTAACTCCTGAGGGCAGCATGAATTAGTTTCAAGCATTTCAGCACTGAAGTGTCTGCCATTGAATATGTACACATTTAAAATCATTTTTTCAATTTTTTTTTTTTAATTTTCCCAATAACATTTAGAATATAAAACCTGGAAAATGCACATATATATCACTATAACATTTTTCAACACATTTGAAAATGGCGGTTTCCTTTTATATTTAAAAAAAAGAGACTAAAAAAGAAAAGTAGTCTTTGTATCTATACTGATTTTGTGTCAATACCCTTATAATATGTAATTTTAATAATACGTTGACATTTAAAGATTTTAAACATTTAGTAAGAAGACACCTGTAACAGATACGATCTTAGATGGAGAACCAGGATATCTTTGTTCTATTCTCACCTTTTCCTCTGACTTACTGTGGTCATCTTCTCTATATGTTTTTACACAGGCCAAATGTGGCTACTAACCAAATTCCTGTCTACTTACCCAGCTGTCTGCTGTAAAGGATTTCCTGCTTATGAGGATGCTCTGAAGGTAAGCAATGTCATTTGGTAGGTAAAATGTATGCTGACACTCAGAAGCTCAAACTAGTGGTAGTAAAATATGAATTCAGCTACCTTAATTTAATATTAAAATAGAGTTTGCATATAACGTCATTCCTGGATGCTATTTTCCTGCTTGCCTCTCTCACCGATCTTAAATAATAAGGATATCCAAGCTATTTGCTCCCAGGTATGACAAGACCATTATGTGTCAGAGGCAAAAATGCTTCAAATAGTCTTTGTATATCTGTTTCTAGGGTTACAAGATACTGAAGTATTTTTTGATTGAGACTTGAATTGAAAATGTGTTTTGATTCTGACAGTAACCAAATCATTTCTTCTATGCCTGGTTTTGATTTTTTTTTTTTTTTGATATAATGATTTGTTTTACCCCTTCAATGATAAATGAATGAATTAAAGATAGAGCAGGACCATAAATACTAATGTATTTGCACCAGTCTTAGCAATGATTAAAATCAGCATGAGTTTCTTCATACTGTTTTAACCTGACCAGATGGAAAAATAATAATCATCATCATCATGATTTCAAAGTGCTTGAAGCTGACATTCCATCCATAGTGATTAGCATGGGCCTTATGATAACAAGCATTGCATCATCCATCCCTTGAGCCAAGAGGTACATTTTGTACTTTTCAGGATGTCAATGTAATTTATTTCAACCATTCTTAATTCCAGTGAAGCTGTAACCATAAATAATAGGTAAATGTCAGGATGAGACACTAGATTTAATAAACCTAATTAATTTTACAATGTCAACAGAATTAATTTGGTCTTAGAGATTAAGACAATTCTGATGTATTCATAGCAGAATTTTTATTCATTCTCAACCATATAATCAGTTTCTATCAATATACACACCAATGCAGAAGTATCTACTTGAAGTAAGATTTAATGTTTGCAGGAAGAAAGCTACTTTTGGCCTGTTATCTCTTCAACACTATCAGAAACGTTTTGCTATATTTAATTTAAAAAGAGATAAACATGGCAAATGATGCACATAATTTTCCAAATAGAAATGTAAGATTTAACAAAAAAACACTAAGTCAGAAAATGGAGTGTTAATGATACATATATGATGCAAATACCAATTAAGTCAATGTGTGCATATAATATATATATATATATATAAAACCCATTGCTACTGTGTATGTCTGACAAAAAACAAAAGGAATACAGAAGAAATACCTCCCGTAGCTCAGAGTAATACCTTTTGTCTTCAGAGGCATGCATAATAGTACGAATCTATAGAGCAGTACAGAAAATGTGGCTTACTGAAAAGGTATCTAGTAGCATTATGGAACAGCTATATTCTTGCTCATAGAATCACAGGATCACAGAACATTAGGGACTGGAAGGGACCTCAAAAGATCATCTAGTCCCATCACCCTGCCTGAGCAGGAACACTTAGATTAGGTTACACAGGAAGGTGTCCAGGCGGGTTTTGAATGTCTCCCGAGAAGGAGACTCCGCAACCTCCCTGGGCAGCCTGTTCCAGGGTCTGTCACACTCACTGAGAAGAAGTTTCTTCTCAAACTTAAGTGGAACCTCTTGTGTTCCAGTTTGAACCCATTACCCCTTGTCTTAGCATTGATTGTCACCGAGAAGAGCCTGGCTCCATCCTCGTGACACTCACACTTTATATATTTGTAAACATTAATGAGGTCACCCCTCAGTCTCCTCTTCTCCAAACTAGAAAGCCCCAGCTCCCTCAGCCTTTCCTCACACGAAAGATGCTCCACTCCCTTAATCATCTTGGTTGCCCTATGCTGGACTCTCTCCAGCAGTTCCCTGTCCTTCTGGAACTGAGGGGCCCAGAACTGGACACAATATTCCAGGTGTGGTCTCACCAGGGCAGAGTAGAGGGGAAGGAGAACCTCTCTCGACCTACTAACCCTTCTAATACATTATTTGTGAAAAATTGATATTTGGTGAATATTCTCTTTTAAGCTGATGCTAAAGTGAAGGATGGTGTATTTAGTCTGTCATCTATAAAAGACTAAATCATTCTGGGCTTATAGCAGGAAGGACATTTAATTTCACTGATTATATGTATTTCCCCTTTTCAGTAGCGAAGATATGTTTAAACAATATATTAAAGCCTTAGATTTAGCTAAATCTTCCCTCCTATTATTACTTCGATTTACTGTGCCAGATATCCCCTAAATAAGAAAACTCCCTTTGGATCACTTCTAATTTTTACCCAAATTCTGAAGTAAAAATATAGGGAAACTGAATTAACGTACCTTACACTAGCTTTTAAATTCATACCACATCTTAATTTTACTGAAGATTCTCAATCAGTTACCTGCATTGGCATTTTATCAAGTGTAGTAGCTTCTTAATTTAAGGAAAAGGTACATTCACTCTAGTAACAGAAACACAGATTTGTTTGAATATGAGGCATCGAGGAAAATACTTTTACTGCTACCTGAAAGAATATTTAATAAAGCATAAAGAACAAAGTGTTTCCAAATAAAAATATTGAAAAAGAAGCTTCTATACAACCTTATCATAATTCAAATACCCCCAGTAATACAAGATTTGGAGCTAGAGCCCCACAAGAAGGAAGCAGTGTGACTGATTCCAATTAAATTCATGTTCTGACGGATTGAGAAGTTGAAGAGAATTTGACATTATTAGCTTCTACCAGAACATAAAGGTTGTTTACCAAAACAAGAGTTTGCCTTATAAAATTAGGGTATGAAAATATGAGTGGTGAATCTGGCACCACCAGTGTTTCATTTAATTTAAATAGAAAGGAAAAAAACCCCATATCCAAACAGTTTAAAATGACTTGCATGCTCACAGACATTAAAAACTCTATATCCCGCTCTTTTAGGTTTTTTTTTAATTGAATTTTTATATCCACCCCTCCTTTACAAACTTGTGAAAAAAATAAAGCCAGATTGTGTCATGCTTTTTCAATTATGAATCACAGCTTCAGTAAAAGAGTCTTATTTCAAATTACCAACACAAAACTCTATTTTTGATGGACTAGCAAAATTATATTCTGCTGGTAGAGCTAAGATTCAGGATGATAACATGTTTATTTATTATTATTTCTTCCTTTCAAGGAAAAAGAACTTTGTTCTAACTCTCCAGTTTGGCAGAAAGGCTTTAAATGTTTTTAAAGTTCAGTTAGCTGAAACAACTTTTAAAATATTTACAGGATGTATTTAAAGTTCAGTTAGCTGAAACATCTTTTAAAATATTTACAGGATGAGCCTATTATAAATAAGCTCTACATATGCTATACATTTCCTCAGATTAAGCAACTTTCTTGTGAGTCATAAGGAAGATTATGTATATAGTCTCTTTGAAGACTCTTCTCTCTTCAGGAATTGTTATAAACTTCATGACATAATTTCACCTCCAGTTTGGTCTGTGGTTATTAACCACTTCATCTAGATTAGCTTCATGCACAGAAATTAATGAGAAGTGAGAAAATACAGCCAACCTGTACATATACTACTAAATACCTCAGATCAGCTACTCTTCTGTGTACTTTTGTTGAAAAACAAAACCAAAATAATAAGCTTTAAGTATGTGTCAGAGAGGTAGTTTTTAGTATCTGAGGTCAAAACTGTGCATTCCTCCCACTTAAAATGTCTGAGGTGTCTGTCTCCAAGCGAGTCACCCTAGACTGCCACTGCAATCAACACATGGAAAACAGGAACCTCAGAAGGTGAATCATCTGACCTGTAAAGATATTGCTACAGAAGAAATGAGTAGCTCTCTGGAAGGGTGTATTTTTCTCCATTAACTCAAAAAACCACTACAGGAACCAGCTGAAAAACAGAAGTTGAACACTGAAAGGCTTCCTTTGGAGCATAATAATGATCTTCATAGGATTACTGTACCCTGCAGTGGAGCTGAGTCTTCCTTGAGTACAATTCTGCCTTGGACACTTTCCTTCCCCTCTGAACTCTTCATGCCATTGACTGATTTGTACAATTTAAGCTATGAAAAGGAAAGGGCAGAGCTCCTGTGACTGTAAGGAGATTTTCAGAAGCAGAAGTTGCTCTCCAACAATTGGAAAAGGAGAGAGTGATCCTTTGATTTCAGCCCAGCACTGTACTGAGAAAGCAGATTTTCTGCAGGTTTGACCTACAAATTCATTTTAGCTTTGAGAAGCCTTAGAGACCTATATGTGCATGAGTGTGGACTACTTACACTTCCATGTCCTGCATAGGTGATGTAGGTCTTAACTGCTAAGTATCGATTAAGCAGTTTTTAGGTTGAACGACAACTGAAAAAGCCAAGTTTTTTCCCTTGTTATTATTGTGTTTTGCTTTTTCAGTTTATTATTATTGTTGTTATTGTTATTGTTATTGTTATTATTACCTTTTAAAAGGAAGCAGATTTCTGTTCACTCTCAAACCTCATTGCTCTATCTAAATTAAACCCTTTCAGTAAAATGTGTGATTATTTCATATGAAAATATAAGTCTCGATTTTGTATTTTTCTTTCCCTGAATATTAGGGTTATCATAATAAGTTCATCCCTGTGAACCTGCTTAATTATCGAGAGTTTCAGTACCATTCTCAGATGCACTCTTTTCATAACCCACATTAATCTCAGCAGTAGTGCCAAAGTAATGCTTTTATTTGAACATTTTCACTTTCCCACCCTATCCTCACATAGTCTATGTATCTCACAGTCTGCATTTGATCTGAATAAATAAAATGGACTGCTGAGTGTTCTTACTGGGATGGGATGTCTCAGATTCATTCCACATGGCGTTGTTTGCTTTTTAATTTCTTCTCTTTTGTTCCCTTGTTTGCTATTTTGAGCCTTTTGAAGTTTAAAAGCCAAGTTCTTCTCTCATTTATACATGTGCAATTCCATTAACTCAAATAGGTGTAAGCTAGGACAGGACTTGGACCTGTTCCTACCACTTGCTGAAAGTTGTAGCCTCTTTTCTATGCAGGTATCTCAGCTGCTGGCTTTATTGTCCTCTTTCTTTTAATTTCAGCTCCAAGAATGTGCAAAGATAAGCATATATCATAACATGCCATGGATTCTGAAGTTTATTTAATAAAAATAGCCCAGCATGTGCTTGCCACAAATTTCAGGGTCTGCATATCACCTACTCAAAATAAAACAGCTCCTCTCCACACTTCATTTTGAGTAAAGATGGACAAATATGGAATTAAAGGCTAGCCATAGGGGTCCTACAGTGCCTGCAAAATTCAAGTAACAAATATCCAAACATTTTTTCTTCTTCCTAATTTTTATTTTTTTTTTAGGGAATTTTTAATATACATCTTGTTCTGGTAGTTCAAGTGGCTGTCAGAAGTAGAGTTATCTAAACTTTAAAAACTGGCTTAATGAAACATCATGAGTATGTAGGCTAGTGCATCTAGAAAACCACTATATTGATGAAAAAAAGACATCCCTTCAGAAATCACACAATTCTTCTAGCATTTCAACATGCTTGTGAGACCTGCTAAGAGTATTTACAATACTTACAGGGATACATTCACCTCGTTTCAAATGTGTTCCTGGCCAACCATCTCAATAGTTAGGAAAAGTTGATTCAAATAGAAAGAGGGACAGGGAGAAAATGTTAAATCAAAACCAGAATAGGGTGAATAAAATAACAGAAAACCAAACCAAACCAAAACAAAAACAAAAACAGAGAGAAAGGAATATAAAAATTGAGAGATTTGGAGGTACCAGTGAGGTATCTACATCCATGTACAACCTCATCCTTCCCTTTGCTGAGCAAGCAGCCAGCTTACAAAAAGAAAGTAATAGGTAAGAGTACCTGAGCCCTAAATGAAATTTCTAACCAAACTGTAACAATTCATTTATAGTTAACTGGCTTCCTCTTAGACATTGTTTTGGCTTGTTTCTGATCAAGTATGGAGCTTTTAAAACCTAAAAAAAATATTTTATCACCTAGCAAACCCTATACTCCCAAGGCTCTCCATGTAATCAAAAACATGTACCCCTTGAAGATAGGCTGTACTGCAAATTCTGGTCAAAATGTTGTCTAACTTTAACTCAGGCCTGAAGCCCGAGTTAATGAACAGCTAAAACTATTTTTGTTTGTAATCACTTCTTTGAACAGGCAAAATTCCCACTGATTTTAAATTTTTTAATTTCTTAATTTTGTGGTTTAACCTGACATATGAATGCAGCCTGGTTTTAATCAGACCATAAGGCAGTTGAATCTAAGTTATTAGCTTCACCTGGAGGCAAATGTTCCTCATTCAATAAAATCGCTTTTGAAGTATCAGAGTTTGCCTGAGTAAAGACTAAGGAAATAAATAAAAAGAGTATTCAACTAAACGAGCATCACTCAGGTGATCAATAAATTCTGCAGTCAGGAAAGCTCATGGAATAGCTTGTACTGTTAGTGCTGTGGTTAAAATGTACAGGGACTATTTGCTAATGTACTCAGTAAATATATTTCTGAACATATATTGCTGGAGACAGTGACATGACGTTGGAAAAGAGAAATATTTCCTTAAGTAACTACTACAATAGCAAATTACTATCTCACTTTATCATCTCATCAGGGCCATTAAAATTTGTGGTGCCAATGCTGTTTTTAACTGTCACCCTAACAAAATAGCTTGTCTTTTCAGCACAGATATGTCTAAAAAAAGTCATGTGGAGCTCTGAGGAGGCAGGCCATAATAAAATTTAGAGTAAATTTGAGAGTTGGAGACTTTCCTTACTCACCTTAGTTTTTTTTTTTTTTCTTTAATATTTGCTTGGCCCATCATATTCCTTTTTTCATTAGGGAAATCCACTAATTTAGATTCTTACTCTTTTGTAATTTATCTCTCAACAAAGAAAAAAAAAAACAAACATAAGAATAGTTTCTGATCTCCATCATTAACACCTTCTGCTTTTCCTACATTGTGTGATTTTCCAGCTACTTTACTTTGTTTTACAGTTATCCAACCACAGGCTACCTGTCTGGTTAGAGATATTTAGGTTTTGGTATTTATTCGTCAATTATTGCCAGGATCTTCATGAGAACAGATGAGACAAATGAGTTACTGGATGAAACGCTCCCTCTGCTGTCAAAGGAGAGTATCAGTAATGGTAGGTTCGTCCCTAATGCTGCAAACATTATCAGGGATAGACGATATCATGATGCATTAATTTCTAACTGTACTGGTTAGGTATGCAGTCTCCAAGGGCAAACTCTCAGCTCTTGCCTTTAGTCTGGATGAAATTTAATATCTGAATTTGAACATTTCCTCTGGAGCACGCAACTTTATTAAAAGAGATAAAATAAAACTGGCCCAGTTCTTACACCATAAATCGTACTGCTAATCTATTTCAGATACAACGTAGGCTGTCAGCAGCTGGCTGGAAGCCCCTGAATCTGGATGAGTTATTCTCCTGACTTTGGTGCCTTTGCACTGGACTGTTTTTGGGTAAAGTTTATGTCACTTTTAGTTTCTGTTGCTTGTTTTCACAAAACACTCCAAGCAAACAAGAGAATATGTGTCCTGAGAATAAGGTGACAGTAAAGAATAGAATAATACCTGCACATGTAGAATTACTTTTTATGTCTGAAAGTAGAAGAGTTGCCCTTGAATTTAGCAGGGCTAGGATATCATCCAAGGAACTCTGCAAGGGCAATGATGTTCTGCTGCTTGCTGAAGTAATGCAAATCTTTGATTCTGCACAAGTGCTCTTTTGTACATTGTACTGAAACTCTGTTAGCATTGGGTCTGTCCCACAAAAATGTGATCATAAATGTTCATGTACCAGGCGCCACATGTATTTGCTTTGATAATGTTCATAAGATCTTTTATTCACCTTTTGAGAACTGTTGTTCAAGCAAATATTTGTTCACAAGAGTATTTCCAGAATGTGAAAAGGTAGCAAACACTCATGCAAACAGGGTTATGTGTGAATATTTGAACAACAGGGCTTTTTAAAGTCCTTTTGAGTGTAAGGATCCGAATGAGAGAGAACACAGTTTCTTAAATATAAAGGGTGGTAGTAAAAAGCCAAACCAAACCAAACCAATAAAGAAATCCAAAACCAGGCAAAATTTGGAGATTCCTCAAATCACATTATTTTACAACATTGCTACACTGAGCAGAATTCTAATCTCTTTTTGTTCCAATTCCTTCATCAAAAACCTAAGAGAAGTCATTATTCTGTTAACAAAAAAGGCTTTTTAAAATATGATTTACTTTAATTACAACACTCAATCAACAGCAAGTTAGTTTTTGTTTGTTTGTTTTGTTTGTTTGTTTGTTTTTGTTAAAAAAGGGCCATGAAGGTGAGAAAATAACCCCAAAGGAACCCAAGCTCACTAGCACTATGCTTCAGGTACTCAGTTCTCATTACTGAGTCCACAAATGCTGCTTTATATGTCATTTATAGATTTTATTCTAGATAAATCTTGGATCAAGTCCATAATTAATTTTGACAGCAGAACCCTCTGATTCACTTCCAGCAAAGTGCTCTAAGCCCTGTAGTAGATCCAGGTATCTTTTAACCATTCTCTCCTTTCGAGTGTATGACTTGGTGTTGATGTAAGGGTACAGTAGACTCTTAAACACTTATACTTTATAGTCTGGTGGTTATAACATTTTTCTATATGAACAAATAGGATTAAAACCTGCACAGGTTTAGAAAAGTTTTGAATTCAGGAGAGATCTTTGTCACTCCCTACAACTACCTGAAAGGAGGTTGCAGCAAGTTAGATGTTGGTCTCTTCTCCCCAAGTAGCAAGTGGTAGGATGAGAGGAAATGGCTTCAAGTTGCACCAGGGGAGACGTAGGTTGGATATTAGTAAAAGTCTATTCACCAAAAGGGTTGTCAGGCATTGGAACAGGCTGCCCAGGGAAGTCACCATTCCTGGAGTTATGTGAAAGATGTGTAAGTGTGGTGCTTAAGGATGTGGTTTAGTGATGGGCTTGGCAGTGTTAGGTTAATGGTTGGACTTGATGACCTTAAAGGTCCTTTCCAACCTAAATGATTCTATTATTGTATTTTTCTATGATTCCTTTAATTTGGAGGAAGTGTTCTGGGCACAGAAATGACATCACTGCAAACACAGAGCAAAGCCAATGAGTTATGCTCCTAGTATACCTAGAAATATTGTGCTCCCAACAAGGATTCTGTAAGAACTGTGGCAGGAGAAAGACCTGTGTGTACTTTTTTCATTGAAGATATTAGTGAAAACATGAATTAACAAAGCTTTAGGTTGTTGGGGAAGGGGTTTTTTGTCAGTTTTTTGTTTATTTGTTTTTTTTTTTCCTGAAATCTAAGGTGTTATTGATCAATTAAAGATGTCAGACAAGTTTTTAATAAACCACCTTCTCTCTATATTAGTGTCTAAATTCACTCAGTTTCTGTGGCTAAATGAATGCTTCCCTAGAAGTCCGAATACCTCCATAGAATGCATCATATTGCCATATCCTTTTGAATGTAGACAAAGCCTTATTCATCAAGCAAAACTCCCATAAAACCATAGCACTGAAATGCCTAGTCTGTTTGGCAGACATATAGGGAAAATGGGGACAGTCCCCAGCCAAAATAATCAATCTATCTGCCCTGGACTCAGCGGCCAGATATTATGAGATCTATAGCTGCAGAACTCACTGGATTTTCAGCATTATTTCTTGGAACAGGGTGAGCACTGCTCTAGCTGAGGTTTCGCTCCTGATCCTACAGATGGTCTCCCCTACCATAAACAAGCTACTCCTGTCTGACCTCTTCATGTCAGAGCTTTCAAACTCTGGTGAAGCCGGTGTTCCAAGTGCCTGTGGTCATGGGATTGTCCCCTTCCTGGGGAGCCAGATCTTAGGAGTTTCTCTTCCTGCTCTTTGCCGCTGATGTTCTTCTCCCTTCAAGCTCCGCTGACTTGAATACCAGTTTAACAGACCAGGCACTTATCTCATTATTCAACTCCTATTTTCATGAAGTTTTCAAACACATATTTTTCAAATGTCTGGTTCAATGCACATTTTTTAGAAGAGGCTATATGTCAATTCACACTTCTAGACAATATGACAATAACTGGACAGTATATTCAAGTTCTGCAAGGAGTATATTGTAGCAGTTTATCACTGGTACATTAAAATAGTAAATCAAACAGAAGAGACTTGGATAAGTCAACATAAGATTTGTGTCTATTAGAGCAAAGCCACAGGCCAGAACCTTAGCAGAAAGGCAGTGAATTAAATTAGTCAAAGAGTAACCTGCACTTTTCATGGTTATGTGCAATTACGTGGAGATTCAGTTTCTTTGAAAGAATTTGACAGGAGAAAATTTAAACTAAAAGTTTCTGGTAGACCAATAAATCTTGCTTTCCATGACTCATATGTCTGTCTCCTAGCCAAAAAAGAGCCCAGATATTTTATCTGTGTTTGCATATATTGCTAAAATTATAAAGCCCCACTCAAAAAAAAAAAGAAAAAAAGGAAAAAGATGAATTTTCATAATATCCTTTGTATGTAAAATTTCTGTAATATTCTGCTTCCATTGCATAAGACATTCAGTCCCATTAATGAGAAAATGCAGACCCAAACCAATTATATTGTATGTAGTCTAGCTGTGAACTTTTTTTGTCCATCAAAGCTTTTAACCTTGAACCACACAAAGATGTCTTTGTTATTCAGGAATATACGCAGTAGATTATAAGATCCTGATACTACAGACTGTTTGAGAGGGATTCTTTTTGTTTGTTTATCTATATTATTTCTTGAACATTTCACTGCAAATGTGATAATAATGATTCAATAAATTTTATTCATTATCTTTTCAGGTCATTTTTCTCACCTGAAACTGTGCTGCTTTGAATTGTGAAGAACTGTCTATAAAAACAGTGCAATAACTTCACTTCTTAAAAAACAATTCTGTCCATACATAAAGGAAAGCAAAAACTAGATCTGGGGCAGAAGTCAAAATGTAAAGTCAAAATGTTATTTATTAGGTATATTTAATGTGATATACTAAATTACACAATATTTTGAAAAAAGGTTGGCCATTTATAGGTAGACAAAAAATTGGGAATAATTCCTACTTTACAGAGGGTTTTGCAAGGCTCTGCAGAAAGTGATTATTGTATTCCATTTTGGCAATTATCAGACTCCTAATTTATATAGAGATTATACAGAGAGCCTGGGATGCTGACATGGTTATCTTCAAGTATAAATAAGTATTAGGATAGTGAGGTTTAGTGCACAGATAAGTAGAAAACTACTTTAATAATTACTTTAATGAAAACTTCAGGTTTATATTTGATTAACTGTATATGTTACAGGCAACATTTATCTATTAATTTTGTGTGGGTGAAATTTCCCCTGAGGCACCAAATGAGCTGTCAGGACTGGGTTCTGTAATGCATGTCTGTGTTTAAACTACTTTGGGTCCTAGAGCCTGGTATTTACTTATTTATTTTCCCTCTTTTAACATACCTCCTGCATTTACACCATAGACTTTGACTAACTGAGAAGGCTGATGAGAAATCAAGTGAGAAAGCTGAAGAAGAGGTAATGTACTTGTGGCTATATCAACATTAGTAAAAAATGTGAGACATCCATTAGCTGGATGTGGCACAGGTCTGGCTCACATGAAAGAAATACCCTTGCCCCTCGAAAGAGAGACTGCTGGGAATAGTTTCTAGCTGACACTACCCCCTAAATCATACCAAAACTTTGCTTGGGATGGTAGGCTGGAGGCAAAGACTGTGCCTGGGACTTCTCTAGTAATTTATGAAGTTGGATTTTCCCAGGACAGGTCACTTGAATATTCCTTGGTCCTGTTTATTTAGATATATCTGCCATGTCTTTTTACCAACATTACCTACGTCCCTGTGAAAGATGATGTGCAAATCCAAAGAACTCATGAAGTGAAAGCACTGAGAAAGTGTGTGCTCTCTCTGGCTTAGGCAGCTCAGCACTAGTTTCAAGGATCTGGGGGGCTAAGCTAGATATCTTACAGAAATGAGTGTCTAGAAAGGCCTGGAGAGGCTAAAGAAAGATGTGGTTGTTACTTAGCCCCAGAAAGCCAAGACCTGCGTCTGCTCTGCTGCACCCAAATTTTTATGCTGTGGAAAGGTCCAGATGGAGCGCTTAACTAATCCTTTATGAATAACATATCATCAAACATCTGTACATTTCAAAACCAATGAAGTAAGGTAAAATACAAAGCCAATAACGAAAGTAAAATGCTGAGTTAATGAAAACTTTCATTCCCTCCTCAGGGCGTGCAAGTCCAACTTCCCCCAAGCCTTGAGCTTTCTCAGGTCTCACCAATTGTATCAGGCTCAGGACCATCCACAATCAGTTTTATCCTGGGAATCCTTCGTCTGCATGGGATGAGCTCTCCTGCCTGTGCCTCCATGGAGGGCTGTCAGCACATGTCAACGGGAGCTTGTGCATGTGCAAGATGTCAACAGGTCCTGGCGCTGAGCACAGCGTTACCATTCCTCTGCAATCTGGCAATTGCACAGCACAGGGAAACACCTTGGGTGTGCTGCCAGAGCCAGAAGTGAATATTTCCAGAAAGATTTAATTCCTTTTTCTCACTGTTTGCAGAATTGCTTTGTATATATACTCACCCAGGTACCTTTGAAGGTAAATCACACTTTGTCCCCAGGGTGAACAGCTGGTGAAGTCAGTTAAAAGCTCTTACACCTGTAGCAATGGGCATATTATTAAAAAAAAAAAATATATATATATATATCTATATCTTTTGAGGTTAGTACCCAGGATTAAAGAACCACCTATATGGGGAAAGAGGGAAGGAGGGAAACCAGCATCACTGCCACCAAGAGAGCTTAACAGTATAAATGGTACATGAAGCCCTGCTTTACATTTGGATGGAATAGAAAGGCTTTTAAACATTCAAAGGGAATACTCTAAACAATGTGCTCTCTGAATTTTTCTTGTGAAATGTGCATTTTTTCTCTTTCTCTTTTTGGAACTTCTATAGGGATATAATAAATTAGTGTATTTTTTTTGCATTCATTATCATCTTTTTCTTACCAATTAACATCACTTTTAATGTGTTTTAAATGACAGACTCAGAAATTATTATAATAGTACATCACCATAGCCAGTTTGGTATCACTTCATGTCTTCAATCTAATATTAAAGACAAATTTCCATGTCTGTTGTGTTATAACTGTACTTAAGGAGTGACAGCAGGGCACGTCATAAGGTCGCTTCCAACACTTGTGCTGAATCTGTTCTAACTATTCTTGTGTAGTTTAAACTGTTTCTCACAGTCTTAACTCAGATCTCACTGAAGGCAGAAAAAGTTCTTCAGCAATCTCTAGTGAAGACCCCTGAAAACAAGATAAACTCTTTTCCCTTCTGGAAGAACTAACTAAAGGCCTGTTTTGAGAGTTTTTATATACATTTTAAACAATTATATTTAATGATATCTAAAGCTATGGAAGTGTCTGATGCTTCCTGGCATCTCTCATTTTATATGAAACCTAGAAAGACCTGTCAGTTAAGGACTTTGCAATACACACATTCCTGCTTATACAAGTCTATGTGGTGAAACAAATGTGAATCTAAGATTATGCTGTGCTTCAATAAATGTTTTCTATGAGTTTTTTCATTTTGTTTTGTTTCTCTTCTTCTGAACTCTGCTTTGATGCCAGACAATAACATCATCTAACCGAGGGCTAAAGACCAAGCAATACAAGCACACTGTGCATGAAGGTAACTGTCTTTGCTTCCCAGTCATAAACCGTGTGAAAGAAATTATGGCTTTCCCCTATTATTTATGGGACTGATCCAAAGCCCATTAAAATCAACAGGGAACTCTCATGTTAGTAAGTGTTTCAAAACAGGTTTTAGAGAATTTGTGATGCAAGGCCAGCATTTTCAAAGGTGTCAAGAAAGAGATTTAGGATGCTAGCAGATGATAAAAAAACCTAAATAAATAACTACTCAGTGAGTGAGTTACCACTCATCAGCAGAATCATGGTAACTGACAGAGTGTACAATTTTAATTTGCTATTAATTCACAATAAAATGTTAATGTAACCCTTTTTTAGCCATCATGACTCAATGGTTTGTGGAAAATCAGTTTTACACAACACCTCATATAGGGATTTACCTCACCTATTGTAACTTCGTTAAATATTCTCATCCAAGCTGAAGGGTATTCTGTGTTGCCAGGGTAGGCTTTTTCACAGCCTCTCCCATCACAGATGCTTCACTTTCTTTGAAATGCTACAACAGTCACTGGAAAAAGAAACAGAACAGGACTTGTGGTAAATGGCCTGAAGTTTTTCTCTAGCCTATGAAGCTGGTGATTATTTTACACACTACACAACTGACACAACTTCAACAGAAAAGACTGAGTCATTCAAACACAGAAACAACTTCCTAGCTATATTCTAGATATCTCTGAGCAGAAATTTCTGCACCTGGTATGTTTTGCTAGTGGAAATCTCTCTGTAGCTGCCTGACTTTTATAAATGCTTAGCAGACTGACGTTCTAAGTATTAGTGCTACCATCTTGTGAACTTAATTTGGAATGCTGCAGGTTTAAAGCAATGTGATCTGCAGGAACATAGCACAATAATGACCAAGCAGTGTTGATTTGTGTATCTCAACATAGAATTAGGTTTAAGCAAATCACCTTCCAATTGATGCTCTAAATCCGGTTCTTCTAGACCAGCAAGATTCAATGGAACAGTGAGTCGGTGAGTTTGATGGACCCCCTGTCACTGATAGGATTTGGCGACTTGGGAGAGGATGCTCAGCTCAAGCTTACAATAACAAGGCATTCACTATTTTTCCTATTTGTATTAGCTTTATGTATATAAAGAGAAGCAACACAGTGCTGCAATTATTGGATGTTACTATTCAGAAAATAGCAGGGTCTGGAACACCAGGGGTACTGCTATTCAGAAATTGAATGCATTGACCAGACTGAGTGTTTTGAAAATTATGCAGCACTTTGTCTTGACAATATGCTTTGGCTTAGCCAGAAGCTACATTTTGTGATTAGGATATTCAGACACTTTCTTTTCTTTATGTTCAGAATCCAACTGTTCTGCAGATCTGAAAAAGAGAACAAAAAGAAAAATATGCTTTTAAAACCAGTCTGACAACTGCAATTAAATCCGTCACCCACTCAATTTCAGATATTTGTAACATCAAGTAACTTAACAAACACCTTTCATCCATAATAGCTCAAGGCATATTTGCTTTAGAAGTACTTCAGTAGAAAATTCCAGCATTCCTCCCCTACTAAGATCCTTTTACAATGAATTCGCTTCAAATTAGAGAGAATAAAAAGGGTTGAATATTCACCAGTTTATAATATTCAACATGGATCATAAACTTCTGAGTGAACTATGCCTAGCTGAGGGCAAATCTACTACTTATCGAGGGAAAATACTTAAGAATGGCAAAAAAAAAGTTATAGCATATTAAACTACAAATAAATTTCATGTAAGTACTTGCTTCCATTTCTGTTGTGTTCTTGTGCATTCCCATTAGGCTGTGAAATGAAAACAGGTCCTTGTGTTCCCTACTTGGCAAAGTATCTAACCAGAAAAACTGTTTTTTTTTAAAGTTTGCAGCCCTGTTCTGCCATGGAAGTCATGAAGAGTTAGAAACCTAGAAGACTATGTCCAACTGAGCAAAATGTTCACAGAATACTGCTTGGAAATATTTTAAATTAAACAGATTCAAGTTTCCTGATATATTCTCCATCTTTGTGCCAAGAGAGAATCTACCCCAGGACATGGTTGAAGATTGCCAGAGGTTTTGCTAACATGGTTAACCATGACCTCATTATCTAGAGTCTCTGTACAATTATGATGAATGTTTATCAGTTTAGTAGGCCTAGCAATTTATTTGATCTTCATTTTCTAAATAATGTCCTAAATTTTCTGCCCTATCTAGAATATAATCTAATACACCCAGCACTATGGTCAAGGGTAGGATTCAAAACTTAGGGAGGGTGCATAAGCTACATATTTAGTCAATAAGATTAAATAGTTTCAGCCTGATGGAACATCTGTTTGAGTCAAAAGCACTGTATTGGCTGCATTGCTGCCAACTCTGCAACCTCTGGCAGGCACTGTTTGCCCTTTGTTGCAGGAGTTGATCTAAGGGCTGTGCAAAGGAAGAACAGCTGTGGGGCATATGTGCATTAGATCTGATGTGGGATGCACTGAGTCCATTCCATTCAGATCTCATGATGGTGGTAGACTGTAGATTGCACAAACTGATGACACGGTCTAACCTTTTAAAATATCTGACTGATAATTTTGCTCTTTTTTTTTTTTTTTTTTTTTTTAATTTAGACTTCATGTTAAAGTAGGAATTTAAGGGGGACTGAATAGATGGCAGTGGTTTTATGCAGAACAAAAAATTTATTTTGAATGAAAATAAAGGTCTGGGAAAATGAGTTAGAAAATACCGGTGAACACAAATGGCAGAGAGTATTAAGTGAGGCATAACTCTTACCTGGCTATTATTAGTACCAAGGCCTCAGTGGAGTGAAAAAAATTATAGAAAATGTTTTTCCTTTTGGTTCATAAGACTGTTTAAAGGAATATTGGGTGCAGATCAGAACTCTTTAATTTTGTGAATAAACTGGAATGGTACATTTCAATATTCCTTTTCATTTCCTAAACAAAATAATTTAATTGGAAGAAATGTTTGGATCATAGACAGAACTCCAGAACAATGTAAATTAGGAAACAATGATTAAATTTTTCAACATATTAAGGTTTTTACAATTTAATTTCTACTTTTCTCTTGCCATATTTAAACCTAATTTTTCTAATACATAGGTTCAAAGAGAACATAGCAGGTAAGAAACATAGTTCACATGGTAACACTGTGCAGCTTCCCTGAGCTGAGCTTAAGGGCTGAAGAATATCCAAAGTAGCAAATTGTAATACATGGTACTGCAAAATTTTCAGTTCAAAAAGATGAAGATGGTGTCTTAGACAACAGCATGACAGAAAATCAGAATACAGAAACATCCTACTTTAATTTTCTTCAGAAGTTATGGTTAAATAGGAGTTCTGACAATGTGAAATTACATCTCAAAATGCCCAAGTCAAAATTAATTTCTCCTAAAGCTGAAAAAAACTCAAAAGTGAAAAAAAACCTCAAAAGTTATTTTTTTCCCCAATATCAATTCTCTAAGAGAGAAATAATCACATGTCCTTTTAGCCATCTAAAAGGTTTCTAAGTGACCAGTTAGAGTAAAATAACTACTTTTCACAATCCATTTCTTGCTGTCCTGGCTTAAATAGCAGAGAGGTGAGGATATCACTGAGTGGCTATAACCAACTTTTGTGTTACTACCTCGAAGTCTGTAACATTATGGTCATTTTCAAGTTACAGAGTTATCAGCTCTGCTAAATTTAACCATTGTTTTCAAAATTCAGATTCACTTATTCCAACCAGGTCAGAGTACAAAAGAACAACCGTTATTGATATCAGCAAATTCCTCCAAGGACCAACCACACTCTTTAAGAATCACATAGCTAAGTTAACATAGTAAGCAGGTATAAATGATATGACTGTGTTACAATCCTAATAATCTTAGAACATCATAAATCCAACTGTTCTTAAAATCAAAGCTCTTCTAACACAGTGGGAGGAAATACAATTTCCCTGAGCTCAATCTGAATGGCACTACTAAAGAAAATCTACAACGTATTAAATGATGTTGCTTTCCACTTCATATAGATGAAGCTGGAGTGATGGACCACATCAGGTAAAACAACCAGAAATTAATCTCTTTTCCAAATTTCTGCAGCAGTTAGAATCAAATAAAAGTGGTGACTATGTAGTTTCCTGTCCATGTAAGACAGGTATGAGGGAAGAGTATACAGTGGCTACAGGTGTGAAAAGACACACAAATATTCATGGTATCTGATTCCAAGCTGCTGGTTAAGTAAGCAAATTTTCAGAAGTTTTCATTAAAGCTTTTTTTAAAGACCAAAATGAAATAAAAATCAACTTAGGTGTAATGTGACAATTCTAGCTATAAAGTTAAAACACACTCTAAGAAGACAGATATCCATAAAAATCTTAGAAGCAGCTGATCACTCATTACAACTTTTTTACTGATCTCAATTAAGCATCCACAGCATTGTTTCAGGATCCTCAACACAGTCTTGATGACATCTTTCTATAAATCAGAAAGATGTACAGAAAAAAGGCAGTTTTTCTATAAGTCCCTTTTGAGGGTAATGAGAGTTAGAATTACAAAGCATAGGTAGATCACCCAAAGCATAAAGCTATGTTTGCCTAAAAACCAGTTCTTTAAGTAATATGATACATAGAGGATGAATCACCCCCAATAGGACCATCTTTTGCTCTACTGACTCTTCAGGAAACCTAAACAACTAGCTTAGAATTTAGAGGTGAAACTATATAACATGAAACTAACCCCAGCTATAAAGCACTTTTTCTTTCCCTCCACAGCACAAACTCATACATACTTCCATTCTTTATAGCTTTGAAAATCTTCATGTCATGTTGTACCTTGAAAACAATAATCTTTGAGTGAGGAGGCAAATAGGAAAATTAAGATTCAGAGATAAAACATTTCCCAAGCTGGTTTGGGGAAGCTCAGTATTTTTTCAAGCAATGAAGGTTCAGAGTTATCAAAACTAAATCAGTTAAACAAAGTTCTTCAAGCAGAAAAGTTGTGCCTCATTCAGCAAAGAAAATGCCAATATATAATACAGCACTCTGATGAAATTCCATAGAGGGAAAAGAATAGCTGGAGAATTGGGAGTTCAGTCAAAGTGTTATGGTACTATGGAGAAGGAAAATCAGTAAAGCTCATAGAAAGATTTCTCTAAAAATGTTGTACTCTTTTTTTTTTTTTTTTTCCCTTTTGCAGTTAAGTCATGGCCTTAGCAGAAAGTTGTACATTTGCTGCCAATCTTAGTGTGGTCAGCTTGAAAGCTTTGCTGCTTTGAACAGGGCCACGTAGCTTCACTGGGACTCAGGCTGCTGGGACAGAGTCACTGTAACATATGGGCTCAGCATTGACTGCCTTCTGGGACAATTTTGTGGTTAATTAAGGGATATCAACATACTAATCAGGGAATAATTAAAAATGAGCATGCTAAATGTATTTTTTTTTCCTTCATCCTCTAATTTGGGTGCTTCAACACAAATACATATATTTCTTTTATTCAGTTTGTTTTATTCTTATAAAATAAGAGATCTTACATGGACAATCCAATTTGATTACACAGTTTTAGAAAAAGCATATTATTTATCTCTGCTGGACTTCATGGGTTTGATTTACACCATAAAAATTCACTGATGAGGAGAAGTAGAATTTCTGGGATCTTCAAGCCCCAACTGATGGGATGATTTCGAGAGATAATTCTGGGATGTTTGATAGTTGCCATAAAATATTCACTGATTTTTTAAATTTTGCAAAAAGCTTTTCCTGGCCCTCTGGGAGCACAGGCATGATGATCATTGATCCTTTAGGGGTAGCAGTCTGGATCTGAAAGCTGGCCAGCACGGTTTGGTAATTACTTTCATTGCTGGAAAAAACATGGGACAGCCAGTTATTGTCTAGCATGCAAGATCTTGAAGAGTTTCCAGCTGCACAAGACTTTGATTTAATGTAGGAAATATGTGGGATATAACGGAGGGTTTTTAAGTAGTGTGGTGGAGCAGGAATGGTATTGATATTCTAATTCTGGGTTTAGCTCTGTGTATCAATACTGTAAAAATCAGTTTTTCCAAATTAGGGAAGTGCTAGCAGATCACTAAGTATATTTATCCAATAAAGCCTATGATGATGATGAAGTGCTCAGACTCCTTTAAATTGTTTATTTTAAAGGGCTCTTTTAATCAAGCTATTCCCTTTTGTATAACAATGAGAAATGCAGAATTACAGCAAAGAGTTGAACCTGAATCTCTCTGACACAGGCAAGTTCTGTGACTTACTGAGCCATTTCCCTCTGTGTGAAGGATGGTTGTTACGTAGAGTATGTAGTCAGATATGTAAAGATAGCAAGATACCCCTGAATGCTCCGAAGTTAACTTATACACTCTCTCCCAAAGACAGGAAATTTATTAAGAGACAAGTTGTTCAGTATTTAGGGAACTCAACAGATGTAGGAACCCAGTGTTCATATCCTACCTCAGTCCGAACTTAGAATATGTGATAAAATTCTGGTCTTCTGCTTTCTTTAGGAAGTGTTTGAGGAATAAGGGAGGAAAGCAGTGAAACTCTGTAGCCATTTCATGTTATATAAAACTGTTTGTTAAGCTGGGTTTCACCAGTCATAGAAAATTACTTGGATTCCCCTGGGGGAGCCAGGACATGTGAGTCCTTCTCCCCACTCTGTCTGCAAGAGTTGAACAGGGAATAGAACCCTATGATGTCTGAATAAAACACCTTCTTTGCTTTCATTTGCTTTTGTTCAAAAAGGCTTATAAATTCAACAATTTATTCTTCAACAATTTGAAGAAAACACTTCAGTAAAAAAAAAAAAAAGATCTGAAAATGCCACAAAAATCAGTTTCATTTGCCACATATCTGAACAAAAAAACCCTAAAAGATGTTACACATATAAGCCTGGTCTTAGTCTTGCTCTAACATGGAATGGGACATTTCTAAATGCTTTAACATTTTTGTGGGACAGAAAAGCCATCTCTATCCAGCTAAAAAGGAACCATGGGAACATAATATAACAATTACATGTGACAACATGATTATCCAGATTGTCTACAGATGTGAATCAGAAGAGCTCTGATGAATTCAGTAGGGTTCTGCTGATTTACATTAGCTGATGATCTCAATTTGCTGTGTTTTGGATGAAAGGTAGAAACAATTTGTCCTGATTTTTTTTTTTTTTTTCAGAGATCCCAGAATACTTTCTGAAATCTCCAGTTCACATGTTCTGATTAAATTCTGGTTTAAAATGTCAAAATACTTACCCCTGCAATGCTATCCAACGTCACTGCAGAGCAGTGTTTAAATAGCAAGACCAAGCCTTTGATAAAACAGAAATGTAGGACAACACTAACTTTTTAGGTGATAGCAGTAGAAACACTGAGAAAAATAATAGGTTGAACGAAATCCAGATGGCTTCACATGTGCAAGTTTTCAAATCACCGTAAGCTGTTGTATTCTATCCTTTAGTGATTCACTGATAATTAATCTGCTGAAATTGTACTTCATGAACAACCACATGTTAGTTACAAGGAGCCCAGGGACCTTTAAAATAAAGACTGCCATTACTGTAGGTTTCGTGTCTTGCAAAAACTTGTCAAAAGTGGGGGTGTTGAAGGAATGGAATTCAGACTGAGGAATCTGACCTACCCAAGATAGTTTTTATTGTGGAATTAGACTTTCCATTACAATTCTTTCTAGTGAGCAAACGTGTTCTGCAAAGTCTGAAAAGTTCTGGTTGTGAGGAATCTTAACATCAGAAAACTCAGCAAATGTTTCACATTTTCCAGATTTCATCATATGTGACACTATGAATTCCACAACAGGTCTTCAGCTTTCATGATTGCCCATTGCATTATGTAAATGGAATCATTAGAAGCCAATTTAAATTTTGCTTCAATGGGAGGGAATTTGATATTAGTCTGTACCTAAAGTTAGAAGAAAAAGAAGGTGATGGTAAAACTCCAGGAGACTGTGCCTCAAAAGTAGTAATAGTTCTACAGAAATTGTTATTTTTATTTCTTTAATCCTCTGATGTCCTTTTTGAGAAAGAGCAAAATGGGATCATGTGTGCTGGGAAGAAACATTTACCCCACTTTCTTGTCTCTTGTACCTTCACCTGTCATGCAAACTGATGCTTGTGAAATTGGTGTCGATTAGGATGTCTTCATGTTATCAGGCAATCTCTAAAGGAGAAAGTTCTGGAGGCACCAGCATAGCAGAAACATTTTCAGCCATATGAATGTTGCAAAAACATGATCAGTAAAGAATGTATAGATAGAAGGCCTCTGTTCTGATTTTTCTGCCTTTTACAGCAATGGAAAACTTTAGATGGAGGAAAGCAAATCTTTTTCTTCACAAGTAGGAAAACTTCAAGGGAATACATCTAGAGAGAAACTCCATGGACTATCTGTCATTTCCATAAGAATTCTACAAAAGGGTTACTTCAGCTTTGTAACTCTGCCTGATCTAATTAAGACGTCTGTGTTAAGTTCACCAACAAAGATCTGTTATTTGTAAAACCCACATGCTTTTATTTTATGCACTTATGCAGTTCTCTGTTGCTCTGCTTTTAACTTCTCTTAGGAACAATGAGATCCAAATTCTATATGGATGAAGTATTAAATCTTAATAGAAGCAGATGTTGCATGTGTGTTGACTGCATGAATTATCAGGTACAAGGCTCTTAAAGAGACTGGCTTGCTTGCCTACAAACATTATGTGGCTTAATAAAACGTCTTTTATATACTATCAGACGTGTCTGTTTGTAGTTGGGCTGTGCTGCATTGCACTTTAAAGACCTGAATAAATCAGAGAGAAAACTGGAACTAGTATTAAATTCTAGGAGTTAAGATTACATCTTACAACTACACTAAAGACAATCTAACTACTAAGAGGGCACTGCACTATCATGTCAAACAGTATGATTCTACTAACTGTGATTTACAGACCTTTTGTTAGGACTATGAGGCCAGATTCTATGTAGAGATGGATTGATACTGCTGACTTCAGAGGAGTTCTCTCTGCTGTTATCACCTAACAATGTGTTTCTTAATTAGAAAATATAATACCTTATAAAAGAATAGAAATAACGGTAGAGATTTTCATGCATTCTATTACAAAAGTATTTTGTAAAGCTATCAGAAAAAGTTTTCCATTAAGCAAACCATGTATCAGGAAGGAGAAGGTAATGGAATATTTTGAAATGCTGAGTCCACTCAGGCTGGAATTACTTCATCATAAGAAAGGATTTTTTTATATCGTTAATCCAAATAGTATAGAACACATTTGGAAAACTTTCAAGGTTACTGAAGTTTAGCTCTTCATGCAAAAAAGGAAGGGTGAGCCAATATCTTCCTACCAGAGTACCATACACAGACCTCACAACAGAAATCCTCTTGTGTTTACAGTACCTTATATCTGAGGACTACAGGAAAAGTGTTTCTTGAGGTCTGTTTACAAACTGCTTCAGATGTTAATCATTCTTGCATGGCTCTATTGCTGATTTAAAACATATTTATTATTAGCAGTTGCTGGGTGACTGTCTGAGACAGAACAATTCACTTCAGGAAACAGAGAGGTTATGAAAAAGAATCCATGAAGATTTTGAGTAGTGTTTCACCTGCCCAGGACCCAACTGGAGCACCAAGAAGTTAGGTGCTTGTCTGATTTGGCCAATGGAGAGAAAAAAGACAGCTCCAAAAAGAGAATTCTTCTGACCTGAAATGTTTGAATTGGACTGGAAGATGCTCATTTCCCTCTACAGACTATAAAATGAGACTACTGTAATTTGCACTTCATGTTTTCAGCTATAGGTGTTCACAGCTAGGTGAGATTATTATTAGACTGGAAGAATTACTTACTTGGGAACGATGGAACTTTTAGTTTTTCCTTTTTTTTTTTTTTTTTTTTTTATTTCCCATCATCCACACACCCACAAGTCTCTCCCAGATTTGAATTAAGATATGAGCAGAGCTCTTGAGACCTGTGTAACTGTTTCCACAGTCTTAGCCTAAGAAAAAGCTTCGTTAGAACATATTCCTAAATATTTTAAAATGTTCTTAAAGATTTGGAATATCCCCCTCATTTGAGACATAGCACTGAAATCCTGCAATTAAACTTAGATGGAGGTACTATTTATTTATTTATTTATTTATTTATTTATTTATCTATCTATCTATTTATTTTCTTGGCTCTTGATTAGTAGTGATTCCTGCACACATTAAACAAGCATCTCTGACCGCACTGTTCTTTGATCAGGTGGGAAAATCACAAAACTGCTTTTGATATTGCTGCAGTTTGCTTCTAGTCACTCTAGAAAAGATGTGCAGGCACTCCAAAAGTGGCAATATGTCTTGTGGATCCTATCCTATAGGAGACACATACTAGTCCAATATGCTCTGAAGTGTTAGGATGTTCAGCATGTTGATAGAGTGCAGAATTATATTCCATGCTTCTAAATACAGCTTTGCTGTTGCCCCTTGTGTGGGACTGAATAAATCATCTCCATTATCCCATCACCACAATGGGGAAATGAAAATATGACTATTGATTTTTTTCCTTACAAGGCTGTTTTGGCAATTTGCTAATTCTTATGGTACACTTGAACATGAATTATTACATTAAAATGTTGAATAGCACTTAGACATAAATTCAGTTATGGCTCATAATAGCTTTGCTGAGAAAAGGATTTCTTAGTTTTTCTTCTTTTTATGCAATTGCTGCAGTTTTTTGTTCTTGTACTTGGAATTAAGTTTTCAAAGGACATGATTGCAGAGGATTTATTAAGATGTTTAATGATGGGCATTTGATAGCATTTTTTTTGTTGTTATTAACAGGCCAGCTAAAATGTTTAAATTTAGGAATATCCAAAGCCTCTGCCTAGGGGAAAAGAGTAATTATGTGAAAAGAGGTTTTAGAGAAAGGTTCAGCATGCAAAAAAAATATTTTCATACTACTAAACTTTCCCAAGTAGAGGAGACTGATATTTATGTTACCTCATTTCAAAGGTACTACAAGTTTTCCTGAGCAGTTGAGCATATGCCTAATAATTATTATAAAACTACAAGGAAATCACCCATTCCAGTTTGCTTAGATAAAGTTTCTTTGAACTGCCTTCCAACACTGGACTCCATTCATAGCACATTTCATTCTAACAGAGTTTCCACTGTCTGCTATAGAAGGGTAGTTTGCGTAAGTTTTATGAAGCACAGCATATGGAATTACACATGCTATTTGTAACAATCAGTGCATAAATTACGTACTTTTTAACAAAGACCTTTATCCTCAGTCATACAATGAGATGTATGTTTTCAACAAGACAATATTTTCAACTGATTTCCCCCTGTTTTTTATCAATATCTATGACGTTTTAGAATATTTTCTGTAGCTTCTTGTATACCTATGCTTTGCAGTCCAATAGCTTATCAGTTCTTATAATATTCATGTTCAAAATTTGAAAACAAAAACAACAAATAGATTACTGCAGGTGTCTAGCAAGCACCAAGCTTGTCATTCCTGGAAGAAAAAAGGCTTAGTTTTCAAAACTAATAGAAACTAAACAACTCTCAAAGTTTCGAATCACAGCTGAATCAATTAATTAATTAGATTAAAATATTATGTCTCCTCTCCATCATAAGAAACTAACTCTATATTTGCTTTTAATACAAGGCACCATTCATAGTGTACAAACTAAACCACGTGTACTTCCAGTCAGGAGTGAATAGCATTGTGTTTTATAGAGAACAATAATGCAGAGCTGTTTATGTGTTAGCTCCAAACAATAAAATATATAGCATTTCTGGTTATTCTATTTTTTTTTTTTTTAAGTTATAATCAGTGCATATAAATATGTTTCTTTTTATTTTTCATACTGTGTTTTTAATTTCTAATTTTGAAGAAGTGGCAAAATTACAGGGACCAAATTGTGAAATCCCCCTTTCCTGATTAGTCTGTTGAAGAGATTCCTGTGATAACGAGAGATTTGCAAGGTACGAGATGAGCTAACTTAGAAGTCTGTTCTATCAGCCATGGATAGAGGCAAAGCTACTCCTGTTTTGATGGAGAAATCTAAATTAACCGATGACATTCAAAAGAATCTGCAAAAACAAGGAGACTGTGCAATGGACTTTGTCTTCTTCATAAGACAATATTTGCATTTAGCAAGTACTGGAAGCTCCATGTAAATTTACTTTAATACTGTGAAATGAGATGAAAAAATAACCCATTGAGAAGAACCTTCTTCTCAGTAAGGGTATCAGAACACTGGGACAGGCTGCCCAGGGGGGTTGTGGAGTCTCCTACTCTGGAGACATTCAAAACCCGCCTGGACACCTTCCTGTGTAACCTCATCTGGCTGTTCCTGCTCCGGCAGGGTGGTGGGACTAGAATCCCTAACATTCTGTGATTCTGTGATCACCTGGCTTCTTCTTCAAATGTGTGAATCACCTAATGCAAAAGAATTTCAATAGGAAACACCAAGCTTCAATCCATTCGGTACCTGTTGAAACTACATTTACTTTTAGATATTGTTTGGATTACAAAAATTAGACTGACTCCAGTTTTTTGCTCTGCCAAGGCCAGCCATTTGGAACCAGCTAAGACAACCCAGTGCCTTAGCAGCTCTGTGTCAGTAATGGAATTGCTGTTCTTTATAGAGCTTTCAGTTTTCCCAATAGGACCCTAAGAGTATTTTGAGAGAGATGATGCAGATGCTGAATACCTGGGTCCAGCATATTAAAAGTAACTTTTTCTCCTTTATAGTCAACAAAGAAAAAGAAAAGGCATCTCTCAGTTGCCATAAAAAGAGGCTTATCCTTGGAGGTACAGTGAAATGGAGTGAGTCAGGTGCCTCAGTTGCTCCTCATAAGACTTGTTCTGTAGATCTTTTGGCAGCTTCCTTGCCCTTCTCTGAACTCACTCCAGTACCTTGATGTCTTTCTTATATTGAAGGGCCCAAAACTGAACACATTATTCCAAGTGTGGCCTCACCAGTGCCAAGTACAGGGGGATGATGATTTCCCTGGTCTTGCTGGCCACACTAGTGCTGATACAAGCCAGGATGTTGTTGGTTTTCTTGGTTACCTAGGCACACTTCTGGATCATGTTCAGCCATCATGTTCATGATGGTTCATGTTCAGACATCAATCCCAGGTCCTTTTCCCCCAGGCAGCTTTCCAGCTGCTCTTCCCCAAGCCTGTAGTGTTGCATGGGGTTGTTGTGATCCAACCTTCAGGTAAAAATATTAAGCTACTGGAGAATGTCAAGAGGAGGGCCATAAATTTGGTGAAGGATTTGGAGGGAAAACCATATGAGGAATGGCTGAAGTCACTTGGTTTGTTCAGCCTGGAGAATAGGAGCCTGAGGGGAGACCTCATCATGGTCTGAAGCTTCCTCTCAAGGGGAGGAGGAAGAGCAGGCACTGATCTCTTCTCTTTGGTGACCAATGACAGAACTTGAGGGAATGGCAGGAAGATGCACCAGGTGGAGTTTAGATTGGACATTAGGAAAAGGTTCTTCACCCAGAGGGTCGTGGAGCACTGGAACAGGCTCCCCAGGGAGGTGTTATAGCCCCAAGCCAGTCAGTATTCAGAATGAGACTAGACAACACCCTCAGACATATGGTGTGAACTGTGGAGTTGTCATATGCAAGGACAGAAGTTGGACTCGATGATCTTTGTGGATCCCTTCTAACTGAGGACATTCTATGATTCTATGTGCAGGACCTGGCACTTGGCCTTGTTGAACCTCGTACAACTGGTCTTAACCCATGGATCCAGCCAGTCCAGATGTCCCTGTAGAGCCTTCCTACCCTCAACCAGATCAACACTACAACCCCTCAACCAGATCAGCACTCCAACCCAACGTGGTTTCATCTGCAAACTTACTGAAGGTGCCCTCAATTCCTTTGTTCAGATCACTGGTAAAGATAAAGCAGAACTGGACCAGACACTGAGCCTGGGAAACACCATTTGTGACCAGCCACCAACTGGATTTGATTCCATTCACTAAAACTCTTTGGACCCAGCCATCCAGCCAGTTCTTCAGCCAGCTAAGAGTACCACCATCGAAGCCATGAGCAACCAGTTTCTCCAGGAGAATGTTGTGGGAAACAGTGTCAAAGGCTTTATTAAAGTCCAGGTAGACAATATCCACAGCCTTTTCCTCATCCACCAGGTGAGTCACATTGTCATAGAAGGAGATCAGGTTAGTCAAGCAGGGCCTGCCTTTCCTAAACCCATGCTGGCTGGTCCTCATCACCAGGTTGTTCTATATATGCTGTGTGATGATACTCAACATAATCTGCTCCACCACCTTCCCCAGCACTGAGGTCAGACTGACAGGCCTGTAGCTCCCCAGATTCTCCTTCCAGTTCCTTTTTTAGATGTGTGTCACGTTTGTTAACCTTCAGTCAACTTGGACCTCCCTGTTAACCAGGACTGCTGAAAAATTGTTGAAAGTGGCTTGGTGGGCACCTCTGCCAGCTCCCTCACTATCCAATATCTCAGTCACCCTGTTACTGCTATGAAAACTATTACTTATGCACTTTGAGGAAAATGCAGCAAACATTACCGTGATGTGCAGGGCTAGTAAGTAAATGGCAGTAAACCAGTAAGCAACAATAACTTATCACAGGGGTAACCAGACGTTTAGTAAAAACAGAGAAAAACATAAGAAAGAAGATGATTTATTTAATGGTAGGTGAGCATAATAGCTAAACAAAACAGGGTGAGAATTTAAAAAACAACAGAATACCCTATGGTTCCAATATATAGTGTTTTGATATATGTTACTTAATTTTGTTTAATTTCACTTAGATTTTCTGGGTATTTCAAACCAGACCAACCTTGCATATTTTAAAGAGTATGTGTGCATTGCTAAGGACACTATGGCACTCCATGCCACTCTAAACACTATGAGAAGAGCAGTTTCTCCTGGAGTTGGAAGATTATGGTTGATAGCAAATTTCCCTTTTTGACTTTGAAATTATTCAATCTTTTCACAAAGCTTTATGAGTTTCAGAAAACCAATATGAAAAGTAAGAATCAACTACAATTACTAAGTTTTGTTTGTCTGATTTCATTGATGTGAATTTCTGTGTTTCTTTGGCAAGCATTAAATCCAGAAGTGGAAGAAGATAAGCCAAATCTGAAAAACTTTGAAAATTCCAGGTTTAATAATTTTAATTAAAAAAAAAATAAAATCCATGAATGTAATGGACTTGATATATGCAGAAACATCCCATAGTTTTCTCAGACTTAGAACTGAAGCTATTACTGAAATAGTCACCATCACCCTTGTTAGTATGTGGATACTCAATTTTTCGCTTTTCTTACACATTTAAGTCAAAGTTGAGCTCAAGCAGTCACTGTTATTGTAAACTGGGGATAGCTTGAACTTTAGGACATTGAAAATAGAGGCATATGGCTTTTAGAAACACTAGATGCTTTATTATTCATTCTCTTCTTTAATATTTTAGTAAAGATTTTAAGCTGACTCTTAGATTTAAGATTTCTTACAGATATCGGATTGCAGGCACAGCGGAAAGCAAAACAATTATTGGGTGTTATCCATTAAGAAGATTTCAAATGGCAACTGTTAACAATCGGTAACACCAGGGTAGTTGTGAGCTTTTCTCCATGTCATAAAAGGCCCTCAAAGTTACCATAAAGCTTCGTTCACTTTCAGTGTGATAGGTTACACATGTGATGGTTTATTTTACAAGCAAAATCTGCATGTAAGCTGTAAAGTGCCTGAATGCTTGGATTACAAAATGGAAAAATAAACAACTACAATTAAGGGATCAAGCATTCCAATATTGCTCCTATTATATCATGTGACTTTATTTTCCTAAAAGCACTTCAGAGAAATAGCCTGTCAAATCAGGAATTTAAACCTCTTCTGCGATGATCGATGATATGTGAATATTCTAGTCAGAAAAAGCAGCATTAACATGTTGACTATAAAAATGTTTTCTGAGAAATCTTTCCTGAATTATTGGTAAGCTTTAAATAGAAATGTAACTATTGAAATCACCTGTCTGGTCTAATTATTCATTATTCATTTTCTAAAGGAAACTGGAAATCTTGCATAGTTCTCTTAATCTAAAGGTATATTCTATGCACTGAATTATAGCCTAGTGATATTACTGCAAATTAAAATAGGTGTATTTTTTAAGCTTTTCTATGAAATTAGGCAGTATAGAGAGAACATTTTTCTTAAGTTTATACTACACTGTACACTGACCGTGAAGCTCATGCAGATCTTGTCAGAGATGCTATTTTCAACATTAAAACGTTTAATTGATAATAAAATGAAACAGTATTTTACAGTGATATTGCAAAGACGTCTACAAAAACTGTTTCTGGCTGGTTTATAAATCAAACTCTAATTCTGAATGCAGATACCTGGTGAAAGTTTAACTAAGCAAAGTCTGCAGTACTGAAGTAACTGGAATCTCTCAGTAATGTATTCAAGCACACATATTTTCACCAATTATTAACACTTACACTGATTTTTAGAGATTTTATTGTTTGAAGTGCTTTGTCAATGTTAAGTTTTCAAATATCACATTTCAGAAATGTAACAGGTTGTTCTACATTATATAGATTCTACTGCATAAATTACTTTTTTATAAAACCCTACTAGGCTGTGTAAGTTTTTTCTAAATTTTATATATGTATATATATTTGTCTGACCTCAAAAAGGCCTTTATTTTATATATTTTATTATTATTAACCAAAGAATGAAACTTCAAGCTTTCACACACACACACAGACACAAAACAAAACAAAACCAAAAAAAAGAAAAAAAGATATTTTGCACTAAATTCAACTGTTTAATCAAAGCAACACACTGAGATGCAGGAATGCCTAAAATTTAAGGACAATAAACAAGGATTACCATATGTACAAACAGAACAAAATTAGGTACTAATGTTTCCCCCGCTTTGCTATCTACTTGGCAAGGCAAAAACATGTTTTTTTTTTTTCCTAAAAGCACAGTGTCTTTTATCATTACAGTGACTGGATGCAGAATTTTGCAGACCATCAACAGAAAACTTACCTCCTCAGTGCCCAAAATACCTGTCCAAGGAAAAGCTTCATATTGATTTTGAGGGAATAGTGCCACCTACTGAGCCAGTATCTTCCAATCTGTAGCACTTAAAGACATTTCCCATAAATACAGATTTAATCAGGCATTGTGTACTTGAAAAAGTTTCCACTGCTTAATCTTTGAACATTATTCTTATGTCCTTTTTTAATTAAATTTATTCTACCAGCTCTTACATTAAAGGCTAAACTACTGGAATGCAACCCATATCTACTAAAGGGTATGTGCACTCTAGCACCTGAGTCTCAGAGCCTGTATGGTATAACAAGTGTTGCTGGAATACAAATAATGAAGAACATGGCTCCAGGCCCTTAGATTAGGAAGAGAGTCCACCCTTTCTGGTTGAATTTTACTGGCAAACTTCAAGATTTTCACAAGTAAGTAAACTAGGGGATTTGTTATAGCTTAAGTTAAAATGTATCCTATGTGTAGCAATGATATTTAGGTCAGTGCAATGTGTAAGTTATATTCTTACTAGGCTCCCAAGAGACAACAGATGATCCAAGTAAAACTGAAATACAGAATGTTTGTCTCGTTTTAGAATATTTTCTTTCACAGCCTTAATTACGTGCTTTGAGGTTGTAAAACGAACTGTGTCTTTGCTACAAGTTAGAAAGCCTATAAATCAATAAAAAGGAATCCAAAGTAAATTGACTAGAAAACAAACATCATTCTTAAGATGGACATTTTTATCAAAACAATCCACAGCCAATTAATGGCAAGATATGTTATGGTAAAGAGAATCAGTCTATTCTTCAGTTATCTCATTACTGTAGGAGAAAGACAAAGACCCAGTGTGAATGCAGCTGTGGAGGTTGGCATCCTTAAAAAATTATGGAGGCATCAGTAAAGGTTATATTCTGATATACACAGAAAAGAGGGCTGAAATAATCCCTTTACATTTTACTGATGGAATTTTGTCTCCAAAATCATCATAACAACTATAAATAAAATAATTCTTTAAAAACTCATTTAGTTAAATCTTTAGTAACAAAACTTGTAGATGAACACAACTGAATGTTCACTTTTAATTCTTGTCACACCTCTTTAAGGTTTTGTTAAGTGTACAATCATTTTCTATTAGTCTTTCTGTTCCATTTGCAGAAGAAAAATTGAGAATTCTAATGAAGTTAAGACATTTCCGTGCATGAACTCCTGAGAGTACTGGGCTGAAGTGCTCTCAGTCTTTTGCTTTCAATCATAGTTCCAATATTTCATTAATCCATCTATTTATTAAGGTGTCAAAATATGTGTCAAATTAAAACATAGCCTGTGATTAATGACTGTGGTATTTGAGTTATAATTTGCTTACACATTTTCTACAGTTAATGATGGATGAGGAAGGCCAGTGAAGGAAAACTCCTGCATAAGTTCTGCCTTTATAAGTAAAGAATGAAAATCAGAGCTCCAAATGAAGTGTAATGCTCACTTAGTTTTCAAAATTCATTTCCTGAAGGGTAGAAGGAAAAAAAAATCAAAATAAAAATGTTTCTGTGGAATTTAAAGTTAAAAAAAAAAAAAGCATTTTGAGATATTACTTCATTTTGGACCAATTAACCATTAATTTACATCTGTTCACTTTATTGCAGTGCTGAATGGAAACCAATTCTGTCATTTGCTTTCATAGGGGAGTCTGGGTTTTATGTAGAATATTGGTCTCTGGAGAAGAGTTTTGCATTTGACTGACTGAAACTAGATTAAACAAAACCAGCATCATATTCTAAATTACAGTTTGTCACTTTGGAATTCTTGGTTGAAAACTTGTATGGAGCACAATATTATAGGCTGGGCTTTAGTTCAGAATGAGCAGGCAATGTACTATTGGCAAGTAAGCTCCCACATGTGTAAGATACATCCATTTTGCATCCATAGGATTTTATATTTAAAGGAAAATGTACCATTAAATTTTTATATAACATTGTTATCTCTAGTCTTTCATCAAGACTTGTCATGGGGCAAATCCAGAAATAATTTAAAACCAAACACATCAGGAAACCTGGTTCAGCTGAAAATTTTCACTTAGATTTAAGAAGGTGAAACAGAGCAGAATTCAGCTCCCTACTCCAGGATGAGAAGACAGCTTATCCTCAACATTCAGTGTTCATTTGAAGCCAAAGTTTAAAGATAAATAGAAATAATATAGCCAAAGCCTCTACTTTAAATTGAGTGTACACTTACATGCCTTGTTAAGTCTAGAATTCTCCAGAAGTTTAAACTGGCTTTGTAGACGGATCAGAGGAAAAGTGGACATGTAATCATTATGGTGAAGCTATAGAAAAAGCAACTCTGCACATTGCACATGAAAAGGTCGGTCAATTGCCCTGGAAAATTCATGCCTGACAGGCAAAGCCATCATGATCAATGAAAAAATATGTTGAATTTAAAGGTAGTCTGCCAGAAAAACATTTAAGTAGTTTCAGGCACGTAAAAACACTAATCCAAATAACAAAATCTCCTATATTCTCCATGCACAGAAAATAATCTGCAAAGAGTTTAGGCATTAAAATGACAGATGAGTGTGTGTTGAGACTCAACAAAAAAGGATATCTAGTAAGAGAAAGAATCGTGTTTTGTATAAGAGTATGCCTATGAGTGTTTTCGTTCCAGTGAAATGTAATAACTTTCTGTCTAAGCCATCTTGTGTTTTGCCTTTTAGGGAAGAGGGCTTGAAGAGAATAGATCTTTCCCTTCTCTAACTGCTGTGATAATGTCATTTTAATTTATCACAGTAAATAAAACGCGTGCACATATACAAGCACACTTACTCATAACCATTAGAAACTGAAAAAAAAATACATATTTCTCCCTAGAGCCTAAGCTGTAGAATTATTTCAAAATGCTGATTATGTGATGTAAGTATAAACCTTGGAGACTATAAAAAGATTAATACTAGTAAAAGATGTTTTTGAAAAGGAATGAAGTAACTTGAAGGTGTTGTGTAATTGAAATCAGACATCAAGTACAGGTACAGAAAAATTTCAGACTTTCTAAGTCTGAATCTAAGAATAATGATTACCTGTTCATTGCACAAAGATTTATGTCTCAAAACTCTCTCAAGACCATGAGAAATGTCATCACCAATTTAAGAAGATGTATTTTACTTCTCTAGAACACTCACATTCCTGAATGTGTTACAAAAAATATTCATCAAAACTTCTTCCTGTACATACTTTTCTTCCTGTCATTTTGCATCTTTCCATGAGTTCTTTTGTCTGTCATTATAGACAGAGCATCACCAAGATACTTCTTTTTACTACTAAGGTAATATTCCTCCTGGATTTAGCAGTAGTGTTTAGAAGATGTACTAGGAAAAAGATTATTTTTTTTTTTCATAAAATGGAATAGACTAGACTAGACTAGACTAGAATACTGATCCTATTTTTCTTAATATGTAAGATAAACCCCAATATCACTATGCGACCAAGTGAGGACTAAAACTTTCCCACCAGAGTCAGAATTTTTAAAAAGGACAATTTACAAGGTCTTGTCTAATGGGGGGAAAAACAATAAATATAAGTGTTAAGTATGTTAATATGAGCACTGTCTAGCTTATGTTCCTCTCAGACCCTCACTTGATGTCAGAGATAGTAGTCTATTACATGCCAAAATAAAGCAGATTTTATTACAGACTTCACAAAAAGCATCAAGAAGTGTTTAAAGAGTGGGGATTTTAGTAGCCACAAGTAAAATAAAAAATCATCATGAGACAGTAATTCTCATTAGAAATGGATGGCCCTGGTGTCATTTTTCAAATACCACTGGCCTGGCAAGGGAACAGTACCCTGCAGACTCCAACAGCTTATTCCCAGAAGTGTATTCTTGTGAAGTTCTCATTCTTTTGGGATAATTTATTATGGCTAAAGTTTATGAAATTTCTCATACTTATCAAATCCTCATAAAACTATAATGGTAGAGTTTGCAGTTTGAATCTAAAAGAAGAAAAACTCCACAAATTTTATAATGCTACTCGTTTTCATCACAGTATATTTACATTGGTTTAAGTCAGTCTTGTGACCAACAATGTGGGCAGTCTATTCAAAGAAGGTAGTTTATTTTTACTTGATCAGAGGGAAGATGAAAATGAACTACACTAGAGTTTCTAAAGTTATGTTGATAGTATTTGGTAAACCACATTATACAAGTCCTGTATTTCCATTGTGAATGCAGTAGTAGAAATCTGGGTTCTAATTGACTCATTTGCATGGTTTTTTTTTCAATATATTTCTACAATTATTGTCTAATATCTTATGTTTCTAATTTTTTTTTTTTTCTAGATTTTCACCTCCCCCTAAAAAAGACAAAAGGAACATCAAAACAAGATTGACTGGAAATCCATAGAAAAACCATAGGTACCAAGAAACTCAGTGCAGGAGAAGTGAAATGCTGCGATTACATGATGATCTTTATCCCTTCTACACACTGTACATCTATAACTCTACTTAATATAAAGGATAGTGGTACAAATAAATCAGGATCCACTGTAGTTCTACAGAAGTCACAATTGTGGTAATATCTAACAGCTAAGAATGAATCTAAAATGGACATTTTTCAAGGCATGCAATGAGTTGAGTTTTTCAAAACAATAGCAAAGAGGAAATTTAATAGGACAGAAAATTCTTTCCTTCTGCCATGCACTCTTAACTTCCACTCACAAGTAGTGCTGCTTCATGCCAGAGTCCTTTTCAGACATTTGGCGTGTTCCAGTTCCTACTGAAGCCTGTTGGATTTGATTGGAGTTAGGTCATGTTCTTCAAATGGGTTCTGAACAGCCAGCAAAAAGCATAGATGAGCACTTAATGAACAAGTCTCACTGTAATCTGGCACTTGTGAGCTTCTCTCCCTACCTTCTCTCTGAGCATCCAATAGTTGACCATCTGTCTATAAAGGAGAAAGCTTTCATATGCATGAACAGCTCAGCTTTTCCAAAGCTTGGAAGCATTCTGCACATTAGTGTGAAATGCACTTAAAAAACTTACCATGACAGTTTTATGAATGGAGTCCATTGCTGATTTAAACTTTGAAATAGAATTTATGGACTATGCTTAATGTTTAAAAAGTGAGCCAGCTGGGGTAGGTATCTTGGAAGGTCTCTATAGTTCATGAATAGTGAGCTCCAAAGTGAGCCAACTTTTGCTTTGCACTTCAGAGACAGATTTCTTCATCTGAAGGGGTTTGTTCTCTTCCATGATGCTGATGAAATACAGCAAGGAGGATTTCAAAAAAAAAGAAAGGAAGAAAAGAAACCAAACCAGTATAAATAATAATATACTTTCATGCATCAAAATGTGCACAAGGAATTAAGGTAGCAATGAAAATCAGAAAATGACATTGCTTTCTTATTCTAGAGCAACTTTTAGCGTTCGTTTTAGGGTTCATTTTCTGAAGCTTAAAGAATTAGAAGTTTATTTTCAGCTCTACATGATACTACCATGCAACAGGAATTACCTTTTCCTGACAGTGATAAAAAATGTCAGGATGAGGATTTCCTGTCTTCATGCTTCAGCTGGAAATTTGCAAACTCTCTGACAACATTTGTGGTTAAGTTTTCCTTTGGACTTTTAGGCTCATTAACCTCATCCACCAGAAATTTAAATCTAGACACATCTGTTGTCCAATCCAAGAGCTTTCCTTTTTTCAGCTGAGCTTCAATCCACACTTTTCTCTCTTAACTCTTCTCTCCTTCATCCCTGAACCCTTTCACACTTTTCAATTTCCTTTCCATTTCTTCCCAGCTGGCAAAATAATCCCCTTCCTTCTCTCAGCCACTATACCAACAAACCACCAAACAATTTTGTAATTGGTTATCTGCAGTATATCCTTTCTGTGTGTAAAATACCTATTTTTGCTCTCATATGACTTGTGGTTTTGATTATGAACAATTACTGACACAGACCAACTAAGAAAGGTGGTTTGGCAGAGTCTAAACCACTTAGGACTTTTTTATACAGTCTTTGATCTAAGTCTTTGATATGATTTATTCTGTGTTTATAGTAAAATGCTGGCATATCTACAGAGCCCAATGTATACCAGCAAGAAGGCGCTAAAGTATCTCTGAGTTCAGTAGCTTCATTTTATCTCATTTTCTGGGAATACTGTTTTTCCCAAACTATTTCACTTTGCTGTTTCTTGTGCTAACACATCTATTCTGTGACCTTGAGCAGGTCAGTTTCTACCACAAAAAAACAAAGGGAGCACAGAGCTATCCTCCCAGGGACATTTCTGGCATGTGAGGAAGAAAATTTTGTATTTGTCTTCCATTTTACTCTAAAACTTCTCTGTTGTTACAGTAACTCCAGAACACATTTTTATGTTCCAGATTGTTTTAGTATAGAGGAGACATCACTGTTTAAGTAAATATTTCCTGTATTCTCTCTAGTTAAGTATTTTTACAATACAAGGGGCTTTCTTAATACTTTCTACATTAAAAACTTTCATATTCCTCAAGCCATCATTTTGCTTTCACCTTAGTTTTTCCCTCAGTTGCATATATTATATTACCTTAATAAATTGTCATAATTCATTATATATGTAGAATTAGATGGTCTTTCTGAAGATGTTTTCTCAGTTATCTTCAACTTTTATAGTGAATTTCTCTGATCTCAAACTCTTTTATCACTCTTGGAAGCAGTAGTTTGAAAAAAGTGGGTGAAAGTGTTAATTAAAGGTGTAAATTATTTCCCATATAAAGGCGAACTGTTGAAAGGAAATTCTGCCAACTGTCTTTAATGTTCAGCAAATAGTATATTAAAATAAACAGAACACTTAAGTGTAACAAAGATAATTTCTTTTCATTTCATGTGTAGGTGAATGTCTTGTCTATTCTCCTTGTGGTGAGGTGGAGGGAATGCATAACACTGAGGCCTAACAGAGAATGGAAACCTGAATTTTGTATGTGTTCAGATAATGGATTTCTATCATGAACAGTCAGGGATTGGAGCCAGGCCATGAATGATCAGCATCAGTCACAAAATGAATGTGCATTTTAGTCCCCTCTGGTATGGATTCTCAAATGTTTCCAGGATCTGGTAGTATGGTAACTACACGTGCCACTTAGGAAATGAGATTAGTAACTTAATTCAGCCATACTACCAAAGAAATCAGTGAAGTTAAATCAATGCTGAATTTGAACCATTTCCTTAAAACATAAATATGATTTGATTGAAACATTAGTATTAAGCAGATATTTTTGTGAGTGACTCTGGTGTAGGATTTCTTTCACTAATAACCCTTCATCATACTGAAAATAGACTAAGAAATTCAGAACAATTTTACAGATTGTACAAGTAACATAGTTATGATCACCGATATATTTTTCTAAATACAGGTACTTTGTTTTATTCCTTTTTTATTTTCTGATATTCCTAAATATGGGAAGTAGTAAAATATTTGCATAAGATCCTTAAAGATACCAACCATTGTCATTTGTTGAAAATGAGACTGAATGAATGTGAGTAGCACTCTGGCCTTCAAAGTACTGATCCACAAAAAGCATCCTATATTTTAAAATCCATTAAGAAACATTATTGGCAGTTGTAGAATTGCCCTTCAATTGCAAAGATCCAAGTCTTAATTTCAGTCTCGGGACAAGTTTTATTAGTGATAGCTGCTCCTTTCTTCTGTATATTTCTTGTCCTAGAAAAGAGGCTTTCAGACCCGTGACATGCTGCTTGCTTCCTGTGTGAAATTTTCTCTAATAAACTCATGTACATGTTTTTCTCAGATTCATCTTGTGGTCTAGATAAATTTATGTCTTTCTCTGAAGCCACCACTGTATAGATAAGGATCACTTTCAACTCAGTAAGGGAATAAGAAATAGTGGGTTTGTTTGCTTGTTTGTGGGGGTTTTGTTTTGTTCCATTTTGGTTTGTGTTGATTGTGTGGGTTTTGTTGTTGCTGCTGTTGGTTTTGTTTGTATTTTGCTTTTGTGGTTTGTTTTTCAGTTTTAGAAACTGTCATCAAAGCTTGAAAGAAACCATGAAAACAGGTTTTGAATGTAAAGTATGTTAAGGTAAACTTCTTGCATGTGGTCAGTTAATTTATCAGTCTCTTTGGATTTAGCTGGCCACCGGACAAGCTAGGAAGCACTCAAAAGAAAAGAAGAAAAAATTTAGTTTCATTAATTCATTCAGCTTGAGGTCTAAAAATATTCTCATGAGTTTTGTAGTAAGGACAACACTGGATACAAATGAAACTTTAAAAGGTCTTGTTCAATGGAACACACAGTACAGCTTCTGGAGATACCATTAGGTGTAGTTTTTTTGGCTCCTGAGCTGGTCATTTCTTGAACCTGAACTGGACTCAAAAGCAGAACCATGCTTGATAAGATAACCTATGATTCATAAAACATTCAACTGTAGGAAAATATTATTAAATTCCTGTGTGCCACCTCCCCATCACACTGCCTTCTTAGGTGCAGCAAGTGAACAAGGTCAATTAAACTAGAACAGTCTTTACTGCAACTTTTCCAAAAGTTTATTTGAAGAGGAAAATAACTTTATTCAAAGATTTTTCAAGTCATTCATGCCAGGAAATCATTACCAAAAATGTGCTGATTATGCTTTTATTTTGATTTTATATAATGAAATTCTGTTAGCTCTTCATCTTCTTTGCAGTAGAGTAGCATTTTTCAACCCTACTCAGATATTGACATTACTTGGAATTTCAATTACTCCTTTTGATCATCAGGAATATAATCTGCTGTTGCAATCACCAAATGCCTTATTCTGCTGGAAATGTTTGTGTATTTCTTGATTGTTGTAAGTGATGAGACCACATACAAAGTGAAAGCAGACTAAGGACAAATTACAAAAAACAAAACAAAACAAAACAAAATATATATATATATAGATATAGATATATATATAACCCTATCCCATATGCTTATAATGTGGCTTGGCCTGGACAGCATACAATGTGACCCTATCTCATAAATTAAACCTATCTTAAGCTGGAAAATTCTATAACCCTGAGCATGAAAAGACTGGTGGCAGTAATTCAGCCTCAAATATTTCCATTCAGATCTTTAGGCAAATGTATGTGCTTTGGATTTTGAACTGGGAATCTCAAACCTTCTTAACAGATTCCCAACACTTTCTGGTTTCAGCCAGCCTGAAAACAGTCTCTGTGAATTTCACTTACAGATGTGTTCATCAATCAGCTCAACCACGATTATTTAAAGATCTGTAAACTCTGCAGAAGTATGGCATTCCTAGATTTTTCTTTCCCAGCCCCTGCAGAAGTAATATTTAAACAAGCAGCAACTATTATTTGCAATGTAAACCAATAGCTAACCAACAGGAAGGCTAAGCTCTAGTCTTATTAAATGTTGATTAGACACGCCTTAAAAAAATTTTGGATATTTTTCAGATCTTCCTGATTTTCCAGAAAATAAAGATTGTTCAGTCACTTATGACATATATTGCATCACTACTTTAAAAAATACAATGGTTCACTTGGAAGTTCCTTATCTCTGTTAAAGTCACTCAGAAATTAAATCACATAACTGATCAATCCCTAAGGTGCCTTCAAGACATTTGCTTGTGCCCAAATAAGTTATGTTCAGATAATGACAAAAAAATCTGTTCTTTCAAACTGCCTGTTGTTTGCAGTTACCTGGGCCACGTGTGTTTGTCTTCACTCTTCTTCACCTTGTCTACCTGCTGTGATTCATCTGCATAAGAAATTTATATTATTGTCAACTGGTAAATACAGTTGGCTCTGTGGAAGGTCTGAACTCACTTGGTGAATTTCATCTATGAAAGTTTGTTAAATATAGAAAGTTTTGCTTCTGAAAATACCCTATAATATTTTTCAGGTCACATAAGGAGTGTGGGAAGGTTGGTATATTGCCAGACAAAAGAAGAAAAGTTTTGGAGATCAACAACAGACACACTTGAGCTGATACCACAAAATACAGTTTTTTAAATGCTATAGTATTCTACACTGCAGGTCAAAAATATATATAAAAATATACCAGAAATGTTTCCAAGGAATAGTGATAAATTTATTTTTACAAGTGTCTCAGAAATCTAAGTAGCTTGTACTTGTGCCTCAAGATAATGTTTAAAAACCCTTTTTAAAAATTTCATTTATATGTGTATACCTAATACATATATTGGGTCTGAGTCCCTACTAACATTGCTTGACATGGTTAAATACAGCAAGAGAACCTCTGAATCTACTCGTCATTTAATAATTTTAGAGATTCTGGTCTTCATTTTGCTAACTTCTGTTCTGCTGCATGACCTGACATTTTATTAATACTTCAAACTATTGGGAAGGTGTCATCCATGTATATGCTTAATTTCATTAGATCGTAACAGTCTTGAATTTCTGGGCAGTTCTCTCACCTTGGATCAAAAAGACTCACATAAATGGGTTATTCAAGTCAAGCAAGAAACTACCAGCCAGGTAACAGCTTAGTGCATGTGGAATTCCCTAAATCATCCTGTTAAAGTGAAAGCCCTGAAAACTGAAGAGTTAGTAATGCCTAAATTTTAAACAGATGCATAGACATGAATGAGTGATGGTTCTTCTGAGGTTGAAGAGAGACTAGAGTAAGCTTCTTTCCCCTTCTAAGCATTATTTAACCCAAAATGGCATTTTCATGAATCCCAAATATTTATATTGACAGTTACTAAAAACTTGGTACTGGATTTTTCTGATTTTTTTTTTTTTTTTTTTTTTAATGATAGCTTATATGTTACCCACACGAATCTGAATTCTGTTCAGAATTGCACTCTACTGCTGAGAAGGAGAGTGGAATTTGGTCCATTACATTAATCAAGTAGTACAAAAATACCTTTGTTTCTTTTTTCAGATTCTGACTTTCATTTTAACATGTCCACAGTGATATGTATTTTACTTAAAAGAATGGAAGAAAAAAGCTTTTTGTGATGTAGTAGACTCAACTATAGTGAAGATAAAACTCAATATGAAGATGTTGAAAGGAACTTACATGAACTAACCATGAGGGCAGGAGTGGGAAAAGAATTTTTATCACTGCCGATAGTCTTGGGTAAGAACCAGACCAAAGATATAGAAAGTTTCTGAGAAAATAGAATACTCAGTTCACTCATTTTTTGGCTCTTTGAAAAACCAAAACTGCTTCCTAATTTAAGGAAAGACATTTAACACTACATCAATGACTTTCTGTATAAAGCTTTTAATTTGTTGAGTTTTCCATTCTTCTTCATAATTTACTTTCATAATATACTTGGAAGAGAGAAGATAAACAAAAAAAAAAAAAAAATCAAAACCTTAAGTTTCTAAAAAAAAAAAAAACAAAAAAGAGAAAACAAACAAACAAACAAACAATAAAAAAAACCCAATGTTTCAGTTGATGCAAAGAATGTGAAATTCTTGTGGATTTTGTACTTACTATGTAATCGATGATAATCCTTTTATATTTGTGACACTTGGATCCTCTACAGCATCAGTCCAGCCCAACCAAATACCTATACACTTTGGAAACCATTCTGACAATTTTTGTTTAAACTCTCATTCTCAAGCCAGAAGTTAGATTTACACAATTGTGTGAAATAACCCATTTGGGGAATTGCATGGATTTGCCACAGCTTTATATTTACCTTGTGTAAAGAAACCTCACTTCCCCTTTCTACATCATGGTTATATCACCTTACACAGCTGTTCATCAAAACAAATCCTTTCTTTTTATCTGAACAAACCTATAATAATGACAGCCAGATAAAAAATTGGAATTTAATCTTCTGCCTGTCTGACTGGCTACTGGTTACCCCACCAAGCTCTTGGCTTCTGACTGCTCTCCCTCTTTTTCTAAATGTCCCAGTTAAAGCAATTTCACTCTGATTTTCTTCTAACCATTCCAGTGTTACTCTCTACCCCCTCTGCACTGAAGTCTCCACATAGAGGTCACATATAGCCAATACAGGAGAAAGGAAAACACATAGTGTGTAGGAAGCCCAGACATGGCTTTTGAATGTCCTCCATGCACAGGGTCCAGTAAGCAGAATCTTGTTTCTACATTGAAAAATAGCCTTATTCTTCCTGCCTTTACAGCTTCTGCAGCAGCATCTTTTCTTTTTTTCTTCTTTTTTCTTGCTTTTCATGGGTTATTTTGCTGATCCAACCTGTCTCTAGCCAGGCCTGCCTGGCTCACCACCCAGCCACACAAGTCCTAGTGCTAGCACAGGGAAGGCAAATGGAGTAACTTCACTTTGTTTGGCTTTGATTAGCCTAAGCCAGCTGTGACGCTGAAATTCTGGGATCAGTACTGGTATGATAAATTCCTCCTGGTTTGCACACTAGTACAGAGTCCTGATTTTTGGGGTATTCCTCCAGGACATTGGGTATCCTTGAGCTCCTGTCTACTACTGCCAATGCTGTCAACACACAGCCAACATGGCAATGCAGCTGCTTTTGCCTTATCCGTCTCGGTCTGGTACCAGTCTGCACTTTATTTGTGCTAATAATAACATACACATTGTGCTTGCAGAAAAAGAAAAAAAAAAAAAACAAAACAAAACCACAAACCTGCTCTGATATGCATAGTACACACAGAATAGTATAATCAAGTTCAGTATTCCTTATTCCCAGTCACCAGTCAGCTTGAGACAATAAGATCATAAGATCTAGGATTGTAAAATTCTTCAGAATAAAAACATTGGAAGCTCTGACTGGAAAGCTACAGATATAAATGACAGAAAACAGGTTACAAGGGAGGTTTTACAGTTATTTTAGGCCCCTAGACAATTCATTTGTCCAGAGAATGAGGGAGAAAGAGAATGATTCTTTATTAACCTATCACAATAAACTATTTTAGAAACTCGCTTTGATCTTATGCTAGCTTGCAAGAAAATATAAATAAAATTTTAAAACCTTATGTCTCAATCAGAAGACACAGATTGTTCAAATAGAAATTATTCAAAATTCCTACATTAGGAAAAGGTTTCAACTTAGCTTATTGAGGAATGGCTTAGAAACGGCTTATTCATTCATTAAAAAATGTTAGAGAAAATAACATCTGGAGGAAGTAATGATTGAAGAGAAATTTGAATGCACTTCTAAGCCAATATATGAGCATAAAATTTTAGTTCAGTATATTCCATAATAAACTTACTTGGCTATACACACTCGTACTCCTATTAAAAGATATATATTTAGCCACTTATGCCATAAAACACATTTTAAAAATATATACAAGTCTCTAAAGACTTTGACAGTTAACTATAAGCTGTATTACGTCAGCATAGAGTTTGAGGTCGAATGGAAATCTCCAGTATCTGCTTAGCTGGAAAAATCAGTCTCTTTCTGAGTTTCCTGCAGTTTTTAACAGCAGGCAGAAAAAAAATGGCATATTATCTGCAAGACTCCAGATGCAATCTAGGTGAAGATAAGACCCTATTATTAAAGAAATTCCTACAACTTTTGCCCCTTTCAGTAGTATTTGATAATCCTTAGTACTAGCTCTCTGATTGCCAGAATATTTTAGCATCAATACTGGCAAGTATTTTGAAGCTCTCAGATATGGATGTGGCCATTTATCCAGAGCTTTGTAAATCTACAGTAGATTTTCTTGATTGCTGGACCAATTTTCACCTGAAAACTCAACTTTATTCATAGGTCTCATCATTTTTACCTTAGCTGTTTGATTTGAAATAACTGAAGTGTAGTTCAAAGCCACCTAATGAAGAAATATATACAGGAACTTGCTTGCATTTGGTATAAAAATAAGCATTTGTGCAATTACAGATGACTTCACAAACATGATGAGAACTACTTGTCCCTCCCTCTGAAAGTACCACAGCAGTAGACTTGCAGTATTACAGGATTCCCTGAATATGGAAAGAAGGACCATGGTCAAGTCATAAACATGTTAGTTTGTGCCTAGGGACAAGACATCTCCTCTCTAGGAGGAGAATGAAGGAAATTCTAGGATGCGTAGTTTCCTTGCAGCTCTTTATTCAGTGCTGTCCTAGAATAATGGTAGTTTAACAGTAACTTTGAAACTATCTTTAGCCACTATTTGCATCACCTCTGCAGTGATCTTAATAAACTAATGTAATGAGATTCTAACGGTTAGGCTAGCACTGCCAACTCTAGCTCTAAAACGTGTCCCTAAGAACCTCATCTACATCTTTTAAATACCTTCAGGGATGGTGACTCAAGCATTTCTCTGGGCAGTCTGTTCCAATGCTTGATAACCCTTGTTGTGAAGAATTTTTTGATGTCACTTAACCATCCACAGAAGTTGAGGATGAGGTTTTTCTCTCATGCTGTCATTTTTGGCACTCCCTCAGCAGAACTCCTCTCTGACTCACCCCAACCTGCCCATGCACCCCACAGCCTGGCAGGGCTCCCCCAGCCAGCTGTGCCAGCTGGAGCAAAGGACATGCTGCCCTTCAGTCGTTTGTTCAGAAAGCACTTCAAACCTTTCAATGTAAACAAAACCTTTTAATGTAAACTGAATTTCTGTAAGGACTGTAAAGCCTTAAAGATACATATATGTCTAACAGGACAAGATTCAAACGGAAAAATACTTCTTTAAAAAATAAGTTATATACAGACTGCCATTCCTGATCAGAATGACAACATAAAAACCAAGTACAATTCAATCATTCTGACAGTCTGCATTTCATGTCCATGCTAAGTAACTATAAATAATCATTTTTCATTTCAGTTGCTTCACATCCTCATTTTTGCCTTATTTCTCCTGGAATTACAGTATCAGCTGGGCACTGGTAGTTCTGATAGACCTTACAGCAGAAAAGCCTTTTAGCTTTTCAGACTTGAAAGTTGAGTTGGGGAAGATGTTCGACACTATTTTCATGGTTAACACCACATGGAGCTGGTTGCTACACAGTACATAAAACTTGGGCTAGCACAATATTTGGTCTTTTTCTTTTACACTAGAACTGAACACACCAATCACAGTTAACAGTGAAATGAATCCATAAAACCAAACTAGGTGATTGCTTCTCTCCTATGTATGTGCTGCTGCATCTGTGGTGTGTGGAAATCTCTCACTGCTCTGCAGGGTATCTTTGAATTGGACATGTTTGTTTGTGCATTGCCAGATTTACTTTTCCCAGTCGAAAAAATGGTTTGTGATTACAGCACAACTTTTGCAGTATGGCATGCAAACTAACTTGTACAGCATTGCAAATTCTCAGAAGATCAGGCAAAAACATGACAGATTTGAAGCAACTTATTAAATTTCTGGAAGTGAGCTAAAATTTAGGACAAATACCTGAAGAATATTACCATGGAGGTATAACAACTCTTCTGTGGGCTTCTGAGATGAAAGCTGGCCTATTTGACTTTTCTGACTGTTCTTCTCCTAATATTTTCTTTAGCTTCCAGTACTATGTGGTTGTTTGCAGAACTATGCTTTGCACGGCTGGTTTTATTGCTTCATTTCTTCTGCACTTGCCTATCTATGTAATTGCCTTTGCTGTCCTCTGACTGCCTTTAATCTGTCTGATCAGCTTTGCCTCACTGTCAGGTGAGACATATTATTTATGATGTGTCAAATTCTGGAACTTCTATAAAAGAATGACTAACAACACTGTAAGTTTGGGCACAAATTTTGCAGGATACTCTATTTTAGCAAATCATAGTCCTTGGCCTGAAAAGAAGATTTGTGACAGGAGTTGGTGGTCGCATGACAACGTGGGCAAGCATCTGGCAGCACAGCTAAAAGTAGTTCATTTCTAGTTTAATGTGTCCCCAGCCCAGCTACTCTTGCAGGGATTGCAGCCTTGGTTACAGATTAACACCAAATTCCACCTTCACCTTATTGATTAGGGTGTGGTCAATAGATGCAGCAGTTCACACAGCAGTGTCTGGGGTCTGCCTTGTAATCCTACATTGATACAGACCTACATTTATGTAGGATTATATTTGTGTAGGATTACATTTATGTAGGATAACGTAGAATTATACATTTATAAATATAGAATTACATTTGTACAGTCCTAAAATTACATTCAGCCCTTTGAAGGCAAACACAAGGCTGATGTGGCCCCCTGTGAAAATGAGTTTGATAGCCCTGATCTAGATCTTCTTGAGACGTCTTCTGGAGCATCAAAACCTCTTCAGGGCATGCCAGAGTGTCTTAGCACGGCTGTGAAAGAACAGCAGGAGGCTGTAACTTTCTGCAACCTCTGGCAGCTTCTAACAACCTCCTTAAAAAAAAATGTTGGCCAGATAGCTGTAAACTGTTTTCATTCAAAACTGTTCTTATCTGTATCTGATGTCAAGATGTGGATACTTATGGAGATAAAGGATTACTCTGGTATTTGAGCCTTCCAAGATGATAGAGTGAAGCACACTGTTGCAAGGGGGAGAAGTCAAATTTCACAGATGTCACTGGTCACCCAAACCCTGCAGCAAAATTTATAGAATACATGTTACTGATGCACCAAAAAATCTGTAACGTATTAACTTCTGCAGGACCAGGTAGGAAGCACGGTTAGGGTACCGAGCTTGGAATATTCTCTGGATATTTTGAATATATAGTCTCTTTTTCAGGGAGAAACGAACTAACTTTTCTGTTCTAAAACACTTGATATTTATGTTCAGCTACACTAGAGGGTTTTTTTTTTCTCTTCATGGAGGACAAAAGGAAGTTTGTAAGACAGGTTTATTGACTGTCTAGAGTACTTTATATTCCAGTTTCTTTTGTCACCTACACCAGCTATCACATGTGTTTTCAGCTTAGTTCAAATGCTTTCAGCCAGACTGATGTCTGGGTTTTTATTTCACAGAGTGTCTGGGTTCTGGCTGAGGGGATTCAGAGCTCCACTGAGCATTCTGTGCTTCCACACAGAGCACATACAGAACACATGCTTCACACATCTGCCAAGAAACAGAACTGTTCTCTGCTCTACCATGCTGCACTTTTCCTGCTCCTCTAAAGCATAAAAGTGTGTCCTACTAGCTTTTCTTATCTGTCTGTCAAACTAACTTTCTTCATGCCACACCACTGATTTGTAGTTCTGAGGACTGCTGTGCAAGTACCTATCGTATGGTATCATAAGAGTTATTTTTTATGCATTATGTCTCTTAGTTTTGATTACCAGTTTCTACAAATTATGCTGCTTCTGTATCAGGCTAGGTATAGAGACATGGTTGACATGAGTACATTTTCATAAACTGGACACGTAGCATCTGTTTGCTCTTTTTTTTTGCATGAGCTTTTTTGGGGGAAGTGTTTTTTTGTTTTGTTTTAGATTTGCTTTTAAGTTATCTTCCTTTTCTGATTTCTCATGAAGTATGCTGCTGACTATCTTGTTTAAACAGTGTTCAAATGAAGCCTGAAGCAAGAAAATTAATCTGTAATTCTTTTGGACAGCTACACAGTAAAAAAGTAAGGCAGAAATCTTTTTAGGCAAGCACAGGGTGAACATGTACCAAAGGTAGGGCTCTTTTTGAAACATTTTCGGTATAAGCTTTAGACATGTGGCCCTCAGTGCCATTGCAATAGTTCTGCTTAGTTCTTTCCCTGCCACCTGTAGTGCTGATACTAACAGCTTGGTGATGGAGATACATCAATCACAACAGACTTTACAAGTGTTCTTAAATTAACTATTTATGAATTCGAAGTACCATAAATATACCTGGGAGTATACACAGTATAAACAGAAAGAAATCTGATTACATGAAGTAAAAATAAGCACATCTTCAACTGCATCTGCTTAAGGGTAACAGAAGAAGGAAGAATAGGCAGACTTTGTAAGGGTTTGATAAGATATCACACAATAACCAAAGAATTGTAGCCAAAGAAGATATGGACTACATAGGTGGACTGTAGAGTGGGTGAAAAACTATGTGAGTAGCCAGACTTGGGATCATGTTCAACTGTTGGAAATCTCTCACTTAAACTGTGCATAATTTCAAGAGGTTAGGTGTTTTAATAAGTAACAACAAGGTACTGTTGGAAATCTAACATGTGCCAGGCTACAAATGATGTTCCTGAGCTGCTGGTATTGTGCTTCTACTGTTTAATGTATCCACTGAAAATCTGGAGAATGAGGCAGGAGGGCACCCTACAGGGACAAACCACAGAAGGTCAGGACTGCCTGTCAGAGGAAAGAGACCTTGGCAAGCAAGGATGGACAAGGAGAAATACTATGAGTTTCCAAAGAGACTCATGTGAAGTCCTACACCCAGGACAGACTAGCCCTGTGCACTAACACAGATAGGGAAGTGACTCATACTCAACAAGCTAAAAATGTCAGCAGCGTGTTCTTGCAGTATGCAGACTGGCTGCATACCGGGCTACTTCATGAAGAATATAACCAGTAGGTCATGGCAAGTGATTATTTCATTCTACTTAGTTCTTCTGTGACCTGATCCGAAATAATGTCCAATTTCACATAGACTCACCCCTTCTTCGGAAAATCTCTACTCCTCCAATTTACATACATACTGAAGACAGTAGTATGGGTCAGCCAAATCCTTCTCAGAAGGCCACAGCAAGAAAATAAGAGGCAAAAGTCACAATTAACAATTGCAGAAATTCTGCCTGTGATAACTTTTCTTGTGTATTCACTAAGAAGGCTCAACCACTTAACCACTGTCTAGATACCCTGTAGAAGCTCTGTTTTCAGAAACTTTCAAAGCACCTGGGAGGGCCCTGAGTTATTTGTTCTAACCTTGAAGTTAGACATTCTCTGAGCAAGGACTGGATTAGAGACCGCCATGATCCTTTCCAGATCAGTTTTTCTGTTTCTATGAGTCTAATATTTACTAAGGCAAAGAAAAGAAAAAAAAAAAAGAAAAAAAAAAGAAAAAAAAAAAGATTAAAAGATGAGGAAGTATGGTGGAAAGTAATTATAATAATAACATCAGTAATAGATAAAACATGGATATAAAGTACTTTTTGTTCTTCTGGTAAATCAAACTGTTACTGGTGCATATTAATATGTTCTGTTGATGCACTCTGGATTAAGTAACTGCAAGCATTAAGTTTCAGAGGAAGTTTTTATCCCTGTGATTACAACAGCATGAACTGTTGGATGATCTGAGTTGCATCTGGCTCCGTTCTGATAAAAGGAGATGCCTTGGATTTTTGTGATCTCCTCTGACACAGTTGCAGCTTTTTGTATTTTACTGTTGGTCTTGAGTTTGATAGCATGGCTCACTCTGGCAATTCCCCACCTCCATGGCTGTTATAAAGATATTTATCTGCCATAATTTTTTTTTTTTTTTTCATGTTACTGCTTTCTGACTAAGTAATCCTGTGGAATCTAGCCACTAAGGGTAGACCTATGGTCTCTTTGAGGTTTTGTGTAGCCTGTATTTCTAGAATTTCTAATTTTCTTTGCTTTGAAAGATGTAAGAAAATTCTTTACAGACCTGTGTGATCAGATTGGAGTACATTTTACAGACTCTAGAACTTCTTATATTTTGTGTAAAATATATGCTTTTCCCTTTTCATGCTTTGTTGCTTTTGGAAGTAAGGAGCATTCCTGTGCAGTATGCCAGTGTACTGGCAGATATTGAGCTAATGATGTGAAGTGCCTCTACACAGTGTCAGGGTGAAGAATGCCAGTCTAAACTTTCAACTCTCTACCTCACCCCCAAATAAAAAACAACAGTGCTTTGTAAACACTGAAAGCTGAGGGTTATACTGTTCCTTTGGTGAAGGAAAACTGGTGGAAATGGCCAGACGACAGCTCGCCTAGCAGCAGAGCCAATGCAAATATCTTGAGACCATATTTCGGACGGAGCAGAAACAATGACGCCTGGCAGTAGCCTGCTAGTCTGGTGATCCAAAGCTGCTGCAATGGTGTCAATTTTCTCCCAGGTCACCACCTAAAAGATTCTTAGAGCCACTGCAGCCTGAATAAAGGGAAATAAATTGGACACGTAATGTTGTTCCTATGCAAACAGCCATACTGAGTCATCCTTCCCAGTATATATAATAAGTGGTGCAGTGCAAACACAAATTGACTGTGAACATCGATATCTGTACTTTCCTAAACTTCCTTTTTTAAAACTCAGTTTGAATTCATACAGGGAGATAATGTCAAATACACACCCAAGAGGAAGGGTGGATTATATTGCTATTTTTATAACTACCATAATTCATGTTTATTTGAAATCATCCCCAGCCATGCTCTTCTGCATGAAAATACCTTTTTCTGTACTCTCTGGGATGACTAAGTAGTTAGAGAGGTGAATAAGTTCAAAGAACTTTGTCACAGATGTGCGTGTGTACATGAAAAGGCAAGCAGATGTTAGAGGGATTATAATGGAGGGAGGTTTTGGTTCTTCTATCACTACCAGAATAGAGAAGCAGCCTTAATATAAATAATATAAGTTTATAAACATATATGCATTTTCATGCATTGTAAATAAGTTTATACATACATATAAAAGGGAACAGAATTAGAACCGTGACCCTCAGTAGCAGAAATAAATATATGAGCAAAAATAAAGTAAATAACCTGCTGTCTTCTACCATAAGATTTCTGTTTACTGTCATCTGGCATGGTGACAAACATCTCCCAAATTCCCTGTGATTCCAAAACATAGTATCTGGGCATGATCAAATGCAAAGGGGGCCATCAGAGCTAAAATGAGTCTCTGGACATAAATCAGTGTTTCTGTAAATGTCTGCAGAAACTGCAGAATTTTAGCAGTGAATTCTTATTATTTCAGGCTAAATGACTTACTGAGACATTTCAGAACAACTTTCAAACTATTTTGGAGTATTTTGGATCAAGGAGGTGTTCATTTTTTTGTGTGTTTAAAATATCAATTCAAAGGTGGGATTCTGCTGGCGAAAAGCAGATCACATAGATAGATACATAATATCTATAGATATATAAAAATATAGATACATGGATGGATACATAGATACATAGTATATACAAGTTGGAACTAATTACCCAAGGTTCCCTTTGTAGTCAGTGGAAAGAAACAGAAATAATACACCAACTCAATTCACCCAAATGTGGGAGTCAAAGTTAAGACAGCCTAAGCTGTTACGTAGAGGTAACTATTTCTCTTCACTGCCTGCGAAGGGAGCTGAGGGTGATCAGCTCAAATGTGGACATACACCTTGCAAGTCAAACGGTAAGAATGACACCTGAACACAAGTAGCTTCAGTTATTTTGGATTGGAATTTGAGTACTTTAACTCCAAAATCAAGTATAGGACATCATAAATGTACTTCAGTTTTAGATATGTCTCCTCCAGCTTCTCACTTCTGTCATTGATTGTGTCCATCAGAGAACAGAAAAGATGTAGCAAGACTTTCACAGAGGTATATATCTAGCTCTTGCCTTCTCTTTCTCCCTCTCTATACATGTAGGTATTTCTCATTCATTCTCTCAAGTTAAGCATGTTTTTCACTCCCCAAGGACCACTTCCACAATTTTTTCTCAGGTATTCTCAAGCAAACTTTCACAGAATTACAAATGGTTAAGGTTGGAAGGGACCTCCAGAGCTTATCTAGTTCACCTCCCCTACTCAAGAAGGACCACCTAGAGCCAGTTGCCCAGAGTGATCTCCAGGCAGCTTTTAAATATCCCCAAATTGGGAGACTCCACTGCCTCTCTGGAGTCTAATGACAGTCTCCACAACCTCTGTGGAGTCTTTCAATTTATATTATGTCCTCCTCTTTGATGTCCCCCCAATGCCTTCAGTATTGTTATATCTGCTTTTCTTGAAAACTTGTTCTTTGGGTTTTGGAATGTAACCTTTCCTGTCTTTTTTTCTATTTGATTCCTCCTGTATACTTCAGCGAATCTGTCTCCTTTTACCTTTCCATTCTCTGTGAACAATCTTCCATATTCTTTTGTTCCATTTTCTACTCACTGTATTTTCTGTATTTCAGTAATTCTTTCTGCAAATACAAATTGATCTGCATACTCTGAATGGATATCTTGTAGTTGTTGCTTTTCCTTTTGCTTTATCCTGTCTTATCCAATTTCCTGTGTTCCCTGCTGCCTTTCCTCAGTTATGTTGACAGTCAGGATGGTGATCCTGACTGGTCATAGGCATAGCCACTTATACAGTAGATAACCACATCCGAACAACATCAAATTTAGTATTATATACCAAATCTGCTGTGACAGTTGTTGCAATGTCTCATTCATTTTGCCTTACTTGTGATCTTGATTGCCATATAAACTATCATACCAGCTTGCCTTAATTTTAATCATCTCTGATTCAATATTGTAACACTAGCTTCACCTCTAACCTTATTAATACTTTTTGCCATTGATTTTTCAAACTTTATGAATTGCAAGGAAGTGATTTTGATTTTCCCTCATTGTGCCCCTTATATTTAATTTAACAGGCAGATAGCTGTTTTGTTGTTTCCCTCAAAATCCCTCCTTAAACTTTCTTTCCATGACAGAGAAGGACACTAGCAGTTGCTAAACTGGTGATGTGCTGTGATCAGTTTTGCCTCATGACTTTTTCACAGTCCCTGATTTGTCTGACTGCATTTAGTGATTCTAAGTGATACTAGATTCAAGTGTGAACTCTCCTGATAAAGAACAACAATGTTGTTGTTGTTTCTCAATGCCACATCATCTAAAAGGACTTGGTCCATAAGTCTGTCTTCAGTAGTTGATTAATAAAGACAGTTCAAAATTAAAAAATGTTTACAATACAATTGTGTTGTTCATATGCTGTAGCATCATCCTTATTCATTTATTAGGGTAATATTTGTGCCTGTGAGCTGCAAGTAAAATTTCAATCCTTTCTGTGCATGAGGGGAATGTAATTAGATTATGTGCCTCTAGATCCATGCCATCTTGAGTAAAATTTTTAGTAGCACCAATGACTAGATGGTACAGGAGATAATAAAACACTAGAAAAACTGATTGTTAAAACATATTATTGACTGTAATAAGCTCTTTAAGATTTATCACTGTGAACCAATGCAGTAGAAGCATTTTGTTTTCACTATCATCTTCAAATATTTTTCTGATGTGTCTATAAAATACATGTTCTGTGACACTGATACTTACATGCTACTGCTATTTAGACACCTAATAAGTCAACAGGAGTTGCGATAAGCACCAAGGGACTATCAGTGGCTGCACTTGGCTGGAATCGTGTTGAAGTCTATGAAACTTCTTTAGTTTACACTCACTAAAGAGCTAGCAGACAGTCTGCAAAAAAAGCGAGAGTTCCATGCTGGCTCCTTTACAAGTGTAGCAGTTCAAACAGAGTCTGGCAGTGGATTAATAATGTGACTCAGGGATGTGACAGTTGCTGGGACCTTGTTACAGTCAGAACTAGACTGGAATGTGAGAACGGTAAATCATAAAATTGTCTGAAAACACATGAAATCTTATTGACCTGATGACAGAAAAACAGTTCAGACTTGTGACATCTCCCAAGCTTCTTTTATCAGGTTTATAAGATTTAAAGGGAAAGTTCAGGGCAAGAAGAAACTAGTGATGAGATGAGGAGGTTTTCTTTGCTATGTGTAGACAATACTGTAAACTGTACATTGTTCATAAATCTTATTAAAATCTGTACAGTTTCATATAGTCATATTAAAATTCACAAGGTTTAAGAACTGTGGTACCCAGAGGGATCATAAAGTACATTCACTTTTTTTTTTTTCCACATAAAAACCAGAATAAATCTCCAAGTTGGATTTTGTCCAATGCTGCTTTTTTTTTTTTTTTTCATTCTATTTTATTTTTAAGAGCTCTGCATGCTGTTTATGAGAACTTATAGTCCATTCATACAAAAAGACACACTGAGTTGACTGCATGATAATCATTGGTACAATCTAGCATGCAGTGAGGTGATGTGTTCCAAGTGAGAACATGAAAATAATGCTTTAGATGGCATAGTAACCTGCTTATCAGTGCTTGCTACTGGTTACATATCTCTTAATTCTGTGGTTTCCTACATCTCTTTACTTTTCACAGTATTTGCATCTTTCCAACACCAATGTTTTCCAGTGTATGACTATCTCATAGAAATCATCCTCATTGTCTTTGCTTCAATCTAGAGCAATTAAACCCTGAGCAATGTCTGTAGCAGTCCAAGACCTGTCTGAGAGTGGATCTACCCAGAGAAACTTTCTTAAGCACAGATATTGCTCCTGTTCTTTCAGGTACAGGGGAAAGGGACCATCAACTTATGGCAATACTTGAAACATTCTGTTCTTTCTTTCCATCAGCCAGAGCAATTAACCCACTGACAAGCAAAGCTTTACGTAAATGTTGTTTCAACAACCAGTGAGAGGCTTGGGGAGGTGGAGAAGGAGTAAAATCTTCCTGGATTTGAGGGCCGAAGATAAAAGAGGCTGTCTGATATCTTTTGAAGATAAGCGTGGAAGCAATTAGTCATCAGATTTGATCATAAAAGAGCTTCAAGGGGAAAGAGAGTTCAAGATGCATACCTGCTTAGAACAAAAGATTTTGTGATTTCTAAAATTCAATGGCTTGAAAATCCAAGAGTATTTCAGCTAGGAAAAAACAAGGCTCATCTTAATCTCTTTATTGGAGGTAAAAATTTTAAAAAGCAGAAATAATTTTCTATATGCTTTGATCATTCAAATGAGTTCATTCACGTATCTTTGTATCCCAGTCATAATTTCTTCATGATTAGTGGAGAAACAATAATTAGAGGATACATACTGAGTTCTTAAAATATAATTTTAATTTTAAACTGTATCTTTTTTTTTTTTTTTTTTTTTTTTATTATTATTATTATCCTGCCACTTGGGAGCAGTAGGTTTAATATGTCTTTGGGTTAAATATAGGCTTGGCTGATGAAGTCTATACTTGTCTAGGCAATTAATTAAAATGTTAAAGTTATTTTCAATACCAAAGTAAAAGATGAGGGAGCCTGAAGGCGAAGAGCTGTGTATATTTGCCAGGCAATATGTTAGAAAATTTACAGAGCACCTGTTCACAGCAAGTTTGAATGCAACTAGTGCCATAAAGCTTCTCCAAATGAGTAAATAATATTCATCCTGAAGTTTTGTTGTGGGGGGACACCAGAAGGAGATCGAATTTATGTTTGACTTTCTAACATAGAAGAAATGAATGTTTCCAAAATAGTCTGGCCTCAGAAATTGCAGAACTACTAATGGGATTCTTTCACAATGAGTTGTGGCTAAATATCGTCTATCCTGCGAGTTTCCTTGTACACAGCCAGGAAGTAAGAAAAGTATAATAGTTACAGGAGAAGCAGAATTTATGAAGCCTGGTTTCCTGGAAATTTCATACAGTTTTCTCTTGTGTGGTTGCTGCAGTATCTAACACTGCTTGACCTCTCTGGGCAGATTTTTATTCATCACTGCAGGTCATTATCTGGGTATTTTTCCTTTAATCAAGTACCAATGTTTTAATAATATTTTTATATCCCTCTGTCAGGTATGAGTAAAACTGGGTAATAAGTTGCAAAAATGTTTGGAAGCAATGGAGAGCTGGAGATGGGTAAAGAATAAAAAATATGGTATGCTTTTGGGACAAAAGCTTGTTCAGCAATCCTAACTATCCTGCACCAAGGTGTGCTTATAGTGGATGGGTACACCCCTAAAGCATTATTTTAAAACAGTGTTTGTTCTCTGGGACATTACAGTTTTGATCTGCCTGTACTACATGAGAACTAGTTACTGGGCATAATAATAATAGAAAAAAATCCGTAGCTGGACTTGGTTTTTATTAAAGATATTAATTTTTAACACTGATTTCATCCCAATCCAGAGTGAAGAGGTTTTGATACTGACTTTGCCATCATTTTAAATAAACTTTATGTTGTTAAATATCTCTCCAAAGGACAAAAACAAATATATCTATAGGAAAACTAGAGCTCTATATGTATTTGTCTGTACATTGGCATTGGAATTATGAAATAGATTCACACAAAATCTAATGAACTTAAGTAAACCTGAAAACATAGCAATAGAACTGGCTTCTTTGTGATTCTAGATATTCTAGGAATATAAAGACTTTGACATTTGATATTCAAGTCTCTGTAGACAATAACTTCTATGAGAGGCTTTTTGTTTATTTCAGTAAGGTGTAAGAAATTATCTTAATGAACTTTGAAATAGAACTTGATTACCTTTTTCTCTGAGAAAAAAAAAAAAATCTAACCTACAGCTCATTGCTACCAAGAGAGGCTACAGGAGTTTATAAAGTTTTAATTCATGTGTGTGTTTGGAGAGTTGTGATTCCCTCATCACAACAATCTGTCTTGGCTTAGTGTTGAAAAGTAGCATCATCTTGATTGTCACCAAAGCTGTTGCACAGTTCTCAAGCCTGGGAAGAGGAAGGACTAATATTTTAAAACATATACAGCAATCAGTTCTGTTAGAAGGTTAATGGCCTCTTCATTTGTTTTCACAAAATAAATACCAAGTTTCTTCCATTTCCAGTCTGCTCACTCAATCACATTCTAGTTAAAACACTGCAAAATTAGTTGCATGTGAGTGGAGTTACCTCTAGGGGATTAATTGCTCAAAACAGATGTAGAGTATCTCCCCAGTCTGACTAGCTGTTGCTGTTCTGCATCAAAATCCTGTCAATAGAAGCTGGCTGAGGTTGCCCTTTGCAAGAGATGCTCAACTTTTAGCCTCCAGGCCCTGTGGATGTTAGAAGAATGACAGGAGACAAAGTCTTGCTGAGGAGAAACCCAATTGTTTTTTCATACTGCAGCAAATACCCAGCTGATCCCAGATACATCTTTCACCATTCAGCTCCCTTAAGGCTCCAGTTTATCCTCTGGCCTTGTTGCCTTCAGTGGGATTTGAGGACATGGTCAAAATTTGAATTTTTTTTCTAGACATAGAGGAAGGGAATGTCAGAGACTACATGTGAATATTTGTGACACTTGAGAGTCAGGTAAAATATTTAATAACTTGCTTCCTCTCACCTTTTTTTCCCCAGCCCTTGTCCTTCCCTGAGCCCTTTATTATCAAACCAGTACACACTATAAAACTCTGTGCTACAGTCAAGTCTCTGCTGAGAGTTGGAAGGTGAAAGAGAGAACAGGAAAAACAGTTCTTCTTACTTAATGAAATATTTCATTTAAGACAGAGCTGGACAGTTTTACAGCTTTTACCTCTGTTTGATAAAAAGGAAATAAGAAAAAAAAAGCCCACACATTTTTTCTTTTTTCTTTTTTTTTTTTTAATAAGAAAAAAATCAAATATTCTCGAAGCCTTCTTCCTTACCTTAATTTAATGGTTATATTCATAGTTTTTTCATTACCTGTAGTAATATGCCAACTATAGCTATATTACATGACTAAAATGATTTGGGAAGCAAGAATACTTTTGTATAAGAAGAGTCAACTAAGAAGGTTAACGAAAAAATGACTTAAAAGCTTTCATTCATTCATTCATTCATTCATTCATTCATTCATTCATTCATTCATTCATATGTTTTTGGTTTAGGATTTTTTTAACTGTAGTTTTTGAGTTATATCTTTCACAGTGCTTTTCAATACATGTACAGGGTAATTTTGAAAACACCTGAAATAGGAATGATTTTTTTTTTCTCATTATAATTTTTATAGGTACTAGTGGTTACGAGTGCACTAAATATTTAAGACCAGCCCTTAAGAAACTATTCAGCTATTAGCTTGGCAATTTGAAACTCATCTTCTTCAAAATAAAGGCTAGTTTATCCCATTAGTTGCACCTGAATATCTCAGTGATGCAAATCATTAAATGTAATTATGATTCATATTGTTATGTGCAATCTCCATTCTTGCTGTTTAATAGCCCAGTCCTTATAAATTAGGCTGAACAGACTTTGATAAATTAAATTAATCTTTTTCCTTAATATGAAACATCTTTCATTTATTTTCCATACAAGAAGCCAACCATTGATTTACCAACAGCATGTAACAGGATGTATCTTACATTATCTCCCTACCAAATTTCAAAGAGTGTGTAATTTTTACATATCAGAAAAAGATCTAGAGCTGTTATAGTTAATGCTAAAAAAGTATATTGGAAAGGCTTTGAAAAGTCCCTGTTTCAGGTTTAAATCAATCTCTTACATGTGAAAGATTGAAATAAAACCTTTCTGGAAGGGATTATTCCTATTGTGAGTTCTTTGCCTCTTTTCTCAAGCAAATTATTTTTGTCACTAAGGCTACAATATTAGAATGGAGTACAGATTTGCTTTAAAGTGTCATTACTTATCTCTTGGTGGGCAGAAGATCTTACCGCTGTCACTTACACACAGAAGGCTTTTTATTTGCTTGTGTGTTTGTGTTATCTTCTCTTTAGTATCCTTAGAAGCTTTAGCACCTGGGGAAAAAAAAAAATAAAAAATACAGGCTTCCTTTTCTGAAAATTTGTGGCATCCCACTCTGGTATATAGGGTCTCAAAATATACATTTTTTTTCAGAGATATGAGACTGATCAGCCAGGCCTAGTGCTACTCCAGCTCTTTTCTGCAAGGCACAGACACTGTTTAACTTCTATGCAGTCTGAGTGAAGCTCCAAACGATGGCAGCCTGATTTCTACAGCAGCATTTGAATAGGTAGGAAATCAGCTCCTAGGCATGAGAACAGGTCTTGTACCTCCTTGAAAAGTTCTGTCCAACAGATGTGAGTGAAGGTTCTGCTAGAAGATATGCCATCTGAAAACTTCCCACCACTTGATATGATTTTTCTTTTTCTTTTTTTTTTTTTTTTATACTGCTCGGCAGCATGACTTTTCTTCTGCTTGCTTCACCCATCTGTTTTCTGTAGAAAAGAAAACCACCATCATGCACTGAGTTGTTTTAAAGAGAGTTGGAGAGGTTTTTAACTATGCTAATCCTTTTCTTCTATTTCATTTTTATTCTATGTTTGTCCAGCATAAACTTCAGTTTTTGTTCAGATTTAATTTTCTTCCTATTTATTTATTTACTTATTAAGGGAAAATGCATATGAAAATGACAGGTTTTGACTAGTATCATATTTTCATCTTTTCTTTTTTTGTACAGTTCCAGCTATGTGGTGATTATTATGGAGCGGAGTAGTCAACCAGCTAGCTGCAGAACTATCTTGAAATGACGATGTAGCAGTGGGAGTGCATTGTGACACCCACACCAATGAGTGTGACATCTTAGCTACAGTGCCATAAGGCACGTAAGGCCTGGATGGCAGTGACTCCAGGGCCCATTGTACAGAGCAGGCATTCTCTGAGAGGCACCAATGTCCCTTCAACCACCCCCTTATTTTTCTGTAGGTTACGATCAGTAGTACAAACACAGCATGGATGTCAATCTTGACACTCTACTTGTGAAAAGTGCCTGGAGGAATATCATAATGCATGTCCAAACCCTAAATTAAAATATTAAGTGATGTTTTTAAGAAACATTCTTCACCTGAGTTATCCTGGCCTAGAGGTGGTGTCATGACAGTGGTTGGAATTACATAATAGATAAGTAAAAGAAAACACCTACCTGCAGTGTGTCTTCTGCAGAGGATCTGAGTGAATCAAACTGTTCTTATTTGAATAAAGTTTATGAACAATGTAAATCTTAAATACTCTATATATACCCATAACAAAATATGCCATATCCTCAGCCTAAACTTTTCCTTTAACTCTTATAGATATGATAAAAGAAGTGACACAAGTTAAACTGCAGAGCTAACTTGCCCAGAAGAGGAAACTCAGGACAGCTGGTCTCACTGCAGTGCCTTGTATCTTCTACAGGCTGCACTGAAACCAAGAGCCCAGAGGAGGACTTTCTGTATGGGAAAGCATTGACGGAAAGTAACTGATAGCTGTGGTGAAATAGAGGATGTACTCATTGTGTCATGTGAAATTAGAGACAGCAAATGGTACTTTCTGATGTGTTAAATAAGGAAGTACTAAGTACAATAAAATCATGTTACTTTTGCAATATATGTAACTAAATAGACCATTATTGTAATACTGTGTCACATTCAAATATTAAGGTATTATAAGAGATATTAATAAAGTAAAAAGGGTTCAGTCAAATGTTATGTATGTAATTCATTACACAGCTAATTTCCTGGACCAACATTAAATCAAATTATCTTTTTTTTCCTCTTTCGGAATTTTCAGGCTGTTAAATATTTTTCTTCTTTTTCTTCAAAGCAAAACTGACCTCTTTCTTTTGTTCTCTCTTGTTTCTCTCCCCTCCGCCTCCCCATATAGGATCAGAAGTGCCTGTTGTCTAGGGCACTAGCTCAGAATGGAGAAAGCTCACAGTCAGGTCCCTGCAGAGGGAGTGTTGATACATCATTAATCTACCACTTTTGCTGATGAAAATGAACCAGAGGAACTGACAAAGAGCAAATGCTCATTGTATGAGACAGATTGTTCAACAAGCATTCTTGAACAGACTGAACAAATATTAAAGCTGCCCCAGACTAAGTTAACAGTATATATCAAAATTGTTTACTGGAGATGATCACATGTGAGAATAATTACTTTTTCATTGGTCTAGAGGAAGAACAAGAGAAGGGTTCAATAGATCTACGAGTGTGCGCTGTGCAAGACTCGGGTTCAAATCACCCTGCATGCCAGAGGCCATACTCAGCTCAGTTGGATCCACTTTCTTTCATTTCCTTGCTTATTTATACCTGAAAGATATTTTTAGGAAATTATTTTGAAAAAAAAAAAAAATCTAAATTCTAACTTCATAAATTTCTACAAGCTTACATTTTCTTGTAAAAAACCTTCTGTTGAAAACTTCCCAGACTCCTGTACCTCAGCCTGTGAAGCATGGAAGCTCACACTTTCTAATCTAATTTTCTGAAGTCATCAAGAAAAGTATGAGACAAACTATGCAATCTGGGTGTCAATCACAGACATCTTTTGTTGTCTTTTGAACAAGAGTGAATTTTTGTTCTTAAGAGGTAAGTATTTATGTATGCCTGCTGTAAAACCAGTGGTTTATCTGTTTTGACAACATTCAATCTCAGTATACATTTTATACCCAGTATGAGAGAAGCACCATGATAAAAGATTACAATCTATCTGCCTGAATAATCTACTGGAGATTGATTGGTATAAAAATCTAATTTTATCTATACACTCAGGAATCACATGATTTTAGGGCAGTCATAGAAGGAATCACTATATAATTGTATTAGTTTATTGCTACTGGCTTAATATAAGATTCTAAGTAGTCTCATTTGATTTTCTTGTCAACTGTAATGTCTTGGACAACTTTGAAAAGTGTCCATTTTATTAGCTGTTCACAGGAGACATTTTCAGAGCCGCTTTCTTGCTCACAGTTTGTATTGAACTGGAATTGTTCAGAGTCTCTGGGAAAAGAAAACAAAAACAAAAGCAAAAAACAAAAAGCATTGTAAACCAAAGACTAATTTCTGAATTGTCTCCGTTATTGAAAATTACTGTACTCTTCTGCTGAAGGGTAGTAAAATCAGATTTCTGTTAAAACAGCTGCATCTCTTATCTGAAAATTGATAACTTGCCTGTAGTATTTCTAAGTTGTCAGAAATGACTCACAATTCACATCAGTAATTGTTGGATCATATAGAACATGTGCTATTGAATCAAGTTTTTGGTAAGCTGAATTCCTCTGTATGGATTTGGTGGTTCTTTTTAAATAAAGAAAAAGTGCATATACTTGAAATATAATTTTTATAGACAGGAAGGATTATTATTGAACCTACATCTCATGATTTTGTCTACTGTATGTTGAGCTAAATCACATTTTGAGATTTTATTTCAATAGAAATTTCTCTTGAAAGTAGTGTAACTTTCTAAATAGCTGTCTAGGTATTGAAAAAGCTCAATGTAGGACAGAAAGTGGCTTTTATTTAACACTTACTTAAAATAAATGATGAATTAAGATCTACCTTACACTCCTGATTGATCTTCCAACACTTTGAATACATGTGCAAGGGAATGACAGCTGCATGAGCAGTACTAATTTAAGTAATTTTCTTATCATGCTACTTTTGACAAAAATAACGAATATTGCTTTCATTCCTTTCTATATCTCAATTACTGTCAGATTATAGCTTATTTAATAATGAAAACCCACACTTCTGCAAGGCAAAAGCTCTGCATTTAAAAGATCGTCAAGTAAACTTAGGTTTAAAAGATGCTCATGTTCCTGGGTTACAAGACCAAGCACATTATGCTCTTGATTTAGGAGGATGGTACAAATTAGATAGAATTAGAATTATTAATTTTCTCTTGTAGTTCCAGATGGTAATCCTCTAGTGGAAAATGGCAAAGCAGATTTCAATTTCAAGCTAAAATTTGCATAACGTTGTCCTGGACACTTTTCTTAAGCTCTATATCCACCTAATTTTTCATATTCTTTTTCCTTTTTACCTGACATCAGATACTTTTTCCAGCTTTTAAATCTTGGCTCTGTTCCTCTCCTGTCTGTTCTCTCCTTCCAGTCCTCTTAGTTCTGCTCAGGTTGTCTTTGTTTTCTTAAGCAGACAGATGTGGCTGTAGCACTCAGCCCTCTGCACACCTGGATTCATGGCCTCAGGCTTGAGAATGTGCAAAAAGAGTCGAAGTTTACCCTTTCCTCAACAGGATTTTTACTTTTTTCCTATAAAGCTGTTTCTTCTTATCGATATGCTCCAAGTCCCTGCATTTATCTGAAGCTTTCCTTCTCCATGAAGGTATATCCATAATTCAAAATAATCTGATGATTTGCTTTCTAGTGATCAAATAACAAACAGTTAAACACCAGTAATAGAATTGTACTTCCTGAACATGCTGGACTTTGGTACCCTTGTGCAGATATATCTGCAAGGTGGTTTTATTTCAATCATTTGTCTTGTGTTTCTCAGAACTTCCGACAAGCAAGGAGAATCTTCAGCATAGTCAGAGGTTTCCTTAACAAGTTATGCATTAGCTAATGGCTTGTTAGTAGAAGATGTTCATATAGAAGCACAAGGAGAAGAACTTAATATTTGAAAATAACTAAAATAACATGAAACAAATATAATCAGACTCTTCTGCTTATAGCATAGTTTGCACTGCAGTTAGAACTTGGAAGCTCTTCTGTATTTGTGGAAGGCGAAGTTACTTGCAAGATGAAGAGTTATGATGTTGCTGTTTACAGTGGTTAGAAACATGATGTTTGGCAAGTCTCATTTTCAGGAGTTGGCTTGACTGTGAAATGTTGTAAAGCCACAAACAAGTCTCCTTAGATGAGTCAGCAGAAAGAATCTTTCCAGGGTCCTTCCAAAAAAATACTTCCTCTCAGAAATTTATACCCACTTTAGCTACAAGAAAATGAGAGCTGCAGTCCTTAGAAAAGCATGTGACTTCATGGCAGGTGTTTTCACTTCTAGAAATATGCTGAACCAATTGCAAAAACTGGAGGCACTGTGTGGGCAATGGACGGGCCACGAAGACTCAGGTCCCAGGGGACTGTGGTGCCCAAAGGTGACACAGAACCAGAGCTCAGCTGAGAGCACAGGGAAGCATCCACAGAAGCACCTTAAAAACAAGGGGCGGCTATTATAAGTATACAAAGTCAGTAACAGCTTAAGACAAACTCAGCTGGACAGAAGGAGTCATACCAAAACAGTACTGTGTGCAGAATTATATTTGCAATATTTATCACACCATCAATCCTTTCAAGCACAAATACTAACACAACCCTGTCTTCTTTTTGAATAGGAGCAGGACTCAACTCTGAGTTTCTTATCAAAGTCTGTAAAAGTATTTGATAATATTTTTAATAGAAAACACTCTGTAAAATAAAATTAACTTTTTTTATTTAGCTGCTCTATTTAGAAATACTTTACATTTTTTTAGTATTCGGAAATGAAACAAAAGATGGATTTAATTTTAAACATGACTTAAATCTTTTGGGACTGACAGCTATACTGTAATGAAAAAGGTTTCATAAAGGTATACATACGCAGTTTATGGGGACTTTGTATCCACTCCTAATGTGAAAATTGTATTGTTAAAATTGTAAATTATTTTAAAGAATTTATGGTTTCAATATTTGGTCCAATTTGTGCTGATTTTTATGTGGTTCGTAATACAAGTCAGAAAATATATATAAAAATTTCATTAAGGATTAGTTTCTCTATTCTCAGAATTTTCTAAGTTCAATATCTAACAAAAACATGATGCTGATTTGCAACCATTCTATTTGGGTTATATAAAATGTGAGAATTCAGATTTCTTCTCTTTTTAATAATGTTTTTATAAAAAGAGACATTGAGAACCACATATATCAGCACATCCCACATTTCTAAAGGCCCAAATCCAATTTTAGATACCAGTTTGAAGATCACCACAGAAAATAGTAGGAGTTGCACACAGAACATATCTTGATTATATCCCTATAAATTCTACAACACAGAGAACATATGGAATTTGTGCACAAAAATCTAAACAGAGATTCTTAACCACATGCACTGAGGTCACTCTCCAGCTTTTAAGGGAAACTTTGTTATTATAGATGTACTTGAAGATGAGAGACAATAAAACATGATCTTACATGGCCATTTTATGGCACATTCAATTCCTATTAAAAATTCTAGCCAAATCAGATTGATGAATGAACAAGACATACAAGAACCCTTGCAACTGCCACTACAGACCTGGGACTTCTGGCAAAGGAACAGAGCTATAAGCTCATCTCAGCAGCAGCCCTAGAAAAATCGAAAAGAGAGACTCTTAAAAGCTATAGACAAGGCACAACAAGGGAGCAGCCTCTGGCAGAAGCAGAAATTAAGAATCAATAAGGCAGTTTCTGAATGGTTTAAAAGCACCATTAATAAGAAGCTCCAGAAATGCCTTATGCCACCATAGGGAGTGAAGAATTGATCTTCTTTTTTTCCACACTAGAGACAAGGGAACATCACGGACTTTAAAAAGTCTTTCTTACTTTATGGTTCATCCCCTTCAACAAGCGTCTGTTTTGATTTTAAGTAGCTGACGTTCTTCAGGACTTTGTGAACTGATACCCACTGGATGTCATGACCAAAACCTGGAGACGAAGTAAAGCCAGGACATCAGGATGAGGGCATATGCAGGGGCAAAGCAAATCACATACAACTAGAGGACAGTTACATGAAAAAATATGGGAGAAGATGAGATCTCACCATGAATAAGATGGAACAATGGGGTCCATCAATAAGAATTTGCAGTGTTTCATGTTGTCTCATTTAGGCATCATGCACACTGTTTGTAGACTGTGTTGTGGCAAGTTTTGCTCTCATATACCAAACAGGAAGAGCTAGAGAACTGTACAAAACAGATGAGTGAGGCCTTACAGTGGATTCTTCTCCCAGGCACAATAACAAACTTTTAGCCTTGGGGCCATCAACACGGGTCCCATCTCGCCAAGCTCAGGGTATCAAACAGAGATCTACAGCTGATCTAGTCAACCCAGGCTCAGTCATGGGGAGGTACGTGAGCTCTGTTAGAGCATGTTTCATCAGGCCTGTCTCAATTGCCTGCTTCAGGTTGAATGCTTCATGCCCATGAGCTTCTGGTTTGGGTTATTTATGCTCATGGAAGCTCAGGATGACTGAGTGAAATGCAAATCTCTACACTTCAGGCATCCATACCTTCAGATGGGTCCTATACACTGTGCCTCAAATCTACATTTCTTTTTGAACCTGGCTGTAAGTCTGATCTTAAGCACATTGAGGGCTTGTCCCAATATTACCCAAAAATCAGCAGCAAAAGTCAAATTAGGACAAATCAAGAAGGATAGATGTTCCTTCATTTATAGAAACATTTCATCTCCCACTCCGCTCATGTGAACAGTTGCCTTTAATAAAAAAAAAATACCTAAAATGTCTCTGGATCATGTAATCAGCCCTCCATGCCAGACCCTCAGATAGCAGAAACCACTGTACCTTCTGTAGATCTATAATGTTTTATAGGGGTTAAGGATATGGCTTGCTGTTTTTACCTCCAAATAAATATAGTTTTATATAAATAAATCTATACTATTCAAAACATAGCAGACTGTGATTTTGTTTATTTAATACAAATCAATTTAACAAACTGACCCAAAGGAAAGTATTTCAAATACCATGACTTGTAAATGTCAGTTTTAGGGTTTTTTTTAAAGAAACAATAAGATAGATTATGTGTTAGATTAACCTGAGCTAAGAAAATAGAGACATAGCCAAAATTATAGACAAAGACTAATATCTGTGCAAGGAAACATGCTGAAAACAAACTAAGTTTGACCTCTGATGGTGCTAGCAGCTGGGCTATACATGACTGCAACTTCAGACCTGTTCATTTTAGGAATTTTTTTTTCAAAAGTCCATTTTGTTGAACTGTTCCAAATAAATTAAGACTTGGGTGAGTTTTCTGCTAGTTTCTTTTCTTTTTCTAAGGAAACCCTTCAGACCAACCTATTGAGAAACAAAATAAAAGTTCATCCTATAGCCTGTTGCTGGATAAAATTTCATAAGAAAGAAAGTTATGTTATGGCCCAAAATGCTAAAGTAAAGAATTAGCACATTTCCAGTGGATTCCTGTCATGTGGAAATTTTCTCAGTCAGCTACTTGAACTTGATTTTTCCTTTCAAAGGTACAATTTTACATATATTTTTGTCTCCATGTTGCAGTTGTTTTTCGAAGTTGCAGCCCATTCTCACCAGCTTGCTGCCACATTGGGCTGCACTTCACTGCCCTGTTCGGGTCAATGTTTATTTCAGTGTATCAGCATGATCGAGGGGTGCAACAAATAACAACTAGAGATGAGTAGACAGGAACAGAAGTCTCTTAAAACAGTTATTTCTCCAGAGAAAATGTATGTGGAATTTCACCTTAGTAGATTTTGGAGATCTTGGAGAAACATGACTATCAAAAGGTCAGTTGCGGGAGAAACATTTTTGATAAGATTAATAAGAAATAAGGATCAGGATTTTATCTGGCAGTGGAGATGCTGATGAGGATGGAGCTGTAGTGGTATGGCAGGAGCACTCAGCTGAGATGCTCTCTTAGTTTCTCTCTTTAAAAACCCTTATGTGAGACATATGTATTGGCATGCATACTGAAAAAATACCTCAAAATAATACTTGGAATCTGAATGAGAACTACCCATCTGAGAGTTTATCTCCTGAAATGAACTTAGATCTCAATGAAATCTAATATAATGTACCTCTTGCAAAAAAAAATATTATTAAAAAAAAACACACTCTTTTTTTTGGGGATGTGTCTTTACAAGAGTACTTGAGCTTTACGCCATATTTAAGTGAATATGCCAGTACTCATACATAGTATATTTTTGAACTTTCATACAACTCTCATGTCTCATGATTCCTCTGGAGACTGCAGTACTTACAGTTTTGAATTCCAAGAGTTTAAGGACATGACAATTTAACAGATGCTCTTAATGTGATGCAACATTGGCATACTACAAATATGAATGACTTATTAAAAAAAAAATAAGAATGATTGCTACATAAGTGGGACAAAGAAACCTGCTAATCTGTTTCTCTTGGAAAATAATCAACCCAGAATTCATTGGAGTATGTGCAAGGCAGGAACTTCTATCCTTGAATATTGTGTATGATTTAGAAAAAAGCTGTTTTTAATTGCATAGTTTAATATTTGTATAGAACCTCTCATCTTCTGCCAGAAGACTTTACAACTGGTATCAAAGACGTGAGATTGGAAGCTGCTGGCATAAGGATTTAGGACTCCTGGACTGTGTTTCTGGTGCTGCGCAGCAGGAGACAAATAATTTCTCTGATCAGAGCTTTTATGACCTCAGTAAAATTGATTAATAGTGGCACTCCAGTTCTTTGCAAAATGATAAATATACATTGGCAAAACATGAAGTCTAATATCTAATTTAATTCATTTTTTTTCCTCCATGTGCCCTTGGTATCTAAGCACCCTCAAATTCCTCTAAAGAACAGAGCTGGGAAAGGAGGTGAAAGGTGTCATTTGAAACTTCAAGGAGTCCTCAGAGAGACAAGACATTTTTGTCTTGAACATGATTTTTTTATGTTGTCTAAATTACTTCAGTGAGCAAGAACTTAGGTTTATGCCCAAAGATAGAATCTCTAACACTGCTGGTTTCTCCATCCCTGTGGGTTTTATACTGAAAGGTTCTCTTTAAAAAACACTTTATTCGCTTTACTCACAGGTACGATGTTTCATGGTCACATACTCTGCTTTCTGGAGGACTTCTGCCTTTATTCAGTAACTTGGTAGCTTAACTGTGTGGATTCAAGTCTTGTTTAGTACCCATCTTGCAAATTTTGATCAAGATGTACTTTGTTGATTTGTCACAGCTATATTTTTCAATCTATTTGTTAAAGTTTCACTCACAAGCATACACATAACTGTTCTGTAACAGCAAGAGAGTACAGTCAATATCTTTTTAAGATATTAAAAAAAAATCCAAAATATAGTAGCTTAATGAAAGAAAATGCTCATTCGTTATGTGGCTAAAGCACCTCATTTGACTGCTGAAAATGTGAAGAAAGCAGTTCTGATGCTCATCTGATGGTCACAAGAGTGGTTTGGAGACTATTCCACTTCAGTAATTTACAGTTTACACAGAACTACAACACAGCAGCCAGAAAGCATCCTGGATTGTCAGACTTTACAAGCTTTAGATGCAACAAGACTGAACCAACACCATATACTCTGCACTTAGCCAGAGTACAAGGAACTGCTGCATATCTGTGTAACCAACCATGCTCTAGTGCGCCCAAAATATTAATTGCAAATAGGAAAAATCTGTACTAATTACCGTTTTCACAAATTATGCTTAGCCACTTGGTGCCCTCAAAAGCTAGCATATGGTTGTATTTTCAAACGGTTGACTCTTCTTTCAGTGTGTTGATAAACCTTGCTCCTTTTGGATTGCAGATATAGAGCTGTTACAGCTATTGCTATTAAAAAACAAAAACAAAAACACCCATGAAAAACAAACAACAACAAAACTTCATAGCTCAGTTGTGAAAGAATTTTAGAGAAGGTTGAGTTCTGCATCATCCTGTTCATGCTGAGCAAGTGTATTGGCTTGGCATCAACAGTTTAACAACTTGATTAAAAAATAGTTCTGTTAAAATGTTTTAAATGTCGTTGCGACTTCTGTCTCTCCTTTATTTTTTTAACTTCAAAGCTTCTAAAGCATCTGTTATCTGAGTTCGTGGGCTTTAATTACTTATCTTAAATGTCTATTTGGGCTTTAAGATACTGACTCCTTAATTACCTGTTCCACATTACTTTTTAACACTTTTTTTTTCTTAATTGCCTGTGATGGACAGGCTTTCTTTTTATTACATTTCCCTATTCTATATCTGTATCTGTATCTGTATCTGTATCTGTATCTGTATCTGTATCTGTATCTGTATCTGTATCTGTATCTGTATCTGTATCTGAATCCGTTAAAGAGTGCTATGAACAAGTATCTTGCGCTAACCGTAGACTTGAATACAAAATACTCTGCTTTACATTCTTTCTATTTTTACAGGAAATTTGGGAACTTGCAGCTGAAATACATTTATCCAATCATGAGCTTGCAGAAGTATGAATGGTACCTGCTACTTTTTAAATGTGGCCTGTCTCCATTCAGAGATTTTTCAATTATGTTTTTATGTCGAAATTGTAGCAGAACAGAAGTGGAAACATGTCTTTTAAAATATTGTTCATCTCCTACCTATAGAATCACTGCTGTTGATATCTGCTCTGAGATATGAGTCAGATAAAATTTAATTTAATAGGAAATATCATTTAAGGCTCTCATTCCTAGAAGCTTCCACTTCATTCCAATATTCATACTGAAATCACAGAAATATTGCAAATCACTGTAGTGATTTTGTAGTCATTTCCAGACCTTTTATAAACTTCATATTCAAAAGGTGTGTCTTATACATAATGCTGAGAATCACATTATTTTCATTCTTTGCACCAGATGCAGTGACTCATCGTGTCTGATTTCATTATTTGCTATACAGTATGACAGTATATATACTTCAACAAAATCAGCAGATGTGGCTAGACTTTTAACTCACCATTTGTCTTTCAAGAATTAAATTCTGAAAACTGATTAATTTTTCAGGATTCCTGAATCCCCTCATTTGATTTATGGTGCATATATCTATCTGAAGATATGGAAAATCAGTTACCATAAACGTAACCTACTTACCTGATATATTTTTCCCCTTGCTGTTTTTTTGTGGTTTTTTTTTTCTGTTTGTTTGTTTGTTTGTTTTTATTTCATTGATGTTTTTATTTCAACTCTACTAATTCAATCACACTGAAGATGGGAATAAGTAGGGAATATTTACTGCGAAAGGAATTTTCTAGGCTTATGCAGGCCAAATGGAAATGAAGCTCATTAGTGACCCTGATTCTGCTATAAAAATCACGACAACTTTGTAAAATATACATTTAAGTTATGTTATGACATTCATGTCTAGAAAAGAGGATTTGATCAGTTAATATGAAAACTACCAGAGTAGCTCCATTAATCAGATTTTGTTTCTTCTACAGATCTGAATGTAAACAGTTGAGCAAGTGTGAGTTTGCAAAATGTGTTTATTATGTTATCCTTTTAACCTCATGAACTGTTTACTATATCTAATGTAGAATTGCATCAATCACTCTTTCCTAGGCAACACTCAGTGTAGATACTTTGCATTCCTGAGAAATCTCATGAATAGTAGTAAAATGAGAAAAAATAATCAATATGTAAAAAAAAATACAGACAAAATGTTTTTTGGTAATTTTTGGTTTACCTGGGGATGCTGTCCTAGAGCAGGGTCAAGTAGACTGCCCCAAAATAGTCCCTGACTTTTCCTTTGCTGCCCTAAATGGTCAGGGCAGTGCAGCTGTGAACCATTGCTTCCCAGTTCAGCCTGGCTCAACAGTACTGGGAAAGCGCGATGGGTCTTAGAAGGCAATTACAGCTATGGGTGGGGAAACACTGAACTAGATGACCCAGCAATAGATAGAGGTGCCAAGGTGTTTAAGAAGCTCTGTCACGAGGGACAGAAAGACAAGAAACCTGAAATACCCTAGCAAGTTCCCTACAAAGTTGGCAGAAGTGCCTTTTTTCTACCGATGTGTTACTTTTTTCTGTCAATGTATCTGCCCAGTGGTGCAGCCCTAAAAGAAGGAATAGTGTGAGCACCTCTCATCATCACAGTCATGAACTTTGCGAAGAGACGGGAGACTGATGTTTCCCCAGGCTTTAAACCATCACCTTCTTCTTCTGGTTATAGTCCTTGTCTTGCTAAGTAGCAGTGGATGCGACTGACACCTCAAACACAAATCTGTTTCCCTACACCAAACCTCTATCACTTCAGCACTCACCAAAATCATCTGTCCAGCAGGGAAGCATATACTGCATTAAACTTGTCTAAGAAGAGGCAGAATAAATGGCATGGGTTGCTGGATTTTGGGGTTTGGCAGAATTTGGCAGCCCTGATCTGTCTCTTGCTTCATATGTATTCTCTCAGAAGGGACAGAGCATGCAGGCAGAGGAAGGTAACTGAACAAACAGCTCTCTTGCTCCACTCTGTGATACAAAAGAGATCACATCTGGCCTTGCACATCTAAGCTGGCATGCTCTCACCTACGGCTTCTGTGCTTACATCAAGACTTTTTGGAAGCTATTATAGGTTGTTGTTTCATGGTATACAGTTAAACAGCAAGCACAACGTTTATACAATCAAAAGTTCAGCTGCCTGTAATTTCCCAAAGCAAAGAAGAGCTGTCAGATCGCTGATCTCATCAGTGACACTACCCCTGCACTCCACTCCCCCACCTCCATTTATGATGGCTTACTAGAAACTAAACCAACCTGAAGACATTACTTACTTCCCAATATGTGGCCAAGAGCATCACCCACACAGAACCAGAATGACAGCTGAACTCATCATCAAGATTTTTGTGACCCAGTACTCTGAGACCTGCTACCTGTTCAGGACTTTTGCAAGTCTATGACAATGCATAACCTGTTGGTGAGTGATTTTGCATCCTCACTGAAATCACTGGTGACATGGTTGCACTATTATTCCCTATTCAGCAATTTGGTTTTGTTTTTAAATTAACTTCATTACACAGGAATGCAAGATATTTTAGGATAAATTGAGACTAAGAGACCCCTCAAAGTCTGTTTCTCTTTAGAGTTAACATACCATGAACTGCAATGAAACAGCTCATGAGCTTCATCCTTCACTCCCATTCACCTGGCAGATGCTCTTCATGGTATGTGAAAAGTGATTCATTAAACTGGCAGCAAAGGGCACACCTCAGAGTAATTTTACTCAATATCTTTGTTCTCTTTATTATAAAGCAAGTAGCAGCAGGAAAACTTGTTTTATTTTGTCACCTTACTCATACACCAAAGCTGTGCAAATGAGATATTTATCGCAGTATGAAAAGCACTTCGTTCTGTTCAGTCAAGCTGGAGAGTAAATTGATGAAAACATTAAAAAGGAAAAAGAAATAAAAATCAGAAGGGGAAGTGTGAAAGAGGGCAGAGTTTTAAAGAATCAGTGGATATATAGTGTATATATTGCATAAAAACTGTATTTGATACCTTCTGGTAAATGATTATGTGCACTTAATTTAGGAAACCTATTAAATCAGCCAACCTTTAAAATGCTTCTGAGACAGATATGACCATCAGAATTGACTTGCAGGGCTGAACCAAAGTCCCAGATTCTTTTACCAGATGATCATGAGTAACTTGTCCCTCATGTAAAAAATATATAAAGTGAGGCAAACAGGGGCTAATTTTTCATAATGTCAACCTTGCCCACTTTCAGCACTCTGGGAAATCCTGAACTCAGCAGTGAATTTAGGCATGATACTTGTATATACATATACATCATAGAATGGATCTGCGTCAGGTGAATTTATCTAAGCTAAGAAAATGTACTTATTTTAAGCTTTCTACATCATAATTTGTGTGCCCTGAGAAACAATAACTTCCCCCTCTAACTTCTTCCTAGTACTGTTCATGACCTTATAAACATCTGTAGTCTCCTCTACAGACCACGGTTTTCATAGGTGTTGCATCTATAGACTCCAACACATATAAAAGCTGCTCACAGGTCATGCAAATCTCTGCTTTTGAAAATTGTTTTAATTTCATAAATTTGCACTAACTGAATGTTGGATTTACTATTGGTTTTATTACAGGGAAACACCTTGTATGAATGACAGTATTTGTTTGCAGGAGTTAAAAAAATAGTCTGATATGTGTACAGAAATTTCACCTTGGACATACATCTTTTACTCAGAAAATGGAATATGCTTTCACTAACTTGATTTGTACTGATGATTATGTGACTAGTAAGGGTGGTAAGAAGATTTGACTCACCAACACAACCAGATCAATGTGCATTTACATCTCAGTCCACAAATGGAGTGAGATAACAAGAGTAGGTCCTAAGTATGTAGTCCTCTTTTCTGTATTAACTGTTTATGATTTTTATAATTGTCATTTAACACTGAGCTGCTATATTTTACCAGATGCTAAATTAAGCTAAAAACAACCACTAGATGGCATTTGTTAGCTGTAAATGAGTTAAATTGGACTAGGTGTAAGGTGGGGCTGAAGGGAAAGGATTTACATGCTAGTAACTGTCGTGTAGGTGTGTTTAAGTGAACAACACTGTGATTTATGGAGGGAAAAAGTTTAGAACCAAGGCTAAAAGTAAATCCACAACATCAGAGACACAAAAGAGCAGAGAGTATTGTAGAAGAGATAAGCATAGCTAGTCTAAAGGAAAAAAGCCCTGGCAAAGAAAAAAACCACATGTAAGGCTGATTGACAGGCAAAAAGCTCTCCAAAGCTTCTCACAGGCAAAGGGCTGCTTCACTTTCCTGTCGCAAAAAATACATTCCTGTATGTCTAAGCAGCTTAAGGCCCTGCTCTCTTCTCCTGTGGCCCCCCATTCCACTGGGATCCCAACCCACGCTCTGGGGTCTCAGTTTTAATTTCCCCATTAAGCAGCATCTTTGCATCTGTGACCCAAAGCTCCCACCCTGAGCTCTGAGGGCTCCACCAGCCATTGCCTATGAACCTGCAGTGCAGGAAGCAGAGTTGTGAACAGTTTCTTATACATGCAGATGTGTGCATATCAGGGTACACTGGCTTCCCTCTGTGACTCTACAGTTCCTACTGCTTGTGTGTTTTGTACATGTTTCTGTGTATATTACTGATTTTTTCTTTTGTCATGGTTTTGCACAAACAAACAAGCAAACAAACTGCTCTGGTACTGGTCTATTAGATGAACTTCAACCTACTTGTAGAACTGCTGTTGATGCTTTTAGCCTTGTCAGACACAGAGACCGTTTCAAGATCCTTTCCAGGATCTCTGTGGCCCACATCAGCACATTTCTCTGCCTTTAAGACACATGACCATAACAAGTGTAGGGGAAATGATAACTCAGGACCCATCACCTGTATTTAATGTTTCACATTTCAAAGAAAAGTGGTTACACTTCTGCTGAACAATTGCTATGCAGGATGCAGATGCTCAGCAAAGTCTAGAATTTGCTTATCGGTTGCTCTTGAGTATTATTTTTTTTTTCCTTTTGGAGCTGATTTGATGCTGAAGTGCTCATGCTTGGCCGCAGCCCCAGAAACCCTGGAGGTGTATTGCAGCCGTGTCCATGTCTGGACACTCACCCTGCTCACCTGGACCCGGCTCACTGATCTGCCATCCCAGCTGGGCCTTGTCTTGTCCTCATCTTCACAGCCCTGCTCGGCCATCCTGGGCTCAATCTGATCCCATTTCCCCTCACCCAACCCTCTCCTGCCCCACCTGCAATGTGACATCCCAGCCTGGCTTCACTTCATTTGTTCTGTGCAAGTAGGGCAATAAAAACTAAATCATGGGAAACGTCACAAAATACATCATTTTTCTATTAAAAAATGTAGAAGAAAACATCTACGGCTATTCATAATGAAACTCAGTTGAAAAATTTGCCAGAAAGCATTTGGGGGGAGGGGGTTTATAAAAGTTGGAGTTTGCCCCTCTTCCTGCTGCTGCAATCTCCACCTGGGGAGGTGTCTCCCCACACTGAGCAGCTCTGTCCTCCTGACTGATGGGGTGCACCAAGGGATGGTGTGGGGTGGGATGATGGGATGCTTTGACTGGGATGGGTGATGTAAGAGACTGGAGGGCATGTCCAAATTGTTTTGTTTTGTTTTCAGCCAAAGGCTTTTCAGCTGTCAGGTGTTCTCTCTTTCCAACAAAAATAAAAGATTAAATTGTCTGCAGAATGCAGGCACATTCCAAAAAATGTCCTTCTAAAGAAAACTCAATATCCTGTTGGAAAACAGCTTCAGTGGAAAACAACCAGCAAGAACTTTGTGCAGCTTTATCCCAAGGCCAATTGTTTCTTTTAAAACCTAACCCACTTTTAGAGACACACAACCTGCATTTGTTCAGTGTAAGAGAACGAAAAAAATGGAAATCATGTTGCAGTGGTCACTGAAGGGAGTGTGTCAAATGTGAACGTAGAATAATAGATCAAGCATCTGTTTGTTTAATTAAGGAGACTGACACAATTACATGTGGCTGTTGATGTGCTATGGGCATTTTGCCAAGCAGTTTGGGGAATGAAAATAATATTTGTGTATCAGGAGCTTATGATATTAGCAGTAATGTATTATTTAAGCTGGAAATAACATTCAAAGCCTGTTACAAAGCATTCAAATGTGTTTAAATTATGCTGTGTTATGATCTGTAGCTGCTTATATGTGATTTTTATTGATACAATTTATTTTCAAGCTGAAAACAAGTGAAGAGCTGAACATTTTTGATGCAGGATTTATTCAATATTGAATATTCTTTGGTGATCAACATGTTGGATAGTCCAATATCTGCATTACAATAGTCTCACTGTTAAATTTATACTGCATACCTGTTATTAAAATGAAAAATAAAAGAGTAATACAATGGCTGAAATATTCATAGCCTTGGAAATTAAATATTAATTTCAATTGCTAATGATTTTGTTACTATTGTACTTTTTAATGCTAATTAGAACTGAAGCAAACAAAACCTGTAATTTCAAATGTAAATCCTGTTAACATTTCCTAATGGATTTTGTGTAATTCTTGCTGCAAATGCAAAATAAATTTACCAAATCAAAGTTCACAATTAATTAAAATTTCCCATAAAGAGAAGCTATTGAAAGATTTGAGTAACAGTTAAGTCATCAATACTCAACTGAAATTTAATTGTGATACTGTACACACACATAGGAATTAAAATAGAAGGAATGACACTTTGCCTCATATTTGCAAATAGCAAAAACAAAATGGGGAAGAGATAATTGAATCAAACACTGGTCAGAATCTAGATGAATGTTAATGAATGTGTATTCATCATTCAGTATTGCTTAGCCAGTTGTCACCAAGAGAAAAAAAGGTAGCTGAAGCATTAAAATAAGGATATTTTGAAAATATTTTAGATAATAAAAGGCATAGATGAGGCACGTTTGCCCATAATTTTTGCATGTAGCAGTAGTACTGATATTTTTACACTTATGTCTTTGAATTTCAGTGTCTGAACTTGAATCCCGTTACTCCCTTCACAGAAGAAACCTACAGACTATGCAAAAAACTGCATTAAATCTGCCCAGAGCAGGCAGTTCATTCTTGCAACAGGTCTAATAATAATAATAATAATAATAATAATAATAATAATAATAATAATAATTCATTCCTAGTTTGCTAGTGTCATCTGGTGGTCACATGGAAAACAAACTTTATTTTTCAAAAGATTTTTGCATGCCTTGTTAACAGCTGGCTTACAAGAGCCACCACAAGACAGAAATCCTTCTCTCACTGTGTTTTACTTCCCTTCTTGTTTCACCCTTCTCTTTTTCTTGTTCTCTCCTGTTCTTCATGCCAATTGCCCACCTCTTCAGTTCCCTCTGATAGACCATAGATGCTAAGTGAAACCATAGAAGAAAACACTGATCCCTGGAGGTCACTCACTGAAACCTGTGAGCTCCCACCAGTAAGGGAAGAGGGTGTTGAGATGCATGGGGCACATCCCACAACTGAGCAACCCTTCTGCTTGTCTCTGAGCTGCACTGAAGGCTGATGTAAGAAAACTAAAACCACTGGACTGAGACTGTGAAGAGAGCAATTGAGATTTGAGCTCCATGAGGGACAATAAGGATTTTAAATATGATCTAGATTTAATTCCTGACATCTGCACTATTTATTCTTATTTCCCATAACTACTTCTACTGCTTGACTACTCTTTTTGACTCCTGGGAATGAATAAGTTCAGAGATGAACATGATCAAGATAAAAAGGGGATGGTTGAAAACTAGCACATGCCTGTGACATCTGCTCTTACTGGAGGAGGTGGAGACACTGAAGGTCAAAAGCCAAGTTTCTCCTTCACTCCATTCTTGGAAGAGCCAAGATTAAATAATGGCTCATTCTTATTCATGGGAATGCAAACTAAAAAGAAAGGTAGAGTGAGCCAGAGGCTAGAGAGGCCAGCTATGCTCATAAACTCTATGTGTGGAACATTTCCATAGAAAAAGATTTCTCCCTGTACTGTTAGTGATGTTCAATGATTTACTTAAATATGTTTCATATAAACAGATCATATCTCAAGTTTCTGAATTTCAGCGACTATCTGATGAAGATGGTAAGAAAAAAGATCATCTTTATAAAAAGTTCATGTATAAATGTATTTTACATGGAACTACAACATATTCATCATAAATTACTGAAGGCTATAAAAAAAATAAATGACACCAAATTACATGACAGCTATTTCTATTTTTTTTTTTTTTTTCCCCCCAAGAACAGTAACTCCCATAGTGGACACTCCCCTCTATTTTCCCCACACAAATGGCTTTCAGTAGACAATAACAAGCCATGCTTTTATAACCATTTAAGGTTTGTATTCCATCCTTCAGGGAACACTGGTATTATCAATATGTACCAGTAAATCTTTTCCCTTTAGTGAATCAAACAATGTATTGAAAAAAATCTGTCCAGTAAACGTTCAAAATGCATCCAGAGTTCAGTTTTGTCCCACACAAGATTTTAGGATTTTTTATAAAATAGTATTTCAAAGCTATTAATTTTCAATTGTAATAATTGTAAGAATGAAGTAATTATCTAAGTTGTCATTACAATACTTAGATAAATCCACAAGGAACATTGTTACAAATTTTACTGGCCAGCATTTCCAGTGCTGTTTCTCATTAATGATTAGAAGATACTAAACTACTCTACCAAATTTTTAACAATTAATATTATTTAACTCCTCTGTTCCAGACATTACTACTTTAGTACTAGATATGCAATACCAATAAAAAAGCAACCAAAATCTGACTTGCTAATGTCACAATATAGTGTAAACATTTGAAAACAAATGAAAAGTAGTCTTTGTGTTTGTCTTTTCTTCGTCTTTTCTCTCTGCACATGACCACGTGTCACTTACATCAAGTAGGAAGAGCCTTGTTTAACTCCTTTCAGAGACTCGTCTCACTGAAATGCTCAGATAGCCTTACGAAGCAAACCCAAATTAATCCAGCCTTGCAAAGAGGAATTGTGTTATTGTTTCTGTTTTATACACAGGCAACTGAAGCAGAGATGATCTGGTGTGCTCAAGCAGGGACTAAACCCAAGTCTTTCCAACCACTCATGTATACAGAAACTGAAGTAAATACATCCTCTACTGGTACAAAAACAATCCAGGCTGAACTTCATGCTTTTGTAAGCCAAGGAGAATGTCAACACAGATCATGCACTTATGTGGGTGGATGATGTCTGGGACTACTATGTCACTGGAACTTTGACATCGTAATGTGCATGTTTAGTCTTTCTAGCTGGCAGTGTTATGAGGGAAGACTGTGCTATATACCTGGCATAACAGTATTGTTTATCAAAGAATCATAGAATAGTTTGGGTTGGAAGAGATTTTAAGGTCACCTAGTTACCTAGCAAGGACATCTTCAACTAGATCAGGTTGCTCAGAGCCCCATCCAGCCTGTCCTTGAATGTTTTCAGGAATGGAGCATCTACCACCTCTGTAGGCAACCTTCTCCAACATCTTACCACTGCCATTTTAAAAAATTTCTTCTTTATATCCACCCTAAATCTATTCCCTTTTAAGTTAAAACCGTTACCTCTTGTCCTATTGTAACATGCCCTGTTAAAAGAAGTTTGTCCCCATCTTTCTTATAACCCTCCTCTATGTATTAAAAGGCTGCAATAAGGTCTCACCCACCAGTACCTCTAACTCCTTCTCCACAGGGCTTCTCTCAATCCCTTTATCCCCCAGCCCGTATTGATACCAGGGGTGGTCCTGAATCAGGTACAGGATCTTACACTTGGCCTTGTTGAACCTCATGAAGTTCACATGGACCCACTTCTCCATCTTGTCCAGGTCCTTCTGACTGGCATCCCATTTATACTACATGATATAATTTTCAATTACAAATCAAAGCAGGTTTTTCATTTTTACTTCAGACCTCTTTCTCATCTCATGGACTTCTAGCTATTTGCTGTCCTGGTGTCATGACTTGAAAATAATTACTTCCCACCTCTGCTGGTCTCAGTCATTCATTTTTTCTGCTCTTTTAAGTACTTTTGCCTTTCAAATGACCAATGGCTTACTCCTTTTCTTTAATCCTCTAAAAATACGTAGTTTCATCTAAATACTAATTTATACACGACTATGTATTTTACACTTCTGGATAGCATAATAATTCAGTTGAATATAGAACATTCGTAGGAGAAAAATTATGGCCTCCATGCTAGCCTTTTTGAAAATAAGGTAATTTTTTTATCTTATAATAAGATCGGTTTAATATCTCTTTGTATACCTACAATAAGCTTGCTAGCTTGGTACATAACCTTAACTAACTTAAATTTTCATAAATTATTCTAAGGGACAGAACATGATATTTTGGACTATTAAACCAACAAGTGAGATGTGATTTTCCATGCAGATTCAAGCTACTCCTGAATAATAGGTGAGAATCACAGACAGACCACTACATATATGAGTTAATCATCTAGTCAGATCTTATTTCTTGGTTTTTAAATGTCAACCAGCTACCCCAAACCCTTTATTCTCCTCTCTTTTAGGGGGAACCAAGAAAAACTAACTTGAATATAAAGTTTTCAAAGAACAATATGAGAAGATATGCATGTTCCTAGTTCATTAACACCTGGAAAGTATAAACAGGTCCAGCAAATGTTTATCATTAAAAATATTAATTATCTTAACATTCTTAGAAGTCTTAACACATAATTAGTTTTAGTGATGTCAGTGTGCCTTTCTGTGGATGTAGAGATTAATAGGAATTTTTTTTAATCTTCCAGAAGTAGGATCTCAATTTTTACACTCCCTGATTTCTGCTTCTTCCCAATGTAACTATAATTGTAGGAACTGAAATTCATCATAAAGAAAAGCAAGGCAAAAGTGTTATTCCCTGGCACAACAAACAAAAAAACCAAACAAACAAATTACAAACAAACACCAGGCCCCTCCCCCCCTCCCCCCATCAGTATCTACAGATATATCAAAACCAGGACTACTGTTACATTTAATAGTGCAATAAACCAATGACGGATGGTTCGATAAAGTGACATTTAAACAAAGAAAGTATCATTTACCTGGCAATCTAAAAAATATGTGGTAATGCAAAAAATATACCAGGAAAGGTTTTCTTTTCATTACTGGTGTATCACTCATAAAAATGAAGGAATATTTATATAAGCATGTACTAGGAGCAACCATCTTACCTTAGGTCATGCAGCAGTTCTCAAGATGTAGCATGAAAGTCCCTTGATGTTTTTGTGACACAAGGTTTGTTAAGTCAAGCCTTCTGGACAATTGCCACTACATCTGGATCTATAATGAGAATAATTTTTCTGTTGATGCTCAAGTGATTCAAAGAATGAATTTTCATTTGATTATGTTCATGATCATTGCATGTACAATTAATCCAAACATCAAGCAATAGAGCTTCAGTTCGAATAGATTCAGCATCTTAGAAATCAACTTAAAGGCATAGTGACCAAAATTTACTCATTTTCTGTTCTAGAACATGTGTTCTTCTTCAGTGTTTCAGCACAAATTCTGCCCTGCTGAACAGAAAGAATGTCACATGATTTAGAGAGTTAAAGTACACAGAATAACAGTAGTAGAAAACATTCATGGGAAAATAAATAAATAAACAAATCACAGTGAAATTACCAAGTACACAGGGCATTAAAACCTTTGAACACAGAAGGAAAAGAGCTGGATAGATTTACTTAGATGTGCAGCTCATCTAATGGAAATATTTCACCTGCTTAAAATTCTCCAAATAAATAATGTTCTTCCACTTACTCCAAATTTTCTTGTAGTTTATGTGCCAGTCCATAAAAAATTTGTAATTATCCTTACTGAATATTTCTTATTTATTAAATAAATTTGTTTCTGGTGCTATGGGAAAATAAACTTTAGGTAAAACCCCTCATTATCAAAGGAAAGGATTGAAATTTTGATTAGTAAAGTCCAAAGCATTTACATAATTTGGACAGCTCTTCAGCCATTTAATTTTCACAGAGTTGATATTATCACTGCAATATTCTGTTCTTCTGCGTTCTTGTGAAAGGCACCTAACTGTGTAGCCAGGGTATCATGCTGACTCTTTAATTTTTCAGTAAATCATTAAGGCAATGAACACAGGCATAAAATTCTACTGAAATATCAGGCAAAAGAGAATGTGTGTCTGTATTTACTTTTTTCCTCATACAACAATGCCAGAAAAATATAAAGCAAATATCCTGCCAGACTGCGCTAGTAATTTCTTGTAGTATTACCTTTGGTCTCTGAAATCGTGAAATGTGCAAGTTAAAAAGTATACTTTATTTATTTATTTATTTATTTTCTCACTAGTTGACTCACTTTGGAAGTTCAAACAGGAAATGAAGAAATTCTGAAAGCAGAAATAACACGGATGACCACAGGCCAGCCATAATTTTAAATATTTATTTCTTTGTTTCTTGTAAGACTACGCATGTATCTGTGTTTCTAAAATCTTGCTTTCTCTTAAGGTACCTTTAACAATCTAATATCATCATAGATCTTAGAGTGTGCTAATAGCATTCCCACAGTAATTTCAAGAGAAAGAATTTATTTTCTGAGTTCCCTATGAAGATTTTTTGACATATCTCTTGTCATTGTCTTTCAGGATACATATTCCTACAGTAAATATCTCAAAAAATTCAGTGAACTGCGTTTATAAGATCAAGTAGATATTAAAGTGCCATGGCTCGTTACATTTCCTAATCACAATCACAGCAAAGGATGGTCTATTTCAGCTTAAAGGCCTTTAGCTTTTTCTGAATGCTGTTTCAAATGATCAAAATTACAAATATTCATTGCATAGAATATGAAATATAAGAAGTATTAATACCAGGGCTATACTGTTTCATGCCTCTTTTCTCTTTTCTAATATAGACTAGAACACTGAATTTCAAAAGAAATATGTTGTGGTTTCAGTTGCAGCCACTGCATTGGTTTATTTGATCCAAAAATGTTTCCTTGTTTGGCTTGCTACACTAAAATCTAGTCCCTTGGCTCCCAGGACTGACCTTCATAAACAGTCTTATCTCTGTAACAGGCCAACCCACAAGCTTGGACATATTTACTGGAAATTTTTGCAACTTTGGATGCAGCATGAACTTTGCTTTCTAGGTTGATGTTAATATCAACACAAAAAAGCTACATTCTGAATTTCAACTGAGTAAATGAAAGTCCTTTAGAACAAAGTTGTCTTAATCTGGAAAGAACTCATGCTATGCAAGTAAATTTCTAATGAGTCAATAATTACGATTTGCAGTACAGTTTAAAAAGAGGAAAGAAGTCCCTCCTGAAGAAGGGATTACTTAAGCCTACAGGGTTAAATCTTCATATTTTGTTTTTCCGCGTTCAGAAAAATCTCCAACGGGCTTTTGAAAGTATCAGCATACAGTCTGTAGTTGATGAAGAAAGCAGATCAAAAACTGTTTAGATTTTAAATAGTTAAAAACTCTATTTTCATCTCTTTCCAGAAGATGGTAGTGTAGCACACTGCTAAAGACTCATGCAGAACTTAACTAGTCTTCTAGTGTGGAACTGATAAAACTAAAACTAAAGTCATTCAGAATGAAATAATTTAGAAAGCTGGACTTTTAAGGTTTAAAATGTAGGGAGGGTAATTTTGGTGCTCTGCTTTAATGTTTAAATTTACATGTTTTGTTCTCTAACACTAAAATACTTATTTAAATGGATTACTGCAATATTTCATAAAAGACACAAGAATATGTTTTTGATTCTGAAGATTATTTGGCTGTGGTTGAGAAAACAAACATGTTTAAATAAATACATAATACATTGCCATGCAGAAAGCAAGCACAAGTGGACTACAGGTTTCAAAGCCTACCACACTAATGCTAATGCTCTTTTGAAAAGTATTCGTAAAGTATTGAAAAGCTCAGCAACTGTTATGTAAAACAAGTAAACAAACAAATAGGATATAAAATCAATCCATGATGCTATGTCAAATATGTATTATAAATATAGAATAAATCTGTGCTGAAATACTATGAGTGTCAAGAACTAATATTTCCAAGGAAAGAATTTTTGCTTAACTTATTGAATTTAAGTTCCAATGAATCTTCATAACATGTACTACTACCGATTCTAAATTGTAGATCATTCCTTGTCCTTATTCACATACAGTTTTGAGAAAAACAAACAAAACCAACAAAAAACAACAACAAACAATCACACTAAACAAAACAACAAAACACAATAATAACTTCTGATATTGGTTTCAAATAGCACTATTTTAGGATCTGTATGTTTGACTTAATTATCCATTTATTGAATCAAGTAAGTTGTATTTAATTTAAATATATTCTGAAAACTATCCAGTCTGACAGAGAAATTGAGAATTTTCTGCTTTCTCAGTACTTGTCACCTGTAACGGTTAAACTGTTTAGGCCGTAAATCATATTCAAGGAGTTCTAGTTTCAATTTCTAACTGTATGTGATTTTCTTATCTTCCTAGGCTATAAAAAGAGCGATGTGCAGTATTTCCTTGAAGGTGTGCAGGCAGCTTTCTGTAATGGTGACATTAAGTCATCTCTTTCTGAAAAACTTATACCTCTCCATTAAGCAACTTCTTCAGTTACTGCCATAATTTCTTCCATTTTCTGTTTTTATTAATGTTTTAGAAGCCTTTTGGAACTTAGAGATGTAAACATGGAAGCTTTACTCTTGCAATGTGTACAGAGAGAAAATACCTCTCTCTTCACTACCATTGATTATTTCTCCATAAATAAATTCAAGAACAGATCAGCATTTATGTATCAGTCATCTGTGTTGTGGTGATTTTATGCTTTCTTAAAGACACAAGGATACAGCTACAGTTAATGTCAGAGACCTTCATTCTTTCTAGGTGTGTAGCTTTGGATTTAGCAGTTTACAGGGTATTTTATTGACTGGATGTTGCTGGGAAAGCTACATCTCTGGATACAGCTATTTCATCTTCTGTTTCCCACCATTCTGCCAACTTCATGTCATCTGTGAACTTTTATTAATTACATATCATTTCAGAAAATTGACGAGAGTGTTGAACACTTGGCCAAACATCCTTCCATCTGAAACCCCATTAGAAACTTCTGTTTCTGTAGGTGGCAGCACATCAACAACTTCTTCGTGGACTCTGACAGTTCTTAAACCATATTATGTGCTCTTCTGTGATCATTCTGCAAAAGTTTTAAAGACAATGCCATATATCCACACATCATTGTGTTGCAAGGATTATTGCCTTGTAAAATCCTAGTCCCTAAAACCAAGAGACAGCTGATTAGTCCTGGAAAGGGGTCCATGAGATATTGAGCCACAGGTCTTCACATACTAAGGCCACTGAAGTTCTCTCAGCTGCCTGTATTAACAAGCATTAAATCTTTCACTATTTTCCCCCATTTGTCACAGAGGTAAGGAAATTTTAAATTAAAATTCACAGATTTATATTTTAATTTGCTTTGGTACTATTGTACTTGCCTTTTCACCATCTGTTGGGGCATCTACCATGACTGGTCATGTTGAACCCACACAAAACCCTTGCCCCAAAACACAGGCTACTTGAAAACCACAAAAATGAACCATCCATCTCTCTAAACAATTGCATTATGCAAACATACAGGCAGCAATGTTTGCTCAGAGTGACCCTGTGTGCTAGCACGGTTTGCTTGCCTGCATTTTTCCAGATATGACTTAGCTTTTACATTCTTTCTAATGTAAAGTCCTCCAACTAAATGTCTCTGGATGTTGCAAAATATATGTGGAAATTAACCTTGGCCAAGAATAGATTTTCTACATCCCTAGTAGTGTCAATGAAGGGTTGAATAATTTTTTTTATTTTTTTTTTTTAATGTTAACTCCCTTTAAACATGGTTTATCTGGAAAACATTACATTTGTCTAACAAGTACATCATCCTGCTTTCCAAATACAGAGCAAAAATATTTATGTGTTATCTGCAGCACTGATGATCTCTGTCATCTCCGTTCAGTAACAGGACATTACTGTTCCTAAACTTTTTATTATTATCGAAGTACTTTAAAAATCATTATTTTTCTTCAGCATGTGCTGGATTTTCCTCTTTTTCTTTCTCTTCTCTTCCCCCCCCCACCCCTTCTATATGCCTTTTTTTTTCTTCCTTTTTTTTTTCTTTCCCTCTGTTTCTTTCTTGTCTTTCTTGTTCTCTTTCTTTCACCATCTTCCTTCCTTCCTTCCTTCCTTCCTTCCTTATTCCTTCCTTCCTTCCTTCCTTCCTTCCTTCCTTCCTTCCTTCCTTCCTTCCTTCCTTCCTTCCTTCCTTCCTTCCTTCCTTCCTTCCTTCCTTCCTTCCTTCCTTCCTTCCTTCCTTCCTTCCTTCTCTCTTGTCTCTTTCTTTCACCTGTTTTTCCTCTCTTTGCTTTCTAGCTTGTATGTATGAGACTATTCTATTTCCTTCCCCAGTTGTTTTACACAGTGTCTTTCAATTTTTAATCACCTTATTTACTTTTCCGGGGAATCAAATGATGTTGTTTTCTACTTCTCTTTTTAGTTTTGTAACAATGGCTTTTCAGACACATTGGAAAGCCTCCTTTACTTTTTATATCATGATCTTTATTTCCTTCCGCTCTGTCTTTGGAAAAATTACCTACTGATTACACATTATCAGATAGGGTTGCTTATACTGAATATAACAAGAGCATGATCACAAGTCCCTACGCAGTCGTAGTATTTGAAATCACTTAATAACTTTATCTTTTATAATGAGGCCTAAAATAAGATTTCCTTATGCTGAGTGTAGTATCTTTTGTATTTAAAAAAAAAAAAAAATCTACTTTTAAAACTCATCATCGTTTTCATAAGTGTTTAGCAGCTTTTTATTTTATCACTGCAAAGAGGTGTCTGAGGAAAAAGCCTAATTCGTTCTCTGCTTCCACTTGGTAGCAGACTTCCCCTGCCCACCTTATAGAGTCCATTAATTAGGTCTTATGCATCTATGCACACTGGAGAAGGTGTCTATCAGATTTGACCCTGTAATATTTTTCTGGTGCTGTCATCCACAGTATTGGTATGTCAGAATGTGAATTGTTTAGTTACTGTTCTCTGTCTATTTGCACAGGTTTTCAAGTTCTGTTTCCCTTCTCTCTGTCATATGTGCACCACCTTCTTCGGCATCTAGTTCTCTCAGACCCACTGCCGCCAATCTTTTCAGAGAGGTTTCTGGCTATTTTACTTTTGTTCTTGAGAACTGTTTCCTAAGGTTATGGTCCAGTTGACACAAACCTGGTACATGCTGCAGTGTCAGTACAATGAAAGCAGGACCCCAACTCTGCTGTTAGGCTGAGCAGGCACTACTGACATGCAAGACAGAAGATACAAGAGGAAGGCTGTAGTTAATGTATTCATGGACTAGTTCAGACAGGGGGTAGTAACATTTCATCAGAAATCAGTACTAAAATAATGGGTTAGAGGTGAATAAAAGACTGAATCAGCAATGTCTTTGAACACTTTCTGGGATGTCTCTAACTGTATGGATATGAGCGTGAGAGAGAGATTTATTTCAATATTGTGTCATCGAACAATGAAATGAAAGGATTTAGACTGTTACCATCTGTTGTGTCTGGTCTAAAAGTGTCCTGACACTCAAAGTTCCTTATGGCTGTGGTTTCTTAATTTGATTTCCTTGCTTAATGTCTTAATTACTTAGCTGGCTATCTCACTCAGGGTTGTATTATTTTTAGAAATTTGGACAGGTCATAACAAAGTGAAAGTCACCTTGGGAATAATATCTCAGGGAATTAATCAGAAATAGATACCATAGAGAAAGGATAAACTTATTTTATAAGGGATTGAGCCTCATCCAGTTCCACAGAGCTTTTTGTGAGCCACTTCACTTTGCTTCTCTTCACTTCCTGGGTAATTGCAAAGGCATTTCAGCCTTAATACTGAAAAGTACTTCTCTATAAAAGCTCACTCCATATGGATGTGGAAGAAATAGTTACGAACTATTGGACTCGATGATCTCTGAGGTCTTTTCCAACCCAGTCAATTCTGTGATTCTGTGATTCTGTGATTCTGTGAAACCTGTGACTGATACACACACCAGCTGTGAAGCACTGAACCCTGATGGTTTCCAAACCATTTAGGAGTTGGTCTTCAAACTTTCTAGGCACCCACAGATCTTGTTCAGGGCCACCTTGGCCTGAACTACTGAAGAACAAGTTCCAGCTGGAAAATACCATCAATGTTCCCCTGAGTGACCATGTCCAAGAGTCAGAGAGGTTAAAAGTGAAGGAGAGAATTTCATAATTTCCTAAAACTTTAGCACTCCTCCAAAACCTCTCCTCAAATCCTTCAACTCCTACAATCATCCTGTAGCAAAAGATGGAGTTTTGAAGCTGTTGCAAATTGCAAACATCAGAATACCCAGAAAGTATATTCATCTTCTTGCTTATTAGATTAGTTGAAAAAAAGACAGGTGGAACAACTGGTATCTTAGGTTGATCAAGTTAGAGAGGAGCAAACCCACCTTAGTTGTTTCAAAGAACAAGTATGGAAATTCAGGCCTGAACATCTGCTTAAGCTATGGCAAGGGACAGAATAATATATAATTCTGCATTTAGTACTTGCTGTCACACAGCTTGGTTGGTGCCTGTAAGATGCATGTGTTTTTCTGATGCTGGTCATTACCCTAGGTACTCTATAGATACCTAGGCTCTCTTTGAATATTTCCTTTGGCCAAATATCCACAAAATTTGGCATATAACTGGCTGCCAAAATTTTTCTGTGCAACTAATCTACTAAGATAGCCAAATAATGTGGAAGATGCTTACCATGGTTCGTATCAGGCAGGTTCTACTTTCTTGTACAGTGTCAAATTCATACCTCGTATGCTACTGTTTACATAAAAGCACCATTTGTGCAGTTAGGATCGGTAACCAAAACGTTTTTCTTGGAGTATGAGAAAGATGCAGATGATCTATCTGTACAGATAAAATAAGAAAAGAGATTCAAAAGCAATGAAAAGCTGGGAGAGACTGACTTACAAGAGCCAGGTAAAACAACTATAACTGATTAGCTATATGGATGTGCACAGACACAACAGACAGACATGCACTCACGGGATAAGAAATCTGTTTAGGGTGTTTCATTAAAATGTTTTATTGCCTGAGAACGAATCTATCGTTGTCTCCTGATTCTTAAGTAGAAAAGAAGCTGAAGAGTGGATTCAAAAGCAATTTCAAATCTACTTATAATACAATATTAGCATTCAATGATATAACAGTTTAAGTAATGGCAAGAAGGTGAGTGTGATACCAAGCAGAACTTGGACATGAATACATTAAGGCAGAATATAGACATTCATACAGAAATTTGGCAAGCATACTGATGCTAAGCTTCAACTACTTGCAAAAATTGGTATATCATCATTAAAGAAAAACTGTTCCTGGTTTCTATCTTACCCAAGACAGAGAAGTCTCCAAGATAACATGTTCTTCCCCTTACTGGCTTAGTTTCAGACTACAGAAACCAAATTTTTAAATTGTCTCCGGGCACAATTACAGCAATCCAGAGATCTTGCTCTAGATTTTTCCCAGTTAGTTTTAGGCAACAAATTTAACATCTAAGTTAGTGATATAGTTGCCATGGACTTTCTATATACAAAGTGTTGTAGAATAAACATTCACACAGGAAAATTTGAGACGACTGGAACACACACCCATGTTCCTTTGAAAGTTGCTGTTTTGGGTTTGCTTTTCTGGTTTTGGCTTTTGGCTTGTTTTGTTTTGTTTTGTTTTGGTTGGTTGGTTGGTTTGGTTGTTTGTGGTTTTTGGTTGTTTGTTTTTGTTTTGGGTTTGGGTTTGGTTTGATTTGGTTTGGTTTGGGTTGGGTTGGGTTAGGTTGGGTTGTTGTTGTTGTTTTTTTCCCTAAGAGTGATTCTTACACCTGTAACTCACTGAAGTAGGCCTCACCTTTCAAAATATCTTTATTTTTATTTTATGAAATCGTTGCCAAACTGTTGTGAGGTCACAGACAAACTATGATATTATGTCAGCAAATACTCTTATAGATTAAATTAAAATAAAAATATTTCACTTTCTGATCTCTTTAAAAACGTTGAACAGAATGGACTGGGCACTCACTAAAAACGTGTTAATCACACATTATTTTGAATCAATTTTCATGTACTAACTGACTGGTATGGAAAAAGTCTGATGTTATTTCAAATGAAAATAAAACACTAAATGTAGCACCTGGTGCAGCCACAGGCATGTTGGTGCTAATAGTAGGCTGAACACTCATTCTTGGAATCAAGTATACTAACACAGTTTTTGTTGTTGGAGAGCTTTGTTTCCACCTAATTCAATAGTCACTTCAATCAGTGGGTGTAAGTGTAATATCATGATTTTTTCCAAAACACATCCTGCTGAAGAGCCTGAGCAGTTGCCAGAGAAGGAGTGTGAATCAATTATTTGTGTTGTCTGGAAATAAGGAGGTTGCAGACTAAGGGCAAAAAAACAGAAGATAAAATGCCAAGATTTTTAGTTTTATCGTGCTGTCCTCTCAGTTTCTGAGCTTACAGGATTTACTGCAAACATAGTATGCTAACATTTCATTTTTGGTTTTCCTTAGAAATTTTCCAGAGTAATAAGACTTATCTTATCAGTTATGAATGTGTGTTACTATTATTTCTTGTAACAGAATAAGTGAAGTGATGAAGTAAATCTTTATTCAAACCCTCCAAATGAAGAAAATGTCTCTAACTTGTGCAATATATATTATTTTATATGCCGGACTACAAACAGAAGATTCATAATCCACATGCTATAAAATATAAAAAATAAACTATTACTAGTGTAAGTTCAGCTGGATTTCCAATTAATCCCCTGCACAAACACATACCTACAAAGCTCACAAACATGCCTGAACACACATGTCAAATTATTATCAGTTTGCCATCATTTGACATTACAAATTATTAATTAGTTGTTGTTACTATATATATCTCTAGAATGGCAGCCAGAAAACAAAGCAGCTACCTATAGATCAGGTTATCCAACATTTAATTAGCACCAGTAAAATCACAAGTGCAACTATTAATTTCAGATCCCAGGGATTTCATAACAAAGAGGTCAGTATGGAAAATAGCATTTCTCTGAAGCAGGGTTTCTGGTATCAGAGATACTGTTGAGTAGTGTCCATGAATAAATATTGATAAATGTGGGGATATTTTAAAATCTTTCATATAATAACACTTTGCTAGTCATGTTCTCTGATGTATTATTGTTTCTCATGTGTTGTAATCTGCTAATGACAAACATCTGTAATGTATAAAACATGGTGTATTAGTCCAACATATTCTGTTTCTACTCTTATGCTCAGAATCTAGTTTATGGGAAAAGAGGAAATGCTTCATATATAAACCAGACAATTTATTGTTAGCATAATTGAAATCTTTAGAGTCTATTCATTAATCACTATGAGCCCAGATCTAATTGTTATAGAAAAGCAGAAGAAAACATAATTAAATAATGAATACTTCTATAAAGAAAAAGTATCAATAATGGCAATACTAATAACACAGTTTAAGTTGTTATACAAAGATTTCTTATTTTCTACCCCTTTTCTTGGTGTTGGACTCACTGTTCCCTTTCTCCTCTGGATCCCAGGTGGACAGCTCAGTCTGCTGCTGGAACAGTGCTATGGTGAGTCGTTCAGAGTCCTCACTGGGAGGAAGATGGTGTTCATGTCAATGGTTTATTCCTTCTTACTCTACACTCCACTTGGGCAGACTTTTATAAGTTTACTAACATATTTTTTACATATTCTCTCATCCTGCATTGCTCTGTAACTCCATGGTGCATCTGAATTCGCAGTATGTGGTGAATTTTGTAGATGTCACATATATTTCTTTTTTTCTCTTCATTACCCATAAGACTAGTTTTGGTCAGTTCCAGGTCTACATTTCTCTAAGTGACAACTAGTGAGTTATTTACAGCCATTAGGTTTCTGGTCCCATCTTGTGCCCCGCACTTCTCTGCACTGCATCCTGCCTCTCCGCCTCTCAGGGTCTTTGCTATTGTACCAGAATTGAATGTCTCTACATGACATCATTGTGTTAGAGGCAAAAATATCTCATTCTGCACAAATTACTTATCACCTCTATAAAGCTATGATTACACCATTGTCATGATTTAACTCCAGTACACAGTGATAAACAAATTAGCCATAGACACCTGATCACATGAAAACAAAATCTATTACAGCTAAACCAAGTAAAAACAAAACTTCAGGTAAGGTAAAACAAGTTCAGACAAGTAGATTGGACAAGTCTCAGTTCCAAGCCTTGCAAACTCAACACAAAGTCTGTGGCCTCTTACCAGCAATGGCAACAATGCATTATAGGGGCACACATTATGCTCGTTAATGTTCAAAGTATTATCACTGAAAAATATTAATATGGGCTCGCCCATATCTTGCAAAGTAAATACAAAGTAACTCTTCACACCCCAGTTCAAATAAAATAAAAATAGACATATTCTATTACATCTAGTGCAGAAGGTTCAGGTCATGATTAAGAGAAAAAAAAGCAAAACATATGAACAGTTTGCCAGTGCACCCAGGCAAAAACTTTTCTCTGAGGCACTAAGTTTGACAGATAATGCAGGATATTAATGAACTTTGGTTTTGTCTCATACCCTTTAGATGAATAAAAAAGTTCTCAGGAAAACACTGAGAACAGTGCTGGACCAAGATTTAACAGTGTTTTTCCTTTTCAGGCATTGTGAATAATGATCACAGGCTTCAAAGACACTAGAAATGAAAGTTTTTGTGATGATTTATGAGATTATTAGTATTTTCTAATACAGTTCCACAATAGCTAGAATGTAGTGGGCATGCATCTTCCAAAGTGTTTTGCAGAAAAATGAAAATTTATGTTACACGTAATAGAAAAGCTTGCATTTTATTTTTTCCACATTTTCCACTGCAATGCTCAAAAATGTTCCATTTCAACAGTAACAAGCTAAACCTGCCCCCCAGGCAGTTATCTACTCTTTCCTTCTATGATGCTTTTCCTGTTGTCTAGGTCTGTATATAATATTCCAGGGCTGTGAGCCAACTTACACTTGGCAGAGTGCTGTGTTTTACCATGGCTCAATGAGTTTCGTATAATGAGGTAGAACAACATACTAATTTTGCTAAACACACCTCATGTGTGGTCTATTCATATGGCCTAATTTCTCGAATATTTGTTGAATTACACTTTTAATTGTCTCTAATTGCACAGGACTAAAATAGTGTTTATATAAAATAAACCTTTAATGAAAGTGTGAATTATTACTTTTCTGTTGGATATCACTCTGGATTAATTTCCAAAGGTAAATGCCAGTGATAAGCTCCAAAAGGTGTACTGCCAGCCATAGTTTTAATGCTTTTCAGAGAAATAACATTACACAGATTCCAATAGTGTCTGAAGAAAGGACCTGCTAGTCAATTTGCCTGAGAATTTATATGTCTTTGTAATCTGTTCCCAATTAAAAGAAATGAATCAAATCATGACCACTCAGCTAGTCTTCCCTTGTAAAGATGTAAACAGGAAAGTGGTTTTGAATGCTTATCTTAATAAACACTCCATTAAATGATTTAGTAAGTTAAATAAAGTGCCCTACTCTTCCCTGGTGATTGATCTTTACTTTTAGAAACAAAATACAATAGGGTCAATCATTATTTACATAAAGATTGATATAGTTTAAATTAATGATGTGGTAGACTAAAGAAAAGTGGGTGACCCATGAAGCTGTGAATGGTTGCAATAAAATCTATTAACAAGACGGTAAAATCTGCCCTGAATTTTGTAGTTGCCAGCACAGAATAGAGGAATGAAAACAGTTCTCTTTAGCCTCAAATCCACAAGGTCTGTTATGCTTTTTCTATGGCAAATGTAAAAGACACCTTGTCACAAAAGGCTTGAAACACATAGATAAAAGAAGTTGGATTCCTTTCATTAATTGCAAAATACAGATCTGAAAATGCTACACAGAGCTGGAGTTCTCAATTCATGCTCACCACCATTCTTCATTCTATCACATCATTAAATTAAAGTATATCAGAAGTATTCAGACACAGTTTATTTCTTTTTTTTTTGCTATGTGGTTTCGGTTTAGGCTCATCTCTGCTTCTAAGCCTAGATTCAAAAATATTGTCATCAGTCTTTATGATGTAATGACTTTCAGAATTGAGACTTAATAGCAATGAAGAGCACATTCTTGTGTCAACACATTTCTCTGTTTTAAATACGCAGATCTGGAGGTGAAAGAATTTTGAAATGTATTTCAAAGCACATATGATTCACACTCCATGCCAGGTAAATATTAAAAAATATATAGTTTCTGGTTTTACTTATGTCCTCTAAACACTGCTTTTCTATCTAAAGTCAAGCAGAGACCTCAGATCTATTCAAGCCCATTTGCCCATCATTCTTCTAATCATAGGATGAAGGATGCAGATGAAGTTCTCGTTTCCCTTTTGGGGATCAATGATCAGCCAGGTGAAAGCAATTAATAGAGAGAAAAATTCTGATCAGTCTGGTAGGTTTTATTTTTACAAATATTTTTGTTCCATCCCACTCATAGCTAAATGTCTGGAAGCCTCTCCTTCTGTCCAACTGCATTATTAGCTGCCCTGTGAATAATTCAAATGTTTTTTTGTCAAGGATCAACTGTCTTTGTGGTTTGGTATTTTTCATCAAAGTTCTTGATACTTCTGTTCTTAGATTTCTTACTTACAAATTCTTGCAGCTCAGTTTTTTGCTTTATTGTGATGTTTTCAAAACTTGGCTACCTCCGTACTACTTAAGCACTCTTAATCAATTATAGTTAGTCATCTGAAGCATAAACAACCTTCCACTCTAGGTTAAATTGGTGTTAGCATGTTGTATTGGCTGGAGCTTTACTTACGGTTGTCTTCACTTAGGTTAAAAGACTAGTCCTTCCAGCATGCGGTGGGATAGTCTGTACAGGCCTCCACACGTTCATCTCTAAGTTTTGTTCAGGTTCAACCTTCCAGAGAGACTTTCATTGCTAAATGGAAAGTTTTAATTTGGCTTTCCTTATTTTAAGATATACGTGTACTTGCCTTCTTGGAAGCCTACAATATTTCACTTGTCTCAAAGGACTCCTGGCAAACTGTTTCAATGTCATTTTGGAGTTTAACACATGACTTGGCTATAACTTCTGTTTGCATGATTGGGATGAGACTTTAAACAATTTGAGGTTAAAGGATCTCTCAATAGTGGGTGGGCATATTGTGTAATTTTCTTTCACAGCAACTGTATTTCATATCTGAATCCTACTTAGTCTGCATTAAAAGCTGATTCCATCATGTGATAGTTTTTGAGTTTTGTGGGTGGTAAGCTGATTAAATAAATCACACAAGCAAAACACATTTCTAAGAAAGCTTTTGCTAATATAGGATCTCAAGATGCCTACAAGCTTGATAGACTACAAGGGAACTGTTAATATGTTATAAATATATGTTTTTTTCTTTTTTTTTTATTTGTTTTGTTTGTTTTTACACCACTACAGCTTTTATGCAGTAGTCAGTTTATAAAAAGTCCAGTGTAAAAGAATATCTAACCCATATTTTTAAATCATATGCATTAAATAAAATCAGAAATTGCAAAATGAAAACTCTTTCACCTTACCAAAAATGTGCATGTTTAGCCTGAAGAAAAGGAGGCTGAGGGGAGACCTTGTCGCTCTCTATAACTGCCTGAAAAGAGGTTGCAGTGAGGTTGGTGTCAGTCTCTCTTCCCAGGTCACAAATGATAGGACAAGAGGAAATGACGTCAGGTTGTGCCATAGGGAGGTCTAGATTGGATATTAGGAAAAAAAAATCATGAAAGGGTTTGTCGGGTATTGAAACAGGCTGCCCAGGGAAGTGATTGAGTCAACATCCCTGGAGATGTTTAAAAGGTTTTTAGGGACCTAGTTTAGATGTGGACTTGGCAGTACCAGGTTAACGGTTGAACTCAATGATCTTAAAGGTCTTTTCCAACCAAAATGATTCTGTGATTCTGTGTCTACAAAACATGAGAAGGCTAATGGAATATGGTTTTGTGGCCTCTCAGAAATAAAACCCTTGGAAGCTGAAGAGGTAAATCTTACTGGGAAGCTAGATATTGACTGAAAGATTATATAAGAGTCTGAAGTCATCATATAAAAGAGTTCTCCTTAAGCAGAAAATAGAGGAAAGAACAATATAAAAAAAGTTATTATTCCAAATGTCTCAGTAAAATTGGTATTGACAAAAGTACAATGTATGAATTGAAATGTTACTCTACTATAAATCTTAAAGTTGAAATTTGAAATAATATTAAAGTTCTGCTCATAAATTATTGATAAAAGACAAAGAAGTGACCAGAAAATGTAGACTGCAAACATGGGTATTATGTCTTGCAGACAACCAGAAATCCCTCAGTAGAAAGTGTGATAGATTGTTTTACTGACATCTAGGACCTGACGGAATTTAATTTAAAGTTTATTAGACCTTTATAAACTGAACTTTATTATAAACAGTGACCAAATAACCATAGTTATTAAATAACAGGTGGCCAACCCTACTCACAGATCACAAAATCTTCCTTCCACAAGTCTTTGTTTTGCTGTGCTCACTAGAGGGAAGTAAATGTCTAAGATCCCCAAACTAAAGCAAACTTTTATGATGGTAAATCATAGCTCAGCAAGCAAAGCAGAGTATGAAATAAATTCTAGTCTTCATTCTGTTGTCTTTGTTATTTTTAAAAAGTAAACTTTTACTTGAAATAGGAAGATCAGAGACTTCTAACAAATGATGTAAGTTAGAAATATATAAACAACTTGGGGTAGTGGACCTTACTAGTCCCATTAAGAGCTCCATTGGCAGAGGCTTATGCCATTCTCAATGATTTCTATAAATACATATCAGCATTACTATACAGTCACATTATTAGTCACATATTCCTTTCTACTGCAGATTTTGGGGTTTTAGGTTTTTTTGTTGTTGTTTTGGTTTGGTTTGGTTTTTTTTTAATTATTTTATTTTACAGACGGATCTGCTCTGTGCCTAAGACAGAGTGACACCATCATTTCTACAGCACTATGATTTAAATAAGGACTGGATCTAGTTAGAAAATATTCTAACGCTGAAGGATGCAAGACAATAAGCACTTTTTTTGCTGACAATCTGCGAATGTCATTCTGCAACCACAAACCTATTAATGTTATTAAAATGTGACAAGAGAGGGAGAGAGAGAGGAGAGGAGAGGAGAGGAGAGGAGAGGAGAGGAGAGGAGAGGAGAGGAGAGGAGAGGAGAGGAGAGGAGAGGAGAGGAGAGGAGAGGAGAGGAGAGGAGAGGAGAGGAGAGGAGAGGAAAAAAAGAAAAGGAAAAGGAAAAGAAAAAAGGAAAAGGAAAAAGGAAAAAGGAAAAAGGAAAAAGGAAAAGGAAAAGGAAAAGGAAAAGGAAAAGGAAAAGGAAAAGGAAAAGGAAAAGGAAAAGGAAAAGGAAAAGGAAAAGGAAAAGGAAAAGGAAAAGGAAAAGGGAGAGGAAGATATCACAGAAGCAGAAGACTGAAATTGACTCTTTATATCCCAAACTTCAGTGAAGTATAGAAAAACCCAAGCTAATTTAAAATGATCAGAAACGATTTGTCTGACATATTTCTCTCACTTACTCTAAACTGAATCTGGGAGGACAGGCTCAGGTGCAGACTGTAACCAATATTCAGTGAATTAAATTCCATCTCAGGGGCCAGCTACACATATGAGGTCTGAAGTCCAGCATAATCAATTTAAAAATTGCCATTGATATCAATTATCTTGGACAGACAGTGTGGCTTTAATGAGACGAGATTGCCTATAAACCCAACATTCTAAATATTTAATGTTAGCATAAAGTCTGTAAAAAACATCCATGTTATTTTACTTTTTGATCTGAAAATTTGTCAGAGAAGCCACACCAAGATCATTTACCTTCCATTTAAATAGCTCCTTGTATTGATCTTGTTTCTTGTCTCTAGGCAGTCTCTTGCTCAAAACTTTACTCTTTGGAGAACCTCAGAAATGTATTGTTTGTGCCAGTTCTTCATTCCAGGGGCAGGATTTTTGTGGAATTCAAACCTTTCAATATAGATCTCTAAGGCAATTTGTCTCTATCAATCTGTGAACTCTCTCTCCTTTGAAGTTTAGGCTCACAGCAGGTTCAAAGCATTCTCAGAGCGTTAAGACAGGTCATATAAGGCCATAGCTTGATGACATATTAAATACGGATGATAGATAAAGGATGTGCTTGGACATCTTATATAAAAGTATTTTCAATCTATACTACACAGAAGGGTTAGACAAGAGTAAGCTGGAGCATCAAAAAGTGTTACTTCAAACTCAGTGTATGGTAAATCATTTTTTTTTTTTAATTAAACCAAAAATCATAACCAGGAACTAAAACAAAAATCATAGGCAGTAATCAAAAGTAGGAAGGGTCACAACAAGTTAAGTACAAAGTCTAGGTTTATTTCTTGCACATCAAATAAATTGACATTGGTATCTTATCCTATGGGCTGATGCTTTAATTTGTAAGTCTTTATTATAAATATTTAAGTTACATAACAACAACAAAAGAGAGAGTTTTATATGAGCAACACCAAATCATAGAGAATTTAAAAAAATGAGGCTGGAAGGAACCTCTGTCTGTCATCTAGTCCTGGCTCCTGCTCAGAGTAGGGCTAATTTCTGAGTTAGATCAGGTTGCTTGGGTACGGTTCAAATTTGAAGATCTCTGAGGATGGACATTCTCCAGCCTCTCTGAGCAGCTTGTTTCCTTTCTTAAATAGAGGTAGAGTATATTCTTTATTCCCTACAAACAGTCAACATTCCTATTGTTACAGCCTGACATAGTTGGTTTTTGCCTTCTCGCTGTGCACCTCTGAGAACGTTTCAGCTTCTGTTACTCTATAAAAACTTTAGGCATGAAAAGTGCAAATATGTCTTCTGTTAGTCTTCATCCTCAGACTGAACAAACACAGATCTCTCAGCCTTTCACTATGTGACAGTCCCATAAACATCTTAGTGGTCTTCCACTGGACTCTCTCCAGCTTGTCAATCTTTCTCTTACTTGGTGACCTGAAATAGAACACAGTATTCCAGGTGAAACCTCGTCAGTTCTGAGTAGAGAGGAATACTTTCCTCTGATTATGTCTGTCCTGATGCAGTCCAGCATGCAATTAGCCTTTATCAAAACAAAGACACACTGAAATTGTCATTAAACCACCTACATCACTTCCAGAAAAGCTGGTAGGTAGCCACTCAATTCGTATTCCCCACTGATCCCTCCCAGCTGCAGGACTTTGCAGATGTCTTTGCTGAAACTCACAATGCTCCTTTGAATTAATTCCTCCAGTAAGGTCCCCTTGAGCAGCATCTCTGCCTTTCAGCATGATGACTGCTTCTGCAATTTGATGTCACCTGCAGAGCTGATGAGTGTGTTTTTCATTCCATCACCCAGATCATTGGTCAAGGTTTTAAACAGCGTTTTCCTTAATAGTGGCCTCTGAGAATGACCACCAGTCAGAATCCTAACAATTGGCCACCACTCTTTAAGCCCAGCAGTTCATCTGTTTTTCCACACACCTTGTAGTCCACCTGTCTAGTCCATATCCCTTCAGTTTGTCTACCAGGATTCTGCGGGATACTATGCTGAAAGCCTTGTTAGAGTCGAAGTAACTGGACACCCACTGCTTAGTAAGTCACTTCATCGTGAAAAGCAATCGTGGTCAGGCACAATGACCAGGTAAAGCCCAGCTGGCCAAGTCCTCCTCCTGTTGTGCAAGTGTCTGAAACTGACCGTCATGAAGACTTGCATCACAATTTTCCCAGGGATTGAGACTGAAGAGCCAATAGTTTCCCACACTCCCTTTCTTGTCCTTCCTGAAGATGAGCATTACATTGTCTTTTCTCTGCCTGTGTCCTTTGATAGTAAGTTACCTGCTTCATCTAACCACAGGCTGACATGGTCTTCTCTTTGCCGTTGATGATGTGCCATTATTTTGCCTTCAATATCCTTCATCTTTTCCAAACCAAGACAAATCAAGGTTCCATCCCTGTGTGCCTGTGTGATCATTCTACATTCCTTTTGGGCAGACTCTCCCTGCTTCTCCCCTCTCTACATTTTCTTTTTGTATTTCCTCTGGGATTCACTATTCAGCTAAGCTGGCATCCTGCTTTTCTTCATAGAAGATTTCTCATAAATAACAGTTTTATATTACAATAGACTGTTTTTCACAGCTTTCAGCCACCAGGGCAGATACTGACATCAGTTAATCTGCTTAACTCCACTGAGTTCAGTGAAGGTACTTCAGTTTGTGCCAGCTTTGAATCTGGGTCATTCACAGAGTTTTAATCAAGTATGATTTACAGTGATGAAATCGTATGGTTCCTGACACACTGTGCAAAATGTATTCATTATTTCTTCCATGCAGTAGTTTTGCATAAAAGTCAAAACACTAAAACACTAAAGAAAGAGTAAGTGATTTTATGAGATATGATTGCATTTTGCAATGTGTTCCATAGGCTGCATTTTTTTGTGTGTGTTAGAACATGAATGCATTGCTGTGGAATACAAATAAATTTTTTAGAATGTTTGCTTCTATTTTAGTTTGAAATCTAGTGTTTAGTTTATTTTATATTCATGGTGTACCTGTACGACTTGTCCCTTACATGTAAACATGTGTGTGATCTTCTTAGTCAATAACAGGAATCCACCTATGTTTATAGGCAGAGATATGAAATCTCCTCTGTATGCTTAGGAAATGGAAAATAAGATAGAGTCACATATTCTGCAAAATATTTTTCTAAGTCTCCAGTATAATCTTCTATTACCACAATGGTGGTTTTCACAAAGGCAGTCCTTTATTTCAGCAAAACAATAATGTTTTGCAGAATTTTGCAATTATAAATTTAATAATCAAATGACATACAAAGCATCTTTATACATGAGAAAAAAATTCTGTGGCTCTCCTTATCAGGTTGCTCTCACTACAGCTACAGATTTGGTTCTATTCCTTATAAAAATGTGGGTATATAGGACCTGGGGATCATGTTCGTACTCGCCAGGTCTAACTGCACACTTACAGCATACTAATTTTACTTCTGTAGTTTTATTATTACTTTCTACCTACTAGGTGACATCAGAACTTTTTTGGTGCTTCATCCTACTACAAGAGGGAATTTGTAAATAATCTTATTCACCAGAATGTTGCGTGTGATGATAGCAAAGTCAGCTTTGTGTCTGATGAAAGCAGGTTTAATATCACTACTCAGATCTACTGCTCTAGCTGCAGGAGAATACTAAGATTCTGTTTCACCGTTCATTGCAATTAAAATCTTTATGTACTTGGCAAAGTAAGCAACAATATGTTCTTTCTGAGCCAGATTTTTAATTAATTATTGTGAAGGATAAAAAAAGGTCTAATTTAACTAACCTTTAACATAACTTCAAATTGCCACTTTGAATAATCTTAGTTTCACAGATTTTTACATGATCATTTATCATTAAAATTAGATATACAATGGAAATATTAAAGAAAAAATAAAATTGTTTGTATTCAGTTCACACTATCAAATTAAGCTGTACAGGTTTATCAGAATAAATAGAATCTATATCTGGCTTTTTATAATATGCAAGACTGTTTCCCAAATTGCTTCCAGAAGTAGTGTACTTCAACTTACTAAAGCTGGCCAGTCCTGATATCCAAGTATGACTCTCCCAACAGCAGCTATTGTCAAAAACATTAAACATGTTTGTGTAAGCACTGGTAGCCTGTTTGTCAACACAAATCTCTTTCATAATAACTGCGGCAGCACCTGTGGAAAAGCAAGTCAATTTATGATTACCATTGTGACTATACATATTGGGAGTCAGAACAAGGCAAAACACAGAAGAAACCCAACAAAAATAGATGGCTGAATAAATAAATAAAGAAAGAAACCTTTGCAGCTTCTCTGCAGTCCTGAAAGGAGAGCAGTTGTTTATCTCCTGCCTGTTTTGCTCCCAGGTGTACTTTTATGTATTTCTCTGTACACACCTCCTGCCCTGACAGTGATAAACATCACCTCCCCACACAGCGCGAGCCTGTGGGTCTCTCTGGGGAGAGATTCTGTGTGACAGCTCCGGAGCCTGCTCAAGCTCAGCCCACGGCTGAAGGCAGAGCTTTCTGTGACACGCTATTCCAATGAGACTAATGCTGCTGGAGTTTTGGCAGCTCGACCTTAACACTGCAACCTCTCGGCCTGCACTCATCAAAAAGGACCCCAAAGTGCCCTAAATTCTCCACCAATTGTACTGTGTCCAGATCCATTTAGCTAGTTTAAATCAAAGCAATCCCCATGCAGAAATATGCTGCATTAAACTAATGGATGATTGCTCTTAATTACATATACAAGTATATACCCAACATTAATAATCTATAAAAGTATATCAGCAATTTCCATGTTCACTTGTAGGCAATTAGAGTTGGGAATTGTAAAAATACATAAATAATTTTATTGATTACTGATGTTTGGCCTTTATATTACCATTTACAGTCCTTGTCTCAGTTGTCAAGATCTGCCTTTTATAGCTGGAGGATGGGGAATAATCCCCTTACACCTGAGGTATTTTTATTATCTAGATGGGAGCATAGTGTATTAACCCTGCACAAATGCTTTGGGAAGAGCCCAAAAGAAGATGAATTAGTGACTTGACCCAAAGACTATTAAGTCAAAAAAGCAGTTGCACAAATTTGAAGTTCTCATAGATGGTATACGAGAATATTAAGCTTGATTTTTGAGCTATCCTTTCATCTACTCTCCCAACACAAAAGCCTTTGGGGTTTCTGGAGCTATATGTCAACTGCTACAACTGCTTAATTTTACATAAAGTCATAATAAGTGAACCTATGTCCACTAACATCATTAGAATTACCTTACTTGACTGCAGCAATGTTTGCAATTTCAGCCGAGATGCAAAATGAGTTTTCCTCTTTGAAGTGGAGTTAAAGACATTTATACTATCTAAAAACCTTGCATTGCTAGTAACAGGTACGTCTCATCTGTGAATATATGATACACATAAATGCATCTATATAGGGGAAAATGAATTCTGTACTTTATTAATAGACTTAAAGAGAAAAGGATGTTTGGTTAAGTTAAACAAGAGCATCTGGTATTAAATATCAAAGAGATTTTTTGAGTGAGAGTGGGGTTTATTGCTTTTTCTTGATACTAAATGTTATTTTCCACAATAGGAAAAGTGCACAACCATTCTGATATGCACTTGCAGCAAGTGTATCTTTCAACTGCAAGATAGTACAATTTATATTTGTATTTATTTCTATATTTATACTTATTCTCTAATTATTTGTGAAGTTTGCAAATGACTGCTTTGTTTGTGATAAGAACCTTCCATCAGATACATAGATCATCAGTGTGTGCTAAAACTGTGTCCTTGTAAAACTGTCAGGATCACTATGTGTTTAAACTCATTCTTTGGCAAGAATTAAATTATATTCATATTTTTTTCAGGCATCTAGAGCTAGCACATACTTTTGAATAGGATTTGTACTGGACTTTGAGGAGAGATAAGTATTATTATAAAATGTTGAAATACATTTCAGATACTCTCCTCCCTGTATTTAAGATTTATCAGCCGGATACTACGTGAAAGACCATACTTCTTTTATTTGCATTTCTATTCTACTAAACTGAAATGATTAGACTGCTAATATGTACTGTATGGTGCTTTCTTCTACAAAGACAGATATAGACACGCTTTATTTTACACAGTATAAATGTGGATCATTAGAATCAGCTGAACTATTTACATGGCATAACATTAGATAAACATATAATTCTTTGCTGGGCTGAAGCTTAACCATATACATAAGTCCCTAATTCATCACAGCTTTATAAAGTTCCACTAATTTTAACTCAGTTACTTCTAACACTTAAATTATAAAAAGAGGCAAAAAACAAAGAAGAAAGGGAAAATCCTTCTGACTTAGGCAGATGCTTGCCAAGGAAAAGTTTGCGACAAACTGTTGAATTCTGGTAAAATTCTAATAGGAAGAAAAAAAACTCCATACCTTCAATCATTAGGCAATGTTAAATGGATTTTCTGCTGCCATAATGATAATTAGTATGTAGAACAGGTTATGCAAAAATCCATAAGATTAATAATATAGTATTATCCCTCCTCCAAGGTTACATGAATACATTAGGTATTAATGCTAATACATTTAATTTAATGGATTAATTTGGGGTCAGTGCAGAAGTTACACACATTTAGGAAATTATCAGTTTGTAATTCCATATGTTTAATATTAAAGTGCCTCACACTGGTATTCTGGTAGATGTCACTTCACAGTGAATTAAAGTTGCTTCAGACCTCAAGAATCAAAGAAGGATTCAAAATTATTCTGCTATATAGTCACACTCACGAACATAATTAAAGGTCTGTCAGCACTTTCATTACATAAAGCCATTTTTAAGCAGTTTATAAGTGGCCATGACATCTTGCTTAAAGCTGGAAATGGGCTGTGATTTTCCTGCCTGGGAGTGAATTTTTGTTTCTGATGAATGTAATTGGAATCAGATTATATTCCTATGTTTGCCACCCATGACAAAGGGGTTAAAGAACATTGTCTGTTTTTTATGTTACCCTCACACTTACAAAATAGCTTTGTGCTTTCATTTAGCACCTTACAGGTAATTAGGCTTCATCAGTATACAGGCAAATAAAATAATTCCTGGGCACTGGCCATGTCCCTGGCCTACAGAGAGGTGTAATATTTAGTACACAGTACTGGTATGGTTTTGACCAACCCCAGCTAGAGCTTTCCCAATGTTCAAGAGCATTTTGGAGAATACCACAAGCTGAGGGCAGTTTGGATGTAGCTGTGCACTTCTGGAAGTTTAGGGGATAATCATAATGCAGATGTAAAGTATAACAAGACATTTGGCCTTTGGGCCAAAGAGGAATCCAATTTTATTTGCCCTTTTTCTATAGATGACAAGTAGATGAGCCTGTTTTATTTGACAGTATAGACCAACTATTAGTATACTCTATGGAGACAGACTGGTGAAAGATGTTTCCGGTTTGGCATGTGCTCACCGTGCTACCTGGTACATAGTGATCTAGGACAATTTTCAGATAACAGTTTGGTTTTAGATTATTTTTAAATAATCAAAAATCAGTTTCCATGGGAGGTTCAAAACATAGAATAAAATTCCTCAGCTATTAATACCAGTATTTATCCAAAATGTATTGCTAGTTAGGCAGAGGTTCAAGAAAATCAAAGGGTGAGATTATGACAGAATTATTTAAAGAAGGACAGTTCACAGATATGCTTCTCAATTGACTATTGTGGGCTTTGGAAGCCAGAGGCAAGATGAATGTATGCACAGTCACTGCCAAGGAAACCTTTGAAAGTAAAGTGCTTGCTTATTCCCAAGGGAAATCATGAGATTGCTGAAGAGGTTAAAGGAGCTCAGCATGCCCATCCTCCATTCAGACAAACCTTTTCCAGTACGTGGAATATTTCCAGCAATTCTCTCATCACCTTGAACAGCATCCCAAGTGGAGTCACAAGTTGTTCTCACGACTGAAAGATAAGTAGTACAGACTTTATTTATTTATGAATAAGTGTCATCATAAATCAGGAAATATGACTGAAACACTTTAATTTCATTAGTAGTCAGAGTAATTTTTTAATCATAAAACTCACAAAGAATTAAATTCTAAGTGAGAAGATTACTGTGGCCTGTTCCACATCTAGTCCTGCGTAAGAAGGTAACTGGGAGTTCTCTGAGAGGAACTGTTTTGGGAAAGCCAATACCATATGCTTAAAAAAGACATTCAGAAAGCTATCAAAACAGGAGGTTTATCTGTCCTATAAACATACCAGCAGCATGCAAATGGAACTTCTGACATACTCTCTACCTGGAAAATAAAAATTAAAACTAATATAATGTCACCACTTCATCCAAGATAGAATAAAATGATCTGCTGAACGAGTATCTGCAAATAAATTCAGTGGCTGAAGAAAGAAGAACTCCAATCAAGGAAGACCATACTCCTTCAGCATAAGGGATAGACACTAATAAAATTGAGAGAAACATAACAAAAAGACACCACAAACAAACAAAAATGCAAGTAAATAAAGAGTAAACCACATGACTAAAGATCACTTTAAATATAATTTTTTCCACAAATGCTTTACACCCAAGGCACATCACAGGTCTGAGGACTAAGGAGAAGGATTCAGTATGAACCAGATGGACAATGAGGTATGTTTCCCCTTTAGAAAGAGCATGGGAAGCTAGATCTACCCTTACTGAGCAGAAGGAGGAGAAAACACTGAGGCTCAGAAGGGAAATTCTACATTGTAGGTTGCTTTGCTAGTAGAGTTAACTAAACAATAAAAGAAATACGAGGCTTTGGCTTGAGACTGTCACTCCAAGTTAATGGAAACCCCAGACCTCATGAATTATGGACTCCATCTGCTATGACTGACTCTCAGCGAATTGGAAGTAAATACAGTCTCTGTGTCTTACGCAGATAAGCCATGTGTTTCTCTTGCTATTTTTCCAATTTTCACAAGAATACTCAATGCAATATGCAATGTTGATGTGTTTGCCCGATATTCCAACCAATGGTGGGGTGATACAGCACAGGGGATTTCTGAAAAGAAAGAGAAAGATTATTGTCTGCATCCTTTGAAATAACAGGTACTTTTGCAGTGGTAAAATGCATTCTATTGCTATCACTGTCTCAGATTTCTGAAGCTCTCTGGCAAGGAGCAGCAAGGCCCTCGCAGTTCAAGGAGACTGTAAACTAATGGCACCTGAATGAAAGATACTGTGAACAAATAGATCAAAAATTAGATAAACCACAAGTACTATTCTCAAAAGTTATTTTGAGGTATCCTGTACAGAGCCAAAAAGAAAGCAGAACACAAGACTCAAGGAACCACTGAAATGGAAAAAGACCTGTTTTGATTATTTGAACACTGACTGTAGCATACTTAGCCTACATGAACTGCTGAATACTGTTTCAAATTTTGGCAATACTTATTTAGTCCTTCTCCTGTTTAAGACAGCAAAATTTAGCAGTAAGTTCTTCCAAGTCAATAAAAAAGTGATTTTACTGTTTAATAGTTTTCAAACAGCCTCTCATGACCTATGCAGTCATTAAACAGTCCAGCAACATCTTTTGCAATTGGAAGATCATTTTTTTTCTTTGGTCTAGAATCTACACATTTGATTTTACTGTACAGTACCTAGATAGAAGCTAAAGCATGGGAATGAGAATATTTCTTTACTTTGTAACTTGTGTTCAAAGGGGTCTGGAAATACAACTCAAAACATGAATCAGGTGGCTTTATCTGAAATTACTCACTAGACTTTTCATATTTTGTTATTATCTTAATTAATCTAAAAACTAACTGAAAGCAATCTGACCTCTATTGTCTACTGTACTATACTATTTGATGACCCATTTTGTTTGTGCTCTGGGTTTTAATTTAGAACTTATTCCAATGGGCTTTTTTGTTCTTAAAATGTATGTTAGCCGCTATTCAATTCCCCAAGTTGCATTTCCAGAATGAGAAAATTATCACCAAGTACATCTGAGATCTGGTCCTGGGACTAATTAGGAATGTGAAGGATCCACACAAACTGGTCTTTAGATTTTGGAAGAAAGTTGACGTCAGAGGAAGATTAGGCATAGCATAGCTTCACTCTCCCATGGCTCAACACTTCCAGAAACCTTCCCATCTGATAGTGGTGACAAAATGGAGTGCAGGGATACGTCTGATGCTGATGGAAACAATTTCATTTCTTCATTTATACTAATAAGGAGTTAGTGAAGGGCTGCTCTGCACATGGGCAGCTATTTTAAGCTCACTTCACTGTGCTCATTGAGGACTAGAGGAGAACATGAAGAAAAAAGGACATGAAAAGCACCATGATATTCATTGATTTTTCAATAATTCAGTCTTTTTGTATAAATTCATATATTTTAAATATTAAAAATAAAAGATAAGCATTATTGACTCCAGGAATTGTTTTTGGTTTTTTGGACTCCAGTCTGTGGAAGTTAAAAGTTGTGGAGGTGTAGGATAGAGACTCAGCCAGCATATATTAAAGTCCACAGAGTGAAGCTTAGCAGCTAAGCAATCATTTATTTCTCCATTAAGTTTATATGAGTCTATCAGTTCCATGAATTTATGATAGGCTTTTAGGCACCATCTAAGGTAGCTTAGGATGTTATATGTGCATTGCCATTGTACCGTGAAAACAGCAATGATACTTTAAAATGTGCAGATTATGATTGTCAAACAAGTTGTTCCAAATCCCACTTTTGGAAATATATTTTTTTATTACTTCACCAGTTGTAGTATTCTGAGAATGTTAAGACAATACTTCGAGAATTAATTTTATAATGCAGTTTAGAGATAACAAACTTTCAGGCTCTTGGAAAGATGTATCATATGAAACAGGTCAGTAAAATGAAAAGACATGTTTTGACTCTGTCACAGCCCCCCTGTGATACAGAGATTGGACGGTGTTTTCCTTTTAAGTTTATATAATATGAATACTGCTATCTTAAATAAAATGAAACTTAAGCTTAAGGACAATGTATTCCAAATTAGCTGTATTGCACACTCCCTCTTAAAATAAAATAGGTCAAGCTATTATAAAAGTAATCCCCCTTTATTACTGTTAATAATCAATGATTCTCTTCTGCAGTCCTTAGCCAGTTTAGCGTTATTTTCTTGTTTTCACGCCAACAGACTGATTGGCAAGCAAACTACACAGCTGCAAGGCCTGTTCAGCTTAAACTATGTGTGATCAGCTTCTCTGTAAATCAGGTCAGATGGCTGAGGTCAGAGTCTGGACTGCAGTCAGTTCCTTACCTTCCTAGTTTGGACTGTGTTAAAGAAAAAGCTCAGAGCAGCTGACTGAAGAAGTCATCTCTGCCTTTAAAACTTCTATAATTATTCCTTATTTATTTATTTATTTATTTATTTATTTCCAGAACACAAGAATTCAAGTGACTTTTTTCAAGGGGGAAGCAAGTGTAAATAAAAAAAAAAACAAAACAACATTTGGTCTTAGGCTGATTTACATTCTCTGGGTTCATGTAAATTATATTGATGCAAGAGGTCATACTGAGGTCACTATTATTGAGTACAACTAGTTGGAATTGGTTTGCAAAACCCTTTTTGAGTCAAGGAAGATTGTTCTACATGCACTGAAAAATTTTCATTTTCCTACAAGTTTTTGTGCAAAAATATTTCTGAAATTAAAGTGATTCCACTTTAAAAATGGGAAATTTCATTTTTTTGCATTTGTTTTCATTTCTTGTGTTATTTCACTTGACTAGTCAGACACAGGGAAAATAATTTTAAAGTACAAACATGTGAAATTTCTTCCAGTATGTAAATACATCCAAAAGCAAAAAGCTGAGATTCCAGAAGGAACAAAGCATGCAGACTTTTCATTCAGGAAACCTCATCTTTTTCAATAAATATAAGATTTTTGCAAAGTAGAAGTTATAAATTCTGACTGTTGTACTTAAGGTTCAAAATTTTTCTTAGCTCATGAGCTAAATATTTCACTCAGTAACCGTCCAGTTCTCTGTCACTTGTTCTGATTTCTAGATTCTAGCAAACTCTGCTTTCATTTAAAATGTGGCACCATTGTGCAGATGCACAAGAACATGGGACACACCTCTCTGTGTTTTAGATCTTCAAGGACTATTAAGAGGGTGGATTTTCATTAGGAAAGAAAAAAATCTATTTCTTTTTTGTTTTTTTTTTTTAAACAGTCTGAGTACTTCTTGTTATTTAACTATGGTATGCAGGAGGTCATTATAAATTCTAAAACTTACTCAAGAACAGGAATAAATAACAGGCTGGTTAACTCCAGCCAAGTTTGGGGATATTGTGGTGAACTTGCAGAAATATATGAGAAAAGGGGCTTTAAAGTGAGCAGTTTTCCAAGAAAGGTATAGACATTGTGATTACTGTATTGTAGGCCACATCCCATGCTCAGTTTTGGATTTGTAATTAACACATTCATTTTCATAGTCCCAGATTTCCATATCCTAAAAACAAAGTACTATCGGTATAGCACAATTTAGTGCAGATCCACTGTTCTGTTTGTGTGTTATAACAGAGAGTAGTTATGAAAATGCAATAGAATATATTAGTTCTGGTTAGATAATACACTTCCACTTCTTAAATTACTCTCCCTGTTCAAGGTATACACATGCATACCTGTACAATATTTTAATGAAACAATTTTTAGGTGGGATTATTATTTATTTTACATCACTGAAACTCCAGATTTACATCTGTGTTTACATGTCTGTCCACTAACTTAACCAAAAGAGGAAATCAAATGATTGCAGTAATTTATTAGTTTTCATAGTTTGAAAATCTCCTATTTAAAAAGCAAAAACAAAACAAAACAAAACAAATCATGAAAAATAAAAGAAAGGCTTGTTGAAGGCAAAATAATATGTTGAAAAGAGTCGTTTATGAAGTAATCTTTGAAAATAACATTGCAATTATGTTTAATTCACCTATTAGGAAGAACTCCTTAGGCACTAAGAAAATGACTTTCTCGTTTTATTTTCATTCTCTAACTCCAGAAGCATGATCATTATCTAAAATGTCACCTTTCACACTCTTTTACTTTGGTACTATGGATTAATTGTAAATAACTCTTCATATTTTTAGATATTCCTGGCCTAAGAAGATGTGATAGGTTGAATTTGATCAAGCTGTTTCCTATAGATTTGCTCTTGTTGCCTGTCCCACTCCTGACCATCTGACCTGTTTTTATTACTCCAGAGGTTAGCCTTATTCTTACAGTTTGCAGCAGTGCTATGTGTATCACTGGCCAACACATTTGAATTAATTATATTATCCTGAAGAAGAAATGGGACAAGAAACTAGGGCAATTATTCACTGTTAAACAACAGAAACACATTCACACTAGTGGTCCCAAATGTTCCCTGGGCCTCTGTTTAAAATTAATCCATCAGAAAATCACATGGAGGATCCTCAAGACCCCCCTCCAATTATTTAAAATCATGTCATTAAATCAGACAAATGCTGGCACTGCAACTCAGCAGGCGCTAATTTAACCCATATGCTTTGGGACTGTTCCTACATCCTTTTGTCTTAGCCAGAATTTATGCAAGAATTATTTTTTTTCCTATGAAATAAAATTGTATTACAAGATAACCATACAATTTTGAGCCCAGTGGGTTCTAAATGGAAGCTGGATAAATAGGAAAAAAAACTTCAGCTCGGCAAAACATATAATGACATCTTGGAGACCAATAACATAGGAAGGAAGGTACAAAAAGTGCCAAAAATCTGAAGACTGGAGCACAAGCATGGAAGTCCAGCCACCATGGAATTATGTTCCATAACAAAAATAATCAAGATAAATTCCTCGAGATACATGACATTATTCTGGAAATACCTTACTAAAAATATTAAATCTGTGCCTCCATTTCAGCCTCATAGGCTTCTTGCTGTTTCTCCATTTTTCCTGCTTTGTCATTTTTTTAATATGTTATCATATTTCTCCTCTGTTTTATCTTCTCAGATTATTTCCCATTCTTCCCCGTGTTTAGTATACCTTCCTTTGAAATCTGTGTCAAAGAAAGGGACAAAACAAATTAAGGCTTAACATAATCTGATTTTTTTAAATGGTGTTGCCATTATCCACAACAAAGAGTATAAATAATCTGTATATCAGCTTTTTATTGTGACTCATTCCAAAAAGAATATTGATTAAATTATTATGTTGATTTGTATATGACTTAGTAATGAAATTATGTGATTTTTTAGTACTTGGAAAAATTATAATAATTTAAAAGTACTGAATTTTGTGTCTTTACTAGAGTACTAATGAAGAGAAAAGGGAGAAAAAGAAAAGTTTTCCAATGCAGTCATGTCTAGTGACATTGCTCCATTGGCCATTTACTATGTGGTTATATATGTTTCAGTCCAGTAATCCCAAAAGGATGATGCAGGAAGTAGTTACCTACACAAAAAATGTATCTTCATTATTTATAGTTTTGATTTGTGTTGTGATTGTGCCAGTGAATTATTTAGGAGGTTTATATGGGGTTTTTTTTGGTTATTGTTTTTGTCTCTGTAGCAGCAGCTTGCCATCTGGAAATGCTAAACATGCATAAAAGAAATAGGATTTATATGCAGAAACAATAACTCCCTTCTTCAAACTTTCTTTAGTCTGGGCTATGTTTTTGTATGCAAGTTGCTCTTCTCAACTGTCATTTGGTTTTTGTTTTTGTAATTGGTCATCACCATGAGATTCAAGTATATAATTCTGTGAATGCTTCTGTGTATTAATGAGTGCTTCAGCTGATTAAATAATAGGCCTATTTACAGGAAATTCAAGGGGTATGTGCAGTTCAGACTGAGAAACTTTTCTGTATTTTTGCAAGTGAATTGGGAATTGTAAAAAACTTTTATTTAAGAAAAATCAAAATACAGTATTATCAAAGCAAGCTCATGCTTCAAACTGTAAAACTTTTCTATAAATTTGACATTTTTGTCAATATCGTGCAACTTAGAATAACAGTCAACTTGATAAAAGCTTGGTTGCAAAATATGATGCATGAGCCCAGAATTTTGGTCTCTCAAGGGAGAAATTCCCTCAGCCACAGACTTTGGGATCTCATCCCAGGATAACCAGTCCTTCCTTTGCCCAGTTTCTAAGCTCTTGAAGCCTATTTGCTAGTAAAGTATTTGAAGCTGTAACTGGTAAAGATTTTTCCTGCTGCCTTTGCAAAGCATTTGGTGACCATTAGTCTCTGTTCTCCCTGACAGTTATGCCCTTCCTGGTTGATATGCAGATACAGAAGGCAATGACAGAGGAGACGGAAACTAGAATTAAAGAAAGTAATTGATACCTATTTATAGTTATTTCCATAGGAAATTCTCAAAGGTGGACTGGCTGAAGCAACAGTATGGAAAGCTGAGGGATGGACACTTCACAGAAGGGTCAGGCGGAGCAGAGGCAACAGTTCATACTATTGGAAGGCTGAAAGTCAAAAGGGCACAGGCTGTGTGTCACATTGCTGATGGATGGATGCATTTGCAGAGTTCCCAGAAAACATCAAACAGAACAGAGAACACCTTTAACTGGAGATCTGTAGGATTATTTTTTTTACCCACTCTAACTCATACCCTATTTCCCCAAAAATAAGACCTATCCCAAAAATAAGGCCTAGCATGACTTTACAGGAATTTTGAGGATGCTCAAAATATAAGCCCTACTCCAAAAATAAGCCTTAGTTACAGTTCATTAAAAAAGTCAATTTAAATAGTGTCCAGGCAGCTATGTAAAAAAGTAATGAGGTTTGGAGCAAAAAGTAATATAAGACCCTGTCTTTTTCTCAAGGAAACAAGGTAGCTGGGAGAGGAGGTTGCATGTGATCTTTCCAGGCTATTGGTTCTGCAAGAAGTGTTCCTGCTTAGTTTTTCTGCTTCGTTATCAAAGTGTGGTATGACTAAGAGAGCTGTGCAGTCAGGAGTCTGTGTACACGGATCAACACCAAAATTGCACATAACTTGGACTTCTATGATAACTTGAAAGTTAGTTACCAGTTGTTTTAAAGTGGAATACACTGAAAAATCACATACTTCAGGTCTCAGTCAGAACAAACCCTAAACCCCTATAAGCTGCCCATTCCCTTTCACATACTCTCAGGGGAGGTGAATGTTACTGACAGCCTAAAAAATTCCCCTATATTGCTGCTTTCCCCAGACCAGAACATTATAGTTGTGTTAGTTAAAACAAAACTGAAATTTGCACAGTTAGCAGAGCAATTCATGTGGTATAAGAACCCATACAAACTAGAATGGCAATATCCTATTATAATTTATACAGTTTTTCTGAAAATATTTATGGTTTTCCCCTCTCCTCCGAGCAGCTGTAAAGCATTCTTTCATTCCCTTCCTCTGCCTAGTGAGATCCAGGAGGAAAAGCATCCTCAGCTTTGCCTCAGGGGACATGTGACAAAACACTCTTGTGTGATATTCATGCCTCCATGAAGATAAACGTATATTATGTAGTCAAAAAAGCTCTGTTTATGGTTAATGAAAATAAGTAGGAACTCCAAGTATGAGATTCATGAAACAAATAGGTTATACACCTCAAAATTACCTATTTTACTCCACTGAATATAAATAAGGCTTATTTAGCTCAAAAGCAGACACCTGTTCATCTAAAGGTCAATTAAATGTTTCCCTGCATGTGTTTTCCTCCCTGTGTCTGTCTTTTTGCAGGCTCTAACAGTGTTGCATTCCATATATTGTTTTGAGTTATTTTGCATTTGAAACAGTGAGGAACTTATAATATAAATAATCATTCTGTGATACTTCAGGTTTTTGACAGAATCCATTTAGAGGTAGCATTAAATGTCTTATGACTCAGTTTGAACCCAAATGAAATCAACTGGAAGTCTCCCAAATTTGTGCACTGGAATTGTTGAGGTTTTGGTGTTTTTTTATTTGTTTGTTTGTTTGTTTTTCCTAGGCTGTAATTTTCCAAAGTATTTTATCTCAATTTCAGTTTTAAGGAGCTTGTGGTAAAAATGCATGTTAGTATACAGCTTTGGACTGAACATGCATTTATAAATATCACATTCAGTTACATGTTAACATCTTAGCTGCAAGGTAAATTTCATATATGAAGAGGGATCGTGGAAATTGCTGGAATAAATTCTTTCTAAAGACTTGCCACTCCTATTGTCTAATCTTCTTCCCCTCTCCACAGGACTTTTATTGCACAATATATCTTACAGCAAAATTCTCCTTTAAAATCAATAGAGAGAAATAGGAAGACTTTAACAAAGAAACCATCTTTTTGGAATAAACATTGTTTACAGATAATTTTGTAGTCTTACTTTAGGATCAGTTTCATAATCCAGAACTGGTTCAGAGGCTTTATAAATCATTCTCTATCTGGATCCAGTAAAAAGAATGTAGTTGTTTTAGCTAAAGAATGCAGCAAAGAAAAATGAAAACCAAAATAGTTAAATGAGCAACATGATTTTTTTTTTCTTTCTGCCTTTTAAAAGAGTACTCTTGAAAATAACATACTGTGAGCTAATATTAATCATATGAGGACAGATCACATAAACAAAGCCTATCTAGTTATCTAGTTCCAAACTTCAGGAGGACTGTGAATCCTTTCATGTTTTCATTTTTATGCTTCCAAACCATTTTTATAATGTAACATTTATTTTTTGATAATGTTCAAAACTGTAGATCATATTACTTTATAACCCTTGAGTCTTAGGATTTATGAATACAGAAGAAAATCTGTTTCCTATTTGTATGCTCTACTGTTTGGGATTACACGTTAGTAGAAGAAAATCTGTCCTTATACAAATCTGATAATACAAAAATATATGAAGGCACCCTTGTTTAGCTATGACTAGTCAGCCTCAATTGGGCAGATCTGGTGTGCTATCTTACTTGAAATATATAAAGATAAATAAAGTTCTTGGCTCACAAGAAGACAGATATTAATCCAACATATATGGACAATATAGAATCATAGAATCATAAAATGGTTTGGATTGGAAGGAATCTTAAAGATCCAATCCACCTGCCACGGGCAGGGAGATCTTCCATTATACCCAGTTGCTCAAAGCCCCATCCAACGTGGCCTTGAACCCTTCCAGGGATGGGGTATCCATAACTTCTCTGGGCACTTTGTTCCAGTGCCTCATCGCCCACATAAGGAAGAGTTTCTTCCTTATATCTAATCTAAATCTAGCCTCTTTCAGTTTAAAGTAATTACCCCTTGTCCTATCACTACTTGGTCTTGTAAAAATTCCCTCTTCATCTGTTTTTCAGGTTCCCTTTAGGGACTGGAAGTCTGCAATAAGGTCTCCCTGGAACCTTCTCTTCTCCAGGCTGGACAACCCCAACTGTCTCAACTTGTCTTCACAGGAGAGATTCTCCAGCCCTCTGAACATCTTCAGGGCCTTTTTCTGGACACCCCTCAACAGGTATCTGTCCTTATGTTGGGGGTCTCATATCTGGACACGGTACTGCAGGTGATGTCTCATGAGAGCAGAGTAGAGGAGGAGAATCACCTCCCTTGACCTGCTAGTTACACTTTTTTTAATACAGCCCAGGATACACTTGGTTTTCTGGGCTGAAAGCACACACTGCAGGGTCATGTTGAGCTTCTCATCACAGAACTGATAAGAACAGATCAACCAACATCTCCAGGTCCTTCTCCTCAGGGCTGCTCTCACTCCATTCTCCACCCAGCCTGTATTTGTGATTGGGTTTACCCTCACTCATGTGAAGGATCTCACACTTGGCATTGTTGAACTTCATGAGGTTCGCACAGGGCCACCTCTCAAGCCTGTCAAGGTCCCTCTGGATGGCATCTCTTCCCTCCGTTGTGATGACTGCACCACACAGCTTCGTGTCATTGGCAAATTTGCTGAGGGTGCACTCGGTCCCACTGTCCATGTTGCCAACAAAGTTGTTAAACAGCACCATTCCCTGAAGAACACTACATGTCATTGGTCTCCATTTGGACATCGAGCTGTTGACCACAACAGTTTGAGTGAGACCATCTGGTCAATTCCTCATCTACCATGTGTTTCCAATTTACAGACAAGGTAGATGATGTCAGTTGCTCTTCCCTTATCCACTAATGCTGCAACCCTGTTATAGAAGGCCACCAAATTTTTCAGGCATAGTGAAACCATGTTGGCTGTCACCAGTCACCTTCTTATTTTCCATGTCCTTTCCATGTCCTTTAGCATCTTTTCCAGGAGAATCTGCTCCACCATCTTGCTGGGCATGGAGGTGAGACTGACTGGCCTGTAGTTCCATGAATCTCCCTTTTTTTTCTTTTAAAAAATGGTGTTTATGTTTCCCCTTTTCCAAACAGTGGGAACTTCACTAGACTGCCACGATTCCTCAAATATGATGGATAGTGGCTTAGAAACTTTGTATGCCAGTTCCCTCAGGACCTGTGGATGAATCTCATCAGGTCTCATGGACTTGTGCATCTTCAGTTTCCTTAGATGGTCTCAAACCTGATCTTCTCCTACAGCGGGCAGTTATTTGTCAGTGAAGACTGAGGTAAAAAAGTTGTTTGGTACCTCAACCTTCTCCATAGACTGGGTAATCAGGTCTCCTATTTCCTTCCAGAGAAGGTCCATTTTTCTCTTAAGTCTTCCTTTTGTCACTGATGTACATATAGAAGCTTTTCTTGTTGTTCTTGGTGTCCCTGGCTAGATTTAAATCTGTCAGGGCTTCAGCTTTCCTAATTTGATCCATGGCTGCTCAGGCAATTTCTCTGTATTCCTCCCAGGTACTTGTCCTGTTTCCAGCCTCTGCAGCTTCCTTTCTGTGTCTGAGTTTGTCCAGGATTTCCTTGTCCATCCATGCAGGTCTCCTGGTGTTTTTGCCTGACTTCCTCTTTGTTGGGATGCGTTGTTCTTGAGCTTGGAGGAGGTGATCCTTGAAGTATTAACCATCTTTCTTGGATACCTCTTCCCTCCAGACCTTTATCTCATGGTACTCTACCAAGAAGATCCCTGAAGAGGCCAAAGTCTGCTCTCCTGAAGTCCAGGATAGTGAGCTTGCTGTGTGCCCTCTTCACTGCCCTGAGGATCTTGAACTCCACTGTTTCATGGTCACTGCAGCCAAGGCTGCCCTTGGGCTTCACATTCCCCACCAGCCCGTCCTTGTTGGTGAGATCAAGGTCCATCATAGCATCTCTCCTTCTCTGTCACACCCTGTTTACCCACCTTGGTTCCAGGGCTCCTGGTCACTTGTGCTCCCCAGGCTGCTTGGTGCAGACATGGAGGGGGTCACTCTAGCAATGCCCAGGCCTCATCAGCATCTCATTATGTTATATACTGTATACTCATTCTGTTATATATCATATACTTCATTCTGTTTTGGTTTTGCGACTGTAATTCAGTGTAAGACTCAAATGCTGAGGATCGAGTGTTCCCAATTTAACATAAATCTATAGCAACTTTATTCTCAGTGAGTTCCCAGTCTGGGCACAGATTTTTCCTAGACTGTAAGTTCCTTTATTTGATTCAGTTAAACATTCTGTGGTGCACCTAAGTTACTGTTTTCCAGTGCAAACTATTATGCATTCCTCAAGGATTTATCACTTTAAAAAGTAAGAATATTAATAAATAATTCTCCACCTCCTATAGTATTTATAGTTTTTATATACAGCACAGAAACACATAACAAATGTACTTGCCTCTTCCAAGTTAATATAAAAAAGCTTCCATGTAGCAGTGGGCCTAATTTTTTTTTCTTTTGTTCCTAATATGCTTAAAAATATAAATAATTTGGTAGAAAATGTGTACATTTTATACAGACTTCATTGACAGAATTAGAATTCTATAGTATTATAGACAAGATATTTCTGCAGTCACTGAATTATTTATAAATACATGTGATCTTTTAAATGCTGAAAATGTAAATCTGAGCAAGAAAAATGACAAACAATATCAAAAGTATATTAAGTATCTGTTGAAGCTAGTATAGCGAAGACAAATCAGTCTCTGAAGTCACTGACACAAGAAAATGTCTCTTCATTTTACAGTCTCTTTTCCGATGGGATTTCATAGAAATATTTCAAATGTTATTACTTGAGATTGCTTTCAATAACATTTCAAGAGCATATCTTTAGACTTAGACATATCAACCATCCTCCTGCTGTGAGCCAAAACAATTTCACAAGAGCACTGTGAGCTTCACAACTCAACCCTGGATTGACTAGGTCAAGAGGAGAAAGATTAGGAACATATGACACCAAAAAAAAGGGAAAAAACCTGGCTCAGTGGTGTTTTCCTTTCTTTTAAATTTATGGAAAGACTAATACCAGCTAGGAATGTTAGCAGGATTTCTGAGGTCTCGATCACACTGTCTTCTGTAGGACAGTCTCATGTACCTACAGAAGTCCTACTGAAAACAGAGTTGCATTCAGACACAGAGGTCTTCTCAATTGTCACTACATTGCAATTACTGTATCTTAACAGAAAAGAAAAAATAAATGAAAAATACTTATTTTACTATAGAGTAATTAAAATAATTGACATTTTCAGTCATCCACATATATAATTAGCCAAAAATCCTTGCTTAAAGCACACTTCATCTCTTGCAACATATGGGCATTATTGTGTTCCGTGCTGAGTGAATTCCCTAATACTTACTTTTAAATGGCATTCCTACTTAATAATCCATCTGTTCAAATGAGTTTTCAACCAATGACACTCAAATTCAGCTTGACAGACCTAACAGGCTATATCTTCTTTCCAGGGATATCTCCCTCATCATTTTTCCACAAGGACTTAGATTAGTTTCTGTTCATCTTCGGATTTTCTTGGGGAAAATGGTAGGGAAAAGGCATGCCTAGACTGCATAGTGTGCACTGCATAGAAGTCTTGAAGTGCAGAAGTCTTTTTTGTTGAAGGTTGACATCATATCAGTTTAGCAATTTTTCCATGACAGACTCCATCCAGGCATTCTCAATGAGAAATCAGGACAAAATGTGAAGCTCTGTTGATTATGAATGACACTTTTTTTCGGCATGTTTTATAATCTGTTTCAAGAGTTTCTTCAGGATATGGATCTCTTGCAAGAACTGTATAGACAGTTACTATAGTGGTATACATTTCAGGAATCTAAATGGACATGCCTAGGCCATGAAATAAAATTACTTTGACTGAATCAAGTTTGTCTGATTTTTTGAAAGGTATGATTTTATTTACATATAAATATGCATTGCATTAAAATTGTGACCACCAACATTGAATTTCATTAACTTAAAGAGGAAGAAATGAATAAAGTTAAACACCCAAGCATTGTTAAAAATCATGGTCTAACAAAGGCCACATGTGATTTAAAGTTGACAGTGTTTCAAGTATCAAGTAAGAGTCAGTTAAGAGGCTAACAGCAGAAGTTGGCAAGAACAGGACAAGAATGAGGAGCTAGTATGGACGTTAAAAGATGCTTGTTGTAAATTAAGAAATGATCCTTTGCTTACTGTCTTCAGAGTAAATGCAAGTGTGTTCACTTTGAACAACTATACAAGGCTCATTCCATTCATGCTATTTTTCATACTTCTACTTTAGCTAAAGAATACTATAGAAATTTACCTGCTGACTATCATACTGAACAACTTTGTTACAGTGTGCCCCTGTGATTTAGCATGTGTCAGTAGTCTTTTTTTCTTATTCTAGCCTTTATTCCGTACCTCAGAGACTATTTTGTACCCTCAGACCCCTGGTATGCTATGGCTGTGGTCCACTGGATCAGATGTTGCTTGATGTAAGGTATCAATTCATTTAGTAGTACTATGTAAACACTGGCTTCCTAGATAGATATTCTGCATCCATGGCAGTGGGATAGTTGAAGGTGTGCATAAAATATTTGATTTACCACATTGGAAAGACCTTTTGTATTGTGCAAAAACCCGGAAAACCTATAGTAAGGGTTTGCATAGCATACTTGTTTTTTTGCATCCTAGAAAAATTCTCTAAGCCAGATCTACATTGGCTGCTACAGAAGGTTGGCTTAATACTTAGAAAGAGAGGCCAGGGCATTTCTTCAAACAGATCCAGTACCCCTGGCTCTTAGTGCAGCGAGCACAAAAAAGATACAACCAGACTGTGTTTTGAAAAGCAGCTGTGAAGTTAGGGGTTATGCAAAAGGCATGTATTCTGACTCTGATCTTGGCAGCAGTGATTTCCAGATCCTCAGTTCCATTGCAGTCCACCTAAATAGATTCAATCTACTTTAAATTTATGTGACTAGACCTAATTCTTCTCAAGACGCCAGCTGAACAGGCATGATGAAGCACAGCAATAGACACAGTAATATTAGTGTGCGTTGCTTGTTTAGCTACCATGTAGCATGCTACAGGATCTGCTTTTTGCTTGTCATGTTAACACACAGTCTTCTGTTGGTTTCATCACTTTAGCTTTATTGTCTACAACACAGGCAACAGAAGATTTATGAAAGGTTTGGTTTTGTTTTGTTTTTTATTTCATATTCCTTCTACAGATATTTATAGCAGTACTGAGCTGTTCTACTGAACAAACTTTGAAGTTCAGTGCTAACTTCCCTGCTCGCACAGAAAGACCTGATTTACATTCACATTATTTAGAAATATTATTAGTTTGTAGAAGGCAATAGAGAAATTTCCAGTGTCTCTCAATTCTGGAAGCATGGGATAGACTTTGAGCTTCTCAAGACTGTCAACCAGGCTAAAGCAGCATCATCTTATTTGCCTATGTATTTTGGGGTGTGTTTCTGTTTGTGTGTTTGGTTGGTTGGTTTGTGTTTCACTCATTTTTTAAGAAAGGAAAATGAGCAAGATCTCACTGAAAGATACCATTATTTGTTACTATAATGGTAGCAAATTAATCTTTCCCAGATATTTGAGAATGACAGCCTATGATCTCTTTTAACTTATTTTAAAATAAAATAACAACATTTGCTTAGTATGGCCTATGTCAAAATCAATTTCAGAATGTGGTTTGTAAAGAGAACATGTTAAAAGCAGAAATCAAATAACTTCTTTTAGCAGTAGTCATGTTAAAATCCACCAGAACTGCTGAGACTGAAAATAAAATTTATCTATGATATTTATACAGAAGGAGATATTTCAAGCATTGATAATGAATATAGCAGGTCCTTGTTTTCCACAAGCCAAAAGGACAGCTAAGGTTCTTTCACAGTAGAGAAATTTCCAGGTAGTCTAGAGTCAACATAGTTGGCTTATATCATTTCCAGGCTCAAAGCTAATATCCATCAAGGTTTCTAGTTCGGGAGGGTTTTGTGGTGGGAATAGCCAGAGGCTGTTTTCCATTAATGTTTTTTTTTAAATATTTGTGAGCATAAAAATCCCAAACATCTTCATATTATTATTGCCAATGTCCTTTTGGGTGAAATCTGTGTTAACCTCAGTAGCAGTGAAGTATGAAAGCAGGTGAGCAGATAAAGACAGTAGCATTAATTCTTGCTTGGGTACCAAAAATATTTTGGTACTGAAGTCCTTAGCTGAAATTTATTCTCTTAACGCTACAAAGAACCCTCAGAACTGAAGAAATCCCACATTTAAACTTATGAATGTGCTGAAAAAATAACAATTTTATCCTTGAACCAAAATCAAGAAAATATTGAATCACGGCTTAAATACTATAGATCTAAAAACTGAAATACTACAGGAACTGAGGAAAAAAAAAAATCTCATTTGTTTTGAAGATGGAAAGACAGTCAAGTAATATGAGATCGTAGCTGGCAGAAGTTTTCCAGAATAAAATTTATATGTGAGAGATGACGTAGGAAGCATGCGTAGTGAGACTAAAAACATATAGAATGTACAGCAGCTTTTAACACTGTTTTAGAAATAGGAAAAGACATCTGGGTTTCAAAGAATCATATTGAAGAAAGAAGACAAATTTCAAATTGGTTCAAAAGATATGATATTTCGGTAACTTTCTAGGGTGGTTACTCAGCCACAGCTCTTCCTCAGATTGTGTTAGTTCTGCTGATTCTCAACGATGATAAGCACCTGCCAAAATCAACCTGAAATCTATTTTGATCATAAAATATAAGATTATCAACTGAGTTAGAAGAACAAACCAAATAAAATGCTTTTAAAATTTCAAGAACTGTGGTATTTTGGATTCTATCCATATGAAATACTGCTCTTTTTCAAATACATGAGAACATTTACCGGTATTGAACAGCTCTGGGAATTGTCACTGTCATGAAGGAGATTAGTGTCTTGCACTCTCCTTATGGTATTTTCAACTTCTGAACCAGCCTGTGACTAAATTTTTATAATGAGAAACGTTTGCAGTACTAATGCTGACCTCATTTGTCTCTTAAATGCTAAATGAACTTTAACCTTATGAATCTAAAAATTCTTTTGTGGATCCCTTATATACAGATATAGAAAATATTGGACTTACTAGTATCCAAGTAAAATGTTGTCTGTGGAACAGAAAATGAACAGGTGATAACACTATTTGTATCTCTCTTTTTTCCTTTTTATCTTGTTAGATTCATTCCAGCAGGCTTTTTTTCAGTCATATTAATAGAATACAATGGAATAATTTCTCGCAAAGTTTTGTTTACTCTAGAGAAAATACTACTGCAAAACTGAACTTCTGTAATTAGACTGATGTGAAAATTTGTTTTACTAGGTAAAATGAGGTAGTTTGTAATATTAAATAATGCACCATTCTGCATGCTTTGCATTTCCTAGTTATCATTGACAACGGACACTCAGGATACTGAGGAAGGAAGAATTAGTTTCCTGAAAGAATATTTCTATTCTAAGTATTAAAACTGTAGTCACTTTGTTGACTTGAAGAAAATACCTGTGTGTGCATGCTTTTTTGAGTAATGTGAGTGGGCACAATGGGCTGAAAACTGAAACACAGAAGCTGTCATCTGAACCTCAGCAAACATTTTTTTACTGGGAGCGTGACTGAGCACTGGCAAAGGTTGCCCAGGAAGGTTGTGTAGTCTCCGTCCTTGGAGATATTCAGATGACTCCTGGACTTGGCTCTGGGCAAGCAGCTTTAGGCAGCCCTGCTTGAGCAGGAATGTTGCACCAGATGACCTTCAGAGGTCTCTTCCAAACTCAACCATTCTGTGATTCTGTATATATCATATGTTTGTGCCTTCTATTTTTCCGCTCTTACCCGAAACTCCTATTTGCTCTGTTTCCATAATGCTTCAAAAAGCGTGGGTAACTAATAATTGCATACAGCAATTCTGTTTCAGACATAGTACAAGATGAAGAGATAAATTATTCCCTAAACCATTTATCTGTCACCATTTTCATTGTTCTCATCTGTAGAGAAAACTCTGAAGATTGAGTGAAAAACTGGATAATTCTCATTAGTATCTATTTTGGATGTAAATCAAAAATAAAACCTGTTTTGTTTTATTTTGTTTTTCAAATATTGTTCATAAGTATTACAGTAAAATATGAGCAGTGCAGACACACTTGTATCTGTCTCTTGTTTCATGTTCCTCTAAAGTTATGTTTTGAAAAATGCTTCAGAAGCTCAGTCCAAGAGGAAAATATTTTTCAAAATTCTAGTACATATTTTAACCTTTTGCATTGGAAAGCTTATGAAAGTTAATCTGGCTTGATCTGGAAAACTTGCCAGGGCCTAATTCTAAGGTTTTTCCATCTGTTTTCCCTGTGACAACTTTAATTATTACCTTAGCATTTGCTGAATTTTGCTTAGTACTAATCAATCTCAATATATTTTTTCTAAAAAAAAAAAAAATAAATAAAATAAATTATTTTTAGTCAATCCAGACTTATCCTTATCTAAATCTCATTTAGGCCTCATTTCCATTTAATTTAGCTTTGAAGGATGTTAATTGAACAGGTTCTGTTCTGAACTGGTTTTATTATAACAATAAGAGTGGGGAGCTATAGATAGGGTTTTCCACATACACATGGAATGTTATAACAATGGACTCAGTCAATACACTAATGAGAAGAATCTGAAGCTACTTTAAGTTAAATTGTTAAGCCAGAAAAATAAATAATTTATCTCAGTTTCTAAGTTATAAGTTCCAGTTCTGCTGTGAGTGAACATATACTTCATTACAACGAGCACTAGCTAACTGACAACCTTTTCTGAGCATTCTTGAAGACAAGTCAAAATCTGACTGCTCATAAAATCTAAAGTTTCTCCTGGATAAGGAGAAACTGTGCTTCAGATGTGTTAGCAGAAAATAACTGTGATATTATAAGATTTTCATTGTATATTATCACTTCATTAGAGTTGAAGACATTGTAGAATTGGTCCTGAGTCAAGACTAATAACTAATTTTTTACTTCTATATCTGATTTATCTTCAGTAGCATTCCACTGACCAGCCTTTGTATTCCAGGGGAAATCCAGCTGTACTTGCTCCTAAATCCTAATATGATATTGTCCCGTGACTGCCTTAAAGCATGCCAGATGGGATGCTTGCCTGGGAACATTCCCAGGGTCCTGTCCTAGGAGAGTCCCTGGATCATTCCTTGAAAGGCCATGATGTATGTCTCTGACGTACGGCAGGCAGGCCTTTTTTCCTGTCAGAAAGCTCTTGTCATTCATATTTCACCAGTTACAGAGAAAAAGGTTTTGGGGAAAAAGCATCACCATTCACATGTTCCTTCAATAAATGAGGGTTTTTCAGGAAAACAGAAAATATTTGTTGTGAAATGTTTTCTTTCCTCATAGGGAAAAGATTCTTTCAAGTGATCAGTTCATACCTTTTGACACCAGTTTCAGATCTAAATATGCTGTTATTTGTAATGACATTAGCACCTGAAAAAAAAACAAAACAAAACAAATGCAGATAAGCACATTTACGTAATTTGCATACTTTCCTTGAGATCTTGCCCTGGTTTTGGCTGGAATAGAGTTAATTTTCTTCCTAGTAACTGGTACAGAGCTGTGGTTTTGATTTAGTACAAGAATAATGTTGATAATACACTGATGTTTTGGCTGTTGCTAAGCAATGTTTATAGTAAGTCAAGGAATTTTCAGAAAGAAGGCTGGATATGTACAAGAAGTTGGAAGGGGGCACAGCCAGGACAGCTGACCCCAACTGGCCAAAGGGATATTCCATACCGTATGACATCCCCTACCGTATGACATCATGCTCAGCATATAAACCAGAAAAATGTTAGCTGGGTTATCACTGCTTGGGTACAGGCTGAGCATTGATCAATGGGTGGTGAGCAGTTGCACTGTGCATCATTTGTTTTGTATGTTCTATTATTATTACTATTGTTATCATTATTATTATATTCTCTTCCTTTACTGTCCTATTAAAATGGTTTTACATCAACCCATGAGTTGTATTTTCTTTCAGTTCTCCTCCCCATCCTACCAGGGGGTGGAGGGAGGAGTGAGTGAGCAGCTGCATGGTCCTTATTTCCCAGCTGCACTTAAACCATGACACGAAGCATTATTTTCCTTTAAAATAATATTTTAAAGTATTTCACATGCATACCAGATACTTTGGTTGTTCACATTTATACATGAAATTTCTCTGGAGTGTAATTAAACAGAATAAGACAGAAGTCCACTGTATTAAACAAAATAAGATTTTGGGGAAACATATGGAGGTAAGCTCCCCCTTTTCTCTCAGTGAAAGATTCCCATGTCTTTGTTTTGGATTGATCAGCAATGGCATAGCGTATTTTAGGTTTTTTTGATAATTTTTTAATTACAAACTGTAATTGTAAACCTATCCTGGAATTGCCATGTTTTAAGAGACAAAAAAATGCATGAGGCCTGGTAGAACTATGGCACATTAAAGGAACTTCTGCCTACTTCTACTGTCAATTCTTCTAAAGAGTTTCCTTTATCGAAGAACTCTGCAGTGGAACAGGAGAATGCTCTACTCGATCATGTTTGTGGAATGTCTTTTGTAAAAAGAAAATATTTTGGAAGCTACATCCATGGAATGAACATGGTTTCCAAACCTGACTCTGTCCCATGAAGATGCTAATGAGAAATGTACTTAGATGATTGAGTAGAGCACTTGAGTCAGTGCTGAATTCTTGCAAGTTGCCAACAGTTCAGTAAGATCTTTTCCTGCCAACAGCAATAGGATCATAAGATTGGCCTAGTTCTGTGGTAACAGGCTTGCTCTTACTGAGATTCACTGAATTAGTGATAAATAAGAGATCAGTTGTTTCCTTAGAAACCAAGATAAACAAAGAGACTGGAGCAAGTGAGAACGCTTCTAAAGAACACTATCTAAAGATAGTGACATCCTTGGAACATAACAACTGAACTGATCTTTTTTTTTTTTTTCTTCCCAGAAATTATGCAATGGGAGTGAGATAATAGAAGCAAACGTGTTTGTGCCTCAGTACAGACTAATTGGTGCAACTCCACCATTTCTGGCTTCAGAGGTGAAAACACACATTTCTTGTCAACCCTTTTCATATTGTCTGGCAAAGTGGTAAAGTAAAAACTTAACTTAATCTTAAACCACCACAGGTTGTGCCAAAGGTTTCAGTCCTATTAATTTTAGTGACTCATCTAAGTCCCCTTATTGTCCATCCATTTTTAAATATACTACTTTTTTGTATTGTTTCTCTCAGTATATAATACACCAGTCTTCATTTCAATGTTCACCAAAAAGCTCCAATGATAGCACAACTCAAGAGAAAGAAAATTTCCAATATAGTTTATGCAGAGGTGTTCTCTCTGATATTACAATCAGAAAATTAATAAAAACTCTGTTTGTATATGCTTGCAAACTCATTAGGTGCTTTATGAGAACCAGGAACAAAGTAGTGATGTTTGTATCCTCTCTTTTTTCCTCTCGTTCACCTACCAGGAAGTCAGCTTCCAAAAGTGAATGCCAACTTAGCTCCTCTCTGTTAAAAGTGAGGAGATACACCAGCAATTTGCAGGCAAATAGAACAAACTGAAGTTGGTGAGCTGTTGTCTCCAATACTTAGGTTTTCTTGTTTCATTCTCAGAATATCTACACTTTCATAAACAAGATTAATGATATATTCAGGGTCTTGTTGCCACGGATTCAAAGCACTTGGAAAAAATGAAACACATTGAGCCAGGTCCTAACCTGTGTTTCAAGGAAACAACAAGAGCTTGTGCAGCTCAACATGTAATATTTATTTTGGACATTTTTAAGAATAATTCATATTTTTCATTTAGATATCTAGTGTTTTTCTGTACTCAAAGTGCAGCTAAACTAGTTTATTAATATCACAACAGGGAAAAGCATGTTTCAAGCTGTTTTCATACTTATTGCTGCATGAGATGTTAAGAACAACTGAATGTGAACTTATATGTTCTCCTGCTTCCTTTATATGAAATTGCTTAGAAACAGAGAACAGTTGAAACAAACACTTCAGTAAGCTCCTTGAAATGACTCAAAGCCAGAATTTCTTTTTGTTAAGGGGCTGCAAATAGTTGGGTCATATTGCAGCTGATAGTAGTTTGTTTTGTTTGTGTGCCATAGCTGCAGATGACAGAGATCCAAAACCCATTGACTTGAATAGGCTTTGGATTGACTGTGGGGAAAGGATTTCTATTGCAGATAGGAATGCTAAAAACATAATCATTTAAGGGTCCAGTTTCAGAAAAGCACTTCCAGCCTCTCTCTCTTTCATGCACACACACACATTTGCTTAGGATCAAATTCTCCTTTGTTCGTGTTAGATAACTTTAAAATCACTGAATCCATTCAAAGAGCAAGGTGCAATCCAACGTGAATAAAGCTTTAAATACTTGCCTAGAGGTGGGAATTTTCCCTTCAGGTCTTGTTGAAAAGCTATCAGGCACACCTTCAAATGAGGTCAGCAGATTCCCATGTGATTTACATACAATATTGTCTTTAAAAAACGCACTTGTATTAAAAATCCCATTAACTTGAAAAGTCAGGTACTCCATGACTAGGGTGTGCAAGAGCTGGAGCTGCCTTTTCTTCACCAGTTAGAAACAACCTCGCCTCAGGCTTGCTGTGCTTCTCCAGGATGATAACTCACAGATGCAGAGTGACTGGTCCAGACAGCACTCAGCAACACATACATGTCTCAGACTTCCTCAGAACAGCTGAAAACAGGATTGATTCAGTTACCAAGAAAAGAGGACTGAGCACAGCAGCCAAGTAGCTTGCTGCTATCCATCATTTATTTTCAACTTTCAGAAGAAAAGAAATAATTTAAGAGAGCCAGAGGTACATGAGAGGAAGAGAGTAATGGGGAGGGAGAGAGGAAGAGGGGAAAAGGAAAGGGAGCTCTGACTCAGTCGGTGAATCACTTTTTTTTTCTCTGAACAAAAGTTCAGATTTATCATGAGCAACTGAAGATCCTCTGAACTAGCTTAAGTATCCCAAAGAGAGCAACTGAAGATCTTCTGAACTAACTTAAGTATCCCAAAGAGACAAACAATAATTTTCAGTTTCATCTTTTTTTTTTTTCATAATACAAAACAAGTCATAGTTATGGGATTCATTAAATCCACAAATTTATATGCTAACCAGATACTAATCTATCAAGATAGTACATAAATTAACTTGGAATAAAAGAAAATAAATAGATAGACAGATAGATAGATAGATAGATAGATAGATAGATAGATAAAAATTTGCAAATTGAAAAATTAAATGTTGTGCTGAACACAAGGAATGCAATTTCCAGAATTACCTTAGGTTGTACAGAAAGTGAAGACACACTAGGTAAATGATGCCCTTAAAGATGACTTGCTGCATCCATCAGGACTTGCTGGGGCTTCTGGAGACTCAGGTGCTCTTCCTGGCCCTGACATTGGCCCACTGGATTACTATGGACTAGCCAATTCTACTTCTGTCAGTTTTCTAATACCCTTTTTCACTTCAGGATAGATCGCAGAGAAACCTCCTAGAAGATGTTTTACCCAATACTTTAAAATACCTCTTCCCTTAAAAAACAGTAGATGACAAGGATGTTTTAATGTAAATGAACTATAATATTAGGACATAAGATACAGGACAGTCACTGGAGCAGACAGGAAGAGGAAAATGGAGGCTGAAATCCGTCTCACAAAGGCACCTAGATTTAAACGCTAATATGTGAATGAGGTAAATAAAAATCTAGTCAAGGGGATCTGGAGAGCTATATGGGATGAGACCCGTGCATTGGCACAGGCGATTAGTGACATTGGATATACTCTGAATGTCCCAGAAATGCTGCATCATATCTACCAACTCCATTAAATGGACTAAGTTACAACAACATTAGATGTCCATGTTTAGGCAACTGAATCTTGTCCAAAATAAATTTTTTTTTTTAAGATATTCACTTTAGGATGAGTTGAATACCCCTAAGGGGACACTGTATAAGGTGTCAGTTTCATGATCCTTATAGTGGGGTGTTTAGTGCCTTTTACCATAGAATCACAGAATCACAGAATACCAGGTTGGAAGGGACCTCAAGGATCATCCGATCCAACATTTCTTGGCAAAAGAATGATCTAGACATGATGGTCCGTCACCCTGGCCAGCTGAATCTTAAAAATGCCCAATGTTGAGGAATCCACCACTACCCAGAAGAGAATATAGAACTGTCGTTTCTAGCATTAAATTTGTGTCTTAATTCTACTTAGAACCTTAATTAGGCATCAAAGCAATTTTTGAATTGTGAACGTATTAAAAATTCACTCAAGGACTAATGACCATTATTCTGTTAATGAACCTGTTATCAATTTTGATATCGTTTTAAGTAACTAAGGTAAGAACAGGTGTCGAAATTTCATATTTTACATACTTCCATTCATAGATGTTTTCCCTCTTTTTAGACTGATAAGATTTATTTTTATTCAGAACTCTTCATGAAAATTCTCTTCTGAAATATAAATTTCCTGCAATTCCTTTTTTTGTATTTCCGAATCTTTATAAAAATGTATGCAACAAGTGTACTCCCACTCTTATCACCACTCACAGTAGAACAAAGAGAATGGATTTGGATAACATTAACTTTAATACAAACTTTGTGTTCTTATTCTGTACATTACTTTTTTGAAATAGCACACAGTTTGAAAAAAAAAAAACAAAACCAACAACTTACTGATTAAAAGCCAATGTAACTATTGCATCCTGCTGATAGTTAAAATTACAAAGAGGCATGCTTTCAGTACTGTGGACTACATGTGAATTAAATATCTGACTGCTATTATAATGCCAAGATAAAAGAACTACTAGAGCATCAAACTATCATCTTGCAAAGCTAGCTGACTCTTTGTGTCTCTCAGGACTTTCAGATATTAGACTGATGCAATACTTATTCTTAGCCAAGTAAACTGTGTTACTTTCTTTGTTTCATTATGTATAAATATGTACATGCATTGTTTACAGACTGTATATACTAAGTAAGGCCAGGTCTGATTCATAGCTGTGAAATTAATCATGGTCTATGTACAGGAATTTCCAGGAAAATTTTTTTATATTAGTACTCTGAATCTTCACACTGCTCCTTTTTTTGTGTGGTAAAGATTTAAAGCCAGACAGCACAACTGATAGATTAAATCTATAGTTAAGTAACAGACTCAAAGAACAGAAGATTAAAAGTACAAGCAAACAAAACAGCACAATAACTTAAAACATATATTGAAACGTAAACATACAGACTTCAAGCATAAGTCAACAGCTTAATGAATTAACTGGCATAAGAAAGACATTTACCCTATAAACTCTTCCTTCAGTAATCTCCTCCTCTAAATGCAGATAGCAATGCACAGCAATGGAAAGCCATCTGTCCTGCCTAATGTGCTGGTGACAGAAGCTCAAATGGAAAAACATCAGTAGGACTATCTCAAAATGTTAATCCAGGTTAGTTTGTTAACAGTTTCCATACATTATAATAGTAGCAAATGTGTTTTGCTACTTCATAGCCTGAACTGCTTCACAGAGTTATGCCATTGATGATTTTCTAAAATTACTTTGACAGTCAGGTAGCACAAGAAAAAGGGGTTGAAATTTGTCTGTCATTTACAATCAGGGGAAAGAAAAAGCCTCAGAGTTCTGAACAAAAAGACAAATTTTTAATAAGGTAAGATCTATATCTTTCAAATATGAAACAAGTTCTACTTCCAGGTATGTTGTGTGGGATTGTTGGAAGGAAATTAACAATCAACCATCAACAAGGAGACCTATGATGTGGGATTCATTGCTAGCACTTCTTAACACCATAGAAAGTCAGTGCCACAGGACATATGAGACCAATGTTCCCCTGGAATAGAAGCTATGCATGAAGTAGGATCCCCATAGCACTGGAATTTACACTAGGCAGTGAAGACAAATGAGTCCTGCACATCAGTTCTTCATTTTTTTCCAAAGAGATCTAGAGACACCTCTCCAGACATATAAGTGTTGGATGGCATAGTCCCCAGTAACCTGTACAAAAGGCGTTCTTTCTTCACTTTTCTTTTTCATCCTTCCACTAAAGAAAGACTTGTTCAGAGGTGTTCTGGATCAGGTGCTCTGCTCCAGTAACAATTCTCAGTGAGACAGGAGAATAAGATCAGGAGTTTCAGAGAACATCCAATCAGCCTGCACGACACACTTAGCAGGCTGACCCAGACTTAATAAAAATAGCCGACAAATGGGGTCAGATGCCTCTGAACAATAATTCTGAAACCTTGTGTACTGAGAAAAAATCTTGTAGTCACAGGACTTTTATGTCCCTCTGCTTGAGATTCACATCCTGGGTCTCTCTCCCGAGCCAGGTGCTTAGTGTCTTTCTAAGAAATCCTGGGCAGAACTCCCTCTAAAATAGTTTGGACCAGTAAAACTCCAGTCATTCCTCTCCCTAACCACTAATTACAGAGCAAAGATTCCTCCTGCTTTCTTTGATTCCAATGTCTTTCATTTTGAACCCAGCTCCAGTCTATGAAGGGGAAGTTACCAGTGCGTGGGATCCCTCCTAGGCTTTCATCACAGTACTGTCTTTTACTGAGAACAAATTAGGTATAGAAAGACTGGTGGGAATGGTCTGACCCATGGAGTATTATGTGAGATGGAGGAAATCGCTCCACCAACAGCTAGGTTTAAGAAAAACAAAATGTTTGGCACTGAAGTCCAGAAGAATGTTGCAAGCATTAAACTGTAGTTTCAGAAGCATTCTTAACAACAGCCTTGAGATGTAGGTGAAAGGCTTTGGTGCAAGAATGTCAAACAAACTGCTGTCTTTGACATTTCTTATTAACTGTCTTAGTCCTACTGAGCCAGTTTCAGAGCCGATCTCCAACTGAGTATACAGGATACAAAGTGGAAATCTAACTCCGCATTGTGAGTCCCACACCCATGTTTGTGGTACCTGAATTTTAGGCAGTGTTAAGCTGAATCAGCTACTAACTCTTACTTGAAATTGAAGTGACTCAAAACAACAAAAAAATTGACTAATTGAGCTTTGAACTTCAGCACCTCTGAAGAGCTTTAAGAATTAAACTTTTTATATTAATTCTCTGTTTAGCACTTTTTACAGGAAGATCTAGATTCTCAGTTGCAAACTAGTACAATAGAAAGGATCTTAAAAAAAAGAGTGAATCATAAACTTAACAGTTGAAACTTATAGAACACAATGTTTTTCCTGAAGGCACAGGCTCACGTAAGGAACAAGAGATCATTAAAGTTAATATTTTCCCATTCAATCTGTCCATACTTATTTTAGGACTTTACTGCTTTAGACTTTCGAAGCCAATCCTCACTGAAATCATGATGTGCCATACAGAATAGAAACTGGAACATGTTTATTTTTTGGCTCATGACAGTTAAGTAGGTGAAATCATCCTGTTTTAATTACAGAGCAATTCCCCCCTCAACTATGTTTCTTATGTTTAATGTTTTTCCCCTAATAAAATACAGAGGATTATTACTATATAGAAAAACTTATATAATTTCTTGCAAAGAAATATATTTCCTGTCTACCATATGTCTAAATATTGTTCACTTTTCTAATTCAAACAATGCCACTGACTCAAAAGCAGCTTTTGTATAAAGCAGGATTTGACCTCATTTAGGTTCATCCTGAAGAAGACATTTAGAGATAATGACTAATATGCTGAGAAATGTTAGTCTGAAGTCACAGGACCGGAATAGTGGGTTGTAGCAGTCATCTTCACAAGAAAAGTACATTTCATTTTGTATAATAAAAGTAATATAAGCTACTTAGAACCTGGTTATGTTCTCCATTGCAATGGAAATATCCCTACAAACTGAAGAACCCCTCATCCTACATGTCAAGTACTCATTACATTTTTGGTTTACACCTTTAAATGCTAACTGATATAAAAGACATTGTGTCAAACATTTCTCATAACTTGTAAAAGCTTATATCCTGAAACTGCCATTTCTTGAGCTTAGAAGTGCTCACTTATCCTGCAAACACAAATGCCATGGCATTCTTTCAGAAGGACAGCTGTCAGAGAAGAAGGAGTTATGTTCTTTTATTGATGCCTATCTCGGTGCCAGATCATACACTAAGAGGCAAGAAATTTGGATTCAAAGATCTTTAAAAGTAAACTCTACTAGACATTTTCCTCTTTCAATAACAGGGTCCCAATTACCAAACACTTAAGATGTTGCCTGCTCCTTCTGGTGAAGCTTTTAAAGTAGCCTCTGTCTGGAGTCGGAGCAAAAAAACTTCTCCCAGTCTATGAGCACACTGTTCACCTAAGTAGAGTCTCTATTCCCACTATTGTTTCTGTGTTTTAAATTATTTCTTGTTGTACAACAAGCATAAACAGCCCTGGAGGAGGAACTGAATTTTACAATCCTTTGTTGATGTCCAGAGTAGGAAATCACGCTCCTTTCTTCACATTGAATAAATTATTAAAGATTTCCCTGAAAGACAGAAGACAAGATATTGAGCTTTTCAGTAGTAGGAAAAATACTGAACTAACATTTTATATGACTTGAAATGATGCTTCAAGCATCGCTTTGTTAAAGACTCTTTTAATCATAAAATCTTAGAATCATTTAGGTTGGAAAAGACCCCTAGGGTCACTGACTCCAATCATTAATGCTTGTCTTGAATTGTTTTGAAAGGGATCATTTAAGGGTTTTTGCAAACTGTGAATCCTAATCTCAAATACAGTGAAACATATGAGCATCTGTAACACAAAATCTCTCTTTTCCTCGAATATGTTATTAACAGATGTCTGCCTCCCGCACACTCCACAAACTGCTTACAGGTGGCAAGGAAATTGTTTTAAAACACTCTAACAAAGAGTCAGAGTAAGCATGAACCACCTACCCAAAGAGACCTTAAAAGATCCCCAGAAAGTCATCACAAAAGAATAACACAGAGTATTAGAAACAGAAAGGCATTCTTCAAGAACTGGAAAATGCTTTCAAGCAAGAGAAGTGGAATCAAGCATAAACTCTGGCAAGTCTAGAATAAGATAGGCCAAAAGTCACTTTGTTGAATAATTACATGACGGATAAAAACTACAAATAAAACTTATTTAAATATATCAAAAGCAGGAAGCATACCAATTTGTCTTTAGGATTGATAGATGATATAGAAAGCATAGAAGAATTTCTACAACAAGGTGCAGTCATAAAAGAAATACTATGTGAATTTTTTGCATTGGTGTTCACTATAGAGGGACATAGGTAAGCTCTGACACTGAGCCTGCCTTTATGGAAGACAAATCCAAGGAAATAACTCAAACTGAACTATGCTTTGAAGAGTTTTAGAGTCTTGATGAGTTTTTATCATTGATAACATGAAGAAAGTGAAATATTTTTCCATTGAAAATTCAAAATTGGATTATATTTGTGCTTGTCAAAATTGCTCAAATCAGCTTGGATGCTGAAAGACTGAAGGTGCTTGAATGAAATGGTGTGTCTTCAAAGGACGTGTCAGAAGAAATCCAGGAGACTACACACTCATAAACCACTTTTATCCTGGACCAAGCAACTGAACTGCATAACAAACCACATGAATAAATATGATGTCACAGGGAATATTCAAAATTAGTTTTGCTGGAAATTTTGCTGCATCAAAGTTCTTAAACTAACAGGAAAGGTTTCCTCACAGATTAAGGGTCATTTAAAATCTGGGAAACAAATAATGAGAAAAAATAGTGTGAAATGTTACTGGTGGTAACCCATGAAGATCTACATTTCAGTGCATGTAGCTAAATATAAATGGCCTGGGCTGAAGAGGAACCCATGTACGTCTTTTCAAGGCAGTCAGTTATACCCAAAACTGACTTCAGAGAGTTGAAGACATCATATGATACTGGATGATTAGATATTAAAAGGTCAAATGAAAATTAAGTGTTGATAAATCCAAAACAATTCAAAGGAAGTCTAGTTACTCATATGTCATGATAGGATTTAAACAAACTGCTTTCAATGAGGAAAGACATCTTTGAATCATTGTTATTTCTTTGGAATCACCCATTCAGTGATGGGATGTTTAGCAAAGACAGCATAAGAAACCTTGTACCACCGTAGAAATCCATGGCAAACACAGGCCTTCCATCCTATGTAAAGTACTCCTCACCTTTCCCCTCTCCAAATAAATATAGTAAAACTCATAAAGTTATAAAGAGCTGTGACAAGGATGATGAGAGGTAAGGAATGCTTTCCATATGAGAAGATTTTAAATAGACTAGAACTCTTCTCAGAACCGAGAGTGATTTGATAGGCTGTAAAATTGTGAACAGGCTGAAGAAGGTGACTAGGGGATAATAATTAATGGCATTTTGTAACACGAGGTGAGAAAGCACCAAGTGGAATTATCAGGCAGTAGGTCTGAAGGAAGTAAAAGGAGTACTTTTTCACAGAACACCTCATTATATTGTGGAACTCACTGCCACAGGTTACTTTCATTGCCAGAACTGTAAATGGGTTCAAAAACACATTAAATAAATTAGGGGTTGAAAGATCCATCAAAAACTAATAAACCTGATGATGTGGTGCAATCTTCAGTTCGAGAAAGCCCTAATCAGGGATGGTTGGAAGCTGCATGACTGTGCTGTTAACAAAGCATTTGCTGACCACCATCGACAATACAATATTACAATATTGGCACAGGTGAGTTTTAAATTTCCCTAAAACCAGGTGTTTTTATACACTTAACTTTTGTCACAGTTTCCAGTGAGTTCCCATTACCCTGAGCACAATTCCTAAGGTACATTACCCTCCGTTCAGTCTGTTGTGACTGTCTTCATCTCAATTTAGTTGGGCCTACATGTTGCACATGCACATTCTCATTAGTCTTTGACCCTGGTATTATACCCATGAAGAGAAACTGGCATTCATTTTAGGTCACATTAGTCCACGCAGGACCACATTACTCCCTCTGGATGTATGTGTCCCTTTCCTTTGGCCACTCAGGTTTTTAAATTAGGCATCTTAGTTACATGGTAACAGTTCGGTAGGACAGATCTGGATGGTAGAGTGGCTTTGGATTCCTTTAGGTTTATTAAAATAAAATAAAAGTAAAATTAAAAAAAATGGGTAAGAATAAAGATGTGAAGATATCTAGAAACAGAGAGGGAAACTATGAACAAGAAGTCGCAAAATAAGCTGAACTCATTTCTGGTTGTTAAAACTTGAACTGGCCAACATCATCAAGACCTAGTATTTTTTAAACTTGCAACATTTTTTCACACATGAAAATTTCAATCTTTAGCTTTATTTTAACCCACTTTTTCCAGCGTCCCATGCTTGCATAATAAGAATAAAACACAGACATTATACATCCGTTTACCCTTTTCCTTGTCATTGGACTGCAGATGAATCCTATTGAAGGGAAAAATAGTCACAATTTAAAAAAAAAATTCAACTGAAAGTACAATGAAGATTTATTTTCATATTTTGTAAAAAAGAACCAATAATCTAGGCCAAAACTGTAGCATTTAACACTTTTTTTCATCATATGCACTGCATTCTAATCCAGATGTTACATGGTATTTGGATATAGATCATTTCACAAAAAAACTATTCAAGACAACCAGCTCAGAAACAGAAAACAGCAAATAGTACTACAAAACACATAAGAAACAAAACATCAACCTGAAGATATTGTGTTAATTAGAGAACAGGGGAGATCAATACAATATCCCAAACAACAGTTTTGCCTTAAATATGGCAACTAAATGCATTCAATAAGATAACACACACAGTTTACCTGACCATTCTGGAAAAAGACAATGCAATAATATGGTTTAATTAAGCTACAATGTTATCAAGTAATATAAAACCAGTCCCTTCTAGAGAATAGATTACTGTGTTTTCTCTGTTGGCTTCTATCTGTTAGGCATGCCATCAACCCCCTCTTTTTCCTGTTTGGTCCAGGCACATCACTGCCCTCCTCTTGCACAAGAATTCAGGAAGATGTATGTTTTTCTCCATATGTGGATAAAAGGGGTCAGCCAAACAGAGATTTCCTCTGCCCTATAACATCTTCTAGCTCATTGACAGTATTTTCAGGAGGACTCTTTGAATTCCAACTCCAATTCATTAGGGAACTGGTGAACGACTGATCAGTGTTTTAGAAATATTAATTTTCTTCACTAAGAGACCTATACTTATGTCATGGTTTTGCTGTCAAAGAATGTGACAGAAGCATCAGCTTTTGTAGAATATGCTTTCATACCCATTTCACAGGCAAGCCCAGTCTCATCTGAAACAACTCACTCAGTCATTAAGTCACTCTAGAGTTTGAGTATTCACACCAATTGACCACTTTACATATGTCTAGGTACCAGGGCCTATAAGTGTCTCTGTTAGGCCCCTGAAGTCAGTTCCCAAAATCTGTCACCTATAAGTCAGGTAATACTTTGAATTACTTTAGCTATGGCTATAATTTCAGACTCTGGTGAAAAATATTTATTTACAAAAAAGTGTCTTGATTTTCATAGGTTCTGTACAATGAGCCTTTACCAAACTTTTCTACCTAAAAAACTAAGCCCAAAGCAGGCAAGATTCTTTAGATACTTCAAAACATATTAAAATTACTTCTGATTGAAAATGTTGGCATAATACCTTTTTTTTAACATTTTTTGTGTGTGTTTGTGAGGGAGCTTCTGTGAGAGACATTCTACCTCTGATAGTATGAAAGTACAAAAAAAAAAAAAAAAGAAAAAAAAAGGTTTTGATAATAAACTGCCTGTCCTCTTGCTGGGGTGCTTAATTTGTGTTTCAAACAATTGGAGATTGAGAAAAGGTGTACCCTTTCAGTACTCAGATTTCATGACACTCTACTATTTTTTTCCCATCACATGGGAAATCCCACACAAGGGAGAGGATATATATGAGTACAACTTGCAGTTACTTTCAGATGACAAATATCATGATGAAACAAAAGAAATTTCCCATTAAAATAAACCACATGTCAGATTTCAGCTCAGATTCAGCCAGCTCTCAGCTAAGGAAATATGCCTTAGCTGTGAATCACGGAGTAAATACATATCTTCTTTACCCAAAGTGGCCCATAGAGAAACAAACAGAAATATGAGCTAGCGCTGGCTATGAGAATAAACAGAAGTGACTTCCAAGAGCAGACTATCTCATGTTTTAACCAGTGTACCCCTCAAAGGAAAAGGTGCACACATCTCCTTGCCCTAGGGAATGCTTAATTAAGTTATATAAAAATAAGCTGTGGGATTCAAGAACAAACATATACAGTAAATGGTGAAATTCATACCACTTAGGGTATTCCCTGCCGCTGGGTAAAAAAAAAAAAAAAAAAAGACAGCAAAAACTAAAACAAAAAACCAAACCAAACATGAAGAACTGAAGCTTACCACCAGGTCCAGCAATATATAATTAATTTCCTTTGCCATAGCTAAATAGATTTCTCCAATTAATCCAATTAAAAATAATAAAAAATAAGTTTGAGAAGTAAAGGAAATACTGGAAACAGGGAAGAAAAGAATAGTAGAAAGCTCCCCTGTTACAAGTGATTAGCTTTCTCCATCCTTTAACAAGGCAGACCAGGGAGGTATGCTCTATGTGCTTAGCATTCAGTTTAGTCCTCTCAGACTGTCTCCATCCCGACAAAAAGAAATGTCATTAGGAATTTTTTGATGGATTTTTTTTTTCGTTAGTACTTCATTGTTTCAACAAAGGAAAACATTAGTTGTTTGTTTGTTTTGTTTGTTTGTTTGTTTGATGGGGTTTTTTTTGTTTTTGTTTTTTTTTTGGTTTTTTTTTGGTTTTTTTTTTAATGTATGTATTAAGAAATTTTCTTTGGGCAAAGTTTCATGTCTTCCAGGAAGAAAAATCAAAGCAGGAATGTTATTACTGCTTCCACTTCCTCTTTCTTTCACTCCCCCTTAATCATACTCCATTCTCTATTTCATAAAACCTAATTTTATCTTGACTCAGACATTCAGCAAAATCTACACGATGATTGCTTTGGTGTAGTTCCTTAGATACACACTGGGGAATAAAGTATTCCAGAAAAAACAGGTGAACTAACTTTCTTGATGTGAGAAAAATAAGTCTTGAATGGCTGACAGGGTTTCAGGCATGATATTTGAAATGTCCTGGCTATAAGGTACATCTTGCCCTTCTTGCATGAGAAGTCAAGATTAATATTTTTCTAAAATATTCATTTCACTCAGTCCAAGACTCAGTCATGAGCAGATTTTATAGCCCTTAGTAGGTCATCAAATGTTCTTTTCTCAGCTAAAGTAGTTAAAGAGCTTCTAGGGAGTTTTTCTATGAATGAGATAATCATTATTCACACAATTCAGTGCAAAGAAATAGGAATGAATTATTGGAGAGATCCTAATCTATATGTAAACTTCCATTCCAGTGTAAAAAAGCACTATATAGTAACAGAAATAACAGCAATTGTATTTGTGATCTTCAAAAAACAAAACCCAAACAACAGCAACAACAACAACCACAACACACACAAAACCAAAACAAAACCAAACAAAACCACCACCATCTCATATTGTATTTCACTGTAAAACTAAACAACTAAAATATTTATTGATGAAACTGAGTTTAAAGAAAAGCCAATCAAGGCAAAATGACTTGTATATTTAATGGATATCCAGTGGTGTTTCAATACTCAGTGACATAATGGCAGGGCTATACCTTTGAATAGTTGAATGACAGTAAAAGTGTCCATTTCTATTATGATGTTGACTTTACATTCCTTTGAAAGGTCCATTTGGTAACATCTTTATTATTTTATATTTTTACCACAAATATACATTTATTGCTAGTACTTCTAGCTAGATAGATAACTTGGGCTTGAACTTCAATGATAATTATTTACTTAATTTTCAAAACATTATGTTTATTACATTTTAAAAGCACACACGTCCACTCATTGAACCTTTTTGGATCAAGATTTGATGAATATAAAATTTAATTTTTTAAGCAGAATCTACATAAACCACATGTGCTTCGGGAATTCATTTGGTTCCTTGCTTTAGGCTGTTTTATGTACCCATTTGGTAAAAAACAGGACAATCAGCTATATAGGTAAGGTGAGGTACTGAAGTCGTATAACATAGAAATGTTTGTATAGCTAAAGCTTTCAGGGATAGGCTGAATTTCCAAGGTTTTGGTACAGTTATTGATTAAGAATGTTTTCTTGAATATTCATACTGAATTATCTGCATTCAGTCTTCAGTATATATTCCATAAAGATGTGGGATGTAAACAGTGCCTCTGCCTCTTGCTAGGTAGGTACAGATTAGCTCCTGTATGAAAGGTTTCACTCTGGGTTTCTCATTTAATGCTGTCAACCCCAGTTTCATCTTGCTAGGAAACAACGAAGATTCTCATAGCTGTTTGCCATTGGATGCAGTGGTGGTATCCACGGAATTTTTACATGCATTTTTCACTTAGGAGGATGAAAAAAGAAAATATACAACTGAGTTTGCTTTAAGCACAATACATAATTATAGGATTCCAGCAAGCCAGAGAAAGAATAGATTTAAATATAAAATTTGAAATCAAGATATGAAAGTAATGAGCAATAACAAAACACAAATTAAGATGTATTTTATTTATTCCCATGTAGACATCAGCTCCAAAATAAATTGAAGATCTCTCTGAGCCATGAGTAGGTAGATCATGTGATGGCTCCTCAGTCCAGAGTTACTTTCCCCTTCAAAATTATCACTTCCTGAACAAAACATTTAAGCTGACACCAAAACAGAAACTAAATTATTTTGTATTTTTATGATCTGTTATGCCCATGTTAAAAAAAATAATAATTGCTTGTAGTCTAAGGGTCATAATGGTCCAAAAGTCTTCAAATTATATGCTGATTAAAGCTGCTGAACATTTTTTTCTTCTACAGATCTCAGCGTTCATTGCATCCCATGTTTTTCTGTATTTGCCAAGTTTTCTATTATGTTTGGGTTTACCTCTCATAAATATTTGGAAAATGAATATTTCACATGAATATCATGACACATAATATTTCTTTCTCTTTCATATCCCATAGACTATGTCACCTGCCTCTATTTTTTCTGCCCTGCACAACATAGCTAACAGTACCTCTCCTGCAAACACTTCCTTCCTCACCTTTGTTTCACAGTTACTATCTTTTCTTCCTAAAGATCTAATTGATAGCATGTTAAGTAAACTTCAGAGCAATCTCTTTCTGGCTTTGAGGATTGCATCATTTCACACCTGAAGAAATGCTTCACTGCTGGAAATCCTGTTCATTCATACTATTAATATATCAGCTGCTCTAATAAAGGTGCTCCCTTACAGAAAGCTGTCTGTCTCAGTGAGGATACTAATTCACTAATAAAAAAATCTGGGTTCAGTTATCTGTTAGTCCATCTTTTAGTTTTAGTTCAATAGTAAAAAAGAGGTGAAACATGACTAGCAACTAATGTAGCGCTAATATAATTTAGTTAACACAGTATGACTGGCAACTAATCGCACACCACTAAGAATAAATAATTAATGACTTTGTGAATAACCATTGACATTTAATGTATTCAGAAATGTAATGATTACTGATAATATCAAGTAAAGACAGAAGTATACAGAAGTTAGTATCAATGATTTAGAAAATAATAGACTAAATTTTCAATGAACAGCCCAGCTGAGCTTAGGTTATAACAAAAACTTGGAGGTAACATCTGAACAATTATAGATGGAGCTGTATGACTTCACCTTTTTTTGGTATTATATTTCAAAAACTCTTTGTTGAAAGAAATGGCGTGATGGAGACAGAAGTGATGAATGCACTGAAAAATTGTTTCCTGTCATAAATGACTTTACAAACCTACTGGGAAATTTTTCATGTCTACATCTGGTAGATGGTGACTAATGCAGGATAATCAAATTAGAAATCATTCAGCCTGTAGGGACTAGTGACCACACGAAGGTCCAGTGACTAAAGCAAGATTAGAAGTTGATATGTGTAAATCACAACTGATTCTAATCAGAAGCAGATGCCTGATTTCAGACAGGTCTTCATGGACAAGATGTCAAAAAAGATTAGAAATAATTGAGTAGATGGAGACAATGAAACGCAGACCACATTATAGTACAAACAACTGACAGAGTGCTATGCAAGTAGGTATGCATAGTTTAAATGCACAGTGTCCACAGAGAATATATATAACAAAAATAACTGACTTTCTACCTGGTGATTGTGTAATATAAATGAATAATATTTAGTGTGTACCTCACATGTAAACACATAAACAATGGATCTATGTGATAATATTCCCATTGTCCAATTTTCTGTGGGATAGCACCAGTACAATCAAGCATTTGTAATTAATTTATAGACTAAAAATATGCTTTTCAGTAATACTTGTTTATATTTACCCTAAAACAATTTTAAACAGTAATTTAAATTTTAAAATTATCCTACCAGTGAGTATCAGTCAAAAATCATACAATAACTGCAAAATAAATTTACGGTTGTATTTATTACCTCAATTTCTTTGCTTTCTTCTGGAAATTTTAATGAAACTTCGTTAAACCTTTCCATAATTACTGATATATATTTTTGTTTTTATTTTACAGTTCCTATGCAGAAGGTGTATCAGTGCCTAACCAAGAATATAGGAGCTAAATTAGGGGATAGCATGTGGTTTTTTTCTCTTCCAATAATTTTCACAATCCATTTTCATAGTTTAGAGGTACTGAATATCAATACATGTGTCCATCAACACTTTGAAGGTTAAATATTAAACATATTAAACATATGACACCTCCTCCTCCTTGATTTATATAGGTGTAGAAAACTAAATATCATGAATCATATGTTGTATGACACGGGTTTTAATTTATGCAGCACATCTTAAATAAAAGATGTTCTAAACTGTATCTGGAAGAATATATTTTGCCATAGAAGGATTTACAGCGCTAGCAGAAGACAACAATACACTCTCTGTAAAGCATGGGAATATTTTACCAGTGATGAGCACAACAGTGAGCATTGAGAAAAGAGGTTTGATGTTCAGGTAACGGAGAGATTTTAGCAAAGTGCTTGGGAAAAGCTGCAGTATAGGTTAATTTTACTGAATGAGATCTTTTTATGATTCTTCAACTTTTAGTTCTTTTCTACTTTTGATTAGGTGATTTCTCAGACTGTTTTTTTGCCAGCTTCTCAGTCTGAGTATTCATGTGACCCTTTACTCATTACTCACACTTTTTGATTGGCCAACTAAGTCTCACATGGCTTCATCTCCTGTCTGGATGACTATTTTACAAATTACGTTTGCTGGTATTTAATCATAATTCTGTTCATAAAAACTCCTGTGAGCTGAGATTTAGAGGAACACATATACAAACACTACACTGACACAAATGTTCTTGTAAGCCAAATAACAGTTTAGACAAAGTAAGACTCGAAGAATGTTAGTAAAAATGTGAGTCAGAGGCTTTTTTGCAAACTGGGTGGGTGGGTAAGATTATTGGAAAGGACTGAGCTTACAATGAAGTTATATCTTTACTTTTACTGACTGAAAAAGGCGATAAAAACATCAAATGGATTTTTCTACCAATGTCTTTTAATTAAATGTTCATTATTGATTTTAATGGTAGGATCTTCAATATGGGTTTTGGCATAATGCAAAAGTTCATTTCCACTTTCATATTCATGATGACTGGAATCTTTGCAGGTAAATGTGATGACATTTGAGTAACAATTCTGCAACGCTAAAAAGAATGTTAGTAAGAGCAGGCTCAAGCTGCTGGCTGTTGTTAGAGCACTTTTAAGTCGTGCATACTGAATATAATGACACTAATCCAGGGATGAAATCACATTCCAGTGCACAAAATAGGAAATTTGACTTAACCAGTCTTATACAATTGTTTCCTCAAGATCAAGACAAATGTTTGTACTTGTACTGTTTGTACAATGACTGATAGATTAAGAAAAAAGGAATTTGTGTGAGTGTATATAAGATATATTTAGAAGGATAAATTAATGACTCAGAGCACATGTGTAATTAACATCTAAGTCCCTTTCAGCTTCTGAATGTAAACACTTAGAAGCAGGAGAAATTAGCAAAAGCAGAAAGTATATTAGACACACTCAACACACAGGCTTTTTGAGCATGAAGAAATGCAGTCTTTTGTTAATTCTTTGAATCAACAACATATGTTGTTTACTGCACTTTTGCATCTTGCAGAAAAAAATAAAGTTGGTTTGAGCAAATAATGAGCAGATGAATTTTGAAGAAAAAAGGACTGTGTGGCTAGAATCACGAATACCAGACCATAATGCTATTATACTGTGGTCTTAAGGTTTTTCCACAGCAAAATAATAGCCTGTCAGGCAGACAAACAAATTAGCTGATGATGGACCTCCCTTCCACAACTAACCTTTAATCCAAGACAGCCCATTTAACTAATGAGGAATCATCCTCATCTGGTATTATGATAATATGAAAGTGGTGTGGAACTGAGGAGCTGAAAAGAGTCAGTCAAGTTTTTGACCTTTCTCAGAAGTGCCTTTGACATCAGCTAGATGAGAATGTGAAGACTCAGCCATTTGAGCAAGTCTCCAGTGATCTAGCCCCTAGAAAGTCTCAGATAACTTCCTTAGTCATAACAGGCACTCTGGACTGACCCACAAAACAGATTAGCATGTAACTTCAAATCCTTCTTAAAACTGTTAGTGATTTGAGTTCACTTCGCTTACCTTTTACCAGCTTTAATATCGGGGACTAGCCTAAACTAGTAACTGTCCAAGATGCTCACACAATCTCCTAAAAATCTTTGAGTTTCCTTGTGAAGTCCTTAGAATCCTGCTCTACGGCATATTCTTAAGAAAAATATCATAAATTAGCTTAGCCACTATCTCATATTTTACTTTTTTTTTACTTGAAAAACAGTTTTCCAACCTCTGACACTTGTTGACCAACCGTTTCAGACTACATGCAAATTCTTGCAGAGGTAAAGGAGGATGAAGTACTGCCTTTCTTTAACACATTTTTTTTTTTTTCTATTTGATAGCTGAGATGATGGATAATTCAGCCTTTTCTTCCACTATCACATGATAGATCTTGAACTCACTTTGTATTACTAGGACTAGGGAGTAGTAAATGTGCTAGGTCGTAGGCTCTTTGGAGACAGTGCAATAAAGAAACAGAGAGAGAACGCAGATTTTATTTCTTCTTCCATTTTTTACTCAACATAGTCTAATTTTCACAAAATGAAATAAGAGTAAGCCAAGAAGCAGGTGAGGGTATTTTGCCCTGAAGGCTGTGGAAAAATGTGTGAAAACATGTCTAAAATGTAATGTAAGTCTAATCAGAATTTGAATGACAAAAGCAAGCTACTGTAATAGAATTTACAATATTACATCTAGTACTGTTTTTTTAAAAAAATGACAGATTTGTGGATAGAATATACATGTTTTTGGGTAGAAGTTCTCTGCCTCAGCTGCCATTGAGTACAGTGTTATCTCACTTTGTAACAGCACTGTGAGAAGACTTACATTGTCAAAAAAGAAGGAAAAACACACAATGGTTGCTTTATTCTTAATTTTTAAAGTCCATATTATAAGACATTCCATGAAATAGAACAGATTTCAAATAAAGACATTGGAATTAGGATTTTTCTTCCAAATCAGCCTTTGTGTCTTTGGTATCTAGACTTAATGATGAATGGTTTAACAGGTCATTCATTTTTCTCAGGGAGTCGCTGTGGATCTTCACTGAATAAAGTTCATATCATGCCCTAACACTTGGGGAGGAGCACTTGGACAAAGCAGTAAGAATTTATTTGTACAAGAGAGAAACTGCTGTGATGACTTTACCAATCCTGATTTGCATGACTTTGTTTCTAATCTCCGAAGTCATGTTTAACCACTCAAACCAGTACAGCTGTCTTTCTAACTGTACCTAATCTAAGGCAAAGGGCTAGTCAGGCATATAATGAAAAGTACAATGTTTTTGGCTTATTGTTTGATATCATCAACAGGGTTGTAATCAAAGGCTACTGCCATTATTGTCCTCAGATTTTGGTATGGATAAAAAATTATGAAGTATCAAAACAAAACCTATTTGTACATATGCTCCTCTAATTCCTATAGTACAATACCATTCAAAGTGATGTATTCTCCCTTGAAAGTTAAGCTTCCATGATTCCTCTTAGCCTACTGCTCCATGCTCATGCAGATACCATGCTTATGAAATTTGTGATTAATAGTGACATACTCTTTCATTTTGTTATCTGTTACTCAAAATTCCTCTCTATGCACATGCTTTCTTTGATAAGGTGCTGCTTGGGTATCATAACTGGTGGTGGAGGCTGTGAGATGTATTGGCCATAAAGTTTCCATGACCAAGAGGTCATCTAAAGGCAGGTTGTGCCTCATTATCAAACTACAAGTAGAGAAAGTTAAGGAATTGGCAGGACCCAGAGAAAAGGCAAGAATGAGCTTTTTCTTTTTTATTTTAGTGGACCAGAGTCGGCACAGCAGGGCAGAGCACACATATTGTGGAGAGCACACATAGCTTTACAGTGCCTACCAATATGTTAACACGTTTCCTACTCTACTGGTTAAGAGGATGCTCTAGCTGATCATATAGTTTGTAACACAATCCAAAATCCTTGCAACACTAGGTGACAGGTGTATTTCTCTTTCTGCTTGTAGTACATTCACTTTTGATCTAGCCCTGCTTTTACACATTTTTTCTATTACAATACAAAGCACGAAATATTTTTAGCTGCAATTGCATGTTACTTCTGTGCTAGACAACCTTTCCCTGAACCACCGAAGTTAGTTCATGTTGTCTGAATTTCAGTGGAGATGTGGTCTCAGAATCAGAGCATTGCAGAAATAGTTTTGGGATCTCAACCAAGGATTTGCTCCTTCTGATCTTGCTAGTGCTACCATGATTTTGGAATGATATTCCTTGAGAAGACATATCTCTGAACCAAAGCAAACATTTTGTTAGAGTATTTGACAGGATACTTCAACATAACAGTTTTATCAACAATAGACCATGAAGCCGATCCTGACCTTGCTTATGAGCTTAGAAGCTCTTTGGTAAATTATTACTAACTTTATACTTGGTCCTTTTCTCCAATCCCTACATTCTCAAAATTCCAAATTCCTCCTAATCTGAAATGATTCTACAGTATTTTATGAATAATCTTGATATTCTTATTACGTGACAATCAGCACATCGCTGAGGAACTTTTCCTCAAAAAGAAACATATGAATCGGAAAGACACATACCATATTTGTTGCAAAATCAGTTTTGGCACCAAATGAAGTAAAAAGTAGTAAACAGTACAGGCTGGCAGAAGAATATGTGGTATGTTCTTGTTAATTGAGAAGAGGTGATCATGTATATCCCACTTCAACATTTCCAGGAAAAATACATTCCCTTGCAGTAAGTTGCTGAGGCACTTCTTGCCCTTCAATACATCATGGATTTCCAGAGAGTATAAAGCGGATAGACTATGACAATAAAACAATAATCCAGGTAGTGCAGAACTGTGTTTTTATTATTATTATTTTATTTTTTTAAGAAATCACCAACTGGAATCAAATGTGATTTCAAATGTCAGAACAACATGGGCTGTTGGAAAAAAAATCCTTTAAGTTATGTCAGACAAAGGCAACAGAAAATATAATATCTGGTGACCCCAAAATACAAAAGGTTTCTCCAGTAATTTCAGGGTTAAGTGTTTTGAATGACTGAAGGAAAAAAGGGTCTTATGAGACTTAGGTACAAATTACCTTCCAGGTTGGTGCAGAGAGACCACAATAGTCAAAGCTTGGGAAGAAGTAGATTTTGGTCTAGAATTCCCTTGAGTCAGATGAACAGCAAACACAAGATTTTGCAGCAAAAAGCAGCACAAATGAAAAAAAATTACATCTCTTTTCTCAACATATATAGCTACCTTCAGATGATCTGATTTTATTAGGAAAAAATATTTGTGTTACTCTTTTTTCATCCATTGGCCTTGGAGTCCTGACACTGTCTGTAGATGTTGTACCTCGCTGTGTACAACTGAATTAAATATGCAAACCCAGTCAGCTTAAAACTGTCAACAATCTTTGTAGGAAGCAGGATGTGCATGCAAGGATGGTAAACAGAAAAAGCTTTCAACTTTAATGAAGTAATTTACACCCAAATCATTCAATCCCATCAGTTCTGCAGAAGCATTTTTAATAAGGGTATATCTGAAAGACGTTTCAAGATGGACTCAGTCTACAAAGTAGTTTAGAAATGAATGAATTATTATTGTTTTAAATGATCCTTTAAAAAATGTAGAAATTTATGCACAGAGTCATCTGCAAACATTCTGCTGAAATTCTGTCATCCTTTGAGGCATCAGGAGTTGGCTGTTATTGGAGAACAGATACTAATGTTGATTGTCCTCTAGATGGATAGGACATGACAAATTTTGTTTTGAGCTGCCTTGGGGCATAGGCGATTTCAGTTCTTGTCTTAAAAAGATGCAATGCAAAAGTCTTGATGTGAAATAAATGGGAATAATTACAATAACTGTCTAATTGTACATGGCATGAAATAAACCTCAGTTTCAATACAGTTCAGGAAAATCTAATGAGGTCTGATGTTTACACCTATTCCTCGATCCAAACTAAGTTAATGTTCTCATCGAATTTGATTGGCTCTGACAGGATCAGAATATCTGGCATTACAGCAATACAAACATTGAAAAGAAAAAAATTATAATAGAGTATTTTAATCCATATTTATGTTAAAAATAACAAGTTTGTCTGTATTTTCTCTCTTTTTCTACCACTTTTACTTTTTACCCATATTTTTAAAACTGGTTCTCACACTCTCAGTAATCTTGATATATAAGGATGTCTTACTTCACTGGCAAATAGAGAACTGTGGCACAGAGTGGAATAAATAATTTGACTGAGTTACGGATAATATAAAAGCCAGAAAGCATGATATTACTCAATATGATTATTTGATGCACCTGTACTCATCATTGGCATCTAACTAACTAGAATTGTTGTATCGACAAATGGCAACTTTCCGAGGAGGAAGGATATAAGAAGCAGTTCTATTCCCTGTCCCACATAAACACCACAATGCTACTGAGCGCAGGAAGCACAGGGCAAACAACAGAAGGTGAAATCCAACTTTGATACTGGGCAGATACCTGCAGGTAGATTCGGTACCTTTCATAGGATCAATGCCTGCGTAGTGATTCAGGTCAGCAGACCATGGTCCCAGGGGTGGGAAACACTCTGTTGAACTATTGGATTATATCCTAAGCAGAGCCTAGACACCTGCAGATATGAAGTTTTATTTTTATTTTTATTTTGCAGGTTTAGAGATTTCCACTTCTGCACAGAGAAAATCAGTAGGGTGCATCCCAGGTGAATGGAGGAGATGAACATTTCCTGTTATTTCACTGTATTCTCGGTGGAAAATGGTAGACCTGTACCTCAGACTGGATTGTTCTTTGGTGGTACCTGAGTTGCATATACAGGCCACAGAGCAGATATTTGGTTTCACTAGACTGGAATTCCATCTGCAGTTGTCAGAAGTACTTATTTATTTTCAAAACTGTTCAAGGGTCCAAGAGGATGCAGGAAGCTACATTAGAAATTCTCAGATATTCTTTCTTCCCTTTTCTGGGGCCAAGTACTTCAAACTGGAAATAAACTAGTGCCTAAACTGAGCAGACTGGATGCCATCATATTATAGTATTAAACAGGATATCCTGAAAGAAGGAACCCAAGTCTTTGGCTCACATGAGAGGCTCAAGGTCCTTGTCTGGAAGGGAAGTTCACAACTGTGAATCAAACTGCCAGATGTCAACGTAAGCCATGGCAACAATAAGAGTATGCCTATGAAAATAGTAAAATCTGTCTGGAAATCAACTATGCAAGTCTGATTTTATGCTCAAATATGAGAAAAAGTGTAAGGCTAAGCCTCAGCTTTCCATGGGCTGCAAATTCCTCTCTGTCAGAAGAAATTATGTTTTTAGGACTCAATTTCAGAGTTTAAAGCAGTGATCCAAATTTCATCTGGACATTGATACCTTCACAGAAATGAATCAAATGGAAAATTGTGCTTCTTCACAACTGCGTTGTTATTGGTGACCCTTTGGCAGATGTGTGTGGATAAATTGCAGGGAGATTAGCATACAATAACCTGAACCTTCCGAAAGTTCTTCTTTGCCAGCCTAATGTTTTTCACTAGATCGTCACCCCAGCCTTGCATCCAAGAGTGAACTAATCTAGAAATCCCAGAAAGAAGTACTGACATTACTTTGTCATTGCAAAGCCAAGTATCAGGAGAGACCATAGGAAGTACAGCCTGAACAGGGGCTGAGCTTCATGAGTGTCCAAACTGATTGTCAAGGGAAAATGTACTGTAATCTGAGTAAAACTGATTGAGATTACAGTATAGAACTTGATTTTGCACAGAAACCACCGAAGAATCAAGCAGAACAGGAGTCTTTCAGTCAGAAGGGAGGATTTTTACTGGTGAAAATTTTTACCCCTTGGAAATCAAGTGCATTGTTGCCACTGTTTGTCAACTAAAGCTTTGGTCTTGTAGATTTGGCTATTCATATGTCCAGAAGACTCGAACGGGAAACTAAAGAAATGGTGTGCATGATATAGACATTTTCAGAAACCATGGGGAGATACTTCATTAATACAGGAGGCTTTATTCTTGACCAAACGGTTTGACAGAGAATTTTAAAACTGCTGAATAGTGTTATAAACAAAGTGAGCACACTGAACATATACTACAAATTCAATTAATATATTCCCCTCTTTGCAATATTAACTGAAACACAGACTTACATTTACACAAGAAAACATTACAGAAACTTGGCAGAAACATAGTACAAAACCCAGAGGGAGTCAGAATCATTTTCTTATGTAATACAATGAAATTTGTTGGTAATGATTCAGAAGACATGATAGAAGTCTACACTGTCCACGTAATTTCAATATATTTAAGAACAAAAAAGAAGCAGACAGAATAGTACTTCTCAGTGAGGATAATTTTACTGTTCCAGACATCACAAGGGAATAATAGATCTGTAGAAACAACAGCAACATTTTCGTAACAATGAGTGTAATCTCACTGCTGTATTGTTGGAACTAAACCACAGTTTTCTGAACACAGTGATCTCTCCATGGATCATTTCTTCCAAATGACTACTGTGTGCTAGCCAAACAGGATTTCTTCGAACACTACATATTTTATATCACTGTGTGTGCATGTTCGTGCATGTAAGTGTCCATGTGTGTAGCTTAGATTTTTTAAAATAGTCTCGTCTGAAGAAAAAACTCATTAAATACTATCCCAGCCCCTACAGATCATCTTACAAATGAATGAGTATTGTTCTTTTTTGACTAACAGCTGCTTTTAGTTTAAGTAGTTTACTGTAGCTAAAAGCTCTGACAATCCAGATACTTTTTGCTATCAAGGTTTATCTCAACCTGCTAAAGTCTAGATAAGCAGTTGCCAGTTTTCCTGCTTCAAAGGAGACAAGAGTAATTGGAACTATAAACTCTCCCATTCATCACCAAAAATGCGTTTTTATAGGACCAGAAAAAGCAACTGTATCTTTACTAAGACAAGGCATGCATTAAACAGATTTAAACTGAGACTACTCAATACAGCAGACCACTTGTCTGACATTTACAGATGTTAATGTGTACACACTCATTTCAGAAGAGAAGAAAATAGCTCATGCTTAATCAGAAGATTATTTTACAGGGTGAGATCCTCATCCTGAATAGTTCTTTGCTTTAGCTGAAGCCAAGGGCTCTTAGAACTTCACCAGAGGCACTCAGTACCTTCAATGATAAGGCCCTAAAACTTTTTTAAGTGCAGTTTCTCTCACTTGTGCCTTGGCATAGAGACAGTTTTGTACAGCTAGGTCCAAGACCTATGCAATCCTGGAGATGACTGCAGACACTGTGCATTGGCCAAGTCTGACAGGTATTCATTTCCACAATCCATTAACAAAATATGGAATCTACCTAGCAGCTAAATAGCCTTGATTTGTATAAGATGTAAATATTTCCTTGTGATCAATTTGATGGAATCTTCACTTTCATTTTTATAGCTTGCAAATCATAAAAAATAGAAACAGTTTAAAAGTGAGTTAAGGTTAGTCCTACAGGTAGCTATTAGAATATATAAATTATGCAGTGTAAAGTAAGACTTTTCCAGAGAATGAGTCCCTAAGAAAAGAAGTTGGTTCCTTTCTCTTGTCCTAGTTCTAAAATGAGTCTGTTCTTGTTTGCATTGGAACATGGCAAAGAAGGTTGCCTGATAAGATGACCATTAGTTTCTCTAGTAAAAGATATTTTAATGTTATCATAAAAGAAGGTTTTGATTAACAGATCACTGACAGATAAACGTATACTTTCAACAAATCTAGAGGCTTCTGATAAGTTTTTTCCATTCAAATGTTGCCTCTGTATATTCTACAAATGTGAGTAGCCTCCAGTAAACAAATTTTTTTGTTCCATGAGAATGAATGAACAAGAACCAACTGCACAAATATTTTGAGGATTTTATAAATATGTGTGTTTAGACAGGTTTCCTAAGGAAACAGGATCACAGAATCACAGAATGATTGAGGTTGGAAGAGACCTTTGGAGGGCTTCTTGTCCAGCTCCCCCTCTCCAAGTAGGGTCACCTACAGCTGGTTGCCCAGAACCCTGTCCAGGTGACTTTTTAATATCTCCAGGGATGGAGACTCTAAAACATTTCTGGGAAACCTGTTCAAATGTTCAAGCACCCTCACAATAAAAATGTTGGGGGCTTTTCTTATCTTTAGATGTAATTTCCTGTATTTCAGTTTGTGCCTGTTGCCTCTTGTCTGGTCACTGGATACTAATGAAAAGAGTCTGCTTCTGTCTTCTTTACACCATCCCATGAGGTATTTATACTCATTGATAAGCTACCCCCTGGCCCTTATCTTCCTCAAACTGGACAGTCCCAGCTCTCACAGATTGTCCTCATATGTCAGGTGCTCCAAGACCTTAAACAAGTTTGTGGCCTTGTAGTGCAGGAGGCTGTTGGGCTGCTTTGCTATGTTGGTGCATGGCTGATTCATGGTCAAACCCCCATTGTTCAGGTATCCGCTCATCCATCCTTCCTCAACAACTTTTGAAACCTCTGATCAAGTTCACTTTAAAGGCAGAGTAGGGGTCTGCAAATCAATTTTATTTCAGCACATGCATTGCCTTGGAGCATTCACATTACTGTGGTTTTGGTGAGGCAGATTTGGTGTTACCACACAGGAAGATATTTAAGGGAGTCTCATAGGAAATCAAATTTCCTTATTTCCAGGTTGACAGAACAATATCTTGTTTATTGTAATTGCATGGGCTATGAGCATACTATTAATATGTCATATACATATATATATATATATATATGCACACTATGACTATATATATAGGCATACTATGGCCTATATAGTATGGCTATAGACATACTAAGACGACATTGTCAAATTGCCCAAGTCTGAAATCCAATTATTTATGAAAATACACCATAAAATCAGTAGAGTTCTAGAGGATTTAAATAGGATAATAGGGAAACTACTCCTAAAATATTCTATAATTAATATTATTTGTTACACTAAATAAACTTAATAAGCCAAAAATCCAAAAGAAAATTTTTATACTATAGAATTCTGACAAACTGTTATAATACTTTCTGTGTAAATCTCTTTATGTATAACTCTTTTAGAAGTCCTTATAAATATCTATGTGTTTAGTTTCTTAGCCTTTTTTCTCTTTTATGATACAAGTCTATCTTATTTTGTTTTCTTACTTGTATCTTGTATACTCTTTATCTGTGCAAATGTGGTTTGACTGGTTCCTTCTCTAAACCCTCACATGTATTAATCACTTACATACTCCGAGATCAAGCTTTATAACAACACCCTTTGATGCTCTAACCTGAGCCTTAAAGAAGACTTTGGTTTTGAAATATTGTCTAAAAAGAGAGCCTCTTTCTTTGTTCTGCAACTACTTTAAGCACGTACAAGGCCCTACATATGCCTGGCACTTCAAGAGCCTGCAGAACAGAGTTTGGGGTGGTTTGTTCAAGGATACTAAAATAAGTCAGTGCTGAACTTCCCCTCCTCAAAGAGCTGTTGCATGGTAGAACTGAACAAATTTTAAAACTCATTTTAAACTCTGGCAATCTGAACAACACTGGCATATAATTTTTCAGCAAGATGAAATATGCATGTGGAAGAAGAAAGAAAAAACCAAGATACATGCAGTTTAATCCATTTAGCAATCTGTCTCTAATTTTAATGATGTATTTGTCATTTTATTACTCACAAAATGTCATTTATACGAAACTGTCACTACGATATTAGAGAGGAACAGCTTGTGTTAAACTATAACGTCTTTGCCAACTTTCAGTGTTCGTTGTATTCTAGCTCTTTAGAATTTCCCTTATGCTTTCAGTTCAACTTCAATACTTTATCTACCAAACTTGTGTACATAGGTGATGTACAAAATGTGTGCATTTCATTTTGGAGTGGAGTTCTAGTGACTCTCAAAGAGAAAGAATAATTAAAAAAAAAAAAAAATGTCATTACATTTCCTTTCTCTAAAAGATGTTGAAAATTATTGTCTTCATGCCTGATAATCACTGAACTGGAGGAAAGGTAGGTTTCTTTTTTTTTTTTTAATTTTATTTTTTTATTTTCCATATATTTATATCAGCAACTGTCAAATAGAGTTCATTAAAATTATAAGTTAAAAAAATCTCAACTAGTCAATAATTTCCAAATAGGAAAAATATTCCTCAGGAGAGACAGACCAATGAACACAAAGGCATAGTTTGTTGTGTGTTTACACATATCAAGAATTTTGGGGTCTAGGCAGCGGCCAGGAAGGGCTCAGCCCTGACCATCAGGCATGTCCCTGGGGATGGGGACAGCCTGACCTTCGGATGGGCTAGGGTATGTGTTGACAGTGTCCTACAGTCTCACTGGGGCAGAGACTGATGGTCCTGGGGGCTGGAATGGGGTCCTGAGCTGGGGCAGGGCTGGGGGAGCCCCAGAGATGAGCAGGGACATGAGTGCCTCTGAGTGCACTCAGGGTCTCAACAGACAGTCAAAGATAAAGTGACTCTTGAGAAAGCAGATGCAGAGACAAAAAGGGATTACAACTCTAATAAATCCTGATTTCATTATCTGCATTGTTATTAAAATAATTAAAAAAACACTTTACTGGTAATAAAGAATTGATGCGTACTTTAACTGCAAGGAACTAACTAAGAACTTATTCTTCCTCTAGGGAGGAGCATGTCCTATAGGTCTTCTACATGCATCCTCACTTGTCTTTAACATTGGTTTTTAAGCCACAAATCTTCCATGCTAATCTCAAATCAATTGCTGTGTTTGTAGAACTATAGAATTAAACTTAGCTAAATGATTTAGCATAATTTCTTTAATATAATTCAATTGGCTTGGTCAAATAATTCATGTGACTCGAGTATTGTAGTACATTTTTAAAGTATTTTCAAGTCTTTTTTAATATTCAGAATTCCTTCTGAGGATGGACCTGAGTTTAATTTACAGAAAAAAATTTGGAAAGCCAAGATCTGGGCCTTTTGCACATATACAAATATTATTTTATTCTATAATGTAATCATAAAGGGGTTTTTGACCCTGCCACATGTGAATGTTTTGGACTTCATTCTCATCTGAGATGAAGCACGTATCAGATACACTTATCATCATGTTACAAATATATCTCTATATTCTATCAAATTAATTTCAGGCCTGGTATACAATCTGTCATTTGTAATTCTGAATCCTAAGAGATGTGTCCAGACAAGTAATATAGATGCTGCAGATATAAACTCTAAATTCAGCTCCAGATCACAGGCTGGTTATAGGTGCTCCCCACTGACTCCAAAGTAATTGGACTGAAAGCTACTAAAATGCAACCATATTAAAAAAGTTTTCTGCATTACCTTTCAACTACACAAAGACACATAACAAGGCATCTAATATGACTCTGAAGACTAAACCACAACACCACATCTATTTCCACAGGAGTTACACAAACTGTGGTTAAAGCAGAAGTAAATTTGAATGTGTTTCCTCTCCCATGTAGTTGCGGTGTCGAGTCTTTGAATGTCATTTTAAGCTGTTATTTTGAAAAGAGAAGGAGAATGAAAGGGAGCCATTAACATTTTTTATGTTAGTTTTGGAAGTCTTTTTTATGTTTATGGTGTTCCTGGCTTAGGCACTGTATAAACAAGTCCCATCCCCAACCAGAATCCTTACCCACATTTAGCCAAAGTCACAATGCTTTATAGGTTTCACTGGATTATTTGCATCTTTAAAGGAAGGCACTTGTCAATCAGAGTTAAGTTGATGCTTGAAGTTAAACATACATTTAATTATGGTCCCAAGTGAGGATCTAAGCCTTTTGTAACAGCATAATTCATTCATATGATGCTAAATATGTCAGAAGATGCACAGTCTACCTATTCTGGCTGAATTTCTGTGGCTATATTCAATACTTAGGAATAATATCTTGAAGTCACATGAGTCTATATGTGAGAATCTTTCTCAACATTTTGAATATTGTGACAGAGTTTGAAAAGCATAAAAACACATAACATGAGGCTAGCATGGACAAATTCACCTCTTGCACATAGTTCCTGCTGTGAAATGTTCAAATAGAACAAAATCTAATTCATTAATTATCTGGTTCAGCTCTCTTGTACACTTTAAACTGCATGATTTCTCTCATGCAACATCCCCAAAAGCATATATGTTGAGATTCACATCAAAGATATCCCATTAGATATATATTCACTTTTGATTCTTGCTCACTTCCAGCTAACAAAGCTGGAAGTCTCTAGGAGCTACATCTTAATTCTTTTTGTTTTCCTGGTTTGACAGACTGCACTGCATCTGCCCAGACAGAACAATTAATCAAATGAAATATCTTTGACAAGATTTGCCAGCTCGTTTTGACTGCTACATGGCAGTGCAAAAACTGCCGTCAATACGGCAATTGAGAAAATTCAGGCAGTTCTGTATCACCAGAGCAATGCAGCAAAGACAAAATCCACGGCTGAGCCCAACCTTGGGACATTTCAGATTATTTTTATTCTTCACATCATGATTTAATTGTTTCTTACACAGATCCTAACTTTAAAGACCACATTTAGTAACCCATCAACAGCAGCCTCCATCCTATGTGATCCAACTGACCTAACATCAATTACAATAAGTCCAAGCTAAAGTCACAGAATCTCCTATAATCAGACCCATTCTAGTTCATGTTATTTATTTTGATGGAATAAAAATTAATTTTGGAGGAAAAACCAAACCTAGTGAGTCATACCTCTAAAAGGGCTGTTTGTCTTTGCAGCTGCAGTTTTGTACCAGACTACAGACACGCAACCTTTATTGTGCAAAAATAATCTACAAAATCATAGTTCTCAATAATGTGATGTACTGCACAGCCTCAAGGCTGTGAAAGTGAAATGTTAGATACCTAAACATCTTTTTAGTTTCTGTATTCTGTGAAATGTTTTATTTTCCTAAGAGCTGATATTTTATTTGTTTTGAATGTAAGACGAAACATTAGGAAAGGCCTGGAGGGAAGTCTAGCACACAAGTGACTAGTAACAGTCTAATCCCCTCTACTATTGGAGGAAAATATGTTTTGGTTTCTTTCTTCTTAGTCAAGTAAACAGATAAATATATTTCCCCTGGCTTCCATTACAGCAAGTTGGCAGTTACAGAAGAATCCTTTCAGTTTTGATTTCCTGTCAGCTTTACTAACAAATGACCGCAGAGTACAGAATTCTCTTGGTGTGGTTTTTATAGACTCTCTGCCTTAAAAAGAGTGTTTCTGAATGAAATTGCTATATGTTCTCAGTTGAAGGGGTTGTTTTGTTTTCCATATGATGTATATTTCTCCTTTTAATGAATGTGTGAAATTGGGAAAACAATGAGAAGGATGTGGCCTGAAAGAGAACATTAAAAAAAAAAAACCAAAACCAGCTTCTCTTGATGTCCATCTCCTAAGCTGGAGTCAAAAGACTGACTAAATTCAGATACAGACATAAACTGGTTCAGGCCACTTTTTCAATCTGCCCATAGCAGAGAGAAAAAACAAACTGAACCAAATCAGCTCCATGTGTAAAGGGCTGATTGCTGGGAAGTCAGTGTCATGCTGCTGAGTGTTTTCAATAGAACTTTCTGAAATTTCTCTCTCAAAGTTGAATTTCTTCTCATAAGCTAATCTTCCAAAGAAAGAGACCTGACAACAGCAGTGGTCATGAGCTGTGGTCAGAATCTGTGTCGTTCTTATGCTCCTCAGTGGCCACTCCTATAGGCTGGTATCTAAAATTATTGTCCTACTTTCTCACACCTAAAATTCTCTGAGGTCAACCCCTAACTTTTCATTTGTCTCTACAGAACTTCTCTATTTCAAGCCAGGCACTAGTTCTCTAGTTCTGTTCAGGTAGTAGCCCATCCTGACGAACAATCAAAAATCTGCTGTGTAAGGACCAGCCTTTCACACAGTTCTCTTTGCCATGGTCACTTTTATTTTTCTGCTCTCTCACATACCACAGATCTCTGTCTTTACAGGCGTAGTCTCTGGAGAGGATAAGGCAAATGTTGTAGAAATGCCACTCCGCTCATTGTATTTGCCACATTTTGTTCTTCAACATATGTATGCCTAAGTAGCCCTTTTCTCTGTGTTTTGCAGAAGGAAAATGTCCTGCGGTGAAGTTCTCAGTACTGATGCTGAATTCGCAGTGTCGGGTGGGGAGGAAGGGGGAAGAGAGACAAAGCGACTTCATCACTTCCAGCCTTACAGAGAAGATAATGAGGAAAGCACTTTCCAAAAAGAGAAAGTGAAGTGTCTTCAGGCAGCTAAGGAGGCCAAGAAAACTGCCAAGAGAGGAAGTGAAGAGAAGAACATTCCAAAAAGCTGTCCTTAGCAGACTGTAAATCTTACCCAGCAGACAGTTCAAACACTTCACTTGCACCAGCCCTACTCTTCCCTGTTTATTTTCTTCCTGACAGCATTCAAATAGAATAATAAAGTACCAAGCAAGCAAACAAGGCAAACAAGAAAATAACCATAAGCAAGAAAACCCAGTAGAGAAGAAAGAGTTGGTATCCTTGTCTGTCAGCAATATTGTGGAGTCCCTTGGATGGCACTGTACTGCAGCCTGTGCAAACACCACTGCCCCACCACATCTAATCCAAGAAAGGAATTCACAAACTCTTCTTAAGAGTCTGAAATAACCATTCAGAGGAATACGGGAATGCAAAAACTGTTTTTAAATATTTAGAAGGGAAGCACATCCAAAACTTCTGATTTATGCCATGCGAGGTGTCCTCCTGCAAGTTGTGGCTGCCTGAGCTCACATCAGCTTCACAGATTCTCTAAACTGCTTTAAAGGTAAGGAGCATTTTACAGTTCTGAAAAATTTGTGAGGGAAATTGGAAGAAAAGTCTGTCCTCCTCATGGTGGAGTGCAAAAATGGAAAACCCCGCTGCCCATTTTGAAAGAGAATGCATAATCCATACCCAATTAGGCAGGGAAATACCTCTCTAGAGGAAGCCGCACAAGTGGGAGCCCGGGGAGGTAAGTGAGCATGCTGGAGGGAAAACAAATGGATTTCAGTTGGAAACCAGCCTGGGCTCTGTCAAAAGTACCAATAAAACTGACATGTTCCTGCAAACTGGGTTGATAAGATCTGGATGTCATGACAGGAAAAAGTACCGATAGAAAATGCATTGTCTTTAACACAAAGGCCAGCTAAAGAAAACTGAAAAGACTTTTTTTTTTATCTTCCCCCCCCTCCCCCCCCTCCCCGTATGTGTGTCAACCAGACAGGAGAAAGTTAAAGGAATTAATGCTCAGCGATTAGTGTTAGGGAGTTATATGAATTAAAAGGCTGTTACCACTAAGTGGCATCAGAGAAGATTAAAGAACAGCATGCTTACAAATACAGACCAGCCTCTCTGCTAAGATAAAGTGAAAACTCAGCCTGGAAAACTCAACCAAAGCTTTAGTAGAGACTCCTAACCAAACTAACTAAGATAACAGCCCAGAAAGATCTCCAGTGAGGCATTAGGTTTCTACAGGAGTAACACTTGCTTTTAAGACAGCTTTAATGTTAAGACCAGTCTCTAATGATATCTAATAAAATTGAAGTGGAATAAGAGGAAAACCAGCATCCAGAAGGGTCTCCAAAAGCCCATGCACCATTTCAATTAGCAGTGTAGATGCAAATGTATTGAGCAGTGTTGATTCTCAAGAGGGTTTGAGCACCTTAAGAGCCAAGGCTGAGCTTTTTAATTTCGAGCTTTTGGGGCCTTCACGTACAGATTATAGTTACACTGATAGGTCCAAACTAGTACACAGCTGGCTGACCACTCATTGGGTCAACTCCTTTGTTTCCAGGACAATAAACACCAATGCCTGAGCTTCTACATTGCTTCAGATAAAATAGGTACGTGTGTAGATGTGCACATGAACACACACACAAAGACATACGGACACACACTATCACTGTAGAACTGATTGTATTTGTTTGGAGTGTGAGTGAACAAGCTGAAGCACATAAGACATTTTCTCACAATTCAGGCTTACACTGCAAAAGTTTACATCACAAATGTGCAAATTCAAGATGTGAAAAGTTCACACTCTTGGTTGCCACCATTAAGCTTCTTCTTGTCACTCTTGTTTATTAGGCAAAGTGAGGTAAGTGCTACTAGTAGGAAGACCTTTTTTCTCAGATTCTCCTATTCTTGTGCTAAAGTATTTCAGTTATTTCAGATCTGGGGGACAGGGAAAATCTCAATTTATAACCCTTCTCCTGAACTGTTGGTGCAGACCAAGAAATTCTGAATTAATCAGATAAATACCATTGTGAAGAAATCTGTGGGCATTTGTGTGAGTGTGGTGTGCATTTGTTTGTGTGTTCACATGTAATTTGTGTGCTTTAGTGGTCAGTCACATCAAGTGTCTGGCCATGTATGGAAACATTGGTATAGAGAGAGGCCTGTGGAGCACATCCCCCGGGAAAGCCAAGCCTCACTGATGTGAGATGTATAGAAACCCTCTAGCCCCCAGCATATTCCTTTCCCCATGTTAATGTACTTGATCGCAAGCTAGGAACATCAGTGTAGATAGTTCAAGGCTTGTATCTGAATATTTCAGGACTTCTACGAGTTTTTACCTCCTGCAGGCATTTTAGAGACATATTCTGAATATATTTGACAAGAAAAAATAAGGCTATGTGGGGACTATACCAAGAGAAACATAGATTTCAAAGAATCATAGGATCAGGGAATAATTGGGACTCAGCTGCCTCATGAGGATGCAAAGCAATGAAAATCAGAGGCTTTCAAGTGAATGCTACATGCAAAGCTTCCGCAACGTACACTGTGTAAACAACAATTTTTCAGAGCTTTAATTTAATCAAAAAAAAAAAAAAAGAAAAGGAGAGAAGAAACTATGCGATGGCAGTTTTGTAACTGCTATGTGAAGTTGCAATACTGTTAAACACAAGGCTGAACAGCAGATGGCATATTTCCACCCAAGACATGAGACTATTGTTGACATGGGTTGTAATAGAAATGTTGATGTAAATGCATATTTGCTCAGTCTGTGTATCTTGCTGACATTAATCCTCTAGGAAAGAAAACCATCTGGAAAATTTTCAGTTAGTATAATCTGAACTGAGTTAAATACTATAAACTTGCATATTACTCAAGGTAAAACTCTCAAGTGGAGGGAAGGACGGTACCCTTGTTTGTATTTTACACTAGCCTCATCTAATCCGATGTGTGCTTTTAATGCTCCATTTCCTGCCTTATTTTTTAATAAATTGCTATGAATTGCCCTCTTCTGTTTGTACTTTTTCTCTTGATAGAATATACCAAATAACCCAGAGTAGAGAACAACACTAGCTCAAATAGACACAACTTGACATATCTCAAGAAAATGCCAACATCCCTTGGGCTTTGAAGTGGTACAGGTTTTTGCTCTAGTGGAGAGTTTTTTTCTTAGGACTTCCATAAGGAATTTATTGTGTGTATGAAAAATTCATTCATACTAAATGTACCTATATTATTATTATTATTAAAATATTTTAATAGTAAAGAAATCAACCAATTACTATATTAAAGCCGACTCTGACTGAGCAAAGTTTATAGTCTGAATGGAACTTTGGTGCCCAGGTTTGAAGTAAAACCTTAACTTTTGTCCTCTGCCACTCAGTGCCAGTCTGGAACATGCCCCGTGTGCTTGACTAAGACAGGATCTGAAACAGTCCCATAACAAGGTCCAAGGGGTTGAGAAGGAGGTTTTAAGACCTACTCATTAGCCCTAGAAGGAGTTTTGACAGTGATTTCAATGCAAAAAGGATCAGCTCCTCAGACACAGAACTTGCCCTACATCCTTTACGACTGAATGGAGAAGTCATTGCACCTTCCTAGGTGTTCTGAACCAAAGTGAAACAGCTTTAGGAAAGCTAAGGCTGTTAAGCTTTTCTATTGCAGCTTTTCAAATCACATATCCTATGTTATAAAAATTGAGACAACATAAAAAAAAAAATTATCTGTTCATTTTAGGGCTTGCTTTGGTATTAACCTTTTTATGGTTTGCCTTTTTCCTCCCAGCTGTTTTCTTTCTTATTTATTGCAAGTGGTTTTTATTGGAACATAGTGGTCCAGAAATCGGTGCTTTTGAAGGCAGAGATACACAACTGAACCCTACTAAATGACCTGCTCTGTTTACATCAGGCTTGCTAAATAACAAGGATCAGGAAGCAAGTACTGAGCATCGATGTGGGTTTTCATCATTTATCATCTGCAGATTAAAGTGTTCTTGCAACTAAAAAGATAAAGCCATAACAGAATGTAATATGAAAGCAATATCACTTTATAGACCTTTGTTGTGCAAAGTGCTGTACAAGCAGTTAATTCTTATGGCTCCCAGGAGACAGACAGGTCACTTGAACATCCTTAACACTTTGAATGTAAAGCTATAGCAAGATATGGTTTTGACATATGGACTATTTCTAAATTTTTATAACCTTGGAAACATTTCTGCATGTTGAAGTTATTGGCAAGTCTCCCATTGATTTCTGAAGTTCCTGATAAAATCCACTGATTTTATGAATCAGTTAGGAAACCTTTTTTTTTTTTTGGACTACAAACAAAAATAAAAGTGATGTTTACCATGTAAAATTCAGAATCACTCTTCAAACATTCTGCATATGAGTTTATTAGAAGAATGATTCACTGTTGATATAGCTGGAGTTGTTAGCAAATATATGTTTAAATCATCACAATTTCATTGTAACCAGAAAGGCTTAGAACTTTGAAATTTCAGCTGAATAATGAAAAAAAAAAGTAATTAACTTACTGTCCCTTATTTGAACTTACTGAACAAGAATGCCATGATGCTATAGGAACTTGACAGTACTTGGCAGGACAGAGGCACTAATCCAGTGGTACTAGTAAGGGTGTTGCTTGTTTCCTATTTTGTTAAATATTGCTGGTGATAGGTTGTGATACTAAGTGCAGCAGCAGCATTTAGGTTTGTGGTCTACTTTTCATCATCTTATGTACCACCAATAGTACTCTGTGACACAGCGAGGGGAGCTCTTTCATGAAGTATAAAGTACATTAAAAGAAATACTTAAAATTCCAAGCCTCCCAAACTGAAACTGCAAGGAACTATGAACCTCTTGGCAAATACTCATGTTTAGGTTAATTACATCCTTTCCACTGCAAAGATACTCTCTTCGTAATATATACAGGACATTCTCAGTTCAGAAATCCAGCAGGAAGCTCTTGGGGAAACTCAACAGTACCACAGAATGGATTTGGTTGTATCTTTCATTTTAAGTTCAATTCTGTTATTGAACACATAAAGATCCTTAAAGTACCAGTCCTTCTTACTCTGCCTACTAAAATCCCTCAGAAATCAGAATTCGAAGCCACTCATTATTCTAAGGTTCTGCCTAGCAATGGGGTTCAATACCTTCTTCTTGAAATAAGAAATATAATGCTAATTAATTTGTTGTTTTTTATAAAATACTTTATTAAGAATAATAAGAGTAAGCAAGGTTACAAAAATACCAACTTTATTAACTAATGAAGATGCTGTTAATTACAGAAATTTTGTAATACAAGTTATAACCACAGTGTTCCCTTTTCATTAGGCATTCTGCTCATTGTATTTAATGGAAGCATTTTTTCCCACTTAAATATGAAAAAAAAAATACTTTTATCATACACTGAATTCCACAGGCAGCTCCCTAAAGTTAGATCCCATGCAAGGAAACACCATACATAAATGCCCAAGAGTATGTTTAAAAAGGAACACTGTAAAATTTGAGGGTGAAAAGCCATGTTAGTTCCTGCCAGCAGCCCCAACATTCATAAAACAATAATATGCCAGTGCATATGAGGAAGGAAGAAAATAATTGATTAGGAAACAAGGCTAAAGAACCAATGCTACAGGTTTTATACAGGTTCCACGGGGGTCAACTCATTTACAACCAGCCTTCCAGAAGGATGGCAGTAAAGCCTCACCTCCTGTTGTAGTTGCTATGGAGTAGAGAACCTGGGTGCTTTTTGATGTATAAGGATGCCTGTAGTTCAGTACACAGCCATAGGGAAAAGCACTGAGCAATGTTCAGCCCCTTCTCTTTGGACAATCACATTCACTGTTTTCAAAGGACTTTTTGCCTGAGTAGCTTTTGACCCTCAGAGCTGTATTTGGACCCTTGTCTGAAAAGCTCTAGCTCAAGAGTAGCTCTGTCAAGTACATTGGCATTGCCTGCAGCAGGGTTTGTAGAATGCCTCAGAGAATTTTAATCTTAAACTAGAGAAGAAGATTCCAGCAATAGCAGCAAAAATCTGGATCAGTACATTCCCAATGAGAGCTAGTTTCTCTGAGGGTCATGAGGTTTAGGAGAAAAGAGACAGGGAAAAAAAGTTTTATTAAGGGCAAAATATTTTAATTAATGAAAGGAAGAAGTGTTAGCCAGTTCCAATGGCCAAAGAAAATCAGTAATTAAGTCAAACTAACTTCAAGAGCACAAAATCAGCTCTTAGGTTTTAATTCCAAAATTTTGTATCCAGTTATTGTGCTTTTCTGAGACCAAGAATTAGTTGCAGCAAGAAGAATGAAGATGAAATTTAATGTATTTTAAGAATATCCTTAGATAAGTATTTAAGTTCTGTACCCTTTAATTCTAATGCAAACAAAATCGTATTTACAAAGTAAATTCCAGAGCCTACTGAAGTTACTAAGAGGCTTTCCAGCAATTTAGACGGGCACTACATCAGGTTCCCTTGCTATTACAGAGAGAAAAATGTTAGAACAGGGAAAAAAAAATCTATAGAGTGTCCTTTCTTAAGAGAATCCTGTAGTTATAACAGTTGCCTGGTACAGTACCATTGGTACCAACAAGAAATATTCACAGGAATAAATGAAATCCAAATTCATTACCACATATCATTATCCTTCTCTTCCCTTGCTCTTCAGAGTCTCATGTGCCCTCCATGCTGAGATAAGGAGAGCAAGAGCACCTGATAAGCAAGTGTATACAAACATGTTAAGTTCTGGAGCATCAACTCTGCACAATTTATTTTACTGAAGCGCTGCCCAGAACAAACAGGTAAAAATCCTTACACGTTGTCTAACAAAAAACAGTATTTTTATCATATATATATGTGTATATACATATAAAAATCACAGTCTTCTGCACAGCAGAAGCTTATAACTAAAATATTTTAGGATTCAATTTTTTTTTTTTCAGATAGACATAACAAAATGCCTGCAAATATAATACAGTGAGCACATAACAATTCTTAGAATACAAAGAGTGAACATGGAATTATATATTTTATCCATGTTCTACTTGTGGCTGAAAACAAAACTCACTTGGAGTTTTTCAGATGTCTCTCTTAAAAAGTTAATCCTTTCAATAAGATGTAGTCAGTATATACTTAAGGAAGAATACAGTATTCATGTACATGGCAAGAATTAACTGTAAATACAACAGCCTAAATCCTGCCCTCTTTAGGCCTAGTAAGTTAAAAAAACCCAAAAGGAACACAAAGCCTCCAGAGGCAGCAAGAATAAATTGAGACAGACTATCTGCATAGCACCCACAACCTCAGAACCGCTGTACAGAGAAGTCGCATCTTGTCCAAAGAGACTATTTACATCAAGGAGGAATTTCAGAAGCTCCGCTTGCTGAAAGAATTCTTCCCATGTGCCAGTAGAATTTGCTGGATGCTTGACACAAATCTCAGCAAGCCAAGCCACTTAAGCATGGGCTGAACCTCATCCCAGTTCACCAGAAGATGTAAGCATATTTGAGTCCCGCTGAAGTCAAAGTGCATTGCTGAAGGAAATAATTTGGTGAGTCAACACGAAGGCTGCCGCCAAAGACAGCTCCCCTGAAGTGGTTACTTTCTGCCAGGGCAGAGCTCAACCCTGCGTCTTCTGAGCGAAATGTCCTTTTGTATGTCTACAGCATGATGTCAGCTTTAGCGGCTATGCAGTTAGATGTGATACACATACCATACAATTTGCTATGGAAACATTTACAATTACATAGTCACGAGTGAAGTAACAGTGCAGTTACTTATGCAATTACATGTACAGTAGTAAAACTAACAATTGGATATATGTTGTACCAATTTTCCAGAAATTACAGGGTAATTGATGCCACCTATAGCAAAGTATTTGTTTAATACTTCCAGCCACACAACTAAATGCCTGAAGGAGAACAAGCGTTTTTCATAGTGGCTGATTATCTGTTCCTTTTCCTCATCAACATAAAGGAAAATGAGGGTTCTACATACAGGCAGGAAACATAAGCTACTAAACTATTGGCGACGTTTTCCATATTACATACAAGATCATATAAATCTCTACAATATTTTTATTACACTGAAAGGAATTATATAAAGATATAATTTTGTCCAAATGTAGGTGAGGTTTTATTAAAGATCTTAAGTCTCTGAAAGACTGTTAATATATAACTTACTTTTCCCAGTATTAAGTCTCTCAGCCAGGTGCCAGATTCGACTATTCTTTTTCCTGCTGTAAATACAGGGTTACTTTCATGAAATAACTAGAATCAACTGAATTTTTAGCATTTATCTGTTCAGAAAGATTTGGGTATATTTGGTTGAAATTTACTTTAATGACCAAAGTCTGTCAACAGCTAATCAGGATTAATTTTTCAAATTGCATTACATACTCTCTTTAGCACAGTAAATTCACAGTTATTTCTGGAACTAACTTTAAACAAGTGATCCACAGTTTGCTAAGTCATCCACTTCTGTGTTTTCTCCGTTACCCAAAAGGGTTTTTGAAATATCTCTTAGGGGACAACATTCACACTGAAGAAACCAAGTGCAGAACTAGGGTCTATAACCATTGTGTAAAAGGAAGTTATATAGACTTCTATGAGAGCTCTGCTTATGGCAGGTTTGTCAAAGTCCATCAATAATGAAAAGATTAATTTCTCAAGAGATTATTTTTAATGAAATATTGAAATATTTGACCTCTTATAAGGGGGAGAAGAGAAATATGATCATATATGCTGTCCTTGACAGATGCATATATCTCTCAGAAGGTCTTTTGTCATATACAGAGAGAAATATATGGTTCATAGAAAGATAAGGTATGTTAAATAAAACTACATATTTTTTCTCCTTCTAAATTAATCTGAAGAGCAGCATAAAAGAGGTCATATGATCTATTTCTACAAAAAGAACATTTATCATCCAGTAAAAATATCTTTGCAAAATTGTTTACCCATTCAAGTATCTTCAGGAGATATGTCACCATACTTGCATATATTGTAAGTCACTCCAACATTTATAAAACACTGATAGACAAAAACACCAAAAACACTCATAAATATTAAAAGAAGCTCAACAAACTTGACTATCAAGTAGTTAAAAAACTGTTGATTTTTACATTACATGTTAATTCATGTTGTCCAAAATCTTTCTTTGAATAGAAGTTGTTGAGTTTTTCAGGGTTTTCTGTACGTCATCATGATCTTGTGTATCCAGCGGGAATAATATGAGACCCGAACAAAAATCCCAGGACGATTTCGAATTGCACATCCACGACCAGGAACAATGACACCAACTACTATCTTCAGCCTGTTTTGTTCACAAACCAAGGGACCACCATAATCTCGCTAGGAAAAAGTAAACATGAAGAATGTCACTTGTGAAAATGCTTTAAGACACAGGTCCTGCTTGTCTCCTACTGACTGGTTTCTTTTGGGCATGACTTAGCTCAGTGAATAGGCAATAAAGTTATTCTTGCCACAGGACAAAACCCAACTTCCTATATCTTTTTCACAACCAGAATTTATGTGAACCAATGCCAAGGTTGGTCTTTAACCTTTGATTTCATCCCATGCAAATTAAATCTTCTGGTCCATTTTTATACATTATTCTAGTGACTTCAGACTACTATATCTTACTCTCCTCTTTCAGCTACCTGCAAGCATAATATTTGTTTATGTGCATATACATTATAGAAGCAGAAAGTGGCTTGACTGATAATCATCTTTGTTGTAATAACAGGCTTTGCATCAGACACTACTGACAGAGCCAGGTTAATATCCTCTGTCAGTCAATCATCTTGCAAGGCCCTAGGGTGAGAATCTATGCGTATTAAGAGGCCAGGGTAGGGGAGGAATTCCAAACATAATAAAAGGTAATATTTTGTAGACAGAATTTTGAGACCTAACTTGTTAAAATACTCTTTTTCATAATTCTAAGTGAATGAGACATCTATGCACCAGTCCATGCATTCAGTAAACATTTGGAGTACAGCCAACTCAGACTGAGGTCTTATTTAGCACTAAAATAAACCCAGTTTAAATTAGATTGAAACAGTAATTTAGATACAGTCACATAGATTTGGGCCTTTAACACAGACAGAATTTGAACACAGATGCAGTTTTTACCCAGGCAAAACATGTACTGAATACAGCAAACTAGCTGCAAAACTAGAGAGTGAGTGTTCATATCGGAGAGTGAGACGTCATTTCAAAACATAAAAGCTGACAATTAGCATTGTACTCTCTTTGGATTACCAGAGAAACAACAATGCTTGACCTTTAATTGGTTTGTTGGTTGTTTTTTTTTTTTTTTTCCTGACTGACTGCAGATTAGTTCCCACATGAACAATGAACTATGTCAGAACCATCAGAGTGGCTCATAAAACACTTCAGGAGTGGAGTTTCACCTGCCAATCTGATTTTGTTTCTCTGCCTGTTCTCTGCTGAGGAAAGTAGTTTCAAAGGGGAACTCAGGGAGCAGGAAACCATGCAGTGATTAAGACTGATTGCTAATATTAATTCAGTCCATTTCTTCTTGCAGGGAAAAAAAAAAATGTGCAGGATCCCCAGCAGACTTCCATGCAGATGTTTCATTTATGAGCCTTGACATGTCTAAGAGCCCAGTTATGATTAAATATTTGATTTTGAAGAAAATATTTTATAATAACAAAATGATCCTGTGGAATATTAATAAATGGAAGAGGCCTCAGCCCGATGTTTCGTAGTACTCTTGGACAGGGAAAATTTCACTGCTTAGTTAACACCAGTGTTAGGAAACCATCTGCCTTTTTCTAGATATTAAATGCATTCAGTTCCAGATACCAAATACTCATGACTGCCCTCCTTCTAGACATCTTCTCATCAGGAAGATTTTCCACACAAAAAATTATATCTTCCTGTACTAAATGATCTACAACATTTCTCCTCAGGTGTCTTTTCTCTATCATCAAAACTAGTCCCCAGCAAAATAACTGTATCAAACTGTACTTTCACTGAAGTAGTTCCCCTGTCCTCATTGATATGTTGCTCAGGCTTCACTAGGGACACCAAATGCTCCATCCTTCTGACTAGTACTGAACCTCAGCACATTTTTGGATCTTTCTCCTTCCTTCGTAACTTTATTGACTCTCTTGAGCAGTGATTTTTTAGTATTTTTCATGCAAATCCACACCTGACTAAGTAGTTAAATTTGCTCCAGCCTTGCTTTCTACTCAACCAAAATATACTGCTGTTGCTGGCACATAGTGCACTTCAGCCCTTATTATAGAGAATTCAGGTTTATCTCAGCCTAACAAGGTGCTTATTCATATGAATATATTTAACATTTATGTGAATCCATCACCGGTGTGGTGGAACACTGAAATTGAAGCAAAGGAACCTCTTCCTGCACTCTGGCAGAAAACAGATTACTAGAAACACAAATTGTTTTCCAACGCAAAGGATTATTATTATTATTAGTAGTAGTAGTATTATTATTAGTAGTATTATTATTATTAGTGTGTGTTTGTATAAGTTTAATGCAAAGAAAATAAGTATAAAAAACTCTAATAAATTATTTCTAGGAAAGAAATAGCCAGGCTGATGGCTCCTAAGAATGTATTAGAACATGTAATATTTACCTCACAAGGCCCAGCACCAACGGTTTCAGCCACAGCACAGATCTCTGACTCATTCACAGTGATCTTCCCTTTCAGATATTGGTTGCACTTCTCATTTCCCAAAATAAACAGGTTTGCTACCCGGAGAAGGCCATCATAGTTAACTACTAGGATCAAAAAAGAATGAAAATTTTAAGCTATTTGGGGGAGTGGGGAAGAAGGTGCAGTCTGGATAAACTTATTCATGTGACTTCAGTTATTGTCTTTTCTCTCCAATACTCACATTTTTTTGTCCATTCTCGCTGTTATTATGCATTTGTCATTTGGGTTTCTTATATTTGCTACAAATGACATTTTCAATAAATTTATTTGGTTTAGTTCCCTGAGAATATTTTGAGAATCTTTGCTGTATTAGAAGAAAGGGTTAGGTAACCGCGTTTACCCTACAGGTCACCATCAGCTTGCCCTGTCAATCACAGAAATCAGAAAAAGTGAGCCTGAGAATGTTGTCATTCCCATCAGCAAAGCAAGGGTTTTGCTCCCTGCCTTAAACACAAGTTAATGTGTAATAGTGCCTGCCATGGCCTAGGGAAGGATGTGTGACTTGAAAAATACTGTAACAGAGCGGAGATTTTCTCCTTCTGTGCTGGCTCAGCTACACTGAATGACTTTGTGCCTGCAAGGGCAGAGCCGCAGCTTTGTGCAATCTCCATTCATCAGTGTTGAAGGTCAGGAAGCAGGAGCCCCATGGAGCTTACTCTTGTTCTACATGTCGAAAGACAAGTCTGTACAAGCTGCGAAGATAAATAAAGGGCCTGGACCTGTCTGTTCTCTGCACAGCCATCAAAAGAAAATGCCAAGCTTGCCCTTCACTGACTTATTATCCTGCTTTCTTGAAAAAAAAATCGATGTAACACTTCTTCCTTCCCTGACCAGGATGCTGTGAGGGTTCTAATAAGCAGTGCACAAAATACAGTACAGAGTCCTTGGATGACAGATGTTATGTATTTACTATGTTACATAACTCCATAACATTGCAAATTCCTTATCAGTTCTCTTAAGCTCAGAGTTCCTGTGCTGCTGCACCGTGCTCTAGCCCGGCTTCCCTGGCCCCCAGAGGATGGTAAATATGGCCATGCTGGGAACATCAAAGGCGGTCATCTGGGAGAGGGCTGGTGTGGATTACTTGCCGCCCACAAAGAAATGCAGAGTAATGGTTACAAGGAAGAGAACCTCAGAGTTACAGTCTAGTTTCTGCTCTGCTTCCAGGACAGTGTATGTTGTTGCTGCTTACTCAGGGTCTGTGGCAAAACATTTGAGCACAGTAATTATTGGAGTAATTATTGTCAACTGGCAGCTATTAACTTTATCACCGACACCTAATTAGCCAGATATATTATTTACCAGACTAAATAAAGGTCTGTTTGCCCACATATTTGTATTCACTTCACACAAAAACTGTGTTTAATAAACATTAGTAAGGCTGCAAAGTTGAAGTATTCAAAAGCTAGTAAATGCCAGACGTGGGGCTGCCTGTGCATCCATAGTTCACAGTCTTTCTATTTGTTATTTATGTCTCTGATTACATGATTCTATATTCGTTTTTTCTAGTTGGCATGCAAAGACTGCTCAAGTAGATGAATCAGAATTTTTCAAAAGAGGGTTAGAACTCTGCAAAACAATTCTGCTGCTCTTTTTTTAATATGTAGAACAATATTTTTCTCTAGTTCAGTCTTTGAAATGTTTGAATCATTTTGCCTGTAACTGAAATAAACAAACAAAAGAATGGACTAGTAGAAAATATTTCGTATGGAATGATCTTAGAGAAAATGCTCAAAGATTCACAAAACTAGAAAAAAAAAGAAACTGCATTAGAACACAAAAGCTATTGGACAAGTGTGGCATCAGGCAATACCAGCAGCCTCACCTATAATGACAAGAGGAAGTAAGATGTCAACGTATTCATTTAGTTTTTAAAAATAGTTTCTTACATCCAGTGTATCCCCATCCATAAACACTGCAACTGGTCCTCTCTGGAATGGTGCATCCAGAAATGGGCAATCGGATTATTTCTACAAAATTTGTCAATATGGCAGGTCTGAAAAGAGAAAATAAATACTAGATATAATGGATTTTACTTAAAACTTCTAAAATGTATATTTGAATTGACATTAAATCTATTACAGAATATAAAAATTAAAAACTTTGTCAATTCTTTGCCTTTTTTCCATCGTTGAACAATAAGATGGATTCTTCTACCTACTGTTTCTTCTACCCATTTTTTGTGCTACAGCTGCTAACTGTCAAAAGATTTCTTGAAATGCTGTCACCACTTTTGTGTCATTTAACTTTGATTTTCATCTTAAAAATAAGTAATGATGGCATTTCATTTGAATATATATTTTCACTAATATGGAGGAAGTTTGAAAGTTCATATATACACAAGGATCTCAGTTACAATCTGGTGCTTATTCTGTAAATTAAAACTATTAAATGTGTTGTTTAAAACAAAAGAAACAAGAGCACACACACATCAAAAACAAACAAACAAGACCCACAAACTCCCTGCAACCCAAAACTTGATTATCAAATTAAAAAAAGTAAGCACGATTTTTCAGAAGTAACATGTGTTTTATGATTAAAGTAGGCGAACCTGCCTTTCTGCGCATATCAAGTAAAAGTTCTTAAATTGAAAGTTCGCCCCATGGAGATATCATATGCAGTATCAGATATGGTGGAGAACTGAATTTGCAAATCTTATTTAGGAAGAATGTCATTCATCAGTTGAAAAACCTGGAATTGGCAATAATAGCTACTAACCTGCTAAGTTTCAGTAAGACCAAATCTGACCCTGCAGGGCCATATACCAACTGGGAGATATTCAGAACTTGTCTATGCTTGTCCTCTCCCTTTCCTTTGATATTATGAACTCCAAGCCAGGCTTTGTAGTCTTTCAGATCTTTGTACCTAAATGAGGCAAAGTTGGTTATGATTTTTGCTGAGTGTGTAATAAAATAACTCAATAAACTCTGCTTAATATGATTATGCCAGAAGATCTTAACTAATACTCTTCACCAGAAATAGCTTTTTGCTGCCAACTGTTATTCCAAAATCAACATGCTCAGATGTAAGTTTTTGGTCTGAAGCCACCACACAGTTTTATCTCTTACTGTGACTAAAATCTAATTTTTGTTTCCTAATAGTATCCAGCCATTTAGATCCTTGGACAGTATGAACCTTTGAACTTTTGGAGATTTACCCAATTTTTCTATTTTTTTTGGTCCAGTTAAGCAGGAGCATGAGATTATTTTCATAAAGAGGCAATTGTCTAAGCATTACACTTGGAAAACATATTTATACTTCCATATAAAATAGCCAGAGGTCTTTTAGATTAACAACAACAATAACAGAATATACCAAGGTCCCACAGGACTTTTACATCAGAAAAACAGTGTTGAAGCCAAACAGAAGGGAAAACTTCTACATTTAAGTTGAGGAATTGCTGTGCTGATAAGTTACTGAAAATAGGTGGATTTCAATATTGCAAAGCTACAGACTACTGAGACTACTGTACCGAGAAGGGAAGCACTGCCTTGCTGTTAGAACCCACTCTTCCTTTATCAAAGTACCTCCGCAGATATGCTTATTCCTGGGGGAAAAAAGAAAAATAGAAAAAGTGATTGTGTTAGTTTCTACACAGCCAAAAACTTTGAAAAGTAGTTTCGTTCCCAACATATTTTTGCTGGTGAAAAATAGCTGACAGTCTGTGAAAATATGTCTATATATGTCTCTGTCCCTTTGCTCTCAGTTTCCAAACTTATAGTAGAATGACTTTGCAGAGATTTGCTCCAATATGTATAAACCAGGCGGAAAGACTAATGCATTGTAATGGGAACTAGATTGAAACATTTAAGTCCCCAAACTGCCACCAGATGTAAACAACAATTGGTCATTATTCATGTAGGTATCAAAGCATTGACCTCAAGATGGATAGTTCTTATTTGATTACCATGAGATTGCCTGTGAGATTTCTGTCCCCACATACTTCAGTTGGAAACAATCTGCAGTGTATGACATCCTACATGTGATTATAGAAAACCTGCAGCATAATATATCAAGTAAAATTAAAGCAATTAAACATGACAGTTCTTTCAAAAATAAAGACAAGTGTGGAATGCAGATTAATTTGTTTCCTTCTTTCCTTCAAAATCACATTTTCTGCAGTCCTTTGGAAAGTGAATCAGAATTGTCAGCAATTTAGGAAAAGCTTAAAATCTAACAATTTATAAATTCAAATCACACAAATGTTCAAAGCTTTGCAAAGAACTGCTGGAAGAAACCCAGACTATATGGAATTCAAAGACAGCAGAATAACACAGATGCTTGCCTCCTTTTTATTTTTTTTTAATTGTATTTTGATTGAGGGACAAAATATCATGTCCAAAAGGCTGGATTATTTTAAAAATATAGATCCTGAACAGTTTTATTATGAAAATGTCACAATCAGGAGTATAAATGTGTTCTGGCATATTCTATTTCCAACACTAATTATTAAAAGAAATTTATAAGATTTCATCATCTGCTTTAGAAGATTGACTGGTACACATAGGAAGGTTAAACTTCTTATTTAAATGCAGCACAAATCCAGAACTACTCCATAAAACAGACAAAATTAATCCAAATATACATAAATATAGCTGCTAACAGAACCCAGATCAAATATATAAGAAAATATATCATTGATTAATTTAACATTTAGAGGTGGACTTGAGTTGCCAATGTGAATACAAGTTTCTGTGTATCACTAGGCCTTTATCACTTAGACATGGGTATTCCATTTTGACGTGTACAGATAATTTTTGGCAGAAAGTCATGAAGTCATGAAGATTTTGTTTCAAACAACATTCTATTTGCTTCCTTGGTAACAACACAAAATAAAACTACATTTTTATGTCCACATGTAATACTTAAAAATATATTTTGCTGCTGGAGTATTCCAGGAATCCTTTTTCCACAAGAGAATCTGCGATCATTTAATCACTCATCTGCTTAGTGGAATTTTGTTGCATAGCACAAAAGCCAGGTTCAACTACCTTAACATTAGCTATTTGAATTTTAGGCAGCCAGATGTAATTCACCCTACCCATCTAAAATTTCCTGAAAGATTAAAGCTGCTTAAAAAATAGAGGAAAGATAAACTTTTCCAGAGAGTGGTTCTGGTTATTTAGTCTAGGAATAGACTGATGTTCCTCTAGAAATGTCTTTCTGCACCATCTGCTATACTTCCAGAAAGGTCTAGTTCTGGATGGAGCTCATGTGATGCAAATATTATGAAGGACGGGAAGGACCCCCAGAATTTCTCTAGCAATGAAACAATGTGATTCTACATTTTCTTTTATTCCAATTATTCATTTAAGACCTATTTTACAACACAGCTTTGAAAGAGATGACGAATCATAAGCTGATAGAATTGATCTGTTATTTAGTCTGTATCAGCAGACAAAATCATTTTAAAAGATTTTATTTTTTTTACCTTTATTATTTTTTTTTTTTTTTTAATGATAGAAGATACAAGGCTGATACATGAGATATATCTCCTGTTATACATTAATGATTCACACTTCCAGCTGATGAGTTATGAATGAGAGTAATGAGTATAGGAAACAGTAATTCTGTGTTCTGGCTTTTACATAGTAGCAAAGTAAAATCTGCCATAATGCAATACACATTTCCAGTTGTACATTTTACAGTCTTGTTTTACAGAATGAAAATGTTTTCCTTATAGCTCCTAATTATTTTTGTAATACAAAATAAATCTCAGTTGCATGCAATGATATGAGCAGAAAGCTAAATTTGACACAGGTATAAATCCTGAATCCAACACTTCACAACTAAATACACTGTTCTTAAAGTGAAAATATTGATATGAAACTCAAGTTTTTCAGTAATAGTTTCTGAAATAGTTTAATGCTGGATACTAAGCCAACGTTATGTACTGGCCTGCAATATCTAATCAAAAGAGCAGAACACTATGAATACTTTACAAGGTCATATGTGTAAGCTACTGAGAATTAACATATAGATATTTCACTGACAGAGTGAATAGTAGGGAATCACTAGATGTTCCAGGAATGCAGATTATCTGTTTTTATAGGATTTAACTGCGATCTAGAAGTATTGTTATTATGGTCAACATATTCTAAAGTTCAAAACCAAATATCCTAGTAGATGTATTGTCTTTCTAATCGAAGTGATAGTTACCTGTATGTCAAACTAACCACCCATCCTTCGTTAGTTTGTGTTGGGATTCCATTTACAACTCTCAAATGTTTTGTTGAGGCACAAGGAATGGCAGTATCTGAAAGCAGGTCCAGAGATCACATTTTACTAAAAACAGCGGTAGGAAACCTGTACAGTTGCACATAAGGACCACAAGAAGGTCAATATTCATTACGGATTAACTTTGCTACACTAATGAAATACATTTCTAGAGCATCAAAACTACTTCAGCAAAGCTGGATCAGTCCATATAAATATTAATAGGAAATATAAAATATATATATTTAAATACGTTTATTGAGGAGATTTATATAGTTACAAAGCAATAATTGAAAACCATCACCACATCTCACCACTGACAAGACAGGACAGTAAGAATAAATAAAGGATTATAATAAAGGTATGATACATTTTCCTCTTCTAGTAGCAATTTTTCCATAGCTGTATGATTTTTTTTTTTTGTATTTTTAACTGATCTTTCTCTTGTTTCCCAATGAGAAAGAAATGGTTTATCCTAGAGGATGCAATACATGCACTGCACAGTGAATCTACAAACTTACTTACCATCCAAGCTAGTTGTAGTAGGAGTTGTATCACCTTCACCTAGACAGACACATAAGATATCCATAATACAAAATTAAAAATTGAATAAAAGTAAAGAGCAAATGGCATATTGTTAATTGCAATACTTCTCAAAGTTTTAAACTTCAATGATTCTTTAATACTCTACAAAAGCAAAATTTGGTACGAATTAACAAGAAGGCAAAATTTAATTGCAAAATATTCATATAAGAATTAAACTTTTTGCAACAGGAGTTTCAAATATTTTTCTTTTTGGTTGAATCCCAAATATATCAGGCTATCTATTATCTTCAAATTACGGATTTTATTCAAACAAGCAAGCACTGAAAAACAATGTTGTGACTTTTCTATAAGCCTTTAGGAACTATAGAAAGCATGTGATTCAGTCCAAATAACATCTAATGAAAACTTCTAATTTCCTTAAAAATATTTGAAACTTCAAAAGTTCTTTTATGTTGCTATCATTGAAAACTTATCCTTATTGAAACGTGTTCCCCAAAATATGGTTTGGTTCTTCCACTTAGTCCAAGTCAAAATACAGTTAAAACAACGTTGTTTAAACTTGTTTCAAAATTTGTGCCTTCAGTGATGTCTGCGGAGGGACCCAGTGTTATGAGCTAGAAATGTAGGTGTAGCTACTGAAAACTTGCGCAGACAAAATTTAAACAGTCTCATCCAGCCAGATTTCCATGATTATGCAAATATGTACATAATAAGGTATACAGTTTGTGCCAGTTTGAATGAAAATGGGTTAATTTCCTTCATGCAGTCAGAAACCTGTCTTTTTCATAGCTAGCACGCTCATTATTTGGACTTGGTTTGAGAAGAAGAAGGTAACACCCCAACAGAGAGTTAATGTTTTTAATTGCTCTGGTCTGAGAGCCAAGGACACTCTGAGCACTCTACCCACAGGTGAGAGGCATTGAGGAAGGTGGGCATGGATGGGGCAGAGCTTGATTGACATTCAGACTGATCAATAAGAATATTCCATCCCATTAGTGTCATGCTCCAGATTTAAGACTGAGCCCTTCCAGTTTCTCTCTCCCTTTCTCCTCTTCTGCTCTCTCTCTGGGGCAAAGCTAGGGGAATTTTTTTGATGCGAGATGTTTAGTTCAGCCCTTTGCCATTTTGCAGAGGCCTCTGAGCCTTTCTGCCTTTTTCCTTTCTTTTCTCTCTCTGTGTTCGGCTGGAAACCAGGTGCTGTTTCCTAGAACTAGCTGCTCAGTGTGTTCATGAGGAATTGCCTTGAGTATCTTTTATTTCTATTATATACATATATTTACTAGTAGTGTATTAATATTTTGTTATTTTATTAAACTGTGTTTTTCTTGATCCAGATTTCTCTCTTCCGTTTTGATTCCCCTGTTGGAGGGGGTGGCAGAGGGGGTGAGCGAGCAGCTATGATGGTTGTATTGCTAGCTTGGGTTAAACCACGGCACATCTATATACCTAGTTAAATTTTAATGTGTATGTATACATACATGCATGTGTATGTGTGTGCATATGTATATGTGTATGTACATATGTATACATATAAATATGTATATACAGTGCAATTTGAAGAGACCTGTTAAAGGCACCAAGTAAGCACACTTGGAAACTGCCAACACTTTTTCTATGCTGATACAGCCAGTTATCAATACCTGAGTGAGATGATAGTAGTTTAATACTAGTCCACACAAGTTATAGCCATAAAACAGACATATTACAGATCTGAAGGTTGATTCCTGAAATAATACTCACCATTGTCATATACCCTACAAATGTTTACTCTGAATATTTCCTTAGCGTTTCACTGATCCAGATCATTAACTCAGAGTGAGTGAATATTATTTATATTTCTTCAGCTGTTTTTCTTTCTCCACATTGACACAAGCAACTTTTTGCAGAGTTTGTTTACTCTTCACATAGATGGCAAAATATCACCTGAGACTTCAAATATCACCTCTTAGAGGTGCTGCAATTCAGACTTTGAGGAAATGCAGCAGATTGCTGCTGGGAATGAATGTAACACTATCTTTAACCTCTAGAGATCACAGACATGCATTCAAAAGCCTGATTTGCCATTTAAATATTCTCCCAGGATATACAGCATAGTGATTTAGAAATAAGAAGTGAAGATAAAAATTTGGAACATAAATGTGAATCGCACATTTTTGGCATAAATCTATCTTTTCCCATTTAGCAATTTATTACTGAATTCCCAAGGATTTTTAATTGTTTATGTAAGATTTTTAGATTGTAACATGTAACTATGAAGCAGTGATATTACTAATTCTTGCCAGGAGTTAAATTATCTCATAACCATCCAAAAAAATAACCTAATCTATACAGCACATATACCTTTCAGCACATATATAGTGAATTATCTTAACTTTACAAATAAATGTAGATCACACAAAGAGACTATGAAGCTTGTACCACAGCAGATAACTGTCCCAGGGTTTCTTGAGGTCACAGCCAGCATTCTGACCACTAGACAATTATCTGTCTCCATCCAGCCCTCATTCAATAGCTAGATCTGTTGGAAAATGTTTGACCATCTCTAATAGCCCTTTTGTGCTCCTGCTGCATAAATAACCCTTGAAATCTCCAAGCTGGTCAAGGAAAAGGACCCTTTGTTCACATATTGCACAAGCACTTCTGTCTGTTCCTTCTCAGACATGCACAGTTGATTCTTGATTGAATTACACATTTTCTGCTGCCACAAGTGACGACAGAAAGGTGTAGATATGCATGTGACACCACGGCTTCACTGGGACTGTACAGTTGACAATGCCTGAGGCACACCAAGTACTCACATCGAGAAATAGGGCAGTAATCCCAGGGAACAAGAGGATCATCTGTGTAACACCAGGGACCATGAAAATCATCATCTGGATTGCGGCAATAGTTTTTCTTCAGTTTACTAACATCTGGTTCTCTGAATATTTGTATATGCCTACAGGGAAAAAAAAAATTCAAAGTGCTGAAAAGCTTTATACTATAGCCCAAATTTTCCAAGGTTAAATGTTGTTTTGCTCCACATTGTAATATTAGCTGATTGAGAAGCCTATAGGTCAGGGTTTAGGGCTGGTTAAAATCAAAAGGAAGATGAGACCCAAATATTTGCTGGATCTGGGTCCAAGTTTCCTCTGGTTAGTATTTTAAGCGCTGTGTTCACCAGACAGCTGGGAGGTTTCTAGATCTCCCACTAAAGCTAAAATCCCTGCATACCCTCAGGAGGGATCATTACTTTGATTAGAAGAGCATCTATGTTGCCCTCAGTGAATCTGCAGGACTCTCTAGCGGCACAGGTACCTTCTCCCTGCAGATTAACAGCACAAGGGAGCACCGAATTTGCAAAGGAAGTTGAATCTTAGGGAAAAGAAAAACAAACACAAGAAAGTTAGCAAGACTAAGCATCAGGCAAGGAGAAGGATGAATGGCTCAAAGTGCAGTGATAGGTCACCTAAAATAGAAACCTACACAGGCACTTTAAAGCTGAAATTTGGGGGTGACAATCTGAAGCAGAGAAAACTGTCTGGCTTGACAGACAGAAGCACCCAGGTTTTCTAAGTTACAGCTGCATTGCTCTTTTAGTTCATAACCAACCATGCATTCTCCTTCTGGCACACTCAGAACCAGAGTAAATATTGAAGTGAGACAGATAACTCCCCAAAGAAGGTCACAGATAGAAAATTTGTGGGGATGAGAGCAGAAAGGCTGATCTCTCCTCAAGATTATATGAATGCAATTGCATCAAGTATCCAGTAGGTTCGAGCTGTCTCAATCACAGCGGACTGAAGACTTGTCATAGCTTTCAGAAGTCATGATCTTTAACCTCTGCCTCCCTTACATGGACAGCACACTGGAATAGGTGTGGGGAAAACCACACGTAGTCCAGTTGGTGATTCCACGGTGCCACTGAAGTCTACCTTTTGCAATCCAGCTTCCCCAAAGGCCGACCTACTGAATTACACACTTTCACTCAACTCACCACCAAGTCAGCATCAGGAATAAGGGACAGCCAAATTCCAGAGGGAAATGGCAATTATGTTGGGCACTATGACCATGGCGGTCATGAGCACTAGCTCAAGAACAAGTACCAAAAGTAATACAGACAGAATCACATTAATTTCAGAAACTAAGGGGAAACAAAGGAAAAACTGCTTCTGTCTGGCCCACCAAGGTGTGTAATATCTCATACATAGAAAATTTTTGATGAATCTCTGTCTTTGTGCAGTACATGGAAGTTATTGTTATTGGCACTCCTGACATTTATTAATCTACTGTTCTGAACCAGCAGAGACAACACTGAGGATCCTGGCAAGATTAAAAAATCTTGGAAACTCAGAACTTCTTTTGGATTTACTGCTGATTCACACAGTATCACAGTATCACAGTATGTTTGGGATTGAAAGGGACCTCAAAAGATCATCTAGTCCAATCCCCCTGCTGGAGCAGGAACACCTAGGTGAGGTTGCACAGGAACATGTCCAGGAGGGTTTTGAATGTCTCCAGAGAAGGAGACTCCACAACCCCCCTGGGCAGCCTGTTCCAGTGTCTGTCACCCTCACTGAGAAGAAGTAGTTTTTTCTCAAATTTAAGTGGAACCTCTTGTGTTCCATCTTGATCCCATTACCTATCATTGTTTGCCAGCGAGAAGAGCCTGGCTCCATCCTCGTGGCACTCACCCTTTATGTATTTATAAACATTAATAAGGTCACCCCTCAGTCTCCTCTTCTCCAAACTAAAGAGACCCAGCTCCCTCAGCCTTTCCTCATAAGGGAGGTGCTCCGCTGCCTTAATCATCTTTGTTGCCCTACGCTGGACCCTCTCCAGCAGTTCCCTGTCCTTCTTGAACTTGCCATTTCCACAGCTTGACTATGAAGCCAAAGTAATGATAAATAACATAAATTACAAGCCACTTTAATGGCATTTGATGTCAGTGTCACTGTATCATAGACTCATTATTCAATTTCAGGTTGCAAAGGACCTTAAGTGGTTTTAAGGCCAACCTCCTGCTTGAAGTAGCATGAGCTATGAGATTAGATTGATAACATAACCATTTCTTACTTTAGTCCTGCTACCCTCTCATGGAATAAAACCTTCAAGGACAAAGATGGGGTAAACCAACCCAGTAAACTAAATGCTAAGAAACATCCCAAAATCTGTAATTAGTTGTTAGCGTGAACAAAGCTATGTTGTGTAATATATTTAAACACCAAGGAAAATTAAAAAAAAAAAAAAATAAAAAAAGAAAGAAAAAATAAAAGCAAAAGATATTAAAAGCTCCAGGGCATAAGGGACTATTTTAGAATCACTGAAGAAGAAAAAGAGCTGCCATCTGGAGGCAGTATTTATTCAGGACTCACTGAACCATCTCTTTCTGTTTCATATGTACACACCTACGTAAGTCTTCAATATTCTTGTCCCATGTGGAGCAAGTTAGCCCAGATCTTGTCTTGGATATATTCCCCATGTAACTCTTGCCATTGCCACGATAACAATCTGAATAAAGAGTGTTGAGACAAAAAGAAGCAGAGGGTGACTGTGCAACATTGAAAAGAAACTCTTCCTTCCCATCAGTAATCCAAATAATTAAAGACAAGGGTTACATCTAGCAAACACTATGCAATAAAAATCAGACACCTGTATAAATCAAATCAGAAAGAAAAGGGGAGAAGGTTTAAAATTTAGATACATAATCTCCTCCTTGAGACCTTCATTCTTGACACAGTAGCATTTTAGATTTTGTCTTACTTAGATAAACTGGGCAAATTTCTTTCATAAATAGTTAGCTTATGGTTGACTTAGAAGAGTCACACAATATTCTAAAAGTTGTCAGGAGCTGTTTTATACAATATAAAAGAAAATGCACCCTTAATCCTCCTTCCTCAAAAACCAGGCACTCTTGGCCTGTTTGAAACACCTTTGTGTAGATTCTGGATACTGACAACAGTATATTATTATAAATTCAAGTTCTGCTTTGGCAAAATCAAAAAATCAACATGACTTCAATTTTAATGTAATTCAAAAACTTGCATGTTCACTCCAGCAAAGTCATGTTTAATTCATAAGATTTTATCACAAGCCTTTTTGAGAATTTTCAAGAGAATTGTTTGACATGATCGCTACTAAAAAAACTTTTTGTATGAAGAATTTCATTTCATATTCATTTTTATTTTTTGATAATTGATACTTTACAAAAACAAACAAACAAACAAACAAAAAAACTAACGCACAGAATTAAAATCTAAGTTTAATCCTCACTCTGACAGAACTCTTGAAAGCCCAACTCTTTCCAATTTTAAGATAAATGGCTAAAATTTAAAGATGGAGAAATTAATGCATCCTGAGTTAAGGTTGTATGCCTGAGGTCTTAGCCTCAGTTTACTCTAGGATTGATGTTAGTTCTCAGGATGCATTAATACAACTTAGAGTAATACCAAGGCCTCATGAGAAAAACATTTGCCTGAAGACTCAGAGTGGACTTTACAGGCAGAAGTAACAGATTGAAGCTAAGAGGCTATATGGGAAGTCAGCACAAGTCCTTTCAGACAAGAGAATATATGGAAAAAAAAAAAGTCACATTTTGTGGCCTCTTATGCAACTATAAAAATACTGTGAACCAAGAAAATAATCTGGAAAATGGCCTTTGAAATTGTAGCAAATCTCCAGCTAATATGAAACGGCATGCAAATTCACTTTGTCTAAAAACCAGATCCAACAGCGAATCTTTGCTGCAGCTTTCCCTGCTGGAATTGAAACATGAACTGAGAAATGAATCTCATTTACACCATGATGAATCCAAAATATGCAAATAAAGACAAAGCGGAACTACGCAGGTGTAATGCAGATGTACTGAGACCAAATTCTCTAGTTTACAAGCCTGCCTATCTGCCATTTGGAACAGTACAGCATTCACTTGAAATCGCGTTATCGCCTTTCCCTCTGTTACCTTGTTCATTTGATACACCACATTTAGGAATCTGGGAGCAATAACCAATCCGGATGTTTGGGTCAGTGGTAAAACACCAAGGTGCTTCAGATCCATCTGGATTTCGGCAGTAGTTCTCCCTCAAATCCCTATAAAAATAAATATGTTACCTCACAGCAGGGATAATCTAAACCACTGATGCATTCTATTGCTTTGTATTATGAATTAGCAATAACATAGGCTCCTTAAGGTCTGTGTGTTACCAATCAGTGTCAAGTGCAAGGAGATGAAGAGCCAGTAAGTACACAGTCTACAGAAAAATATAGTAATTTTAATAAGAATATTGTTATGGGAATTCATTTTCAGTGGACCTATGTTTTGACTGGATATAAGATTTCATTTGCAGATTAACAATATTTTCAATGTAGCTTATTTTTATTCATCGTTCTCCATCAAAATTTGCATGCAAGCTGACATTGGATACACCTGCAATCCATTACAAGTGCTTTTAAATAGAAACATTACCAAAGTGCTTAAAATTCATTGTACTTTGAATGGTTCTGCTGAGTTTAAAGTAACAGGGTCCTGTAGATCATCAGTGATTCATTTAAGAAACTGAATCTTGGAATATAAAAAATGTATGTTGAAATTCTATACAGCTGTTACCTTTAAAGTAAAAGTTAGCCACCAGGGAACATCTTTGTATGTCTCTCACAGCTTGCATAAAATACTCAAACCATTTAAATGTAAGTTTTATTTCCCACCTCCTGACAGTTGTTGCCATGTTCTGTGTATCTCTGTGTTTCACTGTATTTTTCCATCTGCAGCACTTACCGATAACAGACTACGGAAAGAATGGGGCTTATACTGTAATTCTCACTCAAGTGAGTGAGTTTTGAACAGTTGTACCAACAGTTATGCTGATTTTGCTAAAGCTATTTTCCTGAATAGCTCCTACACTCTCAAGCACTGGGTGAATAAGCAGTCCTAAAACTGTTACCCCCTCTACATTGCTGGGAACATCATCAAAACTGCACAAGGGCCTAATCTTGCAGTAGCTTTACGTAGGTACAGCGCAGATTGGTTTCAGTGTTGGTTTGTCTGAGAAAAACCTGTGGGATCAGGCTCAAGCACTAACTTCCAGATAAATTCAAGGTGGTCTTGAGACTGACAGAGGAGGCTCAGGATCAGTATTATTTCCCTTTACCATGGTGACTGTTCCATTTTCAGTAGATGTGTTGCAATGCACAGTATTTGATCAATAAACTGAACAGTAGTAGTGAGGGGATTAAGACAACAAACCTAATTATTTTGCTTAAACTTGCTATTGTTCGAGTGATCATCCAAACTCTGACTGGAATCTTTTCTTTACCTTGAAAGATCCACACTATTAAATTCCAGCATGAGGCCACACTGCTATTTAGCCATCAATAAAGACATTGAGTTCAGTCTGGGCGTTGCATCCATGCTGGTCAGATAGGTTTCCTCTATGCTCAGTGCAAAATGGACTGAAAGAGTGTGATTAAGGTAACTACCTAAAATAAGTTGATTATTCATATTCTGGGAGTTAATGAGCTATACAGGAAGGTTAGATGACCAGTGGTCCTTTAGGTAAAAGCAGTCCTAGTGATGCAAATATTTTTAATAATGAGACAGAAAAATTATTATAAAGATGGAAAATAAAAGAAGTTTTGTCAAATATTATAAGTTCCAAATATTGCCAGTGAGATTCCACTTAGGTTATATTTAGGACATATTAAGTCAAAGTCACTAGCCAAACTGTGAACAAGTAATTACCTCCATGAAAGAAAAACAGTAGTATAGAATCATAGAAAAGTTTGGCTTGGAAGGAACCTGTCATCTGGTCTAACCCCTGTGCCATGAGCAGGGACATCTTCAACCAGATCAGGCTGCTCAGATCCCCATGCAGCCTGGCCTTGAATGTCTCTAGGAATGGAGCACCTACCACCTCTCTGGGCAAGCTGGGCCAGTGTTTCACCACCCTGATTGTAAAACATTTCTTCCTTATATCTAGTTTGAATCCCTTTCAGATTAAAACCATCACCCCTTGTCCTATCACAATAGGCCCCACTAAAAATTCTGGTCCCATCTTTCTTATAAGCCCCCTTTAAATACTGAAAGACCGCAATTATGTGTCCCTGGAACCTTCTCTTCTTCTGGCTAAAAAGGCTCTCAGCCTCTCCTCATAGGAGACATGTTCCATCCCTCTGGTCATCTTGATGGCCTCCTCTGGACTCTCTCCAACAGTTCCATGTCTTTCTTGTACTGGAGACCCCAGAGTTGGACACAACACTGCAGATGAAGTCCCACCAGAGTGGCATGGAGAGGCAGAATCACCTCCCTCAACCTGCTGGTCAGGATATGGTTGGCTTTCTGGGCTACAAGTGTACATTGCCAGCTCATGTCCAGCTTCTCATCTACCAGTACCCCTAAGTCCTTCTTTGTGCAGCTGCTCTCAAGCCCTTCTTCCCCAAGCTGGTACTGATACAAGGGGTTGCACCAACCTGGGTGTAGGACATTGTAATGTACCAGCACTATTGGGATTCAGGTCCAAGTCTGGAAAACATCCATACACTTCACAATCAATGCTTGAAGAAAAAGATCCTAAAAAACCATGCAGTTTCACACAAGTTCATCTAGAACTAATATTTTGAGATCTGAAGAACTGATTTCCCCATGTTCAAGTGGTTTTCATCAGCAGCAAGTATTTTAAATGCATCAGGTTACAAAGCAGGGACAGGGATCCTACGGTCTACTTTTGTGGCACAAATTTCTAAACATTTGAATAAGCTCTTTTCCCACTGCAGTAATACCCACATGTCTCTACTCACTTGCACTTGAAGTTCTCAGGGGTGATGTTGTGCTGGTGAGGAAACTGTGAGTCCCACCGCTGACACTGGATTCCACTCCATATGGTGTTGACCGTGCCACGGTAGCCCTCACCTTGCCCCTGAATGCAAGTTGTCGTCTCAACTGCCGCCTCCGTGCTGTTCACGATGCTTTCATCTGCAGACCCAGAGAAGAAGTGCTATTTCATTTTCCTAAGAATGAGCCTGGCTCAGCATGTCAGGTTTGAACTCCACATTGCATTTCAAATCGCGGTAATTGGAGCTCTTTGGTGAAAATGACAATCTGATGTCTTTTATGGAATAATTTTCTCTTCATCACATTCACAACATCCATGAAATTAAAATGGGTATGGGACCTCATGCTAGTTTACACACTTGCAGGCAAAGAATTATAAAGTCTGCAACATTTAAAAGCTTTGGTTTAGTGAGACACCTGGCCTATGCTATATCATTGAAGGGTAGGAGGTATTCTCAGTTCTCTTTCCAGTTCAACAAATATTTTCCCACTTGCTTAGCTTTACACAAATGAGTGACCACCCATGTGCATATCGTTAAACATGTTAATACATGTTCACAAGATTAAACCCAATTGATTTTCTCCAAAGAATTCCCAGAATATCAAGTCACAGGGGGGAAAAAAAAAGTTGCAGATTTAAAAAAAAAAAAAAAAAAAAAAAAAAGAAAAAAGTAAAACAAAATCCTATTATAAAGTAATGTGCTACATTCTCCTTGAAGCTTCTCTTTTTTATGCCTCATATAGTTGGAAGAAAAAAAAATAGAACAGTCCAGCTTTTGGAAATCAAGGATCAGTATTCTCTGCAGAGAGACAAATGTTTTTAAGACCAACAAATTCATCAGACTCAAGATCTTTTACAGATGTTGATATATTCTGCATTCACCCTGGTGTGGGCAGTCTTGAACTAAATTCAGAAAAACAATCGTTTTTTAAATGACTCATTCACATAACTTGAAAGACTCTTTTTATTTCTTATGCAATTTTCAAAATTGCAAATTAATAGCACAGACATTGCATCAGATATATACAAAGTAGTACAAAACTAAATATACTACAGTAAGAACACTTATACAGTGTTCCAAAAAGCTCCCAACATCGTTTTTTTTTAAGTAACTGCCCATCTGTTGGTAATTGTTATTGTTCAAAAGACTAATTTTATTAACTACGTTAAAATTATTAGTTGACAGCAATATGTTAATAAAGTTTTCAAATTAGTTTTCTTCAAATGGCCTAGTGATTAGAAAAATATTTATATGTTACTCGTAATATAGCTCATTCCTGGTAACTTCAGCCAGTTCTATGAACTTGCAGAGAATACAGATCTTAATGAAACCAAATGTCATAACAGATGGGTTTGGCTGATTTGCTGTCTGATCTTCTATGTTAAAGATCACTTCTCTGTCAGAAGATAACATCAAGTTGTGCAGTTGAAATATACATTTCTCCATGATGGAGAAAATTTCCCTTTTTCTCTTCATCTGGTCGATGTTTTTACATCAGTGTTTCTCCATTAAATTAGTTTCCTGTCCTTCCATCCCAAGGCACTTTGTCTGCAAAGGTCGTGCTGTTTCAATGGAATTGTGAGTTCCAAGCTCATTCCAAAGTCAAAAGGACATTGCACTGCAAGTATCACAGGAAGATTTCTGCAGGCTGACAAATGCACCCTGGCTGGTGGATTTATCAAATAGGCTTGCTGCTAAAAACTATATTTTAAATCATTATTACTGACTTTATAAGTAATTAGACAAAAAACAAAGACAAATTTGTACACCTAATAGAAATACATAGCTCTGTGTTTCAAGTTTTGATCATCATCACTGATGCATGAAAATAAATTTACATTAGATTCTAAGATAGCTCCTAAGTTGATTAGTCTGGACATTGTTGTGTCACATTTAAATGCATATTAGTCTTAAATATATATATATATATGCATATATATATATATTTTCAACATTTTTCTTAAAAATGAAAGAAATGTGGTGTAAAATTTGGAAAAAAAGTAGTTATCCCCCATGATAAATTTCAGCATACATATGGCATCCTGACTGCATAATATTTCCTGAGTAAATCAATAAATTACAACTATATATTCTAACAAAAAAAAGTCTTCTTAAATAGTGGTAACAACACATAAAAAAATCAACCTAATACAAGCTAACACAAAGACCTTATTTATAAAAAAGAAGTTGCTATTTCACCTGTAATGAAATGTATAGTACATCTACTCCATACTCAGTCATACTAGGGAAAAAGTAATTATGTTGGTATTTATTTATATTTGTGTGTCTTGTGTTTTGTTTTGTTTTATTAAATCACATGCCTGAAATGAAATAACTAATGCATCAGTCTAAGCAAGACCATAGAATTATTTCTCAGAGCATTCTTTCTTATATGTGTACAGATACACAGCTCATTGTTAAACCTTACAATATGTGTCTATACAGTGACCTCTATCTGTAGGTCAGAATTTAAAACAATTTGTCCATGTCAAAGTTCTGCTTAAAGGAACCAGACAAACTTAACTTCCACATTGTCATGAATACTTGCACAGCCAAGCCTCTACTGGAAAGATTTACATTGTATATGACTAAGAGATAAAAAAAATTCAAAATCTGCTATGTGTGATGGATTAGTTGTCATTGTGACAGCCCTCAATAAGAATTCTAGTGACTAAGAGGATCATTAAAAGGTTTTTTGTTTTAATTTATGAAGCAGTTCTACTATTCCAGAACCCTTCCCAAACTCTTCTTGCTATACCATGTGCATTTCCCACAAATGTCTAGTTTTCACACAGGAAAATGATTCTGAAATCTAATTCTGAAAAAAAAAAAATGAGGGCTTGTGCCCTCAGAAACAACTTCTCCCATTCTGGCTCTTGAGTCTCATAGAAAGCTCAAAAATTATCAAAAAAGGCTCAAGAAATCCTTCATTCAGCTGATGATTTCCACAAACAGGCACTATGGAAACAGGATCAGTCTCCCTGTCAATGAGAATGAAAAGTGGGCTGGATGTACACAGGTACGTAAAAAAGCTTGAGGAGCCATGCCCACCTCACCAGGAGTTACAGAGGTAGACTACAGGGCAGTTGCCAAACTTTAAGTCATGTACAGGTTGTCCAAGCCTACAACTTGAATGGTCATCTCCATTCAGTGCTGGTCTTGTTCTTGAGGCTAATTACTCTTGTTACCCACATAGCCAATTATCTAAAGTTTAATAACTCTGAGTACAAATACCAGATGTACAGAATACCAGTGGAAGACTCCTGAAACCACACACAACTGTTCTCTTACAAGGTGGAAACAAGACAAAGCTAAAAATAAGTAAGGCTGAATTCCCATCCTTATCCTAGCAATTCCTCTAAAACATATATTAAGACAGGCAACTCCAAGGGCTTGTTCCAACGAGAAACACATTATGAGTTAAGTTAGAAGATGAATTTAAGTTCAGTAACCAATCTTTATAATGCAGGCAGGTACTTCAATTTCATGTGAGAACTACCTTTGTTTGTTTGTTTGTTCCAGTTCAGCTTTTATGTTTCTGAACTGAAACAAAAAGTACTGTTAAAAGAAGATCACACAAAAATATCATCTTATAAAATATGAATATTTATGATTAATTAATTAAATGTCACTTCTAATTCCTGTATGAAACTTCATTAAGAGCAGAAGAATTTGGTAATTTTCTAGCAGCATTGCTCCCTTTGAACTTTGTTGTAGTTTCTTTTCATATTTTGTATGACTAAAATTAACCATGTAATTTAGACAGCTACTTGAATGTTGTCTGTTAGTAATACTTTCACCTTCACAAGCTCACTCTGAAGTCTACAATCAAAGTGCAATTATGCAAAGGTTTCCTTTTCTCCATAAAACTCTCCCAATTTTGAAACTTCACAATACATAACTTATTAATAAAGGCCAGCTCATGCATTCATAGATGCTTAAGTAAAGAGCTGAAACATTAGCCAGAGCTTCATGTGTAAAGCCACAGATAGTCTTAGTTCTGGTTCTCACGGTAATACCAGCATGAGGGAAGCAGCAGGGGCCTTGAGTCATTCTACAGCTGAAGTAACCACTTACAGCACTATTTCTGTCTTTAGTCCCAATGACCCAGAAGAAAATCCTGTACAAATTTTAGGTCAATGCTGAAATTCCTACTGACTTAAAAGAAGGTAAGGGTTTTGCTGGAGTATTCATGATCTTTCATGGTAATGCTAGCTATGTATTTTTGGAAAAAGACATAGTTGGAAAAGGTGCAGAGTCCTAAGTAACTTCATCAGGAAAATTCCTACTATTGCTTATATTGTTGCAATGTCTCCCAAGTGTATCAGTCAAAAAAAAAAAAAATGTGTCTTTATTTGTAAAGAAATAATTGAAAAAGTAGATTTTAAAAGGGGAGCCTAATCCAGTAAAGAATGTGTTCTAAACATAGCAAAGTCCTCTTTAAACATGATCCATGCAATTCTGCAAATGTCACTAGGAAACTTGAGTGATGTTATGTGGAGAAGCTGCTCATGCTCAGTTACACTGTCTCCAGGCATCCCTATCTCAAGCAATACGATCTACAGTTCTGGGCAGCATGACAGTGGTTGTTCTTTCTTTCCACATGTTTCCTTCAATGTACTATCTCACATTACATGAAACATGGGAAAACAAACAAACAAAACCCACCAAAACAATCAAGCAAACAAAATAACCCACAAACACACTGATTTCTGGTGTTTGGGTTTTTTTCGAGTAAAATCACATAAGAAAGTAAAGAAGTAAATTAGACCCAAGCTCAACAATCACAGTACTGACGAACTTATTGTCACCTAAAACCTGTAAAATGTGCACAGCTATGGTTCATTTGTCCTTGAGCACAGAGATCTCTCCAGTTTGTTCCAATATGTACAACTAGGCTTTGAATCCAAAGAATTTTTAGCTTAAATCCACTAAAAATATACAGATAGATATCTGTATCTCCACAAGTTTCAAGCTCTTGAATCCCCCTTTCAAAACTACTATAGGAATGATGAAAAGGATCCTTTTTAAGGAAATGTAGATTGAGCTGTTGCATACACAATGAATACGCTCTGCTCTACCTCCATGTGAGATGAGATGGAAGGTAACACTTTATCAACTACTAAACATCACAATCTTTTCAGTGCCTCCTTTCTTTAAACATTTTTATCTTACATAAAGTTTAAGCTTAAACTGAGTGGCACTTTTATTTGTTTACATACTACAATTCAACAAATAACTCTTTAATGAGAACTTCACATTCAAATGGGCAGTTGAAATCTCAGCTTCTATAGGATGAGTAGTCTAATATTGGGGATTCGTTGCCTTCCCAAGAGTTGTAGGCAAAGTGTAATGGTTCATTTTACACATAGATTCTCAATTCTGCTTTTCATTACATATTCTTTCCCATCAAACTCAGACCCTTACTGAATTCTCTCAGGACTTTTTGGATTTCAGTCACCCCCGCCTATTGTCTATGAGTACTGACAGCAAAGGCTAAATCTGTGGTAAAATCAGCTGGATTGATTTGGAATCAGGCAGGCAGCAACCAAACATTCTCCATACCATAATAAATCCATGTAGCTTTACAGCTCTCAAATGACTTCCTAATTTCTGGGCCTCAGCATCTCTTTGCCTGTAGCTCATCCACAGAAGTGCAACTATCCTTTATTCTTTTTCCTTTAGAAAGCAGTATTAGCTCCCTGTAGTCCATGTCCTCATTCATGCCAAAGTAACAGTCATTTTCTTTTTTCATATTTGCTGTCACTGCTTCCATTTCTTCATTTCATCCTACACTTCTTTATTGCTGTTATAGTTGTCCTTTTATCCTCTCTTCTAACTAAAAATTGTCTCAAGCCAAAACCACAGACACATATGTGAGCAACTTCAAACCAATCCTGGGGTCCCTGAAGTCTTAATCCAGATCCAATTTTTGCAGCTTGAGCCATCTCTAATCCCTAATTGCTCCTGTCATCTCTTTCTCACAGCCCTGGCTGTGAGCCACAATGTTTAAGGCTGCCTTCTGTGCTTGGAAATAAAGTTACAATGCCCTCCTGTCTCTTCAGTCTTAAAAACATATTTATTTTCTGAATGCTTCCTTCCACTGAATTTTGCTGAAAATTTTGTATATGAGCTGTTGTCAGCATTTTGGCTATAGAGCATACTAGCACTCATGACATGTAGCAAAAGCCACAAGCAGCGTGTTGCCTTGTGGTCACTCCCCCGAAGAGAGGACACCTACGTTTTTGTATATGGTCCAAGGACTTGGATTTCCAAAGCATTTTTTATAATTAGTATTTCTTGTAAAATATATAAACAGTATTCAGCACAAGAATTAAAAACCTGTGTGAGAATCCAAACCACAAAGCTATAAAGACATATAACTCATGATATTCTCTTTTTAGTGTACTGAGATTGCACAGAGCCACAGCTTCAGAAAATGAAGCAGCCACTGCAACCCAGAACAGGCCAGTGTTTTGGGCTCCCTGCTAGGAGGTAGGAAAACAGTTTTTCTATGTGCCTCAAGAAAGACAGAAAACTGAAAACAGGACTCTGATATTTTGTGTTGATTTTCTGGTTACTGAGCTGGAGATATAAGAGTAATATCAGCAATAAATTACCTCTCTGGGTTATAAAGGACAGCACTGAGCAGCATCACATCTCATCTAGAGGGCAATGCCATATGCCTGTGCTAAACATCCTTTAAAAATATCTGCTGGATTAACCACATTCAAGTTCAATACTTTTGTATTCTTCCACATATAGATTGCTTCAGTAATTTCCAAAGATCTATGGTTTTCTGCAGTGAAAATACAGTTTTGCATGTGCAATTTCCACTGATCCTAATGTACTTTCTAACTGAAGATGAAAGAAAGAATTTATAGCTAATTCAGTAGACTTTTGCTTAGAAATGAGACAAAAGGCTTTAATCATAACATTAATTTTTTTTTTTTTTTTAATTTCATTTTGGTGATTACACTTTGTGCAGGACTCTAACGGTGACAAGAGTGGACAGAGGTGACATTACAGTAGTTTGCACCCAAGTATTTTATAAAGCTTAGGCCAAACTGTAGATACTAAAAGTTGCACGGACTGTAAGCTTACGTGACCAACAAAGCCAGATGTGAATCCTCAGAACACTGACACATCAGCTCAGGAAATGCCAAAGGATAAAGGTTTATAAAAGTTGCATTTGTGAAACAATGCAACAAATTTGGGAATTTTTTTTTTTTTCATAATAAAAATACTTCTACCAGGGGAAAAGAATAGAACTAGTATGGTACATATGATTCATATATTATCCAATAGAGAAATACAGGAAGCACAGTTTAATTAAGAAAAAATCCAACACAACAACAACACCCAACTTAAAGAATTAACTAAAAAATTTAGAAAGACAATTCAGTTAGAGAGCTAAGCAAGACTGTGTTCACTCTGTCCCCATTGTCAAGGCTAATAAAAAACTGCAGATACAATGATGTGAATTAGTTCTGTAGTTCACAGGCAAGATTCACAACATGGGTGAGACTTAATGGGTGTCTGACACAAAACAAGAACCAGTCCTGTTAATTTTTTTTTTTTTTTTGTCTCTGAAGAACCAGCTTACAGGCATTGATTGAAGTGGGAAATTAGCCTCACTGTTTTACAGTGGAATAATTTTGCTAGTTTTAACTATGTTATACTTGGTTTACAATGACATACAGTAGTGCAGAATAACTTCAATTACTCCACATCAGGGAGTACATTCAGAGTATTCTTACTCAATCTTCAGACATCAGACTATTGGCTGATTGATAAGACATGACTGACACTCCAAGACATTACATTTGCTTAAGAGAAGGACAAGCAAGGAGAGAAAATTCCTAATTATTGGTGATAGAAGCAGAAAACACAACATAATTTAGATTGGTAGAAATTCCAAGTGAATATGAGGAATTCCATGCTTCCCTCTTCGAGCAGCAAATGCTTACACAAAAAGGTTCATGCCAGAGCCATTCCCTTTTCTCTACCTCACTCAGTATTTATGTATATGCCAACATTATGGGAAAAATACAGGATTACATTATGGAAACAGACTTTTTTTAAGATCTACTACTGTATCTATTTTGTCTAGGTTTGAGATACGTCAAGAATGGTTTAACTTTGTTTATATGACAACAACAACAAAATACAGAGAACCCTAAATATTAAACAATCATTAAAAATCACTCCTTTTATGCATACTATAGTTGGTTTGTTTTGTTTTGTTTTGTTTTTTTCTTTTTTTGAATTTTCACAGAAATCCAGTTCCAGGTAACTTTTATTGTTCTTTTCATTCTGTTCTATCTTCTTTTTCTATTTTCCTCCCCAGGGAGCCAAATGAATTTTACAATGACATAAGCCTACTGAAGTGACACTTAAAGCTACATGAAAAGCAGAGTGTCTGTTTTAGAGGATTATTTTTTTAACACTTCATTTTGGTCAAAAGTGAAGCAGGACAAGAAAAGAAATTGTAGTTTTGAAAAATGTAGATGTAAGGGAAACTGACTTTGTCACGAGCTAATATGACACTGTGGGTTTCACTGAGTAGTTTTAGAAGCTTCCCTTTGCCTCTGCTTCACAGAAAATGCAAAAATACTGTTTTTCCTTTTCTGCCTGTATTCCTGGAGGCCTTGCCACAGACCGAGGCACATGAAGCTGACAGGCTTCTATAGTATAGATTCAGTCAAAGTCATGCTTTTTTTTCAGATATTGCCTTTATTCCTAAAATGTTACAAAGTATTTTGAGTAAAGAAAATATTAAAAAAACCCACACGCTGCCTAGGTATTATGAGATTGCCTTTAATATCATACTTGTACTTTGATTATGTCACAGGGTGTCAGTTCACTAAAGGCAAAAAATTGGACCCCAAACCTGACAATGAGAAGTATGGAAGAGAGGAGTTTATCACCTGTAGATCCCACAAGCTGTGAATGAGACAAGGAATTTCAGGGACGTAAATCTCGATTTCCTGATTAAAGCATGTCCCAACAAAAATTAATTCTACCATCTGCCTCAGCCCCAGTATTATCATGAAAGTCTAAAAATATTACCTGCATTTTCAAGGCAGGTTCAACAGTTTTACCTTCCTCATTGTTCCTGTACTGCTCATTTAAGACATCTAATTATCAGTAAAACAAAACTGTGAGATCTACTATCAAAGTTAGAAGGATCTGAGCTTTGAAGATAGAACATGTTGCAGAATGCTCTAAAAATCTGGCACTAAAGCATCTGAAAGTAAACATCTAATATTTGTGTACTACAATGTTTGACTGAAATCCTTGTCTGTAGAGTGAAGACAACAAAAGACATCTTGAATAATAGTTGATGGATGAAAAGAAATTAAGTACCAGTGGAGTGCTTTGATACTGGAATGCTGAATATCACAGAGAAACCTGCAAGGAAATTAGTAATTCTGTCTTCAACACAAGGTTGAATAGTCTCCAAGAACCAAGGCCTAGAACCACACAATGTGCAAGAGGAAAGCAAAGCAATGAACAGTTTCTGACAGAGTGCACTGAGTAGGGAAGGTGTGCATGCACCTACTCCCAAATTGTAATGCAGACACCCAGCATGGCCAAGCTAATACTGTACATGAGATCTTCATGGTGTTGTTGCCTCACTTTTTAGTTCTTGATTTTCCTATATTTTAATGCAATTTCCTGTACATAAGATATACACATATTCCAGTGCTAACTAACATGCTACTCTTTTATTTCCTGTCCAGATTAAATAAAATGTCTTTGTAGGAGATCCTCTTTGAAATCTGTGTTTTAAAAGTCAACAAAGTGCAACGAATGAACTAACTGTGGTCCTATATTGCTTGGACTATCTCTGTCCAGATTTTGGAAAGGAAAAGGAAGTAATAAATTTTGCTTGAACTCACCACACATTTTAATTGCACAGAACTCCCAGGGGGTGTTAGGGTCAAGAGTGTAGCACCATGGTCTCAGCTTGCCATCAGGGTTGCGGCAGTAATTATCATCAAAGCCCTTGTCAGGATATCTGCAAACCACAACAAGAAAGGTGTCAGGGAATTCTTCCTGGCAACACTGCACTGGCTTGTACAAGGTACTTAAAGGAGAGTCTTCAGCAGAGGCAAACAAGAACCAGTTCCTATTAACCTTGGGTCTGATCCTGTGGGATGGATGCAGATAATCTTCAACACTCTTAGAAAGTTAATAACATAAAATCTCTTCACAAATATGAAGCAGAATCAGACCTCCACTGAGGGGATTCCCTGCTGTGCTAATGCACAGGATACCGGATGGGGTAACTCTGCTAATTGCTAAACTCTTGCTCTTGTGTCTGTCAACTGATGACCAGACTCTAAAGACACTCATTTTTCTGAAACAGCCCAATTAAATGTGGATTATATAAACACTGCCTGGCATGCTGGACTCATTAAGAAAACAGGTTCTTCAGTGCAACAGCCCTGGGTTCAAACTGGAAGCTATTTTGGATAGCTGTTACTAATGATGGCTCCATTTTTGTAATAGAGCTCATTCTAGGTCATGCCCTCAAGCGTTGGGGGAAAAAAAAAAAAAAAAAAAAAAGAAAAAAAAAAGGAAAAAAATAAAGCAAGATGGAAGTTTATTCCTTATCTCATTAAGATTTCAAACTATTGTGCCATTTAATTGTTTCCTTGTTCCTACTTCCATCATCAAACTATCAGGCAGATATTTGAGATAAGGAGGTTCTTTTTGTATAAATGTGTCACATTAAATTCTATAAACTTAAAGAGGAGATGAATGCAGACTTTTTTCCCCTTGAGTGAATACAAATTGTCTTGGTTTTCCAGTTTAATTGAAACATGTTTGTAGAAGAAACAAGAAGTAAATTTGCCCCTGAGGGAAACTTGAAAAGTATGTAATAGAACAATAAAGTTAACTACCTGGAAACCTGAACCCATTTACAACTGCAAGCAGATGTCTTTCACACAAGCAGAGGAAAATATTATTTACAAGTTTGTGTTTTTGCTAGGATGCTTTTTCTGTCAAACAATCATCCAAAATTTGATTCACGCATTTGCAACTTAATCTCCCATTCCTTGGGAAAAATCAGGTTCCTTAATCTATAGAAGCGACAAGGATAAGATTTAAGTAGAATTTAATGAAACAAAAAAAAAATTAAAGCAAATAACACCAACAAGTGGAAACCTCATAAAAGTGAGAATTTAAGGACAGTCAAGAATGTGGTAGTTTGATATCTAGAAGCAGTACCTTGTTTTCTGCTAGGTAGAAGGTAAACTGTATAGGAACAAATTGTCTTCAAGGATTTTGGAAGCAGTTAATGAGCTAACAACACAGCAGAAAATGAGATGGCTTTGGCCACCTGGTAGGTGCAGTGTTGGGCTTTGATGTTGGCAGCACATGTTCTGTGTCAAGTAACAATGGAGAGTTCACAGCAATATCCAGGAACCAAAGTGAGTCCAGGCACGGCAAGGTATCTGCAGTCATAGCTCCCAAAAGGCATTAAAAGAAACTGGTGATGTTAAGAATCTACTTTCTGGAAGGCAAATATCTATGATAGCACTGAATGCTTTGTCCTTCCTAACATTGTATGATCCCACAGTATGTACGGTCCCACAGTATGTAAAAAATATGTTATTTACTAACTAAAATTGAAGTATAGATGGATCAAGATTTGAATGTCTTTGTGGGATCAAGTAGTGTCTGTGAAATGTATCTTTCCACCTACTATATCTGTGTGCCCTTTTCTAGAGTAACAACAGCCTCTGCATTCACTGGTTCTTCCCACAATGTTCAAGCACACTTCTGCCTTCTTTCATAACCAACAAGAAACAGTTCCTCAGTTCCTATAGAAAAGGCCAGCTAACCCCTTTAAGAAGCAAATATTAGGGATGAGATAAATTATAGAGCTTCAAAGTGTTCCCCACAATTCAGCAGTGAGACTGTGGAGGATTTCCTAAGAGCTCATCCCTTTGCTCTGCACACTCCTTCTTCAGCCAGGACACTTGGACACAGATTTCTTGCTTGGACCCAACAAATAGCCTGAGGTTTCCAACATCTTTCAGAACACCACATATTTCTTTTTATTTCCCCCTTGAAACCACAGTAGCTGTACTTCACTGCTGAAACTGAAATGAAGCATTAAGATACAAATCTGATTCAAAATCAAAACTTTTTCTCAGTTTCTGGGGGTGGGATAAAAAGGGTTAGATGAAGAAATAACATTTATTCTCTTTGAAGAGATGAATGATGATTTCTAGCTCTTCTGGAACTGAAGTGATACTTAGTGTCTAAAACTCCTCACCAATACTTATTTTCCCCTTCTTTTTTATTTTAAAAGACATGCAATGCTGGAAAGTTGTTATTGTATAATTTTTCATACAAGATATATAAAGCAGAGTATTTTAATAAAAGAATACATGGAGTTATTCTAGTCTCGTACTGCACTTCAGCCTCACTTTCTTCCATGCAATAAGTACATATTATCACAGTATGTTCAATTTTGAGCAGAAAGTATGAGCAGAAGAGAAGAAAACTGTTGCTTCTCTATGCTGTCTTATGCCTAAGTAATTATCCTCAATGATCTTCCTTCCATACTGAGGCATAATCCTCCACATGAGGAGTACGCAGAACTGAAGCTTCAGAATATGATTCTGCATCTACTAATATGTAAAAACAGGTCATTGTTTGGGGGGATTCCTACTGCTATCTTCAGTCACTTCTATGATTCTATGATTATCAATTTTCTTCAGTAAGTAACCTCTGACGGGAATAAATGTGGAATAATTCACTGAGGCAACAAAAAGTAAAGGTGAGATGTATTCACCCTGAGCTGAAAGCATTGCAGGCAGATTGAAGAACTTCCAAAGATTTACCTCCCTTTCTTTGTCATTGCAACTGATTAATCCATAAAGAAAAACAAGTTTAAATCTCTCCAGGTAGTCCTTCCCAGTTTCCAGATTATTCACATCACTCCTGGGTGATACAGTATAAGCCGCTCCAGAGATTGCTCTGTTTTAATGACTAATTTATTTCAGACCTCATCTTTTATTTCCAACTTAAATAACTAATAAAAAAAAAATCAAAAAATCAAACCAAAGACCACAATGTATTTAAAAACTAGTATAATCAAAATGTAATTCTCACTACCTTTAGTAACCATTCCATGAAGTTAATTAACACCAGTGTGTATTAGAAATGTAATGGAACCCAAGTTCTCTTCTGAAAGCCCATACAGATCAGCTCAATCTGCATCTGTTCCTTTTTAAAGGAAAAGCATTTTTGTTAGAGTTTGAAAACTCTCAAAAAGTTGTTTTCTGAAGGAAATCTTTCAAGGAGGAAAATTATAATTTGTGAGACTGTAGTTAGTCTGAAAAGTCATTTTGTGAGCAATCCAAAATTAGCAGAAGAACTAAATTTCCTCCTGACAGTAAAGTTATTATTGTTTATACCCAGAAGTTCTATAAATGCTTCACTCCCAAGGAACAAAATTCTTTCTGTGACATTCTAGAATGCAAAGCAAGTGCATGGCAAAACTCAGAAACAGATAATCTTCAGTCCCATTCTGCTACTACAAAATATTTATTGTAGCAGAACTATGGGAGAACCTGCTATTGTTCATGAAGCAGATCATCTGAGCCAAGAAGAAAAAGAAGTTCTGTCACATAAACTCCAAAACTGCAGATCTTCAATGTTTTGCTGAAAAATCGGGCTTTCTAGAATCTACCAGTACCTGTATTTCTGAGTATAAAAATAATGCTTTATTTAGTGGAACATTTCAACCTAAATAAAGATACTTTCAGTAGAAGGTCTCATTCATTCTGAGATCATTGATTCCTGCAGTCTTCCTCTGGCAGTTTAAGTTTATTCACTCCACTTTATAAATGGAGTTAATCCAAAATCCAGAGTAAAATTAAAATGAAATTTTAGTCCAGTGTAAGAGAAATACAAAGGCCCTCCTGTGTGGCCTAAGCTCTCACAAAAAACCCTTCCAAAAGGGTGTATTATAGATGACCCTTTGCGGTCTGGTGGATTTTACCCTCTAGGACAAACTAATGGGGATGCAATTTGTCTTGGTATTTCTGACTCATCTTTTGGCACTATATATATATATATGTCTAAATTAAAAAAAAAAAAAAAAAAAAAATCTGAAATACAAATCCTTATGCATAAAATACAAACCAGAACATGAACTCTTTTCATGGGCTGATAAAAAAAAATCATATAGTGGACAAACATTTTGGTCAAACAAGTTGGATACTTAAACCTCATTACAACAGAAGACCATATATAGCTTCAAGCTGCTCAATATTTCAAAAAAGGAACATACTCTGACTTGACAAGGTTGCAAGTTCATATTCACTAACTGTCTTAAGAACTCTTAACAAAAATATATTACTTTCAATTATTATTTACTTCGTGATTTCTATAAGGTATTTTAAGCAGACTGAAGTTGCATAACAACATACACAGAAGCATTCAGAGGTTAATTTTTTATTATCAATGAAGCTAGAGAGGAAATTTTGATGCATAAATGCAGCCCATGTTTATCACTGCACTACACAGCCATGGGATGCAGCCATAAGTGCACAAAATAGCCTCCAGTCCCCATCCTGCATCTCCATCGTGACTGTAGGCAGCCTACATGCACCATGGGCCAGAAGCCCAAGCAACTGAAACTGGTGAACTCCACAAATTTCAGTTCACCTAATGCTGATTTTGTCCACCTGGTTCCAGAATGTGTGTAATTTTCAAATTATAACCACATGGATTTACTTGAAGGGGAGGAGGGGTTACCTCTCTGGACGAAATTTGTGCTTGTGTGGTCTCTGAAGATCCCAGCGCTGACACTCCTTGCCCGACTCAGTGTGATCCATTGGCCCCCTGTAACTCTCTCCATTACAGGTCATGCATTCAACTGAGAAAAAAAAAAAAAAAAAAAAGTACTAGTCATTTATTATTATAATGACTTGTAGCACATACACAGAAAAATAAATATATATGTTATATATATATGTATATATATTTATATCCCTGTTGTTATAAATAGAAATTGACCTGAAGAGGTATAAAAAAGTGATATCTTTTAGTTAGGCTGGTATGGGAAATGTCCTTTGGAATAGAAGTGCATCTCTTTCTTAGATTTAATCCAGATGCTTAAATTCAGTATCACTTTGTAGGACACTTATGTTTTCAAGGCAGGTGGGTGTGAGCTGCTAGAGGCATTCATGTTCCTAGAAGATTTTTAATCTTACCTATGGTTAGTAAGAGAGAGACACATATCTAAGGAAGGAGTATTTTTCAGAGGTGATATTTTATAATTAAGTAACATTTATTATTCTAAATCACTCTAAGCCATAATATAATTATGGCACAAGTTTAAGTACAGAGTAATGGCTGAATTTCAATGCAGCACAGTCTGTCTCTTTACATTCCCAGAACTTTCAGCTACATATGATACTGTTTCTTTTCGATACTAATTCTTTTTGGCAGCTTAAACTAAGATACATTTTCAGCCCTGGTTTGGGAAAGTGGGGGGTGGAGGGAGAGTGAGCGAAAGCTACCAAAGGGATTTGAAATCACTGCTGAACAAAATATGCTTCATAATTTAGAATGAGAAGTCTTAAAATATAAAATAAATTCACCCTATTTAAGTATAGACACATTTCTGAAGCACCCCCTAATTAGAGTAACTGTAATGAAGGATCACTTAGCAAATACTAATTTATGCAATTACAGATTTCATTCTTCAGTCAAAACATCCGCTACTGAAGTCTTCATCCTGCAGTGAGCTCCAGGACTTATCCCATTTGATGTTCACTTAAATTGATCTTTAAATGTTACCTTTTAATAGTTTTTTGAGCTCCTTGTAAATCATTCTCTTCTTCCCTCTTTTTCTCCCGCCTTCCCTCTCCCTTCCCCCACTACTGTGCAGCTATTGCACATGACACATTAGCAGGAAAATTAACAGCATCCTATCTTGAGAATTTAAATGGGTTGATTGACTGGAACTGAATTGGCTGATTAGCAAGATATAAGAGCTTAGTTTGGAGGTTAACAGAACTTAAAAGTCAACAAACGCAGTGGTGCACATGAAGTGTCTTTAGAATTCTATGACTTGGAAGTCTAACAGGATTGGAATTCTAAAAAGTTTTACTTATTTACAGTATTCATTTGAAAAACAAAATGCATGCTTAAATTGAGTTTCCATAGTGTAATTCAGTATCTATATTTTCATTAAAAAGGAGAAGAAAAGTTGTTTTTACCATGGAAAGACACTAGATAATTTATCCCACAGCATTACTGAAATTGTTAATGGAGTCACTATAGATTAGACAAGTGAAAAACAGGGTCACATTTGTGTGATCAACATGACTTCATTTTTCCAGTTCCCCCATGACCTGAAGAAAAGCTGCTGAACCTGAAAGCTTTTTCAAATCTTCCAGAGTACTGAGACCACATCTGGAGTACTGTGTCCAGTTCTGGGCCCCTCAGTTCAAGAAGGAAAGGGAACTGCTGGAGAGGGTCCAGCGTAGGGCAACCAAGATGATGAAGGGAGTGGAGCACCTCCCTTATGAAGAAAGGCTGAGGGAGCTGGGTCTCTTTAGTTTGGAGGAGACTGAGGGATGACCTTATTAATGTTTATAAATATATAAAGGGTGAGTGCCACGAGGATGGAGCCAGGCTCTTCTCGGTGGCAAACAATGATAGGACAAGGGGTAATGGGATCAGCTGGAACACAAAAGGTTCCACTTAAATTTGAGGAAAAATTTCTTCTCAGTGAGGGTGACAGAACACTGGAGCAGGCTGCCCAGGGAGGTTGTGGAGTCTCCTTCTCTGGAGACATTCAAAACCCGCCTGGACATGTTCCTGTGTGACCTCACCTAGGCGTTCCTGCTCCAGCAGGGGGATTGGACTAGATGATCTTTTGAGGTCCCTTCCAATCCCAAACATACTGTGATACTGGAACATAACAAGATCTCCTCTTTCTCAAATAACTGCTTTTCTTGCTACAGGAGTTATTCTTGCTGAGAAATACCTATTCTTTCCCCAATGTCCATGAGTAAATGTCACTGAAACTGTTGGAAGTTCTGTTTACCTCCTGCAAACAGATAAAAGGGAATTTTCCATGAGAGCTGTGCTGGGTTACCTTGTGAGCAGAGAGGGATGTCACAGACTTCATGGCGTGTCTCCGGACTGGTGGTGAAGCACCACGGGCCTCCCTCTTCCCCTCGGGGGTTTCGACAGTAGTTTTCCCGCAGGTCTTTACCCCGATAGCTCGAAGGTAAAAAGCTAGTTTTAAAATGACAATCATTACAGTATAAGAGCATGCAAACTTTGGTGTTAATCATACTATTTTGTACAGTTAGAAACAATCACATTTCTGCTTCCTTTGCCCCCCACCCTGCCTGCACAAATGCACACACCCAAACATCTTTGCATACACAAATACACATCTTCAGTCAGGATTACTCAATCAATGGCCTAAATCAGGGACAATTTGTCTAGCCCTTAGCTTGCTCTAGTGAGTTTTACCCATCCCTTGGGTGTTCGGAGCCAACTATCTGCTGCAGAGCCAGAGGCAGCAGCACAGTCCCTGCCAGCCCTTGCTGCACGCTCCTTCACGAGCTCATATCTACTCACACAATGCTGGAAGCCCTTGGGCAAGGGGGAAAAATGTATTTAGTACACAGTACACATGGGTCCATAGCCATGTCAGACCTACCTTTCCTACGCACGTTGTGCACATAAAGCAGGCCCAGTTAGGCTTAGTGGGCACCTACTACATGAAGCCCACAAACAGAGAAACCTCTTCCCATCCCCGGCCAGGCAGCTGCTCGAACTGAGCATCAGGAGCGTGTGAGCGTGACTGAGTGGTGTGACACCCCATGCTGAGAGCCTTTCACTGCCCAAAACCACAGACTGCTTTGCATTTCAGCATCAGAAATTTCCCCGTGTCCTGCCTGAGCTGTCTTGCTTCATGTTCTGCCACAAGCCTCACTGTCACCTTAGGGTCTGCTACTTATAGACCCATCACCATCGCTGTCGTACAAATTAGATCATTTAACAGTGACCTAGCTGACTTCAACTGTGCTTTCATTCTATTTTCTGGTTACGCTGTAAGGAGCTATTAAATAACAACATCCCTTAAGATTTTTCCCTTAGATTAGGGGTTCTCAGGCCAATGCTAAGCACTTTGTTTTTCTTTAGTGATTTAATAGAAATGTGAGCTAATACCATATTTTTTGCCTAACATGCATTTTTAGTATATAAGACTTTGCTGCTTATGCTCAGTCCATCAAATATAAACTCTCCGGGGTCAAGCTTTTGTGTTCTTAACTGTCTGTAAAATTATGTGCTTACCTCTAGAGAAACCCACACATACACATCAACATATAGAGATATCTGCGGATGTGTATCTATATGTATTTATACATAAAAGCCACACTAGTTATTTTTCCTCACAAACTAGGGAATAAGTAACCCTGTAGTAAGGAGACCAACTCCAGAGTAGGTTGTGTTCAGTGTCACTGCAAGAGCTCCTGGCTACGCTCAGGCTGCACATTGCAGACAAACCCAGTGACACTCCACTGCCCGTTTCATTGCAGTGATGTGTAAATACAGAAGCTGAATCTTGGTAGTTAAAAAACACATTAAATTCAGAATTATGCTCAATTCCATTAAGACTTCCTTTCTTGTTAATTGAAAAGTTGGGCAAAACACACAGGGATAACACAAAACTTGTAATTCTACTTAATAAATTGATTAAATTTTTGAGCTTTCTAAGACTTTTTTATTATTTTTTTTTCTTCAGTATATTTAAGTTCTGGGGGAAATATCGCAGCTTATGAGCACCTTTTAATCTGAAAATGCCCAATACTTTATTTTGGGTGTTTGCTCGTGGTTGTTGTTATGTTTTACTTGCTCGTTTGTTTGTTTTCAGATTTTTTGTTCATTTATTTTGTCCTGGTGTGTTTCTTGTTTGGTTGGAGTTTTTTTTTTCAAATGTATCAGTATTCTAGGGGAAAATAAAAAGCAATAAAATTTCATCTAACTTCTTATAGAAGACTGTAAACATTTGCAGCTTAGGAAACCAAGCTAAACACTTGGGACAGTCCTTATACACAGATACTGATTTAATTTATATGCAAAAACAGAAGAGAAATGTATGGTTTCTTCTGCCCTTGGCAAATTCCCTGTTAGAGATAAATAAATTTAAATTAAATAATATATATAGAGAGAGAGAATATTCTGCCGTGCGACATTTTAATCATGTTTTATTCCCATTAATGAAATCTTTGAACTAACTGAAGTAGAAAATACCTCTGTTAACTGCATTGTGGTTACTGAAGGCAATGTGGAAGCTTTAGTTAAAAATGCTTTTCTTATTTTTGGCACTTGAAGAAAATAATTTTCATCTTATTACTGCTACCTATAAAATTGTTGCTTCTGTGTTTCCTCTGTAGTCTTGTAATATAAATTTCTCAAAAATTTTTAGCTAAAGACAGCCCCAGGCAAACTTTTCTGATGGGATATTGCAACCTATGTATGTGCTAATGTCAGTGCGCATTAGAAAAAAATATTTAATTTTCCTGTTGGAAAATCTTTCTGCTCAGAAATTATAGATGTTAGAAAATATAAGGAAAAGACATTTCAAATTATGTCAGATATGCTCTCAGAACATTTAAAAATGTTTACATGAATAGCATTAGAAACTCAAGATGGTCAGATAGACAAATGACTTCAACAGGTCCTGAAGTAACATTCTTGAGGGAGGAAAAGATGAGATGCAGTAAAGACCCACCCAGAAATGGAAGACAGAGCCACTCCTAAAACTGTGCACTGATTTAGTTCAAATATATTAGGTAAGGAGAAAAAAAAAAAAAAAAAAAAAAAAAAGAAAAAAAAGAAAGAAAAGTAAGCCAAAAACTGAAGCCATTAAGAGTGATGGTAAAAACAGATTCAATCACAGCAAAGGTCATGGAAAGCAGCAAAAAGCCTGTGAAGTATTGGTCTAGTCTTTTATTTTTTTATCTTTGAACCCTTTTTGCATTGGCTTTGTCCATTTAGACAAAAAACTCTCAAGAGAAAAAAAGAGGGGAAAAAAAGGAAAAAAGGTGGGCTTGTCTGTAATAGGATGGAAATGGAAATAATGGAACGCTCATTTCAGCTGGGAGTTCTAGGTTCTACTGGAATAAAAATAAATAAAAGTATAATGCATTAAATCCAAGCACAAGTTTAAAATCTGAAGTTATTTCTATTCTTTCTAGAAAGAGAATGAAAAACAAAACAAACCAAAACCAAAAGAAACAAACAAACAAACAAAACCCACAAAACCAAACAAACAGTAAAGTACATTTCTCTCGTGAATATGAAAAAGGGATTTATTTTCCAATGGCACTTGGTGATAATCAGATGTTGAGAAAAACTGACCTAAAAATCTAAGCCTTTCATACTAATAAGTTCCAAACACACAACTACTGTCTGGTTCTCCCAATCTCCCTCATGTCTCTGATGATGAAATCATATTTTCTGATGTTGAAAAACAAAATTAGCATGCAGCCACCTCATTTATCCAGTGACCTTTTAAAAATTAAACTTATTGCACAAGGCAGGAGAAAAGTCATTCCCATAAAATACATCATAGAAGAGTGGCTGTCCAAATATACTAGATAAAGCTGTGTATGCTGTATATTAAAATGTAATTTAGTAATAATATATACTATCCAGACACTTTTATTTCTTTAATAGTATAAAGTCATGCATATATTATATACAATAAATGCTCATTCTTGCTTAGGCTGTAATTATTGAGAATTCTTTCATTTCTAAAAGATGAAGATTATATCCTCCAAGGTGTTGAGTCTCCAGAGGTCATTGCTTTGGAGCTGATGGTATTTATCATATGTTCACAATTAAGAGTGGGTCTGATCCCACACTGAAATCAGACACACTGCCATCTATAATATAAGCAGCCAAGTCCAGTCAAGTCTAAGCCTGAGGCTCAGCTTTGTAACACATCATAAGAGGAGAAAACCCAAGTATCCTTTGCCTTTTCATGTTGTTCCAAGATATCATCTTGCACACTGGATAGATTTGGTCAGGACAGGACCAAGCAGTGCACAGCCCAGTTTCTCACCAGGAATCTCCAGCTTGGCTCCTCCTAAACAAAGTGCTGATGCTGGGTGTCCAGAGCAAAAGGCAGGGACGGGGATAAGAAGCTTATGGGTGAGAGAACAATTTGATTTTGGACCTTCAGGGTTTATTATCTAAATGGCTAAAGCCAATATAAAAAAAAATTGAAAGAGAAACAGTCAAAGAGTAGATCAGTACTGCTTAGTCCTAGTTCCCAGCAATGTTTGTTGTGGTTGAATCTGTTTTTACTATTACTCTTACTGGCATAAGTTGTTGGCTTTCTTCTTTTTCCATAGCTGATATAGTTGAACTAAGTCTACTCTCAAGATGTAGATATGGCTTCAGTTTCTCTCTATCTCAGATCTTGAACTCAAAAGTTAAGTTCCATGCCTGCTGTATCAGCTTTTAGTTATTACTCTTATGATTTGAAGGAAAGCACTTCAATAATCTGTTCAGTCCTTTCCATGTATTTGTTGCCTCCTCTAAGTCCTTTACAGAGTTTAACATATTCTACAAATAATAGAGAATTAATAGTTTGAAAAAATGTAGTAACAATAACTATATACTGATAATATATGTGGGCTAGTATCCCTTGCTTCCTAATAATGTATCCTTTTAAAATTACTCATTTCCTGGGAGTAGATTAGAAAAGAGTGATAAGCTTCCAGACCTCAGCTGAAGTTACGCAGATGTTTGGGTTTTTTTTTTTTCTCCCAGTAGCTCAGAGATCAAAAGGATATAAACAGCTAAAAATCTGACACAGGAGAGGAAAGGATCCAGACACACAAGTTGGCATTAGAAGAGACCTCTTTGGAGAAAGCCCAAGAAGGTAAAAATTTTCTGAGATCTGGAGAATGGCATCTCTTGGGGAAAGGTATGAATATACCCAAGAGATGTTGTTGTCTAAGGTCAGTTTTCTCATAAATTCTTTGTCTGCTAGTAAGTCAAATCATGGTTTATGGAAGCTGTCTGAGCACTATTCTCATTGTCTCTGCCGCTGAACTCTTACCTGTGCTCATGGGGGATCATTGAATTCCAGGCTTGACACTGGATACCACTTTTGGTAACAGATATCGTTCCTTTGTAGTCTGCTCCTTTTCCAATGATACAATTCCTGACATAGTCTATTTGAAAGAAAAGAGAAGAAAATTAGGGATTTGGTTTATGTATTTAAAACTAGATCTCATCGTTAGATTTTGCATTAAAATAATACATTTTTATAGCCTTTAAACACTTAATTATTCAAAATACTGCTTAATTCTTCACATACATTCTTGTCTTTTTTTTTTTTTTTTCCCCAAAATATTGATCAGTAACTTCCCAAATAAAGCTACTGACAGTTTTTCCAAAATGTGGAGATGAACTTGCATGACAGCAAAACCAGGATATTTTAAAATAAAACTGTAGGATGCAACCATCCCATGCCCAGAATGCTCCTTCAGCCAAAAAATCTTTGACTGACTTCAGCTTTTTTTCCCTGTGCATAGCTGGAAAAACAAAATCAGTAAATAAATCAGTTACCCTTCTTTTCATACAGATCAAACGCATGGTCTTGCTTCTTTCTCACACCATTTGTCAAGCTGTTGAAGGATAACCAATGGCACCGTTTTGTAACTCTGTCATAAGCAAAGGCCCTGCAAAGAAAATCTGGATGAGAAAAAAATGTCTGTGTGGTTTATAATAATGACACATGGCCTGCCAAGGAGCATGCAATGACATCAGATTTATTTTTACTGGGAAAGTCAGAGAAACAACCCAAATTACTATTTAAACCCACAACTGTGCTGACAAGAACAAAAAAAAAAAGAAATTAAATTGATGTGGCCATTACATGAAATACCAGCTTGGTTGTTCACACTAATCTAAGAGTTCCCTTGTTATTTAAGATCTTCATTTTAAAAGTGAGATAAATGTGACTGAGACAGCATTTCTGTCCCCAGTTGTGCTGCTTTTCTGGAGGAAAAAAAAAAAAAAAAAAAAGACTAAACCATTTTATTTGCTCTGATTACAATACGGCTCTGAAGTAGTTAAGTATCTCACACTGATGGTTTAAGAAAAAATCAAGCACAAGGAGTCTGTTTCTTGCCTAGAACAACAGAGTTGTTTGAAAACAAGATTATTTTTATGAATAATCTAAACTGTAATTGTGCACCTATGCTTTTCCTTGCTATGCTTTTGTTTTATTTTTTTCTCTTATTTTTAACTGCTGTCAAGGATAGAATACAATGTGTGCTGAATCGAGTGGATTTTTTGGGGGCAAGACAGACAAACAGGAATCAGAGGAGTAAAAATACCCTTTTTCAATATTTTAAATGAAATGTGTAGACCTCTTTCTCCTAACATCATTTTGAAAGCAAATTCCTTAAGTATGGCTAAAATATTTTAAAGGTTTTTTAAAACACAGTTGACTGCCTGGGTGGGGGCAACAGTTATTCCAGTATGGAAAAAAATATATATATATGTATATTTTTTTTCCCTTAATTTTTCAGTAGAACCAAATCACAAATCATTGACATTACATTCTTGCCTCTAGCCTGCCACAAAGTCTACATTTCTGTCAGTCCTCCCAAACCTTCTGAGATATTTTATTCTGACCTGGGAAGGCCTTTTAACTCTACTCAGTAATATCCAAAAGATACACGGATTTTGTACATTTCATCCATACTTTGGCTGTGCCATATTCCTCAGTACGATATCCTCCAACTCAAAGCTCTTTGATCTTCATTTAATTCTTCTCTCGCCATCAAGTTTTTCTGTGTGAGATCTTGTTGGCTTCAGTTAAAAATATTACAAGGTCCTATCCAACCTCCTCAGTCTTCTCTCTTTCAAACATCCTCTTCATTATCGTTTCCATCACCAAACAGATTTTTCATCCAACTGCTCTCTCTACTCCGTTGACTCCAAATGTTTCCAACCTGCTAACCTTCATCCTTCTGCCCTTGTTCAGCCTTCTGTTCTCTCCTGGCTAGTTCTCAAATATGAGCATATCCAAGTGCCTTCAACTCCATCTTCACAAAAATATCCTTGACCTTTCCTGCCTTTCCAATTACATTCTCCTATCCCCTCCTCCCTCCTAAAGTGGGAATGCAGAATGCATTGTTTACAAACATTTCTTTCAGTTTTTGCCTTTCAGTTGCCTTTTGATTTCTTTCCAGTTTGGCTTCAGATACTTCTGCACATAAAAGTTTCTAACCACCCTTTATTGGAGCCAAATCTGGAGGATTTTTACACTTCCAAAGTCAACAGATTTAAGCAAATTCTTGGACATTTTTCTACTGATATGGTTGATCACAACACTTTTTGCTGTTGCTATTTGTACTGAGATAGTCAGTAGATTTTCTGATCAGATACTGCAATCCTGTGGTCTATACCAGATTTCCTTTCTGTGTAAATACAAAGACACTCCAGAAATTACACAGATAACAAAGGGTAAGACAGGTACAGCTTTGTAGGTAAGGAAGTAATGTGTCCGCAAAAGTCATCTGCATAGCCAATAAAATAATAACTATATTATCCATAAGAAATGCAATAGTAGAAGCTGCAAGGATTACTGAAGGAAAACAGTGGGAGTAATGGGCTACAAATGGTGGTAGAACAAAGAAATTAGAACAGCTTAGCTGCAGGTTAATAAAGCTGATAGAGAAGGCAGAAAATGATGCACAGGGAGTTATGAAGTCAAAAAGCCAAGGTAAGTGAATTTCACAGAATCACAGAATGTCAGGGATTGGAATGGACCTAAAGAGATCATCTAGTCCAATCCCCCTGCCAGAGCAGGAATATCTAGATGAGGCTACACAGGAAGGTGTCCAGGTGGATTTTGAATGTCTCCAGAGAAGGAGACTCCACAACATCCCTGGGCAGCCTGTTCCAGTGTCTGTCACCCTCACTGAGAAGTTTCTTCTCAAATTTAAGTGGAACCTCTTGTGTTCCAGTTTGAACCCATTAGCCCTTGTCCTACCATTGTTTGTCACTGAGAAGAGCCTGGCTCCATCCTCATGACACTCACCCTTTATATATCTGTAAACATTAATGAGGTCACCCCTCAGTCTCCTCCAAGCTAAAGAGCCCCAGCTCCCTCAGCCTTTCCTCACACGGGAGATGCTCCACTCCATCATCTTTGTTGCCCTACGCTGGACTCTCTCCAGCAGTTCCCTGTCCTTCTGGAACTGAGGGGCCCAGAACTGGACACAATATTCCAAGTGTGGTCTCACCAGGGGAAAGTAGAGGGGAAGGAGAACCTCTCTGCACCTACTAACCACCCCCTTTCTAATACACCCCAGGATGACATTGGCCTTCCTGGCCACAAGGGCACAGTGCTGGCTCATGGTCATCAAGGGGTACTTGGATGTGGAAAAGAATTATGAAGAAGAAACAAGTTGAGATAAGGATCTTGTAACTGAGTTAGAGATGATCAAGATCTGTGCAAACATGATGGCAAGGGAAGAGAGAAAAGGTCCATTCTGAGAAGTGACATATATAAACTGCAACAAAAATGCATAAGAATTATAACCATCAAGGATTAATGATTATCAGATATAATACTCAAAATTTACTTGCAAATGATACAGAAACTTATATTAAACATATCAAAAATTGTCTTAATATATATTTTTCCCCCAGAAAAAAAAAAAAAAAAAAAGGAGTGACTGATCTTTTCTAAGGTTGCAGTGCCTGGAATCTGCTACTTTACCACATTCTGGCAGAAAAGAAACCAAATCCTGTTCCTGTTTGTGCACCTCACAGCGCACAGACCCAGCTCTTGCTGCTCCCAGTGCCGTTGTCACAATTATGTTACAAAGTATTTCTATTTTATTTGATCTTAATAGTTTAACAAATTCGGTTTGCATCTAGAAAATAAAACATGGTTGCTGTGACCTAAGTGATGGATACAGAGTATCAGAATCAAGCCATGAAAATGTCAATAAACAAAGGAAAATCCAAGTCTCATATTTCAAGTATTTAAAATGCCATTTTGTGTTACATCTCTTCTTATTTTAGAATGCTCCCACGGCAACCAGTAAACCAATTGGTTATAATTTGAATTGGCAACAAATTTCACCTTGTAGTAACCATATGCTACTATGAAGTTAAAGACTGGGGATCATAAGAATAAAAGGGAAACATTGGTAATCACTATTTCCTTTAAAAGTGAACATGTGTCAAATACGTTTTTACAGCAGCGTCAAAGAACTGCACACACTACACCAGGATTCACCTGGGGCTAAATGGGAAACCACAGATTTCCCAGATACAGAAAATCCTTCTTTTTCTGCTGCATAGTGATAGCACAGGCAAAATCTAACCAGCTATGCCTCTGCTGCTCACCTTCCTTGCTAAAAATGTGTCACAGAAATCTGGAAATTCAGGGCATGAGTAGTCAGATTTGTAATTCTTTTTCATCCTCAGTGCAAAATAGTCACACGATTGATTGCAATTCTTCTATCTGTGAGTAGGACTCTTTCAAGCTGTGCTCTCTAGGTCCCCCATGACTCCCCTGTGTTGCTTCACTGAGTGATTACAGCTGGGAGAATTTGCCCCTTAATTAATTCATCAGATGCTGTCCCAAAAGAAAAAAAAAAAAAATCCTCACAAATTAGAAAGTTTTAAAAATTCAGAGATTCTGGATTATTATGCATGTAAAATGGAATCAACAAATATGTTAACCTACTTTTTATTTTCAGAACACAAAACATACCAGCCAGAGCAGCTACAACTAGCTTGAGACAATTTTCCTAAGCAGATTTGGAATAAAGAACTTTTGTTTGCTTGACATCATTCAGAATCTTTTATAATGCGAAACTTAATTTTACAATACTCCTTGCTGCAGACCATCAGCACTCAAGGATCTCTTGGTGTATTGAATACAACCTGATCCACTTGGCAATGGTATCAGTGGAAGTTCTGCCAATAGGAAAAGGAGTGGCTTGTACCGTGTAAAAAATATTAGTGCCTGGAAAATATTTTCTGACAGAAATAAGTAAACTCTGCTCATTGTTTACATATATAACTAGTAAAAGTACAAAACAATACAAACTAGATCTTGCAACACTGGAATTAAAGGCTTAAAGAAGGATTAAATTGTAGCCAAGGACCTTTTCTGCCAAGGAAGAGCTTTTGTTATCACATTTGGTCTAGCTTCCATTTGTAGCAATTGTCAAAACTTTTCTATGTTTCAAGATCAGGCTCACATTTAGCCCGGCACTCACCGGTACAGAAGTCATCCATTCTCTCCAAGATTCTCCTGCTTTTATGTCTTTTCATTTACTGCTAATGGTCTAGTCTAAGAGAGGCCAAGGGAATAATTTAAGTCTAATACATGGAAAAAATAATAGTGATTTGTTCCAAAAAATAGTAAAGAATATGTACAAAGCAGACAAGCAATCAACTGCATGATGTGTTTCTAAGAGACAGCAGATGCTGAAGAATAGCTATCGAATACTTGTAATGATTACGCAATCCAGAAGGTTTGATTCCATTGTATCAGATTCATATAAGTTGCCAGTGAGCTTCAGCAGTGCATGTATCTGTGCTCAATGTGTGAGGTTCCCATCGATTTCAGCAGGAGTAATGTGCAAAGAATGAAGACAGAATATGGTCTGAAGTGGTGCTGAAATACTGCAGCTGTGATGTGTGACAATAACCATTTTATAAGAGACATAAAAATCTCAGAAATGTTCGCCAACCACTACAGTGCAACACAAGTTATCCGCATCTTAACATGAGTACATTTTTTCAACTATGTTATGGAAAAGATCACAGATTGGACAGGCAAAGATGACAGAACAACTCAGATAAAGCTTCAGAAGGGACATTCTCTGGACAGGTAGAACAAGATCATGGAAACCAAAAAGCTCAGTCTTCTGGTTGTCAGCAGTACAAGCTACCACTAGTGACAGTTACAGAGAGACCTTTGGTCAAAGTGTGTTATATAGGTCCCACCAGCAAAAAAAAGAAACCATAACAATAATAGATATACATAACTTACTTGCAAGTGAATGAAAGGCCTTTGTTCCTGCTGCATCTCTTGGCACATTGCTCAGTGGTATTTAACAACTTGGTTTTTACTTCCAGTGTTTTGTTGACTTTAATGAGCATCAACTCTCCTGTTTTTTTGAAGTCATGAAGAGGATTTCTCCTTTTTCCTTTACCCTCTAAGAAAGAAACAAAGAAAAAGAAATTAAAAACCACTGTAAAGAAGAGTGCTGAGTATAAAGATGACATTAGATATGAATAATATTTATTAGGAATTATAGGAATGTCAGTTCCTAAAGCATAGAGAAATTCCCAAAAAATAATGTATAAGCAGATATTCAGAAGAATTTATTATTTTAGATGGTGATCTCCATTCTCAAAACCAGGAACAATAGGAATTATAGCAAAACTAATTTCAAATAAAGATTTGCATAATGCTGGAAAAGGATAAGAGGAGAGTTTTTCACCCTTTGTAAAGTTTTTTTCAGAACCCCCAAAGCAAACCTAATCATAATCTGTGATCTTATAAATATTTCCATGAAAAACTCCAGTGAAAAAGATGAACAAAGGTGGATGGACAGATATAAAGATATAAAAAGATATAAAATACTACAGTGAATCACTATCTGGATGTGATAAATTGTTCTTAAAACAATAAACATTTTATGACAAATTGTGAAAAGAAGTGAAGTCTAGAAGTGACACAAAAAAATAATTTTCCCCCTCTGCTCCAGCAAAGACTCAGTGCGAGTGTTGCGTCCAGGTTAAGCGTGACTGAATCGGAGTTGTTAGCCTACAGAAAAGATGACGAGTGGAAGCAGAGACCATAGCATGGAAACAGTCTGCACCACTGCAAAGATTTCTGCAACAAAAGAATGCACTGCTCTGGTTTCCATGTCTCTATTGAAAGGCCCAGAGGAAGGCATACAAAATGAAGCGGGAAAGATCAGCTAGAAATGTTTGGCCAAAGTGCAGGAGGAAAAGTCTTTGATTTTTACAAGAAAAAAAAACACAATTCTCCCAATATGTATGAATGTTTTCATTTTCTGTTCCATAGAAACCCATCTGCCAGTGTAGGCTGCTCCATCATCAGTGAAGGCAGATGAGAACCTCTGGAGAGAGATTGTCCCTGCTCTGACAGATGAGTAACATAGGGAGGACAAATCATCTCTTGGATCTCTTCCTCCTGTTTCACTCAATGATCCCAGATGACCTTTTAGGATTAGATGGCTAATCCAGGTAAGGTTAGGTGTATAAGGCCTTCCTTAATTTACAAGGCGGGTGATAGTATTTTTCATAACTTATTTTTATATAACTGTTTTAACAGCTGTCCTTTCATTTTTCTCTACAGAATCTGCAACAATAATAGAACATGAATGCTCAGAATCAATTTAATAAATTTTGCCAGAGTCTTTCAAATACATGAAACCTCAGCCTACTGCTCAGTTATCCTGAATAGACAATTCTTCATGCAAGCACAGAGTTAACTTTTGCCTGGTGCACTCTGAGCAGAAGCTCAGAATAACTCTGTAAGTGGCAATAACTGAGGCTCTGAAGGAGTTACTGACAACTCCACATATTGCAAAGCCAAAGAGGGCTTAAGAGTGTTCCCTTTGCAGAACTTCCATCCTGATCATTAACTGAGCTCACGTTTTCACTGGGTTCAGCTAAATCACACCTCTCAGTGGTGAGTTATCCCTAAGACACCTAAAAATACACCAAAGGCATTTAAATTAGATTTCCTTAAGCTTCAGCCTTAAAAAAAAAAAGTCAAAGGAGCAGAATATCTCTACTGCAATGTCCCTGTAAAATAATCTTCACCTCATCCTACTGTCTTCCTTTTTGAACTGTTGAAGGTGAGCTACACTATTCCCCTGCATCTAATAACTCTCAATTTAATTCCAACTACAAACATTTTCAGAAAAAAAAAAAAAGAAAAAAAAAAAAGAAAAAATTTATTTGCCTCTAAATCCATGTTATTATTATGTGAGGAAGCTTTTGATGAAAAGATCAAATGTTAATAGTTTTGGTGGTGTGTTAGGGACCTCTGTCAGCTTTCTTAAACATTTTCAACCTTGTATTTGTTTAGTGCACCCAAAATGAATCATTATATTTAGGGAAATGCTGTGAGGACACACTTGCCTTAAGTATCAGCACCCTGTTACTGGAAGTAATTGTGTATACATTGAAGATGCTTTTTATTTTTGCTTTACCTGCAATATAGTCAAAGTGCTGCAAAGAGGATTGCATCTGCTCTTTGACACAATCACAGAGAAATAAGTCTTCTATAAAGTTTTTCCTGGTAGATTTCTCAATCTATTATCCTATAAGGCATGTTTAGTAGTTCTGTGTTGTTTCAGCCAAGAGTTTTATGCCAAATGGAGGTAAGAATCAGTACAGAAATATCAAAGTATTTTCTTTCCCTTCATAATACTAAGATTTCCCATCTACTGATAAGTGTAATTATCTTAATTCCCAATGATAACAGTTTCTTAAGCTCACCAGCTAGCATGCAAGAATATGATTTTAAAAAAATAGAGAAATTCTGTTCTGCCTGAAAAACATGGTTCATAGTTCTATTTTGTTTTTGTTTTTTTTCTTCTTTTCCTAGCAGTTGTCCAAAGAGGATTATGGGTTTGATCTTGCATTTAGCAATTCATAACAGCCTGATTTACTTTAGCTTTCAAACAACAACAATCTACGACTTGCCTATAATCCAAAAGGCAAAGGGCCAAATGCATCTGTGGTGTGACTGTTAGAACCATCAGAATAATGCAAAGCATTACTTTTACAACTCTAACAAGAAAATAAATAAAAATTATTGAGGCTTTTCTCATTGAATTAAATGTTTTTATTATTAAAATCTTAAATAACACCCTAGAAATGTTCTACATTAAAAGTTGTCATAGATTATGGTATAAGTAACATTTTTCCTAATTCATTATTGTCATTCATTTCTGTTTCCTAAACTTTGATTAATCAGGACTTTTTATTATTTTATGGGTCATGTGGGTGTTCCTTGTAGTTGCATATAATATTACTAAGGAAGTCTGACATTCCACTTAAATTTGAAAATAATAGCAGCTGATTCAAACACACAAGAATCCAGTCAAATATGAATCAACATTTTTTTCTTCAACAGAAACAACCACTAACTAAATATATTTCTTCGGTTGACTTAAAAAATTCCTCCAAAATGTGAGGGTCATACCTCTTTCTGTTGCTTAACAAGATATCAGCTTTGATTGAGCAGAAAAAAAAAAAAAAAAAGAAGTACTCAGCCTGTGTGCAAGGAAATGGAAGTTACCACATTTGGTCTAGCAGGATGCAGCATTGGTCAAGTACTCCATAATCTCATTTGGGTTTTCCACAGTCTACCTGCTGGAACTCTTCCATCTTCATAAGATGGTTTAAATATTTACTTAAGAAAAAATGTTCCTCACGATGAAAGACATTTACCTGGGAGCTACAAGAACCCAACTTTGGATTCCCTTACTACCTTTTACATATGAGGTTTCTATGTAATCTTCATAGATATGAAGAATTAACTGAGACTGCTTAAACTATAGAGCATCTGAGGGAAAAGATTTTCAACCATACCTTTTCTTGAAGTCATTCCAGTCTGTGCCAAATCAATAATCAGAGGTAAATACAGTTATTATTCTCATCTTTTAGTGAGAAAATGCACTAGGAGCTTGTAGTACTTGTATTCTAGAACCTACTTAACTGAAATTTTGATTATACTTACACAATAAATAACAGGTATAACAGCAAGTACAGAGAGCAACGGACACCATAATGTTCAGTATTCTAGAGATTAAGATAATTTCTTGATTAACAAGAGAAATAAGTTTGAATCAGCAAAGACATTTCTATTTTCATCTCCCTAACCTTCAAGGAATTTTCTAACCAAAGGGCTAATGGGAACATTGCAGCAACATAACTTCATTTTTCTCTTCTGGCCCTGTGTTCCACACAAAAAAGGGCTTTGGGCTCCCACACCACTGCATCACTCAGTCCTGAAACTACCTGGCTACGTTCTGTGTATCAATTAAAACTTTACACTTTGTAGAAGACAATAGGTCTGATACTAAGCTATACGAAAGGCAAGAAATTCAGTATAAATCTAGTTTCAGGCCATTTAGAGTTCAAATACCTAAGCAAGTCAAGTTTCAGACCCTTGGGTCTTGGTCTGACCACAAAAAGAATTTGGTTTTGCATTACCTATTAGCTGTTTAGTAGTAAAAAACTAATTTGGCCAATATTATACCATTGTTGTGGCAACAGAAATAGCACACAGGACATCAACAGGCCCAAAAATCACCTTTGCCCATTATAATGAGATCAAAACACTGCTTGTATTGTCTACAGCAAAATTTGCAATTAAATTTTCTGACTTTGTCTACCTCATTGGTAATCCCTTTCTCCTTCTTCTGCCAGTCCAGCTTTTTCCAATATAGATGTGTATTTAGGCTTAGCAGTTATAGCCTTACAAAATACAACTGGAGCATTTTGGCTGTCTCCCCTAGAAAAATCTTCACTTTTATGAACTTGTCATAGACTCTACAAAGCTTTCATTAAACAGGAGTTCTGATGCCTTCGGCATGTCAGCTTCCAGAGTTTCCAAGTTTCATTCTAGTCTATGCAATAGTTAGTGCTCTTTTAAAGAAACACATTGTGAAGTCTTGTGTTATTGTCAGAGGCCTCATTCATTTCTTTCTAATTTTACATCCAACTTTGTTATACAGAACAAACAAATCAAAACTCAACACTAAATTTTCCAAATTAGAAGATAAATACATTTCATTTAAACATTTATGTTTAAATCAAGACTTTTAATGAAATCTTGATGGCTTAGTATAGAGTTTTATTTCCTTATTCTATTTGTTTACACTTGCAGAACTTCAACATTTTATTAAGTAGTCATTTGCTTTGTCGTGTTATTCTTTCAACTACCTGGGGTAATGAAAGTTTTTTATTCCTGTTAACATAGTTACTGATGTATGTATGCTTGATACCGGTCTTCATACCATGGATGGAAAAAAGAAATTCTATAATTTTCAGTTCTGAAAAATATATAGACAGACACATAACAGAACTGCTATTCATTATGTTTGTTAGATGTCAGAGATGAGATAAATTAAATCGTCGAGGGAAAGAAAAGATAATCAAATAAATGAAGACAACTAAATTCCTTAGGCTGGAAGATGCTGTCAGAGAACTGCATGAATCAACTACAGTCCTTCCAAATAATGCAATTAAATGTGAAATAAGATACACCGGGGTGAAAAATTGAAAAGAGGGGAATTGTCCACACACTGCATAGAAAGCTCAGAGAAGCTGAAGATTCAAAATGTCCAGTAAAGAAAAGTAATCATATAAAGTCACGAAGTTATACCAGAAATATAGAAGAGACATAGTCCCTTTCCTTAGTATCAATTAGTATTTTGGATCTCTGTTTAATGTTTTGCATCATGTTTTTAATGAAATTAAGGCACTTGACCTTGAGCAGTTAACAGATGGACTAATTAGAGATTGAATTATTTGTGTTATAACTGATAACCAGGTCAGAATGTCAAAATGAGATTAGCTATTAACTTAATTTTGAAAACAATCATCACTGCAAGCCAAAGTAAACTGGATTTCCCCAATGAGCTAGGGAAAAAAAAAAAAAAGCAAAGGAAAAACAGAACAAAACAAATAGAGACAAACAAATGACAACAACCAAAACCTAAAACATCGGAAATAAATTCAGGGAAGCTCAGTTCTACACAACAAATGTAATGAACATTTCATCAAGGAACACAATACTCAACAAAATTGCATAGTAACACCCAAGCAAACATAGATAAGTATGTATCTGAATGTAAGGAAAACAAAACAAAAAAAACACAAAAAACAAACAAACAAACAAAAAACAACAACAACAAAACCAACCAACCAAAAAAAAAAAAAAACACCATGGAAATGTTAGTGCTCAAGAAAATGTACAAAGCAAAAATTTACAAAAGCATGGATAATTACAGTGTCAGAAAACATTTTTCATAAGAGATATCAATTCTGAATTCCTATCTCAGTATAACTAGTTACATTTTAATAGGAAAATTAAAATATACTTATATTATATGTGTAAAATTGCATCTGGCAAAGGTTGTATAAGAAGAAAAGTCAGTGAGTGGAGTTTGAAAGTAACGAACAGTTCTCAGCATACCTGGGTTGAAAAACAGTATGCAAATGCAATGAGGCATTTAACTTTTCAGTAAATTGTGGTTCAAGAGATATTTTAAATTAAATTCAAAGATGTATTTCCAAGACAATAGTTTAAAAACAAGTGTAAAAGATCAAGGGTAAATTGCACATTGGTGCAGGCCCCAGTAGGACAGTGTAAATATACTGGACTCATTAAGAAAAAAGAAAGCCAAAACTTGACCAGGTGGTGAAAGTAGATGTTACTAAATGGTTTCAGATATCACATGCTTAAGTTAACAGTACGGTCACAGTAATAAAAGAAAAGATGTTAAGGGTGAATATTGATGCTAAAATAATTAACAGGGTCATCAAAGTATTGTTATTTATGAGAATAGTTAGAAAGCACTTTTTAAACAAATACATTCAAGGCATTTTTGTCTCAAAGCAAGTCCTAACAGTCTCACTTTGATAAAAAGAACGCTCAGCACTTTTAACTTACTTTTAACTTGCTTTCATTTACTTTGACTTCTCCTTATGACTGTTTCAGTATCAGAAATGTCCAGTTTCCTGGCTAGAATGCAAAAAAAAGTGAACACCTTTTCCAAATGACTTCTCATTTGGAAAAAATAAAAAGTAAAAAAAAAAAAAAAAAAAAGGAAGACCAACATAATGAGAAACTGAAACAATTCTGAAATGTGCCCAAGAAAAGAACTTTGTAGATTTACCAGACTTAGATGCCAGATTAAATTTAATGTAGTTATTTATGTATGGCAATAATTTGGCATGAAAGAAGTTTATCAACCATGCCCATAAAAACTGCAGTCAGCTGTAGAAATGGAAAGTCACCAAAATAAAACCAGCTGTCCAAGGAGGCACCTCTAGCCTGTCACAATTAAACAGTTTCTCAGAAAGGTATCTGGAGGATGAAGTGACTGTTTTAATTTCTGAAATTTATTTTGTTGGCAAAAAAGCCACCATGAAAAAAAATCTACAATTTTTAGAAAGCAGTTTGAAATACGGATATATAATATAAGGATAATTTTTTCCTTATTTTTACATTGGCTTCCAGTCTAGTTGTAGAGCAGATTCAGGAAATGCAAAAAAATATCTCTTTTTGGCTTTACATTGCATACTACCACTCTCACACACACCCCCATGCACGCATACCCCTTATAAGCGGCTGCAAAGATTGCCATATTACTTGGAACCCAGCTTCATGTTTTTGCTAAGACCTGCCTTTGTAACCCTCTCCTATAGCCAGTGAGAAAGCTCACGAAGCTAAGGATAATGCTAACAACTAATAGTATATTCTAAAATTGGATGGTAGATGCAAAAGGACAGCTCTTTTTCTTCCAAGAAAAGGTTATCTGCTCAGCAGGATGCTGGGACCCTTTGGCAGAAACAAATGTTCTGCAGTTTGTACTCTGACTTGCTGTATCTAACCTCTGGCTAAATTTCTGAGGGGATTTTCTCTTGTAAGATTCATCTTTTTATGCATTTTGCACAAGAATTAAATCCCCACCATTTCATATTGCATTCCATGATCTTTACAAGTGTTGGGTGTCTCCTCCAAGGCACCCAGCTCATTGTGACCTTCTTTTGTGATGGGGTCTCAGCCACCGCTGAGGATGCTCAGGCATGAAGTGGTGGGGTAAAGAGATAAGCACAAGTAGGCAGGGCAGGGATTTGGGCAAAACAGAGAGCAACAGGCTGCTGAGGGCAGCAAAACAGACCCTGTGAGGAGTGATGAGAGTCTTGTGGCCTGTTGTATACATAAAAATAGCACTGCCGGCCAAGGCCAGAAGTCGTACGAAGAGCTGGAGCTCAGGGGAGACGGAGGGAGCAGCCAGTCCCCAGCTGGGCCAGCAGCACCGAGGACTGCCAGGCATGGCCGGGCTCATAGACAACACATGGGTGGAGGCCCACAAGCCTTTCAAAACTCCTGCAGCTAGATTTTGCCAACACGTCTGACTAATCTGGAGCATGTTCTTAGCTCTGCTTCACCACAACAGTTTTACGTGTAGGTCCTAACCATGCTCAGGAACAGCTCTATTATCCTTTAAGGGCATTGCCAAAGAAACCTACAGAAAAAAAGACAGGGTAATAGCAAGGATGTCCTCACCCCTGCCCAGTTCTTTGTGGTTACCATATTTCCTCACTTGCGAGGTACAAATGTTGTTCACATGATGCCAATTCTCCTACTATCCATGCTTCCCAAGCAAGAGGACTTCAATCCTGTCTCACGTCCATGATCAGTCCTTTCTCATCTCTGTGCTGCCTTCCAGCCTCTGCCCTTCAAACCCCCACCTCAATGCTGATGGGGAGAAAGTGAAATTCCAACACTCATGCAGTACAAGTAATGGCAAAATGTTCAGGGCAACCCTCTCCTCTGCACATAAAGTTTTTCCCCATCAAGAGGCCCAGTCATCCTGCTTTCAAATCTCCTTGGAAAAGTTAAAAATGTTTAAGTGGCAAACTAATGTTCAGAGTAAAGATCCAAAGGGGAGATATCATGCTCTCTGAGGGAGACTGCACATTTCCCTTCCAACCCTGGCCTCACTTGAAGTATTACAATAATGACAGATGAGCTTCTCCAATAAGAGGCTTTCCTTTCCTCGACTTCAGTGCACAATTTTCCAGAGTTTTATGCAACATTCTAATCTCATGTCTTTCAACTCTATATTCTCCTGCTATGTTGCTTATGAAAATGGCATTAATAGAAACAGAAAATCTGTTAAGCAGGGTAAGTGCTGTATTACATGTGAGAGCAAAACAAGCAGCCCCTGGCACCGAGTACCAAAAGGATTCCATTAAACAGAAGGAATACAGTCTTCCAACTGGCAGAGTATCATTCCGCTTTGTTGACAGTATATAGTATAATGATTATCTACAGCTGGGATGGGGAAGTATAAATCACGTTAAATTTTTAAAATATACTTAGCTATGCAGACCACAGGAATACACAACATTCATACATCGATTGTGACCATGGGATTTTTTTTTTTTTAAGCAAGAGTTATTTATAGGAACTAAGTGCAACTTCCATATCTTCATTAGCAACTGTTTCAGATCATCCAAACTACAGAAAATGCTGAGAAATTTGAATAAACACACTTGGCTGACAGGCTTTTCACAGAAAAAAAAACATAACTTTAATTTAAATAGATCTTTAACATTCATTCTTTTGCAACATACCAATCTACTTTTTGATTTGATTAAAAAGTCCTTTTTAGTTTAACTAGATTAACATTATTAAAGATACATTGTTTAAGAATACTCAATAATAAGTATATCAAGGAAAGGAAGAAAACTCCCTGATAAAGTTATTAACTACACATTAATGTGTTTTTGCAAGTGACAGAGACTTGTAGGATAGTGATAATGACTAGGCAAGTAGTCTGTAGAAACCCTGAACATTTATCTTTCAACAATCACTATCTTATCTTTTATATATTAAAAAGAAACTCAGAAACTGAGAACACAGACAGCTTGCTGACATGAAAATTTCTCAGAGTTTTCTTCACCGTCCTTTTTCTTTACTCATTATTGTAACCCTAATGTATTAGTCAGAAAACCCAGTAATGCAAGACACTGTCTTCTCACAGAATATAGCCTATGAGATTCCAAACCTAAAACATCCATTCACAGAAGAAACAACACTCATCATTAGGTAGATTTAATATCAGCTTTGACAGAATAATAATAGAAAAAGTATGGACATGCATTAGCCAAAGACTTTTTTTTCCCTATTTTTGAATTCTGTTTTCATCACTTAGCTTGTTTTTCATATATAAAAATAATAAATATGTAGGCAAATATAAATCTTTCTTAAAAACCTTCTAGTAAAAGTAATTCAACATCCCATACGAAGACACAATGTATGTTTAGAAAGCAATTGATACATTTTCACAATGGAATGGCACAATGGAATGACACATCTCTCCTAGCCTACATTGTAAAAATCCAGACACTTCTGTCAAAGCTCATGTGTTTTCAAAAAGCAAGGTAAGCACAATGGCAGCGTGTGGTAAGAGCCATCTTTCTTGCTCATAAGGCAAACAATAGGATTGATTAATATTAAGGCGGGTAGGGGAGGAAAGTTAAGAAAGGGAGGGTTGCCAACAAACTGTCAGTACAAAAGTCGGCCAGAAAACAAGTTCTAATCTGTGAAAAATTCTGAAGTTTTGGAAACCTTGTTTTGCTCCACATGAAGATGAACCATCCACTCCTATACTGGAGAGCCCATTGGTTAGGGCACAACTCTAACCATCAGCCTGATTATATGGGCAGTACTGAGACTGTTTCTCAGTCTCTCCTGTTGGAATATTAGATTAAATATTCATTGAGCTTGGGAAACTACAGACCAGTCCTAAGAGCCTACAGTCAGGGGGAACAAGGACTTTCATTCAAGAAAAGCACCCTGACTATCAAGAGAGTAAGCATGACCTAGCTTCTTACGAACTTGGCTAAAGACCAGTTTCTGTATCTACGGCCCATAGAATAAAGTGTGTGTATGAGTATTTATTCTGCTTTTTTTTCAAATTAGTCCATCAGTTCTGCCACAGGTGAGGGATTCTCAACAGCAGGTACCACAAACTATTGTGAATGTCTGCTGCTGCAGATTTCTCTTCCATTTGATGTGGGTGAACCATACCAAAAAAGTTTCTGTTTAAAAGGAAATATTTTTGTGAAAAGTTTTGATGGGTCAGCATTTTCTAGTTAAAAAAAAAAAAATAAAAAATCCTTAGAAAATTCCTAACCATAACCAGCCATAGTTAGTCATCATTTTCTTTAGAGAGGTCACATGTCCATAAAATAGAAATTACAATGTACATGGAAAAGGAGTTAAGAAAACTCTAGGCGCATAGTATCTGTATCTGTGTGTCAGCTGCCAAGTATGCCCACAAAACCAAAACCGTAATTGAGCAGACTGAGCACAGAAGCTCTGGTGAGATATTCAGCATCCTACAGAACCACACTCTTACTCTAGGAAAAATGACAGGTTTTACTGCACATGATGCTGCCAGTCTTTTTTTCACTTGCCCACTCAGATCACAAAATATTCCACTTTGAAATCCTATTTCAAAATATTTACTTCTTCAAGTAGAAAATGTAGTTATGTCTTGGAAGCTATTAACATCATTTGCCATACACATCGCCTGATGCCCTCAGACCTTGCCCTGGGATCCAGATGCTGCCATCCCTGCCCTCGCTCTGCTCGCTCCTGGCAGGTCCTTTCCCTGAATTGTGGCTGTCTTCTGTTTCTGTCTGTGCAAAGGTCTGCCCCAAACAATGTTGGAGGAAGGAAGGAAGGAAGGAAAGGTTTGTAGAAACCTTTACAAACTTTTTTTTTTTTTTTTCCTTAAGCGTCTCCCCAGAGGGCCAATAGAAACACAGAATTAGCTCTTCAGATATCCAGTCCAAGGGGGACACTTCAGGAAAGAAATTCAGCTAAAGAGCTTCCAGCACTTGATTACTTATTGTTTGTTCCTTCCCCCCTGCGCCTCCACCTCCCGGATTTCATCAGGAACATCTAATGAAATTACAAGTATTTCAGTCTGGAAATAGCATGTTCATGCTGGTGAACCTCAGCAAGGATATTCCATTTCAGCAGCATACTATCCTGTGTTTTGGGTATCCCTTGTCAACTTCAGTTGTTTAACATTTATCCTACCACTTGGAAATTAAGGACACAGGTTTCCTCGTGTCCTGATAAAGGCCGGGAGCACCTAGGGGCAACGACGGGATTTCCTTCTCCCGCTCTCAGTGTCTCCAGAGCTCCAAGTCCCGAACGAGCCCCGAGTGCCCCCTCACCCAGGGAGAAGGTGGCGGGACGCAGCGACCTCTCCGCAAACCCCCGGCCGTGCCTCCCCGCAAAGCGCTGCCCGCGGACACCCCGCCGCAGGCAGAGTCGGCTTGACCCGACCCCCCGCGCTGCCTCCGCACCGCTCCGCACCCCTCCTCGGGTGCGGGAGGCGCTGGGCGGGCACCGGCGCACCTTAATCCCGCGCCCAGCCGCTGGGCGAGGTGCCGGTCCCGCCGAGCAGGTAGGAGCTGAGGGGTGCGGGAGGTGGCGGGGTTCCCCCGCCTGCCCCACCTGCGGGGGGTGCGCTCGGTGCAGCGCCCCGAGCACCCACCCTCGCCACGGCGGAGAGAGGGAGAGGGAAAATGATGCAGCTGCGAGGTGGAGGTGGGGGAGTCACTGGCGAAGTGATAAGAAAACTAACCTGCCACAGGGATGCTGATGGGAAGCAGCAGCAGCTGATGGAGCAGCAAGGCTGGCAGGAGTTGGGTGGCCCACATGGTGCTGGCGGCCCCCCCGGCGGCTGGCGGGGAGGAGAAGGGGAGATGGCTCCTCGGAAGGACCCTGTGCACAGCCGGTCACTAGAGGAGGCAGAGTGAGCCGAGCTGCTTTTTATTGCGATGATCTAAGTTTGTTGTGTGATTAACTGGAAAGATCTGGGTCCCAACTCCCTCTTACGGTAAGAAACTGTTTAACAACATCCCCTCTCTGCCTCCTCTCCTCCTCCCTTCCCCAGGAGCTGCCTCCCCTCCCGCCCCGCAGCCAGCCCGGGGAGTGGGCTCCCACCGCCTCATCCCTCCGTCCACCCTGCCCTCCCTCCTTCCCCTATGGCTCCTCTTCTCCATCACCTAGGGGCTCAGGAGGAGCCACTGGGCCGGGTACCCCAGGCACCCCAGAGCTGGTGTATGCTGATGTTCAGCTCTCCAGAGCCTCCCCCAGCCCCTCCTGCCCCGCAGCCCCCTTTTCCCTCTCACCTGCAGCCACAACGAACTCTCTCTGTGGATAATTCCCTTTACAACCTCTCCCTCTCTCCACCTGCCCCTCAGCCCCATCTCCAGGTAGCACACTCATTCAGAGCCTCTTCAGCAGGACTCCCCCATGCATGGCCAGGGACACCTTTCCTCCAACCTGCCCATAGCTGCCCTGAATACCAGCCTGGCCTTTCTATCACCCTCTTTGGCCATCTGACAAATGCCACTTCCCCAAAATTGTGATAACTCTGGGGAATCTAAAGGTCAAGTTTCAGCTGGCTGGCGTCACTCCATGGAGATGAGTCTCTGTCCAAAGCGAGGTCTGATCTTCCTCCTGTCGCAGGCAAAGTGGTTGTAATTCTTCTATTGCACTTCATTTTAACCTCGTGGAATCCATGGCATTGGTTTTTGTTTAGAGTCATGAGACCGGCCTTCGTGACATACAAGTGTTCAAAAATAAACACTTCAGGAAAAGTTCTGCCTTAGTTTAAACTATTCCTTACTCCCATGCACCCACCTACCGTCTATAGCACGAGTGTGTGACAACACAGGAAACTGTTTCCCTCCATTTTCCACAAATAAACCAGAGACCTACATGTGGCCTCATGCCACATGATTAGAAAATGGGTCTCCTTCTCCAGCCCAGACTTATTTGCCCAGACTTACTATCCATACTGTTGATAAACACCTTTGAGTGAAACAGCTTTTCTTAAACATGGGTTGTTTCCCAAGTCACAAATGTTCATTGTTAACTTTTATTCAATTTTTTTCCTATATTCCTGAAACTTTTTTTTTTTTTTTTTCCACTGAATTTATGCCCAGTGGCAAAAGATAAAATTTCCATTTGGGAATTACCGCCTTGGTAAGTGAAAGAAAGGGGACAGAAAGAAGTTGTGAGAGATCCTGTGAAGAAAATATTCTGAACAGGAAAAACATGTTTATGTAAGAAAATAAATACTTTCTGAAATCTTCAGAAGGAAAATTATTTCTGTGGCTGGTTGTTTGTTTGTGTCCTTATTTTTCTCCCAAGAATTAAAGTTATTTTACAGGAGTTCATTAGGGATGTAGAACCTGAGAACAGAGAAGATGTATTTTGCTGGCCGATGACCTTGTGAAAAAGCCTTGTCCACTGCGACTGAAGAACATGGATATCTCAGTTTCTGTTTTCTGTTTTTCTCCCAGTGCTTCAAGATAGACATAAATATAAACAATAGGCAACCAAAATAATCATAGCATCATGCTGAGCCTAAAATAGCCACTTTCTGTTAACCAGATGTATTTGACTTGTCCATGCATGTGATGAGTGACCTTTTTTCGTATAAAGCACGAAAACATACGCCATTAAAGTCAAGTAGATTTTTTTGCCTCTGACTTCTCTGAGGGGAGTATTTGGTCTGTAGTCAGATTTCTCCTGAATTTTAGGAAGATTTCTGCTGTGTCTCCTGAGGATTATGGTGATCCCTAATGGAGAAAATATTTTGCTATATGGGTTCCCATTATTAATACATAGCCCTGTGTATTATTCATGATGTATCTGCAGTTCTGCTTGAGAGATGAAATCATGGGCATAAGGTTCTTCGGCTGCATATATTATGCTGAGCAAGTGCAACTTCATAGTTCTGGTTCTCAGTTTGTCTAGTTTTGGGGACACGCTGGAGGACACCTCTGCCTTGTACATAAGCCCTATATATATATCCCCTCAGTGGAAACTGAGGCATACGGGGTAGAGGGCCAGACACAGCAGGGAGATTGAAGTGGGAAAGATCCTATAGATGCTATATGCAGATGCTCTATTTGTAGGCAGTCAAGAGAAAGGTTTGCATCTGGATTTGGGAAAAGAAAACGCTCTTTGGTCCCGCATCATATCCTGCGAAATGTAGTATGATCCTTTTTCTGTTTCTTCTTGCCCCATGTATTTTATAACTGAAGCGTAATATTTTAGTTCAGTTCAATCAAATTTTGCCTTGCAATGAATTTCAATATGAAGGAAGCCTGCAAATATTGCATTTCATGCATAAATTTTCTAAAAGAATTCCATGTCACATAAAGAAACTTGAGATCTAAATATTATAATTAAAAGTTTCAGGTTTCATACAAGAATACTCTGTTATGTTTTTCAAACTTTTGAGGGCATGTTTTCTGACCTATAAATCTCTTCCTCTTTATTTTTTAGGGTCTTAGCTGAGAGTGCAGATTTTTCATTGCCTTTTTTTTAATTATTCTTCTATTTTTTTTGGCATCTTTGCAAACTTGCCCCGATAACCTGACTTTCAAATCAGTGTAGCTCTGTATTAGGAAAGTAGCATAACATTTGTGTAGAAGATATCTAAAAAGAGTTACTACACACTTTACCAAAGATATTTGCTCTGGACTGCCTACACGAGTTAAAAAGTTTGAAAAAATTTATTTTGGTTGGAAAAGTAAGTAGACATGACCAAATACATAGAAATTGCTATTTTTATATTTCCTTTTCTGACCATAACCACAGTTGGATCTGTTTTTCAGATGTAACTTGCTAGTCAGAAATGTTAGATATTCACAGTTTTGTCAGGAACCTTTACACACGCACACACACACACACACACAAACACACAGAAATACCAAATCACAATTAGCTTTAAAGGAAAGCTTTCCTAAATGAACCAGCATCTGTCATATGAATTACCTGTTTTGTTCAAAATAAACTTTTTTACTTATTGATTTGTCTAGCTCAGATATCATTCTGTAAAGGTCCTGGATAATAAGTCAAATAAAATCAAGTGCATGTAGTATATATTGTTAACAGGTTACCTGAGAAGTTAAAATCAAGCAATTGTGCTTCACATTTCAAGCGGACTTGCAGCATATGCCGGGTGTCAATGCTTGTCGAGGCACCTTAGCTAGTGCCCCAGCTGGACACAACACATTCCAGCCCAATCCTCAAGCCTTCTTCCTGCAGAAGAAGAAAAAAAAAAAAAAAGAAGGCAAATGGGGCAGAAAGGCTGAAAGGTAGAGGGGGGAGAAGAAGATAACAAGATCGAAGAGCAGGGATTAATGCCTAGTTGAAAGCAGAAGCTCAGAAACTCCCCGGAGTCTCCCATTTTAGATTCAGCCAAAAGGATTTTGCACATCATCATGCTAAATGCTTCAGATCTGATCTGCTAGTCCCAGAGGGTGAATTTACCACCCCAGTCAAGTGTTCAGAGCCCCATGCAGTGAAGCAGGAGAGCATGGCACCTCAGATGAGGCTTCTTGTTGATTAGCCACCAGAGATACCCAAGGATGATGACCCACACCTCCCTCTGCAATGTAGGCGTTAAACTACAGCCCTGAGATAGTCATCGCTGCAACATGGCATTCACAGGTAAAATTCCATGTGTATTTAATAACCTAAACTGTCTAGCTTTAAAAACCCTCTTATTACTTCAGCCCATGGCAGAGCTTACAAATAAAAATCACTCAGGGGCTGTAACCTGGCTTTGAAGGCACAAGGTATGGTATGATCCAGCTTGAAACTCTGCAGCTGCATTTTCCACTATCCCAAAACAGATTTGTGCAAGCAGCTTCACACCTGGACTGAGCACTTTCTTTGCACAAACATGCAAAACAATGCAGGGCATATGCAAAGTACAAACCAGTCTAGATCACCATTTCATACACAGATGCATGCTCCTGGGGAATGAAAAGTTTCTGAATGAATGAAACGGTTTTGAAATTGCTGAGGTTAAGAGGGAACATGAGCTCCAAATTGGCTTGGTTGTGCTTGGTTCTACCCATTATAATTCACATATAATTCACATAATCAAAAGTATATAATTCACAACTCTCTCTACACCAAGACTCCCAGGTGCTCAGGTCTGGGACCTAAACCCTAGTCAGATAATCCAGCACTGTCCCTGCAGCCAGTTAATAACAGAAATGCTTTATGGTTTTCCTGTGTAAGACATATTGTAACTGCTTTTTACATATATGTTATATGCTAACTAAGACTAGTTAAGATGAATAGCAAAACTATTGTTAAATTCTAGGATGAAAGCCATTTAAGCCATTAGTGTCATGGTACCTAATGGCAGTTGATGATAACACAGTCCTTCAAGATAAGTTTGGAAATATTTATTTCCAATATTTTGGGAAAAAATAAAATAAAAATGAAAAAATCTCTATACAGCATACTGCTACAAGTAGGAAATATCTGATCAAATTTTATCTGATCAAAATTTAGATATTTCCACTCCTAAATGTTTTATCTACAAGGAGATAAATTTTGCAAACGAAGGTGCATGCCAAAAGGTTATTTTCATAAAAAAAACCCTGGTAATATCCATTTGAAGTTTTTGGGAATGTGCTACGTTGTGGCTATATGCTTTTAGAAATGCAAAAAATCTCTCACTCAGAAGAATCACTCCTTGCGTGTACTCAGAGTCCAGGTATATTGACTGAGGATTTTAAACTTTTTGTTTAAAATTGGTTGTTTCCTCTTCTACCAGTCTCTGTAGTGTCAAGAATGTCTAAAAAGGAGGATAAACACCATCTGCAAAACCTTTACATTAGACTTTTTTTTTGTGCAAGAATGTAAGAAAAAAATGAACCTGTCTTTGACCTTAGTCTAGTAAAATCAAGTTGTATTACTGGCTATTGGAAAAAACAAGGAGAAGCTGAATAGATTTGATATGAAGCAACAGCCTCAGAAACACTTAAGTGATAATACATGCCATAGTTGCTGAGTAACTTCTCTGAGGATAGTTACTCGCTGTACTATTTAACTGTTCAAATATTCATACATTGGTCCTTCTCCATACGTGTTTCATTTTTAGCTCAACATCAAAACTGAGGGTAGATTTTCTAAGATTTATTTTTATATTTTAAATTGCAAACTGGAGAACAATTTTTGGATTTCCTAGAGCATTTTTTATTCTCAGTAATTGCTCTTATTTTAAAAATAAAATAAACCTCTGATGGATTTCAAATCGGGACATCACTTTTACTTATAAATTTAAACCAAATTAGTATTAAAAAAAAAAATCCAAACAATTCCAGGAAAAAATTGACAAAAACAATACAGACATGTTAATGCTACCCCATATATGGTTTTGTTCAAATTAAATGTGTGCTTTTATGTTGGGACAAGTTTAAAATGGGTTCTTGTAGAACACATTTTACCTCTAGAGGAGGTACAATGTTTGCCAGACAGCAAAGGATTTTTATCTTGCAACATGATGCTTCTGTAAAAGAAACACCATTGAGAAATATGCTGAGAGGACCCTACCAAAACTAATGCTGAAAGAGCCACTACAAAAAAGGAACATACAGAGGTTTTTTTTAAAAAAATGAGGTCTTTCTGTAAAAATACTATTAATATCTCTCAGCCTGGTAGACATTTCAAAATGTATTTTCAATATGTTTAGAGTAACAAAGAATAAGATTAAACTGGTCTTTGATTGTGAATTATACATTATGGAATAACTTCAGCAAGTCAAATATCCAGAGACAAAAGCATTATCCCTTTGAATTCAGGGAATGAAGACTTCCAGAACTTGCTTGTCAAGAGTAAATTCTCTAGGATTTCATATCAAAGAGGAGAATTTCTACCTAGGGTGCTGTTAAAGATTTTAGAAAGAAACCTAAACAAGGATTCATCACTTTCTTCGCAATCTCTCAGGCATGAGGACATATTAATAGCAGCTCAGAGAAAACACAAACAACAAAAAAGAGCTCACAATTCATGGCCATAGAGCACCGGTCTTTCCTGGTTTAAGGTTTGTAACCCCAGAGACAGAAAGCTTGCCGAGACATCAGAAAAAATGTTATCAGAGGAGGAATCTCAGCTTGACTTCTTTTCAAGGTATATGAGCTTTGTAATGCAGCTACTGGAAAATAGTCAAGTAGGAAAAAGAGGCGTCTCTGCAGAATCAGGACAGGAACTTTCAAAGGAAGACTAGAGCAAACTGTTACATTTCTCTGCTGCTTCAATTTCTTTATATACTAAAGAGAAACCTTTTTCAGTACAGTTTTGTTCCTCAGAGATCTTATCACAGGTATTGCAATGCTGGTACTGAAATGACACAGTGTGATTGCTCTACATTTGCTATGCCAATAAAACATACACACTTTTTCTCTATGCTTTTTTTAGTATTCCATACCTCAATATTATGGCATGTATTTTTACCAAGTACCCAATCCCCACTTTTCATAGAGATTGAGTGTTGTCAAGCTTTGTTCGTATAGGTGAAATTTGAGCATGGATGATTAGGCTTCGCTGCACATTAAACAGTGACAGAGTATATTCTTGCTTTTGCATATTCTTCTGTTGAGGATTTTGCTACTAACTTCTGCAGCAAAAAGAAGGTTGTGGCAGAATTTACATGTCTATAAGCTGAAGTTACAATTTGAAAGCCATCTGCTTGTTCACGTTCATCAGCTTTGCTCAATTTTCCCAAAGTCTTGATCTCATTCTTCACATCCAAAATGAAACTTACCAAATAATAAGTTTTTAAATTTGGAACACTACTGCTAAGCAAGCTGCTATGATGGCCTATTTCAATATTTTTAATCAGATTATTAAATAAAATTATCTTAATAAAATCAGATTTATATTAATAGACATAAAGCAACAAATGCCTTTACAATAGTTGCATAGAAAAAAAACTTTATGGGAAGGTATTTTATTTTCTTCTGAATAACAGTTGTGGTCTATCCTGAACTGAAACACGTTATTTCTGACTTTGTACAGTTGCTACAAGTTTTTTTGAAGTCTGTCTTAAAATAGTGATATAGAGATTAATACTCATTGTATATTTAACTCCCCAGATCACTAACACTGGGGTTTAATTTAAGAATCTACAGATTGGATTGATGGACAAGTCCACATACACAAGAAATTTTATCTGACAGTAATCAATGAAGGTTGTCTGGGGAAAAGTATGAAAACAGAACAAGTTTGCAGTGATACTTCCTTGGAATGTTTTCCAACCTGTCAATATTCGATGGTCATCCAATTTTTGGTGTTATGAAATTAATTATCTTCATGGTGATTCATGACTTTTTTCTCTCTTCATGCAGCTTCCCAAGGTTCTGATGTAAACAGCTAAACAAAAATATGAGACAAGTCAGCTGGACAAGAAATTTTCAAATATACAATTTTGCGAGATGCTTTTTATTTCTGGTACAAAACGTTTCACATCCAGAATCAAGAAAAATAGCAGTTTTTCATATCCTAAGGAAGAACAAATGTTCAGTGTTACATTTTTTTACTTTTCCTTTAGAAGAAAAAAACAAAGCCAAAAAAAAAACCACTAAGAACCCCTCTGTCATGTAAACACTTGAAAATTCTGAAAATATGTACATTTACATGTCGCATATCTGATTAGCTATTTTTTACCATTCCAATGTATTTCTTCATTTAGTCTCAGTAGATTAAAAAATGTGGTTTCAATTCATATATTAAAGAGCAATGGCAACAAACTGTCTTTATTTTTGCCTGAGATTATTTTATGCACATGTCCTTCAGTTATGGAAGCACTTCAAATAAACCACTGCGAGTGTGCGTTGAGCACCCACAGGAAACAGAGGGCTGTGTCACTCAGCTTGAGAAGAACAACATTTAAACTACTTTTCTTGTAGCTTCTCCAGGAAAAAAAATGGTATTTATTTCCCAAGATTAAAATAGCAAGTACACTATCTACAATTACCAAGCATTTTATGATACAGATGTCTGATATAGTCCCATTGAAAGAACTGGTGTAGAAAGCTGAGTCTGTATCTGGAAATAATATTTCAATTTTTAATGTGAGGCACAATTAACCAAAATTTTGAATGCTGTATATCACATTTTGAAAAAAAAAATGAGCAGTATTTACTCTGGTAAACCACTTATATGCCTCATTGCCAGTAGCTGACAGTGTATAAGGAATTTCATATTTTTTCTTTTTTTTTTTCTTTGTCTTTCTATTTCTTTCTTTCACTTTCTTTCTCTTTCTCATTCTTTCTCTTTTTCTCTTTCCCTCCTTTCCTTTTCTTCTGTTTATTTTTCTCTATATTTCTATTTTTTCTCTCTTTCTCCTTTTCTCTCTGACTCCATCAGCCTCTCCCTTTAACTTTCTCTCTACTTTTCTGCCTTTCCTTCCTTCTTTTCCTCTTTCTCTATTTCTTTCTCTCTTCTAAAAGTTTTATTAAAACCCCACACAATTACAATGTCTTCCTGTCTATTGTCAGTTTAAACATACAATTAGATGGGCTGACATTTATAAATTAACTTTTGGCCTACAAAACAAACACTAGAAGAAAAGTTCACTAAAATCTGAGGACAAAATTTAACAACTAGAACTCCAGCTAGTAGGCATTTTAGGTGGCATCCTGAGATATGCTAATCACCATCCAGTTAATTGTCTTCTTTACTGATCTTGCAGACAACAGAATGACTGCTGAAATATAAAGTTACAACAGAACCAAAGAGAACACTTCTTCAAAGCACAGTAGATTTTCAAAGAATCTTTTTAAGGAGGTGAAGGAATAATAACAGCTTGAAATGTTCTATCACTTTCATCAGTGCATCCATCCAGTACAGATAAAGTAATGGTACAATAAACAGAAACCTATTAAATCCTTATTTCCAAGGCTCTGCTGTTAAAGGAAGTTAAAAGATGGAGGTTCACAGCAGAGAACAGCTTTTACACTGATCACAAAGGTCACAGCTGAAGGTGTTGCAGTTGGGAGGAGGCATTTCAGGAAAATGCCCCCCAGTCTGTGATATTGCACAAGTTTTATAGCATCCTGCAGGCCAAAAATAAATAATTGTTGTAACTCTAAAGGCTGATAAATTTTGCTTGTAGTAATACTCTCTTTTACATAGAAGCTTAGCTTTAGAAAAGCACGTAAAACTCTACTTAACACCCTAATTCTCATGAATGTTCATTCCACTATGTTTTGGAAAAGGTGTAACGCAAGTGAATTTTAGGTTTGCCTTAAACTTCATTCATCATCAATAATATAAACTACTTGTTCTGTGTGACACATTTAAAGAGGTAATAAAACATGCCCACAAATTTAAATCCATTGTTACCTTCACTTACATCTATGAAACTACCCAGGGGTTTAGACATATATTCAGAAGAACTTTCTTGGGTATTGGCATATGGGACTATTTTTATGAAAATGGAGAAGGTACTTCAAAGGACTTTGACTCTGAAACAACTTACAAACTATTGATCAAAAACTCACAGAGTGAAGTGGAAAACACATTTAGTTTTATCCTGAGGCAAAAAAAAAAAGAACAACAAAACTGACCAAATACAAGTCTGAGCCTTGTAAAATCAAGTCTGAATGAACAGCTAGCTTTTGTGATGTAATTCAAAGAAGAGAATGTCAGGACAGAAAAATATACATTCAAACTGAGAAACATAGGTCATCTGGCCATGTCATCTGTCCAAAATTCCCGTGAAGTAGCAACCATGGTGAAATGAGTATTCAATCAAACATGCCATAACTGTAACAGGAAGGAAGAGCATTTTTCAGTGGTGCATCACACTGTTTAAGCCAAGTCCGAATGCATACTTGATGAACAAGGCAATGACACAACCTTGTTTCTAGGTAAAATCTCTGCAGACAAGAAGGCTGTAAAACAGCAACTGTAGAAGAGATAAACTAGTTTATTTTTCTTTAGCTGATTAATGGAGCACAAATGTTCTATCTTAAATAAAAGAGTCATTGTATTTCCACATTTCCACATTTAATAAGTCAGAGAGAACAAAGTATAGTTACAATACATGACAAAAAAGTGTTCCACTTAGCATGTCTAAATAATAAATGCAGATGCACCATCTGTGTTTGGAATGGAAGACTGCCTACCCACAAATCCGTTTTAAATTGCATTTTTATGTACACATCAGGGAACCAAAAGCAAAAATAATGAACATAGGAAAACTTTCAGATAAATTCTAGAGTCCAGGAAGTCTGTCAGAATATTAAAAAAGGGAGGACAATCATTAACACCTACGATCCTACCATAAATAGATGGGAAAACATATATTTCTGCCTGACTCACACTGTAATTCTACCATGTTATATGTTGTGTTTCCTACATACCTCTGTTTTAGTCCCCCAGCTTCAGTGTTTCCACAGGAAGGCCCTGGAAGCTTCCTGGGTGCAGATGCCTCCTCCTGAGGACACATCTGCTCCTTCCTGTGCTGCCTTCAGCAACCTGATGGGCTGGAGACAGCGGGTTCAGTGGTGAACTCTGTAAAGCACACACACCAGTTTGCCATGTAACATGGCATACATATATTGGCTGATCACAAACAAACTTAAAAAAAACATGCAGTGACTCCATGCTAAAGTCTCTTTTTCCAATTTTCCAATTTTATGTGGGCCTCTCACTTCTACCTAGCTATAAATTTTGGGTCGTGTTCCTTTCAACTAATGTTACATAACTATGCTTTAGGCAATTCTGTCTGAGGTAGTCACCTAGCTTTGATTGTGGCATTGTTAGATATAAATAGGCATTTTTGGGCACAATTATTAATGATATGACTGGGTAGAACAAACTTCCAGAGCAACTTTCAAGTTGCCCTCAAAGTCTCCTGAAAGTATTCACCTCCTCTCTGCCAGCTGCCTGCCTTTCTGAGCGTCTTCAATGTAACTCCTTCTAGCTGAAATTTGCTCGCTGATTTTGATAGCAAGAAGATAATGGAATTTACAGATGAGAAGAATAGGAAAAAACATATTAAGCATTAAGGAAATACATCCAACAAGGCAAAAGGTAGATTAAGGGGAGGAAATATGTTGTTTTAGTGGATCAGATGTGCTCTAATGAGTCAAAACCATGCTGAAAACAGTGGACTCACATGAAAACTGCCATGTTTGTATGTTTATGATGTAACACAGAATCCTCAGGAATTTGTAGAAAAACTAGTGCAGACTTCAGATTTTGGTTTGAAAGACAGATAACACAACGGCTCAGTGCAACACTCAAGCTTAAGTCCAGCCTGCGAGTCAGCAAGCATAAATGAAGAGAGTCCTAAGTTGTCAATAACAATTTTTGGGGGACAATGACCCATTAACTCACATTTCCTGAGTGTTCTTCTATGCAAATCACAGCAAAATAAAATAAGGACCCTAGCTGCAGTATTTCAATATTTGCTTTAAATATCTATTGTTTCACCTAAGGATGCTAATTCCCTGACACTAAAAGGAACCAAGAATCAAGAATTTATCTCTGGAGATAAACATGGATTAATCCCTATACTTAAGCTTTTCCAGTTCACTTCTTGGTTTAACATCCAGGTTCAATACGTCTTTACTGACATATGTAATGATATCACCAAGATTTCACCTATCTGTTTCTAGAACCAGACTTAGAAGAGGCACAGCATTCCTGGATTAGAGCTAATTTGATATTAAGTTGATGTTTAGCGATGTGCTAGCACCCATGTATTTCTCCAGAAGCGGAAGGCGATACCTCTGTGTTGTTTTACACTGCTATGTGGATGTGCCAATGTGATCAAAAGTAGCTAAGGGGATATTTGCAACTTGGAACAGGATTCGGCTTTTAAATTTTGCCTAAGTAGCTAGACATCCAACTCTGGGTTGTTGATTATTTTTAGGGGACTCATTAAAAAAAAACCCTACAGTCCTTGCCTTTTAGATTCTTTGTTGAATTTATCACAACTGGTAACAACAGAAGTGAATGGAGCTCCAAAAATAGAATAATAAAATTTATTAGATTTGAAAGTCCTATAATTAATTATAAATGTTATTTTGAACACATTAAAATTCCAGAACATGATCAATAAAGAGATTATTGCCAATACACATGGTGTATATAGAAGTTATATCCAGCTACTTATCCTGAACATTAATTAAATCTGACTGGGAATTTGCAGATCTGATATTTTAATATCAGAATGTAATCAGAATTTAAAATCACATTTTCCAATTTGGATCAGTTTCTAGATATATTAAATTAAAATTAGAATTAATGTGCAATGGAAAGAACTATAAAATAGTATAGAACTAAAATAGAACGGACCATTTTAATCGCTGAAATTCAATACATTTTTACTATTAGTTTCCAAAAATAACAGATTTTGTGATTTCATCAAAGACAGGAAAAACCTAGAAAAGTTTAAAATAATGAAAAAAAAAATCTTATGATAATAAAAAGTAATTTCCTGTGTAGCTATGTTTCTGATTAAATAAGACATGAGTCAAGAGGTCAATGAAACCATGAATAAATTTCTTAATCTCACTCGCTTTAGTTACTGGTTGCTACAATTCTTACCTGGAATATCCAGAAGGTGTTGTGAGATTCTGTTCATTCATTAAAAGCGTGAATTCTGCTGTGGCAGCTTTCCATGAGCAGTGCTAGAAGTCTATAACTTTATATATATATATATATATATACACATATACATATATATACATATGTGCTCATAGAATTATAACGAACACAAGGAAATCGTATTTTTTCTATATTTGCATAATCATATTTAATAGACTTAAACTGTAATTAGGTAAATTGAGAACTTACTTGTCAATATTTTTAAGTATTACTACTATTAATGTTTCTTTCTATTCTTTAATTAAATTATTGATTTTATTTATAGCAATCAAATATTTAGAAGATACAAGAAATATAGCGTTTTGTACTTCATTGGAGCTAGAATTTCATCCAGACTGTTTTCTTTGGCTTATTTTGATAAGATTAAAACAATATTTCTCCCCCACTTTTCCATTGCCTTTCATTTTCCTCAGATTATTAGATTTTGGGTTCAGGGCTTTTGGTTTTGCTTTGGTTTATTTTGAGTTCTTCTGCAGAAGAACTTTCTGGGAAAAAGAAAAAAAAAAGAGTAAAATAAAACTGAGACTGAAAATAAACACTTCTCAGCTGAACCACCCTCAGCAGACCAGCAAACTCCTCCCTCAAACATTCAGATATATGACTGTACATGAAAATCAGATGGGCATGAGGAAATGATTCCTTTTGCCAAATGCAGTTTTGATCCATATGGCAAGCAGCTGCTGTTCAGATGAGCAAATTTTTGAGAAGCTAATTTGTTAAATCCAAACAGAGGGTCTTGTAGTGAAAGGTAAATACATCATAGCACCTTGCAGTTTTTATTTGCTGTCGTCACCACGGGTAACGCATGGTCTCTTATGACATCTTCTTTCCTTCTTTGAGAGTAGCCTACAAAGGCAGGAGATACCAAATACACAAAATACAGGATCTGAGTGGTTGCCATTGCTGAAACATGCAGTAAATGGGAACACAATTCCTTGTAGTCATAGCAAATCACCACTGACATTTTCAGGAATGTGTGATAATCCAGGACTTGCACAGAGGGCCATTCCAGAAAGATATCTTTCTGTTTTATGATGTTATCACTGCTACTTAGTGCTAACCTGTTTCTGCCTCAATGTAACAAAGGTAAAACCTGCCAATTGATTTTATGGTAATGAGTTGAAAGGGCTATTAAAAAAACCCACCTTTAACAACTTAGAGTATATATGTGAGGTGAGGTCCATGCTGTTTCACTGCCCGCAGCTTTTTCTTTCATTTAAATTGCTAAATTTCTTTCTGAATTGATAGCAATGTTTGCAAATTTCTTAGAAGGCTTTCCTTCCACAGGAGAAGTATCTCATATTTCTTACCATCCACAGGCCACATGAAGGGCCTGTCCAGATGTGTCCAGCAGCACAGGAATTTGTGCATTTTCCTAAGACAGGAGGCATTTAGTTCTACCTTCAAGCTACATCTGAAACCATGACTCCAAGCCAACAGGCTGCACATCTTGTCTCAGAACTCCACTGTTGAGTCTCCTCAGCAACACAGTTTTATGATATGCACTACTTATGTAAATTATATAAACACATGGAGATATCTTTTACAGAGACGGGTTCTCAGGAGGGTATAAATCTGATCACGTCACTGTAGCATATGAAGCAGCATCAGTTGAAAACAGCAACTGTCCTGATTTCTATGTCCTTCTCATATTTTGTCTTGTAATAATATTAGTTTGATGCACGATTTTTCTCATCAACTTAAGATCATTTATAGAGTTCAGCTCTGTCATTATAAAATTAAATAATAACACATTCTTTTATTTCCACAGGTGTGCTGGAAGTATCTGAAGCGGGGAATACACAGACTGGGTGGAAAAGAAATAAGATATTTACTGCCAAATCATCTCTGGAATAAGACCATGAAAACTAAAGGAGGGATTAAAAAGGAAGAAGAATGAGGCCAGATGGTCTGTTGGAAGGCAGTGGAGAAGAAGGCTTATGAGTTTCAGTTTGAGCAAGCCAAAGTTTGAGAAAATGGCTGCTACGTGGACACTTACAGTTAGGTTAGTAATAGTTTCAGTTCATTTTCTTTGTGGTACTTTTTATAAGAAAGACAAGAGGATAAAATTCATCATATTTAATTTTAATGTACATATTTGTCAAAAATATTTAAAAGTCAAGTTAGATGCCTGTTTAGTTTTGCTTACAGGTCTAACTACATGAATTAAGTACTTGAATATGTTCCTTTATCTTTCACTCTCTATCAAGATTTAAATCTGAAGACTAATTTTTAACCTTACATAGACTAACCTTATAAGACTAATTTTTAACCTTACATACAATAGTAATATTTTATGGAGACTTAAATTTAAAAGGTAAACTGACGCTCTGTAAGTGCTTGTAACTATTGTCTGTTGTGAGAGGATGTTTTTCCATGTCTTTTCTTATTACTACTTTCTTAATTACATTTTTGTTTCTCTCAACCTTTTTGTCTTGGTTGGAACCACTCGCTGATGATTAAGGGATTATTTTATATGTTTTCTTTTTGGTCACTTAATTTGTGGCACTGCATCATTTATCTCCTCCATCAAAGTCCCTAAATTTAGCTACTCAAGGTGAAATTGTAGTTCCTGAAGAAATCCAGGAAGCCTAACTTTCTACTTCAAGACTTGTCTTGTTTTCTTTGCCTCAGAGATTTCTCTGACAATTGTTTTCTTCAGAATGGAAATACATCAGGGAAAATCATAAAATATTTATTATTTAAATAGTACTTGACTGTGAATAGAAACCATATGGCTTGAAAATGTTCAAGGTGGGGGGGTTGGTTTTTTTTTTTTTTTGGGGGGGGAAGAGGATTTAATAGTCTATTCAATACAAATTCTAGAAGTTACTTATTTTTAAAAGTCTCAAAAAGTGCTCTTAAATAGAAAACAAGTTTAATCACCTGCATTAAGGGGTCCTGAAATTCATATTCTCAAGAATATTGAACAAAAAAACAAAAAAACAACAAAAAAAAACCCCAAAACATTAATTATAAATGTACAGCATATAACATTATGAGTCCACGTATTTTGAATAAATACTTAAAACAATATTCTTATTTAGAGACTATTTTTGGTTTCCTTTATAAACATTAATTTGGCCTCAAAAAATTTTAGTTAGCTCTTCTGGTTAGTATTCTGTAAAGGAATAAACTATGCAAAAGAGATTATGAGACTGAAAATTGTCATTTTCACATAATCACAGAACCACAGAGAATAGTTGCGGGTGAAAGGGATCTCTGGAGGTCATCTGGTCCAACCCATCTGCTCAAGCTGGGCCACCTAGACAAGGTTTCCCCCGGCTATGTTCAGACAGCTTTTGAATATCTCCAAGGATGGAGACTCCACAAGCTCTCTAGGTAACCCGCGCCAGTGCTCAGTCCCCCTGACGTTAAAAAAAGTATTGGAGTATGGATTTTTCATATATCTTTTTGGATATCTTCTAATCCTATGCAATGGTCTCAGACACTCTGTAGCATCTCAGATTGCACCACTCACCTATGTTGTATGCAACTGAATCAAGTCTTTTGGTGGTACAGTCAACAGAGCAAAAAAACCTAGTCAGCTAACCAAATTTAGTGTTCTCATTCAAGTGATGTGAATCTATACCTCTAGTGATGGTAATGGGATTTTAACACATCTAGTTCATACACAGACATTTATTTCATAGACAACTAAATTTAGATACCTGAATCTTGAGTTGAGTTTCTCTGTAAACAGCAAACTTTCATTATAAAAAATGTTAGCAAAAGTTTGGTTTATTGCATGTTACAAAATAAACATATTACAGTATTTTTTTAAATGACAATAAAAATTACTCTTAAAACATGTGTTTAATTTTTAAATACATACTATATAAATATTTGAGAAACTGGAAAGAAACTAAGTTTTTTGTGCATTTTTGAATGAAATGGAGGGGAAAACTCCCATGGAATATATGACTTGCATATAATTCCTACAATCAGATATTGCCCAATTAATGAAACACTTGTCTCCTTCACTTCAGTTAGCATTAATTCCACTACAGGTACAAATCACATTCCCTTCTTCCCTCAGCTCCTGGTTTGCACAAAATAACACCCAGAAAATTGGATCAGATCAGAGCAATTGTCCAACCCTGCTCCTTAATCTGAATTACCAGGAATCACGGTTTGACTCGCATTGCATTCACGCCTACAGATCAGTTCAGACACAACCTGTGAGACTGCTATAGTCATTCACTGTAACCTGCCAATACTGTAAAGAGAAGGGGGAGAGAAGAAATAAGATATAAATGCCATTCATCAACATATGGCACAGAAAAGCTGTGCTAGCTCATGATAAGACAGTACCTACTATGGGTAGGTCTAGTACATCTTTCTCAGAAGTACAGGAAGCAGAAAGTAAAACTGAAATGTAGAACGTGGTTCTCAAATGTACATTTTTCAGTATTTGGGCAATCAGATGTCAAGCTGCTCAGCTACCTATTGCCTCATTGTCGGTCTTGTTGGGTTTTTGTTTTGAATAACAGGATTTTTTTACTGTAAAACCTTTGCAGCCTTCTAAGTAATAATTCTTCCTTGCAGAGTTTCCAACATGGGGTCAATGGCTCCAAAACACTTTTTATTTTGCTAGTTTGTACAGTTTAAATTCTTGTCCTCTTCTTTAGTAATTTCATCTTTTTTAGGCATTTTACATTTGAATTCTTTCTTCATTTCAGTGCTACCAAAGATGGTGACCTGAATGCATGGTTATTTTAATTTATTCTCCATTAATACTACTTAATACTGCAGGAAGATTAAAAGAAACATATAGATTTCACCAAGATTCATCATGCATAAATAATAAACAATTTACTTATATATATTTGCTGTGGATTTTTTCTTTTTCCTAAAGGGTAAAAATAATCTAGTTTCCATCTTCAAATAGTCTATGTGATTTTTTCATGTCAAAAACTTATTAAGGAATGACAACGCAAAGGACATAATTGCCTTGAGAAATGTGACACACACAATGAAGAAATAGCATATCCTGGCAGCACCCATTTCAGTGTGAAGAAAATGTGGTTGAAGAAAGGGCATCACTCTATGAAATTCATCATTATAGGAACTTTGAGAAAGTCTGTGTTCTTAAAGTTCTTAAGAAGTCACATGTGAATACCTTTCAATATAGGAATGGTGAAAAAATTAAAATATTAAAAAATATATATAAAAAAATCCAGAAAGATAATTAACTCTTCACCTTATGATTGTAACATTGGAAAGACTTTCAAGATTGTTTTTCGTCTGATGCTTGGAAATCTTTATGTTCTTAGTGTTTTGTTTTCATGCTATAAGAGGCTCATTCCCAATTTCTTGCGCTTGAAATGCTGCATATCTTAAAACATTTTTCTGCCATCTTGTTATTAGTAGAGATCTATTATACCAGGACAAATGGACTGAATTCTTTCAAGCAGTGTCCACAGAAAATAAAATTTAGGTACCTGATCTTTTTCTGCTTCTGCATCGATGAGTGATAAGCCGTAGGATAATTCTCTGTTATGAGATCCACATGTAAGTCTAGGCACATTCTGCTGTTGAATTTCATTTTATTCCTAGCACTTCAGCTCTCTAAGTCATCATCTTAAAATGACAATGTTTATATTTAACCTGCTTGATGTTAAGAGTTCTCCTAACCCCACCTCAGGGCAAGATCCAGGCACACAGCAGCCTCCCCTCTGCCAAGCTTTAATTTACAGAAGAAAGGTACTCAGTTATCTGGACCAGAAATGAACTGTGATATTTTCCAGGTAGGTCATCAACATAAACAATGCAAGAACTGGGACTTTTGGTAGCTATGTAGTATAATGTGACATCTAGTCTAAATAAACCCGACATCTCCTAACACAGTATCATTAACAAGCTCTATGAAATCATTTAGACTACATTTTATTCTGACGCCACTGATTAGAAATACTAAATCACATGAGCTATAAATAATTGCACTGTCTCTACTCTTCTAGTGATGTTCATGACCATCTATTGTTATGTTGCCTTCTCAAACTGATAATTTAGTTAATTGCAATAAAATTAATAGTTTTCCACATGACATAATATCAAATGGTCTTTGGATATATGTATTGTCTAGAAACCAATGATACCAAAGGTTCCTGCTGGCATGGCATGATTAACTTTGATAAACTCTGTGTATTATGTCATTTTCTGTTTATTGTGAAATCTTCAATTACTCTTTCCTCCAGGTGTTCCATATTAAAAAAGGTTAAACAATTGCTCCTCAGCCACCAAAGATCTCATTTTTCTTCTTTTAGATACAAATTCTGCATTGTATATCTTCTAGCTATTATATAAAAGACAATCTTAACTTGATAAATTTTTGATTATTTCTTACTATAATACATTTCTTACTATAATACATTTCATGAGTCATTTTTCTTAAGGGTCTGAAATAATGCTTACTAGCCCTCCCAAATTTACTATATAACTTCACAACACACGAACTCAGGCACAGCCCAAAGACCTCCTACTCATCAATGGAGAGACAGGGATTTTCAAACACCAGTTTAGGGAGTTTGGAAGGCTGTTTATAGAGGTGCTATTTTTTTCCTATTGATTTTAAAGGAGCGTGGGAAAACCAGGCTTCTGATTGCTTTTGCTTAAGTGCTTAACAGCGAGGAAACTCTGCCAGGTCACTGAGTGCACCCAGGGGGCCCAATGTCCCTGCCTGCCCCAGGGCTCCCTCTGCCCTACCCACGGCCCAGGGCCACGTTCCAGCCCAGGGGCATCAATGCCTGCCCCAGTTTGTGGGACACCATCCCCAGCCCTGCCACAGCCCCATCCTGCCTGTCATGGGCCCTGCTGAGCTGGGCCCCCCACCTTGCTGATGAACCAGCCTAGCCTCCACCCAGCCCTGTCCCCATGGCCCTGCCTGGCCATCCTAGGCTGGGTCTGACCCTGGTTCCCCTTGCTGCCCTGGATCCTGACCCCCACCCAGGGGACAAAGTCCTGGCCCAGCCTCGGCCTGTCATCATCCACGGGGAGGTGCCCAAAGCCTGGGACTGGGACTGTCTCAGCTGCTGCCCTGACCTGGCTGCCCTTGCTGGATGAGCTGGCCCTGGCTGCCAGGCCTGGCCCTGTGGCCCCCAGGAGCCCCTGACACCCCATCCCAGGCCCAGGGAACCACCGGCCCTGGTCCATATGGTGCCCTGACTGACTCTGGATTTCGGCTTTACTTCCATTGTATATGTCACACTTTCTTTTCTATCTGTCTCCTCATTCCAATGGTTACTCTGTTGTATGTCAGGGTTTGGTGCCACGTTAGATTGTCTTTATCTCTGCTCGTCACTGAACAGAATTCAGACTTTCAAGTTTTTGACTTTATTAGAAGAGTCTTTTGCCCACTTGTTTTATTTTTGTTTCCCAGCTTGACTTTTAGAATTTGTCACTTTGTACTTGCACTTTCTGACCTTCAAATTATAGCTTCCTTTAATGATCAGTCCTTTTTCCATTCCAAATAGGCTCCCTGTTTACTTCTAATTTCCTTTTTATGAGATGGTTGTTTATCCAGTTAGGCCTTTAAAAAGCTTTCTTAAAAGTTATTTTCTCTCTGGATGAGATGTGAGGCCCAGATAATTTTTGGACGTTTGACTTAGATAAATTCCATCTTTGTTCCCCATTGAAGTTTTCGAGCTCTTAGTCCAGTTAACTTCATTAATTAATTTTCTTAATTGTCAAAGTTTGTGTTTTGGAAACAAAAAAGAAAACAAATCCTTAGCTCTTGACCCATCCTGCTGAAGTCATTCAGAAGGGAATCAGCCCTGTTTGCACAATGCATTTTCAAAGTGATTTATACTAGTCCAGTCAAAATGCAAGCCTTTCTGTTGATACTGAGTTTAATTGGGCACAGTAATGACTAAAGGCTTTTAAAGGTCACTGCATCCAGATGTTCAGCTATTAGTCACCATCACCCAAAAAACTTTCTACAGTAAATAAAGATAAAATAAAGAAACACTGCAACCTTCAACAAAATGAGTGTGTGGGACTGGTAGGATTATATACTTCTGCTTTCTGGTCAGCTATCTTCAGTTTCCTCAGAACACAAAATCTTACTGAAAATAAATTTTACCCTGTAAGAAAGAGCTATCCTTTGTTTTGTTCAGGCAAGTAGGCTTTAATTTCATGAACAACAGAATTACAGTTTGAAACGTACAATCTTTCTAATAATTCCAATATTTTACACATTGAATAATCAGGGACTTTCTTTTTGATCATACAATGTGTGTAAACTCTTGCTTCTAATAGTTTAAGCAACTTACAACTGCTTCCTCAGTGCAGTTTAGAAACTAACATGTAAAACTTGTTTTTAGGTTTCAGAAATTCATACTATTGGAATCAAGGTTTGTGCTCATTACCCTTGGCATAATAACAGCTAATTTACTGATCTTTTAAAATACTTTTTTTTTTTTTTTTACAGAATTTGAATAATTTATTTCCAGGAAACAATTTTATCAACTGGCTGCCTCCAATAATATTTCGTGCTGTTACATATTATTTTCATATGTTAAACTAAAATAATTTTTCTTTTTTTTTTGCTACTTTCTTCCTAAAGATGCATATAGGCCTTATAGATTTCTGTAAGTCTGTGTTTCAGCTTCTGATATTAGTCAGAGTTTGAATAAATGCAAAGAAATTTTCACCACTTAGTAACTAGTGAAGGATTTAGTTTCATTATTTGAGATATAAAAAAAAAAAGACATTGAAGTTGTTTTAATTTTATGAGATTTTAAAATTATTTTAAAAGTCAGTGCTCAGCTTTCTCTCCTAGACATAAATTGGTGACATTTACTCATCCAGAGTGAATGGAAACAACTAGGAATTGAAACCAATACTAAACAAACATTCATTATTGAATTCCATTCAAACGTTTTTCATATGTAATGAGAATTCACATAATCAAGGCAACATTTCTTAGATACTTCTGTTTATCATGTTAAAGCTCTGAGAAATCTCTAACTTTAATCAGATATATACCATGGAACATTCCTAAACTGAAGAAGGAAAGCAGGACTATTGAATCTTCCTTCCAGTCCATCTTTACCATGTTCCACCAAAAGGCTGTGCTCCTTGTTTATCAGCACTCTGCTTCCCTAGTGAGATAAACAGCATTCTTTAAAAGATATATTGCCAGACTTTACAGTAGAATTCATTTGCTGGAGTGATAAATCTAGAGCTAAGCTAGAATACAGTCTCATTTAATCTGAGAACATTGTCACAATTTATGTAATGGGCTGCTCTAAAGGTTAATAAGAAAACATCCTATCTCTTTTTTCAAATGTCAGCCAAATATTTTATGGATTTCTCTGTATCCCCTCTTGTAGCCTCTTTAGTTAAATTAGCGCAGCTGTCTGAGAGATCAGATTTAAGGCTTTTCAATGTTCCCTTGATCTGAGAACAGATGCCTCAGGAGTATTGCCAGGCAAAAGGTAAAGTGGCCTAGTGCAGCATATCTTCTAAGCACATTATATACACAGAATTGATAGGTAGGTAAGGATACACTCTGACTATTAAGAGACCTTTAAAATCCTAGAAACAATCTTACACTGTCCAAAAGGATATCCAGCTAAAATACACTGGGCCAGCACTGTCCTTTATTTATAGAAACATCTGATAGATTTTTTGTTGCTTAAAAGTCCAGTAAAAAATTAGCTTAATAGAATGACTCAAATTTAGCTTTGATATTGAATGACAGTAAGTGTACTTTATAAAAGAGCAATTTGAATCTCTGAAGAGCTCAGATGAAAACATGACATCTAGGCATACAGCAAGGAAGAAGTCTTCTTCATATTCTTGATATTTTATCTATGCTAGCCATTGAAAGCAATTTTTCCAAAATTACTCTTGCAGCCTAAAATGGAATCCAGTGTTGTGCTTTGGGCATGAAGATCAGAGGTTGTCTGTCTTCTGCACCTCCACAAGTCAAACCCTTCAGCCACAGACAACTTCACCAACCCCTTTGAAAACAACCGACCACTGAAGTAAGGGAGCACAAATGTTCTTACCTTGTGCTTCCTTCCCGTAAAGGGCAGCTGTAGACTAGGTAGGCTCCTTGGCTCAGGGAACAATTCACCTGAGTAGGAAATCTGGGCCTCTGACTGTCCAGCCACTGGTGTCGATGCACCAAGTGAAATGAAATACCTGTAATGTGAGCGCTGCTGACATCCATTCCTGCAGGGGAAAAAAAAGGAAATCTGTCCTCAAATCTCTGACCATTAGGCAGAAGACGAGCAACAGAATTTTCAAAGAAAAGAGTGATCCTTGTCATATTCCTCCAAAGAACAGCTCTTGAACCATAATTATTCTCAAAACCTTCTACCATACAAGGACCTTCCATATATGGACCAACAATGTTGGTTCTGCTCTAGTCCCTAAAGGGAGTAATCAGATAAATACTTCCTGTACCTAATCTTATTATGGAAAATACATAAACATAGATGGGACAGGTATAAATGCCAAATAAAGTTCCATATTTTGTATGGTAATAAGCCCTGTCATGGCCAATTTTTGTTTTGAAAACACCTGAAGAAATGGGCTATTGGAAAGACTGTAATAGCTAAACGATATATTCCATCTTTGAACTGATAGAACCATATTTTTTCTTTTAATATGTCACAGCTGTAGAACAGAATAATATTTAAATCTTATTGGGGTTTTCAAAGGTTCTAAAGTTTATTGAGCACGTTTGTTAATTTTCACCTGAGCAGAGTGACTCAAGGACCAGCAGACTCTATGAATTAAAAAAATTATACAGTGCTTGTGTTTCAGTTTTTATATTGCAATAATTTCCATGTCTGAATCAAAATCAAGGATGTCATTTTTAAGGATGACAAACAGTAGAAGTATTTTATAAATAATTGTCATAGTGTGGTCAATCATAGGCACGAAATGTGTTTTACACAAACGTCATTGTGAGCTGATCAGTACCACACCATTGGAGTAGAGACACGGTGTATCTTACATACACTGAGGCACCTAAAAAGTGCCACAGATAAAGTAGTTAAAAGTGTCATCCTATAGTGCTGCAAGTGTTATCCACCAAAATAAATGGAACCTACTTTACTAGAAATTGTCATCAGTTTCTCATTTGTACAGTAAAATTAGCAACTCTAGCATTGTTGGGAACAGGGAGGAGAAAACACATCATGGTTTGAAGTTTTCTGAGCTTTAAAAATGTTTTTTCAAACACTTGGTCTTTTACTACATTAGCTTAAGCATTGTGAAACACCCCATCCACCCTTGTAATTAGCTACTGTTTATTTGTTTTTATGGAGTTTAAATTAAAACCATGATTTTTCCTACCTAAAGGGAAGCCAGGGTTGAGCAAACATCAAGAAAATCTTAAAAGAGAAACTTCTGTATGATGTTGCTTGTTTTTTCCTATAAAATATAAAGGGTGAAATCCTAGCCTATTGAAGTCATTGGGAGATTTGTAATTGACTTTGAAGGGCCGAGATTTCACCCTTAAGAAACAAGGCTAAATTTCCCAAAAGCAGTCTCTGATTTGGAGTTGCTTGTATGTGCCTGCTTGATTCTTTGACTGTGCTGAGCTTTAAAGTTCTAGAACTCAGAGCTGCTGATGCTCAGCAACTCTAAAATAAGCTCTCACTTGTCTTAATTTGGATGCTTAAATCATCACTGCACCAGGAATTAAAAGCTGCCTTCGGAAATTTTTAGCCTACTTCTTTAAAAAGAGTTTCAAAAAAATATACTGTGCGTATCAGAAACTTTGTTATTGTTATTAAAATAAACTGTGTGGAAGAAATTAAGAGCAGAAGTGAAAACTGGCAAGAGATATGATCATGAAAATAGTGTTTTTTCAGTGTTGCCGTGGTTTTTGTAATCCTGCTTCACTGGACACGTTGAAAGAGGGGAAAAGAGCTAGTGGGATACTTCCATCAGACTCTATTAAGAGATAAGAGGAGTCTGAAACTACAGAAAAAAGAAGTGACACATTTACAGCACTTGTAAAGGAAAGGAAGAGAGAATGGATTTGTTTAAAGGGCACATTTAAATTTGGACTGGCAGTTTCATACTGTTTAAACAATTTATTCATCACAAATTGTAGTTTTTTGTTCTTGAACTCATGTGCTTACAATGTTACTATCAATCATTAGCAACAGAAACCTATAAGAAGAATTATATGCAACTGGAAATAAAAAATCCTTAGACAGAATGATTTGAATTCTTGAAGATGTTTCATGAAAGGTACAAAATTATCTCTGCTTTGCTGTCTCCAGTGCATGTTACAAGTTTTTTCTTATGTGTCCTTTTTTGCAATCACAGGGCATGGCAGAGGAGAAAAGGGGAGAAATTTCTAAGAAGAAACAAAAAAGAAAAAATGTTCATAGTCCAACTGACTTACTGGAATTGGTTTCAATGAAGAAATTTAACATATCTCCATATTGGTGGAAACAGAAGATGACCAGGGCTGTTTGAATATGTTTTTCTTCCTCTGGAAGTATGGAGTATTTAGGAAAACAAGAAGTAATTAATGTGGCTTCTCATTATATTTGACTATATCAAATACCTACAGAGAAATCTGAAACACCCATGAGGGTATTGCACACTTCATCCAAAACCCAACTCCTTCCTTTTTGCTACATCAAAAAAAAAAGCCAAAGGCCATACTAGGATAGGTCGCCTACCAGGCCAGAATAGTTATAGGGCACCACATCCTACATCCATGGGAAAACAAAGATTAATGTGGTTACCATCACCTTTGACTCCTTCCCTATAACTTTACACAGCTGAGGTGTAAACGCAAGTCCAGAGCAAGGTTTAAACTCGTGTCTTCAGCAACTTAACAGATGGAACTGCTCACTCTGCCTCCAGGCCTTTACTCCAATGTCTATTCTATACTCCAAATGCAAAGAAAGGATGTTTCTGGCAAACAAAATGAGATGATTTGATGGTCTGTCAGAGATAGAACAATTTTAGGAGGCAAAATACATGTACTGGGGACAACCTGACTCAATGGGTGATTCTCCTTCTAACATACTAAGTGGACCAGAAACATTGTTCTGGGGAAAAAAAAATGCTGAAGCTGATGACTCTTTTCTTAAACACAGTGTAGCAAGTAATCAGCTCCAAAATTATCAGTTATGATGTTCACACGCTCATCTTGGTTTAATGGAACATCCTCCTCCTGGATACAATTTCCCACCTCTTTCAATATAATTGTTCTGAGCTCCAAAAGGCAAAATTTTATGGTCAATACAAGTAAGGTCTTGCTTAGAATGAAAATGCATATACATATGATTTTGTCCCCGTATTAAAATACATATATATCTATATATCTCTCCACATCTTTTGCCTTTCTTTAAAAAAAAAGCTCAGCCCAAGAAATAGCTGAGCTTTCAAAGTTTCAACATGGCCTTGTTCCAGACAAAACCAGATAAATTATTTGAAAACTGCCTGTTAAGACTGAGGTTCTCTTTTCTTAATATTATTAACTTGTTTAGGACTTTATTCTGTTTCCAGTTCATTTTACACTGTGTTAGATATACTTGTGCAGAGTGAAATTAAACTGGGAGAAAGTAAACCAGTGTGTTTTCAGCAAACTTTGGAAGTGAATAGTAATATTAAGTCTAAATTAATTCATCACTAAGACACATATTTCACTAATACATAGACAATGAACATGCTTATTATTAAAACTTTTTGGGGGGTAATGTCCATTTTTACACAATATAATAAGTAAGAAACAGTTTGAGATTTCTTTATCTTAAAAATCTTTCATAGATGTTATGTACAACTGCAGTTTCTAAAACTAAATTCTAACTTATTTTCCCCTGAAAATATATACATTTTTCAAAAGAGGTAGTAATATTTATGTTAGAGGAAGAAAATTCCAACAAGAGCAAGCAATAATGAATATTGAAAAATGTTTTCCGGTGTATAATACAGGAAGATGTAGACCTCATATATAATTGAAAAATCTGTAAAACCCATAATCTGTACAGTCAAATATATGCAGACAGTGCATGATCTTGTGCTTAAGAGAAGTGTTATGTAGGATCATTAAAAATGTCTGCAAATGGAAACTCAACCAAGTTGGACCTAACCACATTACACACTCTGATATATTGATGTCAGAAAGACCAAAACTACAACAATAAATCCTCTGTATTACTGGAAACCCATGATGAAAATTAAATTAGAGTAAGAATACACAAACACACAAATAATAATTACTATTCATATATATCAGAAGTAGTAAAGGCAAAAATATTCTGTTACATAGAGAACTTTTTAATAGCAAAAAAAAAGAAAAAAAAAGAGCTTGCAAGGCAACTGTCAAAAGCTTATATTTACTGACTTATTATATATATTCTGATTGTTGTACATGTATGTTTGTATCTCTACATTTTATTACAGAATTTTCAAAAGAGCAAAAGGAAAATAGGTAGTAATATTCAAATCACACTGACTGTCCCTTTGAGTCCTTTGAGAACCCGAAGGAAAATGTGCAGGCTGCTACCCTCATTAGCCTGCTAATTAGTCTTGTTGAAGACAGACAGGAATGCTAAGTTGTACTGGTTTTCCATAAAGGTATGAGAAAATGACATATTTGTGACTACTTTCACATTGCCAGAAAGTGTTTTTCCAACTCAGTTATCACACTGATTCACCAAACAAAAAAGTGTGTCAGCAGTTCAAGTCCCAAAAGAGACATGTTATGCTTGAATTTTTTTAACAGCTTTGTTCCAAAATCCAAACAACTGGACCAGATTCAGGTCTCCATTATACTGTGAAATATTTAATCAAGGAGAACCATGGATTCAGTAAGGCATTCTCAAGCAGATAACAGACCAAACATCTCTGCTTTACTAATTAATACATACATGTTGAATCTTAAGGAAAACTATGATGACTTTGAGGAAGAATAACATTTCCAAATGGATAAACAAAGAGGCACTAAAATTTGTATCAACATTGTGCAAGAGTGGAGGAAACCATAATTAAGTTTTTTTCCATAACTGGAGTTGGCTGGAGCTGGAAAATGAGTTATTTTGAAGATAAACTGTGGACAGCATTTCAATTTTATCTTACTCTCATATTTATAAAAACATAGGTAGGTGGATATTCTCCTGTGCCCACTACCTATGTCATTAGTCACATTTGTAATTGCATTATTAAAAAATAAAATGAAATAATTCACTGTGTCAAGAATCATTGTGAAGACTGCATCTTTACTTTTGGTCTCTCTTTTCAAAATCAGGGTTTAAATTAATGTTCTTATAGCATCAAATAAACAGCATTTACAAAATCAATTGATCAGTAAAGGAAACAATACTTAAACCAAGATTACAATTGCACCAAAAAGAGACTTTTTTTCTGGGCATGCTTTTTAAATCTGTTTATGTCTGTTAAAAAAAAATCGAAATACTAGGACTATGTTCGCAGTTAGAGTTATGTAGAAATAGTGGTGCCCCACATACTTTTAAGTGCACGATTTCACTACATTTCGAGAATACAGACTTTTTTTATGCAGTGTGGTCAAAAAGCAGTCTACAGTTAAATAATATTAATTAGTAGAATTATTGGACAGACATTCTGAGCAGCATAGGAGTTTATATTTGCTTTGAAAGCCAACCGTTCTAATAAACATTGCATTCTGGCCTGTCAGTAAATTTCCACTCTAGACTTTGTTTCACAACCCAAAAATTCTTCTTAGGCAAGATATTTGCTTAAACACATCTGTATGGTTTGATCTAAAATTAACCACAGTAATGTGTTATGAAAGCTGTGACAATGTGGCACATTAGCTGTGTGTGCTTTGTTCATAGGTGACACTGCTTGAGTGTGGCAGCATTCTTCACGGCCCCAGAAAAGCCACAGTTGTGACATTTCTGAGTGAAACTCATGTAATATTTTAGCTGCTCTGATTATTTTTCTCTTTTCAGTGTTTGTGCCACTAGTTTGTTGTAAGAACACAGACTAGTAGAAATCATAAAAACAGATAGAGAACTAGTAAAAAGCCACCCACTTCCAAATAAAACCCAAATCAACAGAGAAATAAAAGTAATAGGATTCAGTGTGCCCTTTTACCCTTTAATTTTCCCCATGAAATGATATCATGTGACTCATCTCCCTAAGTGACACTCCTGATGTCAGATGAGAATGTTCAGTCATTTTTTTTTTTTTTAAGAGGAGCAACAAAGAAAAAGGGTCACACATTTCATTTTTAAATTTGCAAAGTACTGCAGAGCTGATCCAAACAAAGCAATAAAGAAGTGCAATAAGCCATCAATACAAGTACAGGCTTCCATCACTGTGTGATGGGATCACACTTGTCAATGATACAATGTTCTACCCAGACCTCGAAGTCAGACATCACGATCCTAGAGACAGTGCAAATCCAGATTGAGTGACAGTGCCTGCTTTACAAGGTTTACACTCTGTACATTCATGAAAGAAAGGAGGCAGAGATTGCACAGCTGGTAGTAACAACAGCACACCAAGAAGAGAAACTGGCTTTGTGAGCACCAGATTAATGCCACATTAACTGTTTCACTTTGCTCTTGTTAAGCTACTATGCTCTAGATGCTGTAAGCTTATTTTCACATAGTAATACCATTGAACTCCAGATATAAGACTTTGGACATTAATCAAAAGTGCTTCCCAATACCATCTAGCCCTTATGCCACGTTCCATATTTTCATATAAAATTTGGTTCTATAAAAAGCAATAACCTGACTATTAAGTGAAACAAGTACTCTGTGTACTTCTTCACTAACTATCTGCCTGTTCAAAGCAGTTAACAGTCAGTACTCAATGTTTGCTGAAGAACAAAATAAGACTACTAAATTCATATTGCTCTCCTCTGGGTTCTTTCTTTGTGTTTTGTTTGGTTTTGTTTTTGTTTTGTTTTGTTTTGTTTTGTTGTTGTTTTGGGGGGGTTTGTTTGTTTGTTTGGTTTGTTTTGTTTTGTTTTAATTTTTTATTTGTTTATTTCTGTTTTCTGGCATAGAGTGCATAAGGCATCAATATTTTCAGGCTGAGTCACCATTACAAGAAATCCTTTCAAGGATTTTCAAATACTAAAGGAAGAAGTATTTGAAATCTGTTAGGCCTGGGAAAGATCTTCCACATGATTAATTATTAAATGTAGACCAGAGATACAGCAAAACTGACACTAAAACTCAATTGGGTTGGATACAACTGTTTTATGAAAAGAATCTTCATCCAAGATTTTCAGGTGCCGTTTCTTCATGCCCAGAGTTCTCTCTGTCCCTACTTTATGGATACAGATTATTTGCGTGGTAGTGGAGGATGACAGAGGCACCTAACCCTGCATGTGCTAAAAATTAACTCAGATAAAGTCTTGAAAAGTCAGATGAGGTCAGGCTGACTTATTAGTCCTTGACTTATAAGACCAGGAGATGAAATAGCAAAAAAGAAAGGCCACTTGTCATTTTGCTCCTTTCACTCTTCTAAGGATGACTGAAACACAGTTTTCTCTTTACAGAAAAGTTGTTAATTTCTCTCAGGTGTATTCCTGGCTTTCTTTTAAAGAATACAGAGAAACAAGGTTTCAATTTCTGTGCATCAAGATTGCATGTTTTTCATTCTCTAATTTTTCCTTTCCCAGAGTGTTCACTTTAGTGTGTCTTCAAGAGCTTCATGGAATCACCATGAGTATGATGCTCTCTCTTTTCCATCTGCTAAACCAGCTGCTTCATTCTTCCTCCCTCCTCATTCTGTTGTTTCTCCTTTGTCACCATCCCTGAGTGACTATTCTCATTTTGCCTCCTTACTTCATTAATTCCTTTTACTTTTCACTTACTTTCCAGAACAAATGACTTTAGGTGACTTTGCAGAAGAATATAGCTACATATTCCAGTGAACCAAAGAGGAACATATAACTTCCTGAAGTCCATCCAGCAGATCAATAGAAAAATTAAAACCCATAGTCTAACCAGTGTGAGATTTAGATTACCTGTTTTCAGCAAAGATGAAATACCATAAGAAAGGACAGAGGAATGCTTACAGCTTTCAAACACTGACCTGTTGTCCTGCTGGTGGCATTATCCTGTAAAAAGATCCTTGTTCAAGGCCTGTTTTAAAATTTGCAATTTGCTCTTCTCTAACTAATTTAGGAGTCTCAAGCTTATCATTACTTGTAAATTTACAGCTGTTCCATCCATCATCAACTTGCTAATAGGCAGTTGTGCAACTCTCAGGAGTCTGCCGTAAGACATAAGAGCAGTAGGTAGCTGCTACAGCTGGAATCCCATTCCACCTCAGGAGCTGCTTAACAGCATTCTCAGATGTGTAAATGATCCATTAGTAACCCCAGGGAATTGCTACAAGCATAAAAAGCTACCATCGCGGAATGAGATGAACCTTTCACATGGTGATGAGAAACTGCTGGAACAGAGAATCCCTGTACACCAAATCAGTAGTGCACAGGTCAGGAGAAGAAAATTTGCAAACAAATATCAAAGATAATGATGAAAAGCCACTGAAATTTGGTGAAGGTCTGTTCTCCTGCTTGAGATGTTTTATGGGACCTGTCTTGTCTCTATCTTTTCTTCTAAATCTTAGTGTGCTTATAACATCTCTGTTGTTTTCACCACAGAATAACTATTCAGTCCAGCACATTAGCCATGGTAGCTTCCCTCCGACTTACTTTTTCTGGCCTGGCCCAAAGCCTATTTGATCTTCCTGTTGTCTTTAATGCATTTAGTCATTTCCCTTCTTCTTGGCAGCAAGTTTCCCTCTGGCGCCCATGATTGTTCTTTACTGCTCATTTCTCTAGCTGCTCCATCAGCAGCCCCACTGGCACCTCTGTTTCCTCATTATCAGCCATTACATCATGACTCCCTCTTTTCCATGTTTAGTTCCTTATTTATTTATAAGGATTTTTTGTTTGCAATGCTTAGACTAACTACTTGGAATTTACACTTCTATACTCCAGTACTTTTATAGTTACAATCTTACTATGCTGTTCTCATCTAGAATATCTCATCTAGAATAAGTTGTCTGCTATGTCCAGTATGATCAAGGCAAATTGTCTACACTGCTTCCTTTAATAATCACAACTAACCATGCTCTCATATTGTTTGACCCCCATATAAATGTAGCTTAAAATCATTTAAGACCTTTTTCTAAATCCAGCATCATCCATGCTGGAGAAAATTCAGGCCTGCCTTTCTCCACAGCACTCTGAGCCATTCTCTCTCTTAATGCACATCTTGATAAGCCCTATAAAGTTTCTTCAGTAACCATTTCCTTTGCAGATGCATCCATCATATCTTTCCAGCATCTATTCCTACTTTCCAGTCCACTCCTCAAACAGCCATTACCAGTCTTTCCTTCAAAGTGTATTAATATATTCCCTGTTGATTTCTTACCAGTCTTTATATTTTTTCACCCCTATTCACTGTCCCTGTGCTTGTTCCTTGAGTTCATAAACATAATGTTGGCAAACCAGACTAACCTCCTCACTTCATGCAATCACTTTTAAAATTCTCACCCACAAAGAAAAACAAACAAACAAAATGACAAAAGAAAAAAAATATGAAAGAAAAAAGACGGCAAGAAATTGTGAAGGAAAAATAAGAAAAATCCAGGACCATCTTGGTAAGTTCTTCTTCTGGGTAACTGTATGATCTCACTGTCATGATTTCCTCTTCCCTCATGAGTTTCTGGCTTGTGATACATTGAGTGTAAATGACATATTCTTCAAATAATTTTTTTGTAGGAATGCTAGCAAATTCCTGGCCACACAACAGATAAGAATAATAACGGCATTTTTTTGTGTTTTTGACATAAAAATACAAACTTCTTTCTAGACACTCAAGAGAAAGTTCAAAATAAATTGGTTGAATCTTTGACTGAAGTTGCATCTCTGCTATGTAGTAGGGATTCCTTCACAGATCCATCTTTAACATCTGTAAATTATGATGGACAGTCATTAGAGGGAGAAGAATCAAAATTAAAAAAAAAAAAAAATAAAGAAGAAGAAAGAAACTCACTGTTATTTGAAAAGACACATAGTCAGATCATATCACTTGATCTTGTCTGGTTGTTATTCTGGATGGCTGCAATACCCAAGACTGCACTTTCACTTCCTAAACATTCTTCCAGGGGCAGAACGCTGTTGATGACTCAACGTCACCTTCAGAAACTACAACTATTGTTCTCTGAGGAGTTCAGTTCCTGTTCTTTTTCTTTTGGTTAGATAACTGTAATGTATTTTTATTCTCTAACAGATTCAACAGCAATGTTAGCAAATGTTGCTTGTCAAGCATGAAGAGTATATGTCTTTTATAAAATAAGAGATTTCTGCAATCTAGATTGTTTAAAGTGCCATTGTTTTACATGCACCCACTTATTTTGTTGCTCATCTCTTTTTTTGTTTTTATGGTGTGCATAAATTACAGAGGCTGCTTTACCACACGGTAAGAATACCAGGTGCTCAGAAATCTAGGTGTGATTGATTTGAGTAGATGTTGATGACTGCATCTGAACAAGTTATCAAGGCCCCCATTACAGTCAACGGAAAGTGGCAGTTGTGTCAGAATCACTGTTCAGTGTAAGTTGAATATCTAAAATGGATCAATGTGCCCTTCTTCCTGAATTTAGAAAAGAAGCCAGAAGTTATTATTTCTCATGTAGACAGCTACACTATAGCCATCTAACATTTACAAATAAAAAAACTTATATTTTAATTTAGCCTATTATTGACATTGTAGGCCTAACTGTTCACTAGCAACAACTATACAGATAAAGATGACTTACTTCCTCTAATACTTCATTTTCTGCATAAAAATATTTCAAGAAAACCAAATGACTGATAAAAAGAAAGAGGGCCAACCATGGTTTAGCTTCTCTCTGCCCCAAAATTCGCCTGGTGACTATGAGAGAAAATGTAACGAACCTGTGCAGGACTGTCCAAAAGCCACTAACAAGCAGTGATACAAGTCTTTACTGAATCAGAGGACTATGGTAAGAGCTAGATGTTCCTGTTTTCCTTTTCTTTAACAAAAAATGCCTTTCTGCTTCAGATCTCAGAAATACACGCTACTCAGGAAGGCTTTTCTTTCTCCTGTGTCATCTGTAAGTAATCGTCAAAGATGAATTCCCAATAGCCATGTAAGTATGAATGGCAGATGACAGACTCATATGAATTACACTCTATAGGTTCACCCAATACTTACATTAGCTCTGAAACTGACAGAAAAAAAAAAGAAAAAAATGTTTGTAGAAGACAGGACACATTTGTTTTTTAGGGCAGTGGTTTAGTGCTAGAGTTAGGTTATGATTGGACTTGGTGATCTTAAGGGTCTCTTCATACCACAGAATCACAGAATATCAGGATTGGAAAGGACCTTGAAATGTCATCTAGTCCAATCCCCCTGCCGGAGCAGGAACACCTAGATGAGGTTACACAGGAAGGCGTCCAGGCGGGTTTTGAATGTCTCCAGAGTAGGAGACTCCACAACCCCCCTGGGCAGCCTGTTCCAGTGTCTGTTACCCTCACTGAGAAGAAGTTTCTTCTCAAATTTAAGTGGAACCTCTTGTGTTCCAGTTTGAACCCATTACCCCTTGTCCTATCATTGGTTGTCACTGAGAAGAGCCTGCCTCCATCCTCATGACACTCACCCTTTATATATTTGTAGACATTAATGAGGTCACCCCTCAGTCTCCTCTTCTCCAAGTTAAAGAGACCCAGCTCCCTCAGCCTTTCCTCATAAGGGAGATGCTCCACTCCCTTCATCATCTTTGTTGCCCTGTGCTGGACTCTCTCCAGGAGTTCCCTTTCCTTCTCGAACCAAGGGGCCCATCAAAACGATTCTGTTATTCTATTCTATTATTATTGTAGTAGGTCTTACTGAAATGATGTCCAGGCTGCTTAGAAGGCTAGTACCGGCTGGAGAATAAGACAGACTTTCTTCATCTATGACCATGTAAAGTTCACCTACTGTAGACTTCAAAAAACAGCAACTACCAAAAAAAAGTTCTAAAGGTGATCTGCTACTTCACATGTTTAAATCCCTTATCTTTAAATCTCTAAAATATCTACATGGTCTGATTTTACTTCCATCTCTACATTCACCTTGACATTACATATACTGGTGATTTAATGTAGACTTAGTTTGAGTTGAAAATGCAGTAAATCATGGTACTCCTTTAAAACTTGTTCAATAAAGCATGTCTGTTCCACAGACATAGGGGATTTTTAAGAGAATTTGAAAGGAACTTCTTCTTTGCTATGTTTTATTTCATTCAGCTTACCAGAGTATAGGGGTTAATGATGTCTTCCTGAAATAGACGGAGATAGACTGCTCATGCCATGCTAGTCGACCAACAACAACAAAAAAAGTTCAATTGTAAAAGTAAGCAGCCTAATTTGCCTCCTCTGATTAAAAGATACTGAGCATCATCTGTCCACAGGAAGAAAAAGGAGAATGTGAATCTTAAATACATAATAGCACATTATAGCACAGCCAATCTGATGTTTGTGCTGTGCTAAAACAATAAAAATATCTGAACTTCGCTGAGAAACCACTTCCTTCCAAAGAGATCTTTTGTTCAATATTTCTTAATTTATTTCCTATGTTATTTCCTGTAAACTTGAAGCATTTGCAACTCTATTTCTTGTATGTTCATGTTTCATTCTATTGTCTCAGTTTCATGGGTATTTTCTTGTATGGATCCTTCCTCCCAACATAGTTAAATTAATTGCAAATACCAATGAAAAAAAAAAAAAATCCTGTTTTATTTTAATGCGGATGACCTAACAGTTGGAGAGACAGAAAGAGAGTGACCTTTAGCTTCTGGTCTATCTTTACCAAGAACAACTAGCTTCATAAATGATTCCTTCACTTAACGAATTAAGTGTAGGAAAGCTAATCAGTTCCATCAATGCAATGGAACAAAGGATTTTGAGTGAATACTAATAAGAAATATAATGTAACACAAAATTGAAAGTTTTACATTTATATTAAGGAATTCCACCTATGATGCTAAGGCCCTGGTTATTCAGATTTCAGAGGCATCGATACTTCTGACTGCTTTTCTTTTTAACATCTACCTACCAGCTTTTCCCTGGCACCATCATTTTAAAAGTTTATGTTTCTGAAGAGCAACTCAAATAATTGCCTGAATATGAATTTAGGAATCTAGTTTTAGCCATCTGGTTTTGAAAATGTTGATTCAAAAGTTTCACACTTGTTGATTAGTGTCTCACTCAGAGGGAGATTTATTTGTCAACACAACACACATTCTCTGAACTTCCTGTACAGTTTTCAAACAGCAAAACATGTTTTCAAAATTAACTTTGTAATTGGGCATGTAATTCCCATTAAAATGAATAAGAGTGGTATGTCCAAACCATGGGGCATAGTGCTGCAAGGCATCTTGATCATCAAGCCCAGAGCATTTTTATTACAGACAACAATATCACACAGTTCTTTCCATCAATGTATTAAAAAGAGGCACGTTTCATGCCACCACAGTCTTATTGAAGTTATTGTAAAATTTCACCGTGCTAGCAGTTGAAAACTTTCTTTTGATGTCTAATCTAACCACCTCATATTCACCGTTTCTGTATTTTGTCCAACTCTCTTTACAGCATGTTACTTCTCTCCTGATGTGCTTAAACAAGAATATCTATTTAGGCATATTTAGAAAAATTTTAGGCCATTTTTTTAAAAACTGGATTCTAAGTGCTGAGTTTAGGTGGCTGAATCCTTGGTTGGAAACATCGTGACCGTGGCAATTGAGCTTCAGGCATTTTCCAGGGAAAGAGTGTGAGTAAAGCCTTGCAAAAAAACTGTTATTTCCATTTCTTATTAAAAGCCAGTTTGGTCTCTTCTCTAATAGTACCGTGTCCTCAGGTAATAAAAAGTAAAGCTTTTCTTCAGCCATCACCTATAATACCAGTGATTCTACACATTAGGCAGCTCTATGTCATTGGACGTGGTCATTATGAGATCTAGTTTTGTGTTCCTAAAGAGAACAAGAAAACTTGATTCTTGAAAACACTATTTTCACTAGAGTTGTAATCACTCAGGTCACACTTATGACCATCTACAGCGAAATACTTTATACTCTATGTGAGTATGCAGGAGGGAGAAGGGAGCTGGAGAAATTCAGAATTATATGTCACATTTTGTATGCCTTTTGGAAAACACCTGAAGTTATGGATTTATAACACTTAGCATTATGATTGCTGTAAGATGATTTATTTATTAATTCTGATTGCCTTAAAAAATAAGGCTTTTGTAACCATGTAGTCTATTAAATTTTCTGTCTAGTAAGTACTGATCACCATCCAATTCCAATGACATTGCCTAATTTCAATCTCAAAAAAAGTGTCAAAGATTCAAAACCAGCTACATTTCTGGAAGTTTTGTAAAAATATGGAGCATATTTAAAGAGAGGAGAGATCTCCCCATGAAGCAAAGGCAGGCAGACATTAGCTGTTACCCAACCCCTTTGGAAGCAGCTGTATGCTCAGTCATGCAAAGTATCATCTAGCTGGGCTGATCAAACATGACCCTGTAGGTCAGGAATAACCCCTCTATGTATGTATGTCTGGAATAGTCTATGTTAGGTGTGGACTAACCCAATTACATGTGCTTCCTGGCTGATCGGGGGGTTCATATACCATATAAATCAAATCATCCCTGTCATGAGGTAGGATGTAAATTCATAGAGGACCAGCCTTCTACTGCTTACGGAGTAAAAAAAGAATCCTGCTAAAAGGTCTGAAATACATTAATCAATCACTCTACCGATGAGCAAGACTAGATGACTAGACTAGATGATCTAATGGTATTTCCCAGCCTTAAACAATAGGTTTATAATAAAGCAACTGTACTGGGCTGGGTTAGCCACTGGTGATATCATTAACTAGAGAAGACAAAACAAATGTCTCAAGGTTTCAGGACATTCTTAATATCACATTACTCACTGTCATAGATAGATTCTTCAGGTTATAAATGGAAGCTGAGGAAACCATATCACCTCCAGAATTCGTCACATATAGGCTTTTCAAAATCAAGCATGAGCTTTCCTCTTTCAAGTGTTTTCAAAGTCATCATTATATAAATACGTGAAAGATCCTTTATATCTACACATCGAACTATCATTGATGATATCAGAAGACTTGCTTCCTTATGGCGTTCTTAGAGGCTGACACACTGTAAATAGCTAATAAAAAGTAATCCTATTTCCTGATGATTCCTTTTTCAAATAAGAAAACCTGGAGATATGATTTGCAAAAATGGCATCAAAAGAGAGCAAATCTGCACTTTAATGACAGTGGCAATAGCTGCTGTAAGTTATTCTTTCAAGACACGTTTCATACTATGATGAAAACTGAAAACTGCAGAATTAAATCATTGCCATAATTTTTTTAGGAAATAAAAAATTACTTGTTTAAAGAAATTAAATATCTACTGCTGCCTGTTTACCTTTTAAAAGCAGACCTCTACCTGTTTAATCCCCACCATTGAAGTGATCTCAGATTTTGAAGTTTCACCTTCTACAGTAAGGGGCAATTTCCCAACAATGCCTATCAGATCTGTATCTGGCCCCCCAAAAGGTCCTCATGATAGAAGGATAACTAAGCTTAACTAGTTTGAGTTTGACTCACATTATAACTGGTGAGCACTCACATTATAACTAGTGGCCACATTTTTTTCTTAATTTGCCCTTTCGCACCATTGTGTAGCATGAAGAAAACAAACTGCGATATATGGAGCTGAGTTATCATTCAGATAAAAACATTAAGGAAATTCACCGGAAACATTTTTGTGTGTGTGGTTACATCATTGACGTCAATTCAGAAGTTCTGTGTATCTCAAGAACAGATGTCAGTTTTCAAGTGTTTTGTATTATAAATAAATTGGCTTTTGACCTGAGTAATGAGATAACTGTACTTTGGCTGTAAATACAATTACTTACAGCTAAACCACTGCAAATTCCCAGCTCTTAGATATGTTGACTTAACAGAAACACATGACCAAAAAAAAAGGAAAGAGAAAGAGAAAATTTTAGTTCTGAGACTACAAAGTATATTACTGAGAACTGAAGAAAACAGGTTTGAATAATCAATTTTAATCAACATAGCAATAAGAAGTATGAGTGAAGATTTGCTGAATGACATCATAGTGATTTACCATTTTACTTTACATTTTTTAGTTCTTTGGAGTCTAATCAGTAAGCTAAGAAAAAATAATAAAAACAAACAAACCAAAACTCAAAAACTTTAAATCTGAAATGAAGTTATCCAGTCTAGCAATATTGTTCTTTGACAAAATTCCCTTTTTGCCTTAAGAGTGGAGGAAAAGCTTCTTTACTGTCACTTATCCAGGTGAGCTCTCCTTTTTCACAGGATTTAAAGGAGTATTTACTTGGCATAGAAAGCTGCAGTTGACACAACAGAAGGAGCTGTGATCAGTTCAGTTAAGGGCTCAGAATTAGGCCCACAGTCTCACTGAAATATATCAGTCTGATCACCTAGGCTTATTAGGCAAAAATTGGATTAAAGTGAGAAACAAAGTTTAAAACATTTAAAAAGATACCATTTATTCAGGGCCCAGATCTGAATGGGATCAAAATTAGCCTAACTCAATACTAGTCATCTCAAAAACACATGATAGTGAAAAAGTATTGCCATAAAGTGATGTTAAGGTGTGGCACTAACACCTCACTACTGGCAGTTTTTTAATATGGACCTGTTTAGTCATTTCTTCTATTTACGTATTGAAACCTTCTAGGGTAGATTATCTGTTCTGGAATTTTATGATGCTAATGACAAAACTAACTCCTTATTTCATTTTCCTCACATTCATCACACCAGTTCTGAAGATTTGTATGGATAGAAGCAAAAGAGAGTGAGTTAATTTACATCTTCTTGCTGAGGTATTGTTTTTCCACTTGGCTTTTGCAAAAAGTTTATCCTGAAAGATGATAAATCTGTTTGGTTTAGATGCTTTCATATACTCCTTTTTCCTTTCTTCAGTGGCTTTACAAGGGACTATCAGAGAAATGAACTAAATGTCTGTAGAGAAAAGAAGGCATTCTTTAAACAATTACTTATCTAGAGGAAATGGTCTTAATATAATTAGTAGAGTTACTACAAGTATTTCAGTAAAAAAAATTCACTTGGAAAATAGTTGTTTCAAGCTGGTACATCCATGGACTTATCCTTCAGTATTTTTTTCTGTTTTGTTTTGTTTTCTATTGAAAATCCAAAGGAAGAAGCCTGAAAAACTGAAAACAGATAAATCACAACATGAAAAATACTCGTTAAGAACAGGAAAATCTTTATACATCTGCCTAAAATGTGGAGTTGAGTTTTTCAGTTAATGCTGAACAGTTTGCTTTTGTTTTGTTTTTTAATAATGGATTTTCAGCTGTCCTTTTTTTTCCCTCCCATTCAAAAATGCTTCTTAACACCAGTTCCCAAACAGCTCTCCATCTTAGATTTAAGCCAAGGCTGCAGAGGTGGCCATTCAGAAAATTGAAAGCTGCCTCAACAAATCTGTGTTGGCACAGGATTTGACAGATTTTCTGTCTCTTCCTTGTGCTGGAGACAATTATCTTCTCTTTGCTTCAGTTTCACTTATGGAAGAGAAGGGGAGAAGCAGAGATTCCTAAACTCAAGTGCGTGTTAATAAGATACAACAGGTCTACATAATGCTATGATTTGCTAAGGGCATCAATTCATTGTGACTTGATGTCTCAGTTGAAACTTGAAATCCAAAATTGTCATCTACTGGTGATTATTTACTATGATTAATCCTGAAGGAGCTGAAACTCTTGATGTGCTTGAGGACCCAGATTAATTCCAAAGTATCCTGAACACCTTCCTCTACATCATCTTCATTCTGTTCAGTGGCTGAAGCACTCAGTGAAGGATGAACACTTGATGGAGGTACAGAGACTACACTTATACCATTACATGCATAGGCAGAAAACTGTTTAAAATACGCTGCACATTCAGGCAAATACAAAAGAGAAGCCACCTTAGTATAAAATGGATGGAAGGTACTAAAGAAATAGTGTGTAGGGTTTTGGCACCTGAACACGTGTTACACAAATTTAGTTTGCTGAGATTTAGATGTCTCTGTATCATGCTCCATCACACAGTGTGAACTTCACTACACCCTGTACATGCGTTATCCATGAAGTCCCACCAACACAGAACTGAAAGATCTATAAACTGTGAGGCATTTGTCAGCAGCTCCCTTGTCAGTTGCCACTGCAGATTTCTATGCCAATTAAATACTCCTTTAAAATCCGTGAAAAAGGAGAACTCACCTGAATCAGTGTCAGCAAAGCAGCATTGACTCGGCTCTTTACAACTGTCTTGATAGAAAATGACAAAGGGAAAGTTCAGTGTTCTTTTGTTTTGTTTGGAAGTTTTTAGTTGCTTTTAGAAACTTTTCAGACTAGTCTTTGTATATTCTTATTAAAACTGCTAGGAAAACTTAAGGAAAAAGAAAAAGACACATTAGAAAGCTATAAGCTTGGAGTGCCATCTGGACCTTACTTCAGTAGAAATGTTATCTTATTTATACAGAGAAGAAATTAATAATGACAGTGTACTATATATATATATATATATATATTAACCCTTGGAAAATCCCTTTGCAGAGTATATGGAACTGACATTGATTAAAGCAGAAATCCCACGTGTGTTTTTGTCTTGTTCTAAATTATTCAGGTCCTGGCAAGACAGTGCTTTGTGCACATCCAAAAATAAATAAATCTTTGACAAACCAATGGGGTTTTGAATGATGTATTTTGAAGATGGAGAAGAGAAACTGAATGTCCATCCACAGAAATTAGGAAAATTAATTTATTGTTGGTTGGGAGAAGATTTGTTCCTTTCTGGAAAACAGAAGGATTTACCTTGTTATCTTAATAAATTCCAAACCTTAGGAAATGTCAGAACCACAGAGGGCTGTAGTCTTTTTTTTTTTCCTTTTTTTTTTTTCTTTTAAAATCTGTGTTACCTTTCCTGCCTGAACTAACTTTACAGAATTCAATATTTCATATTTTTAAGCACCATTGAGAAAGAATAGATTGTTAGTAGACAGACACTAGGTAGACCTAAAGCTATTTAACAAAAAGTCGGACAAAATGTTACTCTTCTTTAATCACAAGTGCACAAAAAGCCCTGACTTACACTTACCCAATAGATGTTCTCTCACTCTCCTCTGTACAATTCATGCCTTTGCCTTCTCTCATTATTTTAAATCTGTGTCATTCTCAGCACTGCACTTCTTTGAAGTGTTTTAAAAAATATTAATGAACCAATAGTATGGCATTACAAATCACTGTAATCAGTTCAACACTTCATAGCTCTAAATAGGATTGTGATTCCACTTAATAGAAGACAATCATCTGCCCTGGCCAAACTCCAGACTTAACAGAGGGGTCAGGCAGAGGGTAGCACTACAATTGACTGATGAATGAATGGTTTACGTGTGGGGAATGGATGTGAAATGATGAGGTGTTTTGCCAAAGATCCCACAAGATAACTGTGGATGAACCAAGTATAGTGCATGGGATTAGTCTGACCACAGAGTGAAGCCTAAAATGTGAAAGTGTATGCCGGTCTCACAGTCAGACAGAAGTAGGTATTGGTAGGCTGAATGACATCTCACCCTAAAAGGAAACATCTAAACATAAGGTAGAAAGTGTCAAAAACCACCTCTTTGATCCATCATAGACAGAAAACCAAATATTGAGCTCTACATCAGACATCTAGCATATAGACACACAAACTTAGGTGAGATGGATCTCACCTCATGCTTTTGTATAACAAGACTGCATGGGTTTTCTTTGGTGCTTCTTTGAAAGAAAAAAAAAATATTCCCATTTTAAAGATAAGAAATTGGAGAGACAAAGAAGAGGAAAAAAAAAGCCAAGAAAATAAAAAAGAGGGGTGCTACTGTAACTTCTTTGTAGGCAGCAAATTATTTCTATGAGATCCTGAACCACGATTGGGTAGTGAAAAGGCAGACTTAGACACGTCAGAAAGAATTCAAAACAGTTACATGGCATTGGGACCTTTTCCACAAAACAGGTATCTCTTCTCCTTTTTTGTATAAAATTAGCAAGGGCCACTGTGTTCTTAAAATATCTTCAAGGTTAGAAAGAGACCCCCTACTTAGTGCCTCAGTCCTCTACACAAAGATCAGGGTCTCTCAGATGCCATTTCCTTGCACTTTCCTTGGAAAGTGTTATATTTGTAATGGTATCGGTCTTCACCCTTGCTCCAAATATTTCACAGGCATTCAGAGTTCTCTTGTATAAAAACTCTGCAGCAGTGTAATGTCTGCCTTTTAACAAGAAGTCCCTTCAAGGAAAAAAAAAGACTCAAATCCTACAATACACCTACTGTCTCCATTAGCCTTTAGTCCTCCTTGGCTCCACAGTCCCCTGCTAACAACACAATCTCATTCTGCCTCATAAAGCTGCTATATATTTTCGCTTTTTTTCAATGTCTTTTTTGTGTGTGTATCAGAAGCTTTAAGTAAAGTTGACATCTTTGGACTGCAGGCTGTTGAGGACATGGTGTCTAATTAAAGCACTACATTACACAAGTTCTGACATTCCAGAATATCCCTTTATAACTGTTTTCACAGAGCAAAAGTGTTATTACCTGCAATGTCTTCATTTTCTTTTTTAAAACATGAAGGAATATGTTGTGATAGCAGCCGATAGCGAGAGAAAAGGAGGTAAATCCCCAAGTACTTCACACACAGCTGGTTCTCCTTGCTGTGTAGAATTGTTTTGACACAGGTGTTGTCATGTTGTTGGCCAGAAGGCTCTGTAAAACTCCTCACAGTACTCCTAATCTGATAGGCTGACACTGAGTAGTGCTTTACTTCGAGGATGATCATATTAATAGAGAATATGAATTCAACTTGAGAAAAAGGGATAGAAATTGGCCCTATGAGAGAGAGAGATCAAGCTTCCTTGACTCTGATCTTGGGGGATCCCTGATCTTGTTCTCTGTCACGGAGACCTGTCCTTCTCAGTCTGAATCTCCCAATGTAATAAGATTCTCAAGTGCTTTGTATTATCTTTTACAGGTCTGTAAGAAAATCTGCAGTCTTCTTCTCAGGCCAGCTTTGTATTGTGTATATGACTATGGAATATGGGCCTTTGAGTAAAAAGCAGCTGTAGGCAACTTCCAGTCATGTGAACAGTGTTGCCACATGTGGAGTCCTAATGACCAAATATTCGGGATCCTCAGGGCTTTCCTTCATTTAGCTTTTAATTAAGTTAATAATGTGAAAAATAAATGTGAAAAAACACTTTTTTTCCAATGGGTATTCAGTTTTGGAAGAGACTCTAGAACAAATTTTTCTTAAAAAAAAAAAAAAAAAAAAATCCAAGAGAAACTTGCGTGGTTCCTGGCAGAGAAATAAGATCCAGAGCTGAGCTTTACTCATGACTCAAATCAAACCAAATGTTCGGCCTTTGTTCTTTCAGAAAACTTTGGCGAAGTTTTGATTGTGTGCCTCAGTTTTGCCAAAGATATAGATACCTAAATATATTTAACTAAAGATATTATTCCAAGGAAACAGAAACCAAAAGGCTATCGATACATCATGGCTGAACTTCACCCAGCTTGTCTTTCTCAGCTTCATACTATTTACAGGACAAATGGTTAACATTAACATCAGAAGTGGCTGATAAACTAGACTGTAAGTATCTAAGGACCAGTTTATTTAATTTACATATTAAAAGCCCACAGTAAATTTGAATTCAAAATACACAATAGAGAAATCAAATCATTGTTCTAGCTTTCCTTTTCTCAGACAGAAGCTACACAGATAGGAAAACTAATGGCCTAACACTAAAAACTGATTGAGGTTTTTTTTTTTCAGGAGCTTATAGGAAGTGTCAATGTATCTGCAGTTTGGTAATCTGAAAGGAGAAATCAAAAAGAGTGCTGAGTTGCTACTTCAGAATCAAATTAATGAAGAAGAGTCCTAAGTCCTGATGCAGCTACCCATGGGCTTTAACAAAGCTATAAAGATTTACACCAAGAGAGACTTTCTTCCTGGATCATTCTCAGATAAGCTGACAAACCCTTTTTTTCTTCCCCTCATGATTAATGGTTCTTTCCTTTTGTACTCTCTGGCATAAACTCCCAACCCTCGGAGTCACTGGGGCACTATTTTGCTATGAGAGATGGTTTCTGCTTTTAATGACTGACTCCATCTCTCTTGATACAGGCACCATGCTTGACACCGCTGGAGGACTAAAGCAGAAACTTTTAGGGTGTATTTAACTTATTAACAGCTTTGTGGCTTTCACATTAGCAGTGAAGTACTTAGAGCATATGAGATACCGCTTGTGATTTTGTGACTTATATTCACATCCAGGACTGCTGCCTCCAGCAGCTAAGCTGCCAAGAGACTGTTTTCCAAATCCTGCCTGTGGCAACTCATGTCAGTGATTCGCAATAACACAAATTTGTTTTCAAGGTTGGACCCACCATCTCTCTGGGATGTGGCTGGTTTGCTTATGTGGTGTCCCAACCTGTACCAGCCTCACGGCAGCTTTGCTCTCAGTGTCCTCCAGCTTTCACTGCGCACAGAAACGTGAAAGGATTTCCTGGACCTTCTCTATGACTAAGCTCCTGTGGGCAGGAGAAGCCATGTTTGAACACCTACTGTCTGAAGGCAAGATAGTTGTCCCATCTCTAGACTTCAGAATGCGTGTAAATGCTTCTCATCCATTTAACATACTCCTGTATCAGCAAACTGTTCTGGCTGAAGGTGTGGAGGCTAGATAGCTTCTAATCAGGATTCATAGTAGATGAAAACAATACTCACAGCCCCAGACTTACAATAAATGGACCAATTTGTAGGTCACTTGTATGGCATTGTCCATTTATAGTAAATAAATTGTTTAATACAGTCCTCCATACACAGCTTTCATGAACTCATGCTACAATTTGCTTGAACAACACATCAGTATGGATGTCACACTACAAGTATTTATTCCTACCAAACACATTTGAAGTGACTTATCTGAGCTGCCTGCTTAACCTTTTCTATTCATAATACCTGGGGGAGGTGAACGGACTTAGTCCATGCCACAGCATTTTAATATCATCTCCCATCTCTTCTTGTTAAGTCTTTCAGGCAGACTCTAAGTTCACCCCCAGGCCCAAACAGTGGTGTTAGGAAGATTTCTGCGAGTGTGGTTCACAATTGCTGTGCATATTGTCAGCACAAGATGATAACTTGGGAGACACCCGCCTTCCATCAGTTAGATGGAAGTAGGCAAGCCCTGCAGGCAGGGAGTTCACTGTCTCAGCACTGAGTATGAAACTGGAGAGAAGCTACATTCTTATGTAAAATGTGAGAAAACAAACAAACAAACAAAAATAATAATTGACCATTTGGAAATGCTAATGTGTTCTCAGGGATATGCATTTTGTCCCAGATGAAGAGTGAATATGAACTAAGAGAACAATCTGTACATTTTAAAGCCAAATAGTGTATTATGATCTTCTGGGCCAGTCACCTGCACTACACAGGTTGCACTTGTGCAATGTGCTCATGTATATTCATGTGGTTGGATTTTGGCCTGTTTTTGACAAGGATTTTCTGTTTTCTTCCCTTAGGCTGATTGTAATTAGAGATGGGATAAACGCTGTGAAGTACAGAGTTACATCTAATTTACCCCATATCCAAGGGGCTTTGCATTTAGCATTTGCAGCTGGATCCTTTCATTAGCCTCATATTTGGATCCATTCTAACTTCACAAAGTAACTAGAGAATTGTCCCACATTAGGAATTTGGCTGGTGCTACATGCTTGGCAAAACAGCTTCATGCATGCAGTCCCACACTGGAGGTGTATCTTTAGCCAAGGCCACAGCCTGTGGTGAGCCATAGCTAATGGCTTGGGGAAATTTGCCTCTCATGTAGGACAATGGGTTTTTTTTATTATTTATTTTACTGCGTAAGCTTTTTGCCTCAACAAGTCTCACCATTGAATTTCTACTTCCCATTAACCACAATTAAAAGAGCAAAATGTTTGTGGTTGTAAGCCCCAGACTAACTACTTCTGACCTACTGCAGCCCTGAGGTGATTTGGTTTGTGTTAGGAGAATGTTGAAGTGGTTGAGACCTTCTCTGCTTTTCTACACAGATGACATTTTGGTTACAGATGAGATGTGACCCTCAGGTAGAAGAATTTTCCCCCTTGATAATCTGCATAAAGCAGTCTTCTTCTGATGTACCCTAGAGCAACCACACCAGTCAAAATTGTAATTACAAAGTCTGTTTTTATGAGACTGCAGGAGCTATCGATATTACTGACATAGGCAGCATCTAACAAACATCAGCTTACTGTTGATGGTAATTGCTCATGAGAGCTCAGCTGTGTACAAATATCACACCTGTCATTTCTAAGTCCTACACCAGTACTTTTCCACTACTAGGAGCATCTTGTAGATGGGAAAACATAGTAGCAATGTCATAAACCTGTCAGTATAGATATGAAACAGGAAGGAGATAAAGACCTCATCCAAAATTGAAGAGAAAACATAACATTTCCATTTTGCACAGATTGGATTAAGCAAAATAATATTATATTGAATAAAAATATTCAAAAGTACTAAGCTAGTACAAGGATAATAAACATTTCTTGTTACATACATACATGTCTTTTTTCCCCAATCAACAGGAGAAATTCTCCAGACAAGACTGGAAGGGAAAGTGAAGGTTCACACTACACAACACATCCCTAAGTAGTTTGATCAGAATAAGGTCTTAGACAAGAAAAAGAGATGTTACAGTCTGGCCTGGGAAGGCTACAAGGGAGGTAAAGGTACCACCAAATCCCACAAGAGGTTGGCTGCTTCTATCAGAACCACCATCTAGCAGAATATCAGTAACGGTCCTTCTGAAAAGATGCTCAAGGAAATTATTATAGACTCATAACTCTGTTCCCACAGTCCTTTGTGGTTTAAATGATCTAATATCATGTTGCCCTTTTTTTGATTTGTTTCTTTGGGGACTTGTATTTTATTTTTGTTTGTAACAGAGAACAGCCCTTCTTTAGTGTGTGGTGGAGACAGTGAAAAGCAAAGCTCATTTTGATCTTTGGTGACTTCTGCAAGAAGACAGGACACACACTGAAGTGACGATGTTGAATATGAACGTTTTTCATTCTATTACAATAAGCACAATCATCAGCAAAACAATGTTTAAAACACTGCATCTCCAAGATCATGTGGTACTTACTGCCATGTTTTACCTGGCTTTGGCATTTACAAAGAAATGCAAAAGAATAGCTACTAAAGGAATGAAGAAATCAGGTACCTGAACTTGGAGCAGTGATCTCTGAAGTATATTAAAAAAAAAGAAAAAAAAAAAAAAACAAACTTTTTAAAAAATGATTATTACATCAGTGCATGAACTTTTAGTAAAGGGGAATGCCCTGACCTTAAATCCAAACTCAGTTTCTATTATGAAAGAACATGCATTCCTCAAAGAGAAAGACGCAAATAATGTACTGTAAAGCTATTCCTGTGTCTAACGAAACAATTCTTATTTAGATAATTCAACAAGTCACACAGGCTTTCCACTGAAGTCAGCAGGACAGCTCACACGAGATACTCATGTGCCCTAAGTCTGCAGGATACTGATTTCATATATTCATTATATATTTATTTATATGTTATTATGACATTCTTGTTTCTGTCTCATATTTGCATCTTCCTTGAACTTTAAACAAAGCCTTTGTCCACTTTACACCTATGATGTTGTATAGAGGGCAAAATGGGTTTCTGCATGGCCTAGAGTAAGAAAAATCTATCTTTAATCCATTTTTATAGGACTCAGAGCAAAAAAAGAGTCACTGATAGAAAAAGAAAGTCACATATGTCTTACATTACCCCACATTCATCTTTCTAGCACTGATTGTAAATGTTGCTCTGTGGTCATGAAACATACTAATTTATTTGCTAGAAAAGTGTTCTGAGAAACTTCATGAGTCACCGAACAGCTTACAGTTTCCTGTGATTGCTGGGGCATATGTTTTTGTGACAGATAACACTTAAACTACCAAGCACAGCTGTTTAAAAAACAGTGTACAATGTGCAGGTGCTTGAAGGACAAAAAAAAACAGTCCCCCCCCCCAAAAAAAACCCCAAACTTTGCCAATTTTTGTCTTTTTTAACCAAGAATCTGTCAATATTCCTCAGTTTTAAAAACCTGCACCTGGGGTCTGAGCAGCTCAGTTTTCATGTGGTTTTTGAACATTTCTTAATAGAAAAATAGAAAGAAATTGGACTTTAAAAGCTGAGAAACCAAGTTACTGAACAAATTGCAGTCTCCAAATTACCTGATTTTTTTTTTCTTTTTACAAAAAGCATTTTGTTTTTATTAGATTAAAGTACAATGAGAATGAATTTAGCCTAGATAACTGGACCTATCAATTTGCATAGATGATAGACAACAAAGGCCCAAACATGGTTTTGAGTTTAATGTATGGATTTTTTTTCCAGCTGATTAACTGTCACTAAAACAACTGGCCTGGTATTAGTCTGCAGTGGTTCTGCCCAACAGCAGTTTAACACCATAAATTGCTTACTTATGAATGTGAAGGTTTACATTTCATAAACTGAATTGTCTTCCCTGGTATGGAGGTGGAGTCAGGCCAGGAAGATCCAAGAAGATCTGCTGCTGCTTTTAAACAATAAACTCCTCAGCTGTCCTATCGAGCTTCTGCCCCGGCTCCTAAGAGCACTGGGGGACTAAAGGTCATTCTGGTTCTTTTGTCACACACCTGAATGTGTCCTAAACTTTATGGACTATTAGATTTGTGAGGCATTTACCTTCTCTGCATATGTGTAAAAATAAAATCTATGCCTTTACTTTGGGGTTTCTGACAATTAGATGAAAACCTAGAGGATCTGAAAGATCGAAGATCTGAAAGATCCTTTTCCTCATGAATACTGCTTACTCTTTTTTTAGGGAAGTGAACTCTTCATACTGAACATGACGTTATCTAATGAAAATGCTGACTTCTTTCCTCTCCCCTCAAATAAAAATAAACTAGAGATCAGCTCATGTAACTAGGAAATACTCTTAAGATTCCAGCCACCGTTGCAGAATTGGAAAGGAATTATTAGTTGTCAGTGTGTATTCAATATGTCATAAAACCCAGGTGTCCCATATGCAGCTTGTTTGATGCCCATGGCGATGGTTGAGGTGGGACCAGCAGCTCTGCTGACCCCAGGCCCCCCTCAGCAGCACAACACATTGGGAGCTGGTTTGGAGGCTGCACACCCTGAACCCACCAATGGGCTCATGAAGAGCAGGACAGACTTTTACCTCGGGTTAACTTTGTAGGTTTAATTGTAACTGAAAAGTTAAGAAGTCCAGGAGTATAACAGTCCCTTTTGTGAAAGCAAACAAACTGTAAGAGTTATTCCATAGCCTTTACAAAGCAATTCACAAACATGGCCAATCTCTTTGGAAAGAGCCTGGTTTCACAGTGAAGCTGTTAAATACATCACCAGCTTTCCTTGTGTTGCACTCTAACTTCACAAATTGTTAGTCATCTTTCATTTGTGGATTATATATGTACTTCATATAAAATGAAATACATTTGTTTCCTCAGATATACTGAAGAGAAATGATTTGCTTTGGAAAAAGGCAGCAATATGGCTGGAGTATTTTCTTTACAATCTTTGCAATACAGATATGAAATTGTTGCAAAGAACAAAGGTCACAATGTTTCATCACACTTTTAACAGTTATTTCATTTCCCCATGAAAGTTTGATGGAGAATCATAGAATCATAGAATGTCCTGAATCGGAAGGGACCCACAAAGATCATCGAGTCCAACTCCTGTTCCTGCATATGCCAACCCCACAGTTCACACCATTAGTTTTTTTTTTTTTTTTTAACACTGTCAGGCCTGGGGCTGTGACACCTCCCTGGGGAGCCTGTTCCAGTGCTCCAGCACCCTCTGGGGGAAGAACCTTTTCCTAATGTCCAGCCTAAACCTCCCCTGGCACATCTTCCTGCCATTCCCTCAGGTTCTGTCATTGGTCACTAAAGAGAAGGGATCAGCTCCTGCCCCTCCTCCTCCCCTTGTGAGGAAGCTGTAGACCAGGATGAGGTTTCCTCTTAGTCTTTAATCTTTTTTTTTTTTTTTTTTTTTTTTAAGCATGAATATATGCAACCACAAAGTAGTAATAGAGAAAATGAACAGTGTTATCTCAAGCATGAAGTAGCTTTGAAAAGGAACATAACAGAAATCCCACTGTAGACATCAATGTATTAGCTGTTAAATACTTTTATTCAGTGAGAATATTTAAACGCATACTTTACTTTATGCTTGCACAATGTTCCCCCCGGAAATATAGTGAAAGTGCTAAATTTAAAACAAGTCATAAAACCCAATTCTATGGTTTTCAGACAATTGACTGCAATGATTGTTTAGTAGAGCAACCAGATGGTACTACTAGAAACCTCAGAAAGCTTTTCCATAAATACCATTTCTATTTTCAGAACAAATGTTTCTTGAATTTCCAGAACCAGAAATGAAAATGAGGTTTGTGTCTTTTAATTGTCATAATGTACTGTTAGTAATACAAAAGAAGTAGAGGAAGAGCCTGCTACATATATTCCGCTTCTATCAATCACAGTTGCTGAGTCAGATGTACAATCAGCTGACAATCCACCTGGCATATGCACAGCAGTGTAATAGAAAAACAAGAATTATTCAGCTTTGTTCTCCTTGGGAGGAAAAAAAAAACAAACACATAAACTTCTTCTAATATTAATAATTTATAACTGTTCAGACTTTCATTCACGTTTTACTAATTGAAATATATAAAAATATTGCATTCAGCAAACATTTTTTCTTCTCAGTCTCTATCATGCCTTCTCAAGATTAGGTCAACTTTAGTGGAGCCCAAGATGAAAGATAAATCACCTTTAAAAATATTAATCATGGATCGTAAGAAAACATGAGACAAAATATCAGTGAGGTCACTTAAAAAATATTCAGATGATTTTATAATCTGTTTCCCAACAGCTGCATCTGGTTCTATTTCATATAAATGCAAGTTGGACATCTATAACCTCTAGGTTCATAACAGATGCTGTCACGAAGTTGAACATTTTTACATAAGCAAAAGCTAAACAAATCAATTTCAGGCCACCCAATGTTTCCAGAAGGCAATTGCCTGGCACTGCCAAAGATTGCATTACTCCATGCAAAACTACATCCAGACACTCTAGACATACTTTTCAAATTTTATTATTTGTGGTTTTAATTATGAATTTCATCTGTCAGGTTTTCCTCTGACCAACGGTGAGTAATGCCATCCAACACAGAGACTGGGGCTAGTTCTTCTCTGTGTTTGTGCACAGGAATGCTTGAAAGACGCCTGCAGTTGCTGCGAGAGGCTCCACTGCAGTTGTGCTGCTGAGCAGATGGGTTGAAGTCTGCTAGCAGCCTGCAAGGCTGAGGAAGGAGGAGAAATGAGTTGGATATGCAGGTGGCATAGAAACATTGTCACTGTCCTAAATGATGAGATGTGAACAGGGTGGACACCAACCCCACTGGAGATCAGCATGAACTTCAGAAAGTCTCTATGTACTGCAGTCTATGCATAAGCCATACAGAGTCTGGCCTCTCAGAGCTGTACATACTTATATGGCTCACTCGCTTCAAGCTCCTTGTTGCAATTAGCAAAGAGAAAGAGGAAGACCAACTATCTTTTCTAAATTGCTTAAAGTTCTCCCCAGGAGGGGGAATCTCTTTCTTTAACAAATCATTATTAAACTCTTTCTTTAATAAAACATATCTGCTTTTCAGAAGTGGCTAAGCCTTCAATCTCCACTTCCAGTTTCTGCTCTGAGAAGCAAACGCTTGGCAGCATCCATCATCCAGACTTCTCTTTAAGTACACTATGAAGTATAACAGTGTCAGAAGAAAACAGTATAGGACAATCTGGAGTATTTAACTTTAGGTAAACAAACAGACTTTTAATTTCAAGTAGAGAGTTCATCTGTCACTAGCAATATTGTAGCAAGAAATTGAGTATTCACCTATTATTTAAATACTGATAAACTGCTGATAGAATCACTTTGCCTTTCAGATTTGCTCAGAATTGATACTAGCTGTTTGGCTCGGCAGCTGTGAATTTCGTTTTACCAATAATTGAAGCTATTAAATGCCTGATATAAAGCTATAACTAGTTAAAGTGTCCTATAATTTTAATAACAGATTCTGTACCTATTGGAGAAAGCCTATGTCTGCTATAGCACTTATTCCATGTTGCACTTAAAAATGAAATAACTTGGCTTTATTTTTGATTCAGGTTCACTACACACAAATTATAAATTTAGAAACCAAACCAAAGCAACAACAACAAAACCAACCAAACAAAAAACACAAGCAAATAGACAAACAAACAACACACACAAAACCCCACCCACAGCACAGAAAGATGCTAGCATTATGAAGCAGTGAAAAAAATACTGTGTTTCCTACAGCAATCAATTCAATCATGCATATTCTTTGTTACTTTTAAAAGGATTTATAATCTGTGGCTTTTGGTTGGTTTGTTGGTTGGGTTTAGTGGAAAAAACAAACAAAAAGCTATTCCGCCATTACCATTGTCAGCATCATCTGCCCAGTTTTGGAACCTGATTGTAGGATCCACTGGACTGTGTAAATGAGCTGTATTATAAATTGCAGGCAAAAGCCTCAGTTATGGTGAAGGCAGACCTGGCTTTTACTTACAGCAGGGTGAATACAGCTGAGCTACATAATACAGCATTCAGCATTATTCTTTAATTTTTAAATGGCTATTTAAGCTATTAAAAACAGAAAACAAAACAAACAAAACAAAACAAAACAAAAACAAAAACAAAAACCACCAAACAATAGAATAGAAACAAAAATCCACCAAACAATAGAATATGCATTTACATGAGACAAATTTTTCTGGAAACAATAAAAGTGCCTATCTGTGCAGTGCCCAGGATAGGTTTTCATTCAGAACAAGAATAGTTTTTATTTATGACATTTCACTCAACTATAGATGCTAAAAAATCCAGTATCACACTGTAGGTTCTCCTTCACACTCTGTAAAGGATGTTTTACATGCAGACAGCTTTAAAGCACAGTTTTACTTGCCATCTGCCACAGAAAAGCAGAACAGGGCTGTTTAACTTTGTGAAAGAAAAGCACACAAGTTTAGAAGACCATTGGTAGTATCTGAAAGGGATAAAAATATTTATGTCCACATACATATTCCTCCCCCCCCAAATCTCAATATTTCAAAACCTTAGTTTAACACCTATATTCCCCGACAGATGTGGAAGCAATTGAGAGCTCTTCTCTCTGACTTCTGATTTTTCCCAGTGAAATTTTAAGCATCTGAAAACTCAGATACTATATTCTGTGTTGATTTTCCTACTGTTAATAGGGGGAGATAGAGAGACAGATACGTAAGTTTGCTCCATTTGGGTGTATAGATTGTCCTGGGAATCATCAAACAGTGCTGGCATTGCCCAGCAATCGCCTTGGCCTGGTGGGTACACCTCAGGAGAGCAGCAGGTGCTCTCTGGCTCTCTGGTGCCAGATGTGTCCTCTCTTCTTTCCTTTTGGTCACATTACCCTTATGTTTCTGGATGCACACCAATTCAGGTTGAAGAAAAGAAAGCTTTCTCTACTGTACCTCGAGCTGACAGTTTAAGCAGGATCCATGTGATCCTCAAAGCAAGGAATCTGTCACTGCTGTTTTCCACGCTGCTGCCCCAGCCTACAGGATTATGCAAAGTTGGATACAATCACAACTGGTTATGGAATTTTTGGTTGAATCTATGAGCAACACATTTTCTAAAACCTAACCTGGGGCTCAATCCTACCTTCTAAGTACTAAGTGCTTAAGTTTAAGCACAACTGCTTTCCTTGTGGATGAGGAGACTTTTCATTCACTGAAAATTAAGGATGTGTTTTAAAGTTTGACACGGAGTGACTTGCTTGATTAGACTTGAACATAAATATAGAAAATTAACCGAAGAAAACCTCAAGTGATTAATGGCATAAATACCAAACTCAGGAATGTCCCAGAAACGTTGCCTAACTTCAGAATCCCAAATCATAGCACCTAAGAAGTAAAATGTGATTTAGTCAAAATTTGGGATGCCAAACACACAAAACTGTGATGCTGGAAATACTGCACACAACTGCCATCCACATAGATAGAAATATCTAAACTTTCCAGAACTCTCTAGAGCTTCAGGTTCTACCTATCTCTCCATTTCTTCTTGTGCCATAATGAAGTGATAACAATTTCTTAAAACAAAAAAGTTTAAAGCTGCTCATTTTTCTGCTTATTGTAGACGTTTCTTCAACAGCCTGATGGCAAGACCATTCAAGCAAGTCATCTAGCTTGTAAGCTAGATTTCATTGCTGCTTCTGTTTGTAATTGCTCAGATTCCATCTCCCATAGATATCTTCAGACTGAAGACAGATTAGAAACAGATTTTACACTTTTGAGACAAGTACTTTAAGTGGAAACACACAATGCAAAAGATGAGTAACATCCCCTTCACCATTACCAATACCTCCCCTCCACTTGGGAAGGAATTCAGTGTTGGCCCAGACTATGCTCCAACCACAGCCACCAAAATGAGTTTCTCTCAGGACATGGAATCTGGCATCTCTTCTGCTATGTCTGCATAGCACTGGCTGTTAAAGTAGACATAAATGTATCATTCTCTAGTAGCTAAGAGCATAAATTTCACATCTGTCTTCCCTTAGGAAGATTTGCCTGAGCCTAGACCTTGATCCTAGGAACTAGCTTGATCCAGCAGAACAGAAGAATCAAGTTTTCAATTCATATATCTCTATTGCTTCATCTGTCTTTCCCTGGATCTAGCATCCTCGTGCCTTGATTTCAATAGAAAGTTTGTATGTGCAACAGCAACTACAATCAAACCTCCAGTGGATGGTCATCTGAATAATTCTCCCTCCTTCAGTGATTATATTGAGTGGATCTCCACTGATCAGCCTAGGAACATAGACACCTCGTGAACCATCTAGGGATCACCTAGTAAATCCCACGGCATGTGATTTTGCCTCAGGTTCTCAAAGTTTTCATCAATGTTGTTTCCCATGGTGTAATTCCCAAAAGATGCCAAAGGCAAATTTTGCCGTTATATGGACTCTTTTATCCTTTGTGTAGACTACAGGTAACCACGACAGGAGAATGCTCCTAATTTCCAAGCCATTTAAGTGTTACACTATCTTTCCAGGCACAGCTGAACCTCAGTTGACTGCAATTTTCTCTTGGAGCTAATCGATTCCTGAAGATATAAGAGCTTATGTGATGAACGGACTAAACCTTACCACAGCGAGCACTAATTACCTGAACTCTCAAAATAGCTTACAAGAATAATACATGCTAACCACACATACCAAAACATAGTGCTATTAGTCAGTGTTCCAAGCATATTAACTACTCTTTCCATAGCATATGTGTGTGTACTGCAATGCTCCAAAAATTTATTTTTAAATAATCAAGCCACAGACTGGAGGCTGAGGTCACAAGATTCTGGGTTACAAGAAAAGTCTGCCTTAAACAACAAAAGTTAAAATGGAAATTCTGAGATGGCTTCCATTCTCCATTCCACACATTTTGTTTCATTTATGAAATAACTAAATCAGTGACTGAAAAAATAAAAGGATTTTCTTGAAGAAGAAGAGTGAATATTACTGAAGTTCTATGTTTCATATTTCTTTTCTCAAAGCAGCTGTCAGAAACTAGCAGCACTAAAAGCCCATTAAAAAACAAATAACAGCGAACTAATGGATAAAGTAGCAGATGCAACTTTTACTTAATGTGATAATTCCCCTCTTTGAAAACGCATACTACTAAAATAACAGTAGCAAATTCTTTTTTAAGAATCCACCTTCTGATCCTCAAGGCAGATGGCAGGACCAGCAGCTTGCACAGGAAGCTCCTTAATGCTTTTCACTGTAGAGAGAACTCATGACTAATTGTAGACAACTACAGTTAGGAGAGACAAATTACAAACACGTTTACTATTTCCTTAAGGGAAAAACTCCCAAGTTCCACTATCTGTTCTACAAAGCATGAGACTCACACGGGAGATCTATTCAAGAAAATGCTGGTGAGATCCAAAGCAAAAGAGTTTTAAACCCCCAAAGAAACAGTGTTATGGGTATTCTATTAAAAGGAAAACCTTTACTAAGAGGCTTTTGGTTTCTGAGTAAGGCTTCAAAAGGAACTGCCAGCTTCTGGGAAAGTGATATTCTCAATCAGAAAAACTGAGTAATATGTATACGAAACATTTTAGAAGTTAGTTAGAATTGAGGTAAAATAATTATCCTGGTGGAGTCTCATTTTCCTTCCCCTCTACCCCATGTACACTTTCTAATAGCCTATTGGAAAGTGAACCATTGTTTTCAATCTCTTTTGCAATAGGCAGAGAAGATGTTGTACTGTTTAGAGAGTGCATTTTGTTCAGTCGAGTGTTACAAGAAGCACTGGGCTAATAGATGTGACCATGAGGGTTTTTTTTCTAACATCAGTGTTACATAACTTCTTGATTTTCGTACATGGTTAGCAGCAATAGAGCTGCAGTGGACAATGTGAAGTCACCTCTCAAAATAATACGATATGACAGATCAAGTGTATTCTGACTTGATTTGCATCAGGGACTAATATAGAATATTTCACTGCAGTGCAGCCATTCACAAGTCGAACTGATTAAGTCAAAGATGCTTCTAAGTTCCAGAAGCGGGAAAGAAATCCTGTGTTTTCTGAGAGGTCGCCTCCTGGTACATAATAAACAGTGTATTGTAATAGAGTTTAAATCAGTGGTGTACCAGGAGTCGAATTTGGGGGCTTCTTTATTTCTACATCTCAATGGCAGTCAGCACACACAAAACATGATACAATGAGTTCAGCATGTGGGGGTAATCATGTAGTTAGGCAGCAATGTTTAATCTAGTTGAGGCCAGTGATCTCTGGATGTTGATGCGCAGTGTCATGCGCTGCCTTGTAGCATTTCCACATGGGCGATCTGTTACTTTGCAGCATTAGAATCTGCATTTGATTTCTAAGTCTCTTATCTGACTCCTCAGGGATTCGGTAAATCCAGCAGTAATTTAGAACCGCCATTCTCTCTGGGCTTTGACACATACGCTGTCAGGGATTAAAATCAGGCTTCTAAGGCAGTTACCACTGCCCTGATGGGGATTGCCAGGGCCACTGCAGCAAGCCTGAAAACGCAGCCAAAAAATATCTGAACATCTCAAGCCTGTTTATTGAGGTACACAGATCCACTTTGAATGCAATACTTAGCTGAGAACAGCAGCAATACAGAAGCTGATTCATAAATCATGCAGCAATCTTTGTCAGAGGTGGAGCAACAACTTGGGCAGCACCCATCTGATTTCGTTCTGCTTCTCCGTGTGAATGAACCCTTGGACTTCATCAATGTTTACAAGTTAGTAAATATCAATCCTTCCAAAAGCAATTGTTTCAGAACAACAGGGCTGCTTCAGATGTTTTGCAGGCTATTATTTTACTGAATGCCTTACAGACTCTCAGTTTTTGTTGGTTACATTTTCTATTTTACTTAAAAAAAAAATAAATTCACAGCCATAAATGAAGCATAAAGGAGGGTTTGCTGCACATCCTCCTTTGAACCCCAATGAGAACCATGTTAAGTCACTATATCCACATGGTTAAAACTCTCTTTCAGACATTTGGCTCTAATTATATAGGAAACACAGAAGTATTATGTAGCAAATTATGTAGGCTCTTATTTACATGTTTTTATTATACAGAGTGAACAATCCAAGTAGTTATTGATTTTAAATGATAAACTTTTATTCTGAATATACTGTTTTTGCACAAGAATTAACACAACAGTTGTAGGATTATAAACTTTTTATAACATTATTGTACAAATTTTTACAAAAAAATTATTTTTCCAGGCTCGTCAAGTTCCACAAAAGTGTCAAGAGAACACAAGAAAAGGGAGAAAGGCCTGCTTGCCTTGCACGAGCAACCAAGCCTTTTTTTGCAGAAACGCACACTGAGCATTTCAATAAAAATATCCCAGAAAGCATGATCCAGACATTCCATACAGCACAAGAAGAGAAGACAGCTTTGTCAGATCACAATCGCAATTTCATGGCATCTGAACAAGACAGTATCCCTTTAGCCTCAGTGAAATTATTTCTTCAAGATGATGTTTTTCTTTTAAACCATAAACAGGACAGACGCAAGTAGCTGGGAAGAGGGTGAGGCTAACTTTTCAAAACTCTGGAATTGTTTTCAGACACTTTGTTTTAATCTTTTTACAGTAGTGTACAATGAGTATTAACAATATTAACATTGTGGTATGAAAAAAATAAATAAATCTGGCCTTTGCTAAAGGCTTGGATGTCTGATGAAGCGAGGGTAAAATTTAACCCAAGGAAGGAGTTATTAAGATTCTACCTTCAGCTGACATACCAAAAACACCCATGTGTGTTACAGTGCCTTATAGGCATTAACAAACTTCTTAATAACCAGTGTGCTAGCATCTGAATTTTTAGGACCGGTGGGACTGAGGTTGTGTTCTGAAATTAAAACATACTAAGTATGTTTTCTGAGCTGAAGTGTTAATGGGAACAAAAGATCTTAATGTCTTTTCAGTGATACCAAAAAAATTCTCAACCACAGCAAGTAACACTTGGGTTGCAAAGGTCACTTAAAAGGGATACTGCCTATTTGAACCCAGTAAGGCCAGTTTTTAAGTTAGTAAAAGGAATATTATAGGAAAATTTACAAATGGCAGCAACACTGTTTTTTGTCAAGTTAAGCAGTAAAGCCTCAAGCATTAAAAACATGAAAAAGATCATACTAAAGTCTTAAAGGTACAGGACCTAAAAATCTTGTGAATCAAACCTGTTATGTCATGTTAAAAACCTGTTACAAATATGGACCACGGTCAGTGTTTTGGCAGTAATGCTGGTTGTTTAAATGAAAAACTAGAAAGAAACCTTTCATGTTAAGTCCTCAGATCATGTTTTGCACAGTACCACGCTGTAACAACTTTAATGGTGGTTATTTGTCAGACATACAATAGGCTGCATGACTTCTGTGTAAACTGAAACACTCCCAACAGCTCCCTTAATGCTATTTAAAGGATCTGAGCAAATATCAACACAGCTTTTTATCTGGCTTTAAAAAAAAAAAAAACTTTTTACAGCTTATTGTAATTTGAAAATGTCTCAGTTTAAATCCTAGGATCAAGTTTCTTCCTTCACAGACAAGAGAAAATTACTGTTATGCATTATGCGAGAGTAAGGATACACTTCTGCATAAGGATGTGGGTTATTCATGGAACTTATTTCTAACAGACTGCTATTCACATCTTGAGATAGCCAAAGTTCACATTGCATTTTCTATCTGTGTTTTGTAATTTGCAGATATCTGCATAGTGAATTTTAAAAGTCTTTATCATCACTTAGGTATAATCAAAATATATTTTGCTTTCTGCAAAAAGAATCTAAAAATTCATTTTTGCCTGTTTAAAGTATTGTGTTTTATGGGGACAGTACTAAGCATTAGGGCTTCTCCCTCCTTTGCCATCTGAGCCCTCTAAGGGAAGTGGGATGAGAGGAAAAGCCATATTTTTTCTGTGGCAGCAGGGCTTTGTGCCATCTTTCTGCCTACAGACACCAATCAATTGTTTACTAACTCAGAATATGGCCTACCAGCATAAGCAAATTGTTCTGAAATGTTAAGTAGTGTAACTTCTCCATGAAGGGTTTCTTTTGGGCAGCTAAGTGAAAACTAGAGAGAACTTAATATACTGATGAACTTTCAGGAAATTAAAAGAGCAAAATGTAAACTAATATGTATTTTAAGTAATCTTAGAGTAAAAGCCATGAGTGGAATAAGTGTCGGCCTAATCCTACAAAACTTGTTCCTCCCATAAAGTTTCAATTGTTAAAGAAAATTAGAGGATGCAGTCCCAGCATTAGAAAGACACAAATCATTTTTTTATCAGGTGGTAACTGGTGATAGAGCAAAGAGAACTGCAGTAATACAACTGGAAGGAGGAGCTTCCAAGTTTATTTTCACTTGTATTATGAAAATTAGCTCACCTTCCCTGAGGGGGACCTGAAGTTGTCCAACACAGTTAATTGTACTTTTAATCTCATGACTTTATTAGAGATTTTTTTTTTTTTTCAAAAAGCTAAATCTGATCACTGAACAGAAAGTCAGGTTTTATTTTTTTTTCACTTACTGTATTCCCAGATATGAGAAAATACATAATGGGAGCCAAGATACATGAGAAAAACAACGAACCAGCCATGGGTACAGCTATAGTAGACAACTGATCTTTTAGGCCATGCCATGGCTTTGAGTAGCTTCTTCAGTTTTCATAGGATATTAATGCATGCCCAATTATTTCTTTAAGCTTTTGACATGATCAAAATTACATCAATCAATTGCCAGCATATACATACCAATGCTTTGCATTTTCTTTTTTTTTTTCTTTTAAAGAGCTAGTGTATTGTGCCATGTTAATATTTGCATATTGCAGTTGTTAGCAGAATTGTACAATACCAGCAGAGTTGCACATTCATTGGTTTAGCTGTCTTGCAATACTGTTTAGTTCTGAAAACTAGAAAAAAAGCGCAAATCCTATTTTGCATCAACACTATGCTACACTGTAATATTGTAATTTACTGCACCAATCTGTATCATCAATGAGGTTGTATAAAAACAACTTCTAAAATTATTATTCACAATCAAGTATCAATGTGCATACATATAGATTCAAGGCTCCCCATTTGTTTAGAGTTTTCCTAATCTCAGCAACCAGGACAATTTGCTGTTAAAAATGCTATTTTCAATAATAAATAGCAACAGCAGAAGTTTTAGTATTATGGGTCTTTTTTTATGAAGGAAACAAAGGGAGAACCTGATATGAACCTTAGAGAACATATACTTCCAAAAATAAATGTGTTAGATCTGATTTTATATACTTAAAATATCTGTACATAGGTTTTCATGTGAGATCACTATTCTGTAAAAAATCCAACTCAACCCTTTTGTTACAATAGCTAAATTTACCCTATTTTCTCAGCTTTTTCATTGCACAGTATATTCAGAGCTCTGTTTCATAATATAATTTAATATCATTTGATTGCAATACATTGCAATGTTCAGTTTCTCACACAATAAAAGAATCACTCAGTTACCTTTTCAATGGACTATATTCTACCATCAAAGAAAACAAACTGAAAAACGATAACATAGCTTCATCATCATGCAAAATACCCTTGGAAACCAACGTTCAAATATCACAAAGACATTTTTTATTCACAAGCATTTTTGTTTGAGCCTTTGAAGGATTTGACTAGCTTTATATATAACTGCATTGTGAAAAGGAGTTGAATATTACATTGAAAGTGACATTTTTCTGACATAAGTTGACACCAAGTTTAAGATGAGAATCACTTTTCAGTTAAACTTTCAAGCACCTTTATGTTTTTAAAAATATAAGTTTCCTTCCTTCCTTCCTTCCTTCCTTCCTTCCTTCCTTCCTTCCTTCCTTCCTTCCTTCCTTCCTTCCTTCCTTCCTTCCTTCCTTCCTTCCTTCCTTCCTTCCTTCCTTCCTTCCTTCCTTCCTTCCTTCCTTCCTTCCTTCCTTCCCTCCTGTTATTAACCGATCAAAACTTGACTGGTTACATAATTCATTTTGGAAGAATAAAGCACTCATCATAAAGCATTTCAATCACGCTGAGCTTCTGATGAAGACTAGTCAATATTTTCATTTTACTCAACTAGTTTGGATAAAACTGATGTTGAAAGCCGCCATCATGGTATTAGTAATGTATATTGGAGAGTACTTTTTCTTTTTTCTTTTTTTTTTTTTTTTTAATAACTGTTCATGTAAAAGAATATAAATCTTCAAGATATCCAAAGCTTCAAAGAAAAGAAAATCATATACATAAGCTATTGTCAGGGGAGCCCTTTTACATGAAGTCATCAAGATTACAACAACAAAAAAATGAAAAAAAGAAAAAGAATAATCTTAGTTTCCCCAGTGAAGCACATACAGAGTTCTGTCTGGATGGCATAGATGATGCAGCATTCACACACGTTTAATGATCCGACACTCCAACATGCAGCCACCGTGGGTGCCTTTATGAGTCTTACAACAAGTGATAACCAGACACAAGCGCTGCTGTTCTGCCACTGTCTGAATAGCTGACCCTTTTTAAAACGAAACTGAGGCTATTGTTTTGGCCGGGTCTTGATTAAGTTACGCAGGTTTTGGTTTAGCAAGGTCATAACTGGCACTGTCTGCTGCCAGATAACAGCCAAAGCAGGACCAACTGAATTCCTACCATAGACCACAGTGATGGACTCAGACCAGAGACACCACCGCAGTCAGCCGAATCTTCCTGTTGACAAGAAAAGAAGAGATCATTTAACATGAATTACCATTCAGTTTCCTGAGAAGTAATCTACATTTTGGTCTTCAACATTTTGAACTATCCTTGAGGCAATCTTTTTGGTCTTATATATATTATCTTGCCTAAAAAAATACAGCAAAATAATTCCTGGATGCTTGTCTGATTTTTGGTACAAAGAGTGGCATTATTATATTAACTATAGACATAAGAGAATTCAATTTTAACAAGCTTACTGCAGTCACTTATGAACTAGACAGGATACTTACATAATTAAACAAGAAATCCTAATGAATATATTTGGGAGGCCTCAGCAAACCATACCTATATTCCTTAAAATTACATAAATTTAGAGACTTTGAATATCACTTTATTGCAAAGGAAGATGGCAGAACAGATAACATTTCGAGATAAGATAGCAAATACCAGAATATTCTTCTTGTCCACTTCATCAACATAATCACACATTAAAATGAGTATGCTCTGCAGGTGAGGATATGATGAAAGAGAAGGAAAAGCCTTTCTCCATCTCTGATGGTGTATTCAAGTATGAGAATCAAGTTGTCCATTGGCTTTTTGTACATGTTTGATGCAGTCTGTAGAGAAGCCACCCTCCAAACTCAGTGCTCGCTCTGAGTTGCACTGCTCTGTCATGCTTCAGTGGACCTACCTATCCATTACACCACACAGCACTCACACCTCTTTTTCCCATTCCTTTTTACCATTAATTGCTGTTATTTGGTCCCACTTTGACAATAATGTAAAATATCTTTCGTATCTTGGACTTATTAATTAGTTCTGTATTTGATACCCATTCTGGAGTGTGTAGCATCTTTACACCTCTTGATTCTCAGGACTGATACAATCTATGCTTAGCTTTCTACAACTCCAGGGACATGATCCAGCCATCCCCTGCACTGCTCTGTCCACTGAGTCTAAGATTCATATGTAGCTCTGAGTGCTCAAAATATTAGGTCTTCCATTTGTTTTCACTGTATCGTGTACCCAGAACATAAAAAGACACTTTCCATTTTCCAAGAGATGCCAGACCTCCAAGGACAAGTCAACTGTGAAGGAGGGAAGGAACTCAGGTCTATTGGGAACTGTGGAAACTTCTTGAACAGGAGGAAAATGTGCAGAGAAGGACCAACTGTGCCCTAACAGAAACAGAGCTTGGCTGCTGGCAGAGAAATTAAAAAGGTTTTAGAACAGAAAGCAGAAGACAATGAGCATGGAACAGCTCCTTGTTCAGACTGACATGCCACTGAGGCAGATGTAACTAATATTCAAAGTGCCTCAGAAAAGGCTGGAGGTTGTTGGGGATAAAAAGTACTATCAGGGCAAATAAGGGCCATTAAAACACCTCTAATTTACTGGGCTATCCTTAAGCAAAACTTTCAAGTACTTCTACACCAATGCTAGGAACATTAAATTAAGATGAGGGAATGAAGAGAGGTCATCTATGAACCATTCCGAAGTAATCACAGAATCACAGGATTGGAAGGGACCTCAAAAGATAATCTAGCCCAGTCCCCCTGCCGGAGCAGGAACACCCAAATGAGGCTACGCAGGAAGGTGTCCAGGTGGGTTTTAAATGTCTCCAGAGAAGGAGACTCCACAATCCCCCTGGGCAGCCTGTTCCAGTGCTCTATCACCCTCACTGAGAAGAAGTTTATTCTCAAATTTAAGTGGAACCTCTTGTGTTCCAGTTTGAACCCATTACCCCTTGTCCTACCATTGGCTGTCACTGAGAAGAGCCTGGCTCCATCATCGTGACACTCACCCTTTATATATTTGTAAACATTAATAAGGTCATGCCTCAGTCTCCTCCAAGCTAAAGAGACCCAGCTCCCTCAGCCTTTCCTCATACGGGAGATGCCCCACTCCTTTCATCATCTTTGTTGCCTTGCGCTGGACTCTCTCCAGCAGTTCCCTGTCCCTCTTGAACTGAGGGGCCCAGAACTGGACACAATATTCCAGGTGTGGTCTCACCAGGGCAGAGTAGAGGGGGAGGAGAACCTCTCTGGACCTACTAACGACCCCCCTTCTATGTACATATCAGAAAACTGGTGGAAGGAGAATAATCAGTAAAACAGAGTATTGTTAAGTAACCAACCTTGTTAAGAATGGTAGTGCAGGACATGCAGCTGAAGGGTAGTATGTAAAGAATAATACAAAGTGTAGGAGAATGAAAGTATTACAGGAAAAGGAAAGTGTGATGGAATCTCTGTGGGTAAGAAATTTCAGAGTCTAATAATAAAAATTTAATACTAACATTGCACTCCTTACCACCTGGTTAAAGTGACTATATCAATTATGAAATGTTATGTGAGATTAGAGAGGCCACATATAGACTGAATTGATGTCTTATCAAAAAGAGACGTAGAGATCATGTTTTTTTATATGATAAATTACTGTCTTTTGTAACATAGTATATAAATCTTTAGTGCTGCATGGGGGTCTCTTCAAAATTATTAGTAGAGAGCAAAAGAAAATCCAACTCAAACCAAACCAACAACCTCAAGAAACCTAAAACCCCAAAGAAACACCCCTGCATGAATCAGTTGGGAAATTGAGCACACTGCCATAGGGAAAAGGTCAGTATTTAAGAAATCAAGTTTACTCAAATGGGCAAGAACATGAAAGCACATAAAAATTGCAGATTAGATATAAACAGGAAATTAGGAGGGCTGATAAAGATTTTTTTTTATTATCTCCCTTCAAAATATACTAAAAACGATAGTAGAAAGCTTTGAATAAATCAAAAACACAAAGATAAATCTGGAGTTGGGGTGACTGTTTGATAACGGAGTCATAAAGAGGGAACTTGGTGATTACAGAGAAGAGCAGAGGACTTCAGTTAGTTCTTGTGTCCCTTTTGAGGGGTTAAGTCTTTAATGAGATTGCCACCACACAATGCATTCTTTAAAGCAGAGATGTCAGAGCAACCAGATCAGTTTGGAATAAACATACGGAAAATCAGATAAAGCAGACGAATTAGACTCAGTAAGTCAACAGGAATGATGGTATTCACCAACAGTATCTTTAAGAAACTTGGGTGTAAATAAAATCCCCAAAACCCACGCATCCAAGTTCTTTAGAAAGCAAAGAAGAAAAAAAAATCATTCTGTCTTAAGGCAAATAGCTGATGTTACCTGTTGCTCTTTGTCAATACTGTCTATTTCCAGACATGTATTTGCCACCTGGTAACTTTATAATTTAGTTCTATAATTTTAGCTAAGGTCAAAATTCCCAGGGTTTCCGGTCAACAAGTAAAGTCATCAGTGAACTCTGCTACACCACATTTGGAGTAGGATGCTAAGATTTGGAAACGCACTGAACTTTCTGCTTTATTTAGTTTGGCTCTGTCACTTTTTGCATCTGCATTATGTCTTGTCATGGAGTTTTATTTCTATTCAAAGTACCTAAAAATAACCGTGTTGCTTCTTCCTCACAGTGAGTACTATCAGAAACAGAATTATGAGTAAAGGTTTAATCACATGAATTCAATGAACAGTATTCAGCATTACCTCTTGGCATTTAAGATACTTATCACTGAAATTATTTAGAAGAGTTATCTTTGAATAAATACTCTAAAGTAAACACAGGGTTTAAAATTTTCTGACAAAGGGGAGACATCTGGAGAATAAGTGAGAAGTAAATTGAAGGTCTTGATTGTGCATAATAAGAAGGGGAAAATATCACTATGAACAAAATAGCAGACAGTATGGATACAGAGTAGATGGACTGCTATATACAGAATTGTACAGTATTCAGCTTTCATGTTGATTCTGAATTAGAACAAATGTTGGCTAAATTATGTTGAGGAATTAATCTTACCATTATATGGACTTGAAAAAAAAATCTGTTGCCCATTTCTATTTGTTTTTTGAGTTTCTTTTTTTAACTTAATCACAATTTGCGGACACTGCTTTTCCATCCAACAGTTACACTATGTAATATTCCTATTGGAGTGAAAATAAGTATTTTAATATCTTTTGCTCTCTAAGACTACACAGAGCAGTTTTTAAAGAATTCACAACTTCATCACAATGGAGAATATCTTGGAAGCCACACACAGAAGAGGCACCTTCTTATTATGAATGACATAGTTAAAGTGCACTAGGCAAAAGTATACAAGGTTTATGCACATATTTTGAGGCTGGTGAGAACTTAACCTCATATTGATCAAAGCCACATTGAATTTCTGAGGTTTGTAGACCAATTTACAGTGGTAAACCAGCAGTTCTGCCAAGAATAATTTCTAAATATTCTCTCTGGCATCAGTTATTCTTCTGTGTCCTAAGCCAAGATAAAAATAGCAGTAGTAAGGAAGGTAGAGTAAATGCTATTTAAATTACTTTTTCCTTCCCAACATTGCACATTATAATTTTCCTGTGTGCTTTAAGTGTTATGAAAATTATAAAAATTGTTAAAAAAAAAAAAAGGGAAGGAGAAAGTCTGATTACATGCTGATTTACATAAATTCATGAAAACAACAGTTTTTTGGAAATGAGTGGTATTCCACTATTAATTTGGAACCAGATGGAGCAAAACACCAGTTTTGAATGGTCTTCAAATGTCTTTCATGAAAACACTTCCCCTATTCCCCTATTTAATAAAACTTCTCACCTATTTCCTCAAAATGTTATTTCTAAGATTTCTTATAAAATTTCTTATAGCAAATTACATAGCTTCATATTATCTTATCTTCACCTTATCTTTACCTCTGCCAGTGTAATTAGACACTGAACTATTTTTTAAGCAGTTTCCCTGAAACTTTCCAGCTCATTACACTAGTCACTACTACATTAGTTACACAGAAATCTTGAATAACCAACTGAGCAATTGTGGATGCCCTATCTTTGTTTTCTTCAAAATAATATTATGCATACCATTTTTCATTGAAGAGAGAAAGAATTGGAAAACAAATTGAAAAAAAAAATCTCATTTATCTAGTTTCATTTCATCACAAGTGTATCAGAAATTTCTTGCATTAATAAGTCAAATGTCAAATCTTCTTGCATGCTTGAGGTAGAGAAGTGTCAAATATAACTGTCATCTTCTTCATGTCATGCCTTACACTGATAACTCTAGAGAGCGTTATTTTACATCATTGCACACTGTGAAAATTATTCAGTACTTGGAGGATGGAAATAAATGCTTTCATAAAACTATATATTCATTGTTAAATATGAAATCCACATATTCAATGCTATACATCAGCATTTCCTTGGAGGCAGTGCCAGTCCAGAATTTCAAAGACACATATGGAAATATAAATACATATACATACACATACAGGTCTAAGTCTATACACATACTTGTTCGTCTTTTAGTACACTGTAACTATTTAATGTACTAAAACTTTGTCTTGAAAACTTAATAATTTCTCAGAACTCGTGCTACAGCGATGAGAAGGAGGATAAAACAACAAAATCTGCCAAAGAGTTTCTGATCTGTCCGCTGGTATTAACCGTTTACCTCGAAATTAAACCTTTTATAAGCATATATTTTAAATGTTTCATATTGCATGGAGAACAACTTTGTTGCTACTCAAGAGTCATTCCAAGTTTCAGTGCCTGGTCTTTCATAAATTCTGTGTTACCCTCCTTTGTCTGGACTGCTACATAGAGCTGTCAAAGCTGTTCAGCTAACACACATATAGATCAGGGATATGGTCGATCCCATGATGATGTATAGAGCTGTCTGGGCTGCTCATCACCCTCAAAGCTGCCCTTGACTTCCCTGGGAGCTGATAGAAACAAGACATTGCCAGAAGAGACTACAAACTTGTAGAGTTCACTTTATCTTCAGGCTTGGCATACAAAACCAGTGTGCACATACAAAGTAAGAGCAACCTGTTCAAGCAGGTGATAAAGACTATTCTGTTACCTTGATAAGGAAAAAAAAAAAAAGCTACTGTTATTGAACCTGATATCAGCTGGTTTATATCTGTGTTGGCTTCAGTGATTTTAATAAAACTACACAGATTAATGACCAGTGAGAACCCATTTCCAAAATCACAGAGTTATTAAAAACACGATGGATGAATAAAATTACCTTTATAACTTTCTGCTGCCAAAAGTCTATCAGCTAACATAGTATTTCTGGGCTTTCCCAGTACTTTGGCTTGCTTTCTTGCACAGAAAGACCATTTTGGACACAGAGAATTTAGCTCAAGGTGAGTTTCTGCTACTTTACATACATTGGACAGTAGCTTTTTAATTAAAGTAAGGTTACTTGGAGAGCAAATTGCATGAGTAAGAACACGAGATGCTAATCTTCTAGATTTTAATGTGAAATACCATTGGCTTAGGGGAAGGGACTTTCACCCTTCCTTACAACCTTCAGTCATGGCTGGGCATGTTCCTAGGTTGGCTAGAAATTAGATCATTAAAATACAGAATAAAAAACTTTGAAATTACTTAAATACAGCTGTTAAACAGAACTTGAAGACTTTCACTAATGCTTGAGTGACATTAATTGAACCTTCCTCCAAGTACAAAGCCAATATAAATTATTGAGAAAATGAGTGTTCTAAACTGTTACAATTTTCAACATTTTACTACACTAACTCTGAAAAATTACCTCTAAATTTCCATTTCTACCTCTCAGTTGGCTTTACTTTGATAGATATGTTAGTATCTCCCTCTAGTGGTTTTCTGAGCACTAATATTGATCAGAAATCCCTCCAGTGCACAAAGTCATGAATTTTATTTTCATTAGACCAGCAGTTTTCTTGTGTACATGTCACTAGCACAGCAGTGCCCACTCTCACACCATTAAAAGCAACACAGTCTAAAATGGCAAGGCTTTTGTTATGAACCCCAGAGCCTGCATTAGGTTAGCATGCAGGACTTTCTGTATCCGTGTATTTCATTAGAAGGAAAAATAAACAAATTCTTCTGATCTAATTAAGAATATGTTTAAGTTGGAAAAAAATAAAGAAGTAAAAACATTATTTTACTCAATTCTTAGTTTAACCAAACTGATACACACTATTACCTTCCATCATTTACATCTGCATTACTTTGAATGCAGTGAGAAGTCCTGACTCCTCTCAATCGCAACATTCCTGTTACCCTTACACAAAGCACTCATCTCTGCTATCCTTAAGTACAGCTTTATTTTCACAGATATTATAGTTATCTTCTAATTACTTTGTATCTTTTTTTTGGTTTTGGGCAGAAAACTTTCTTCTTCTGTTTCATTTTAACAGGGACAGGGGAAAAATGTTTTGAAGGGAACGACACTCACTCCATCGGTTCATGTGGAATCTCAAAGAGCCGACCCAATAAACCCGACAGGTTCCTGTGTCTTTGTATTTGCTCTGGGAGAAGTCTTTGTGTTCTGTAATTCTGATTTATAAGGTTCTAGACAGGTTGTTTTGTGGGGTTTTTTTTTCATATTTAATTTCCCATAATATTGCAATAATAGTTAGCTCCAGATTGTTGCTTTTGGGACTCATTTCATTCTGTTTTCTTTTGTATGTTTAGTAAGTAAAAAAAAAGTCTGCTAATTTTTTACGCCAAGAACAAAACAAAAAATTAGAGAAAGTAACTGACCATCCACACCACATGAAAACTTGCAGAAAAATGAAGATAGGAGCGGACGTCATGGCAGAGGCACGACTCGTGGTGCATATAGGCTGATCCTATTAATAACGGGCAAAGTAGCAAGTAGAGGAAAGGAAAGAAAACACAGAAAAAAAGACATACAAGATGAGATATCATGCAGATTGCTGGCAGTTAGCAGAGTTAATGTGAAAGCATCCACCCAAGAGCAAGAGATTCACAGCAAATTTTGCAAATAAACTTAACCAAAACAATCCACTGTTACAAAACACATGAGTTACACACTGACTGGCACATCAAGCTAGTGAGCAAGAGTTGTACTTTCACACACAATTCTATCAGGAGGACTTGGAATATCTACAATGGCCAAACAGCTGTTGGATGGCTTTGCACCTTTGTTTAACTTTTACTGGCCAGTAAGAAGACTTATTTTCTAAAATAAAATTTGGTTACTGGGAATATGCACTGAATACCAATTGTCTGGACTTTAACACTACAACTCTCAATAAAAGAAAAGCAAAGAATATGCTGGAACAAAACTTGGAATACAGCAGTTATAGCCAACAAATGCACTAGTTTTGCACAGTCTTTCCTTTCCAGAAGTGGAATGAGGCATCACAAATGTATTTTTAAAATATTTATTTTATATATTGGCAGGTACTTCCCTGTTCAGTACTTTTCATCTTGAAATTTATTCTGAAGAATTTGAATTCAACATATTCTCTTTCACACGGTATTTTGGGAAGTAAGACAGAGAGTGTATTCAAAATAATTTATATATGTGGCACAGTTATAACATTTCCTCCTCCAAAACTGTAAGGTACACAATAGAAGGAGTACTAAAGAGCATGGTTTTGCTGATTTCAGTAAAGAAATGCACTTTTGTGACTGTTAAAATTGTGACCTAAGGTCAATACACATTTGCAGAATTTCTAAGAGGAACAACACCCTAAACCCAATATAATATTTTAATCATTTAACAACACCTTAAGGAATATTTAAAAAAACCCACTAATCTAAAAATACCACTAAGCCAGGAATCTAATCTATCTGTGAAAGCCACAGAACAGCTAAATTTCGCAGCACCGTACAGAGATCATCAGTTTTATTCTCATAATTTTTTTTGTTTGTTTTAGTTCGAATCATGTGTGAAAGTGCAATGGTTATAGGAAAGGCAGATAAGAAAGCAGCTGTTAATTTTATGCTAATCATGGGATACTTGAAATAGAGTGGCTGTGGTCTAGAATGAACAGTATGTTTAGTGATAGGTAGGTTACCAGGCACCACGGTACATCTAAACATAGTTTTCACTGGTCTTCTAAAATAGCTCTACATTTGTTTTTAAAGAGCGTCCTAAAGTTTTACATGTTCAATTTTACCTGTTTGGCTTCATCAAAACAGACATCAGGACCTTTTCTGTATCTAGGTTGTTTGACCATTTCACAAGGGTTCGGCCCTTCATCTGTTTCTCTGGTTAAGGAGCACAAATGTTTTCCATGCATTGTACATTAGCAGGATTAACATTCTGTTTTTGCTTTCATGGCAGAAGAGTTTTATGCTAATTCAGATAGTACTCAAATAAACATCAATAGTCACAGTTCCTTGTTTAAATTAAACCAAACCAAACCAGCCCTTCAGATAAAGCAAAATAAAATTCCCCACACACACACCTTTTATTTTCTACATTGCTTTAAGCAAGAAAATAAACATCCTGCATGAATTTTAGAACCAGTACTTCCAGAACAGTAAACAAAATAAAAATAGAAGCTGAAGGGGTTTTTTTTAAAGATTTTCTGTATTGCTTTTATTACCATTGCATAAATATTAAAGAAAATAATTTATACAGTGGTAAGCTTTCAAGAGTGCCGATTGGTTATAAGATACATTACCATGGAATTATTCTGCTAAAATGAAGATACACAGTAAAAGTGAGGAAGTCTGTTTGGAAACGTAATGCTATATACAGGCTGAAGTGAAGGCCTATAAAAACTACTGGTTTTATTATGTGTATACCTCTGTTATCCCAGTTATCATACACAAGATCAACCCAGTGTAGACTTTGATAATACATGACAGAAAACCTAATTCGATCCCATTTGCATTTCAGTGATGGAGACAGATAAAATGCTGTCAAAACTAACAGCGGAACAGAAATGGAAGCAGTGACGTGCTATTAATTAGCTAACTACAAATGTGAGGTAGTGCTTTAGCTTCTGTCTCTGGAATCCGTACTTACTGATATTTAAGCGTAAATAGTATACTTCCCATTTGCCAGAGGCTGACAAAGGGCACAAGTCATCATGACATACTTGAAAATGGTAAACTGCAAAACCATCTTCTGTTGAAACTTGCTTATACTATCAATCAGTACATTAAGCTTTTTTTATTCCATTGTTGGTAGTACACACACTAAAGCTAAGCTACAGTGTTTTAAAAGATTGAGCACCAAAACTTATCTTAGTAGGTCTAACTGCTGCTTGAAGCAATCTTACTCATGCACTACTGTGGAAAACTACAGCAGCTTCATTGCAATGAGCGGAGATGCCCAACAGAAGAAAAGGCGAAAGGATGAGGAATTTAGTTCTGAAGATCTACATCTGTCTTCGTTCAGATGTTATCAAATTCACCTCCCCTTTCCTCTGCTGGGGCCCAGCTGAAAGGGAATCTGAAACTTAGAAATATTCTAAAAGACCATGTGCACAAGCAAAGCTGTACCAGCCAGAAAGAAGCAGAGTCTAATAATAACCATCTGAATAGCACCCAAAGGTCATTCTGCTCACTCGTGTGATGTTACGCTACATCTGCATTTCACAATGTTCCTTAGTTATAGAAAAGAGAGAATAGCTTAGTACTGCGTAGCTGGAACAAAAATAAAATAGTTCATTTAGTCAATATAAGCCCACCCAGCTGTTCTGGCTGCCACTTGAGTTTGGTTGCTGCTTTCTAGAAGGTCTGAGTCCCATAGGGAAATGCAAGTCAGGTGCCCATTTCCCATCAAATGTGCTTCATTTTCTATGGCAAATGCTGTCCATAAATTCAGACAGTGGCAACAGTTAATCAAACTGTCATGGACTGGAGTCCATTAGAATATTAAGCTGTGTTTACATAGTTCTGTGATGATATGGATATTGCTTCCACCCCAATGCAACTTCCTTTTCAGCCCAAGTGTAGATGGAATTCCAGTTTTATTAGTGTGGCAATGAACGCATTGCTTGTGCCAAAGAAACACAGTCATCTCTACAACCATCTGCTTTCCTTTCAGGAATGGGAGAGGCTGTTTCAACTAACTTCCTGACATGGACAAAAGTATTACTAATTGTTTTCCATATTCCATCATAATAATCCAAATTAGGACTTGTTTTGCCATCTCTGGAATACCACCCTCAAGCATGTAGAGCAGAGAAAAATTGAGGTGAATTTATCCTGGCCTAGAATATGTGTATGTTTGATTTATTGTATTTCCACCACCTTTACCTACATGTATCTACTGGAGTGAACAGGCTAGGGGCACAGAAATTGGCATTAAGGTGATTTAAATGAGAACAAACTTCCACATTCTTTCAATTTTACTGCATGTGTTGCAAGGACTCTGCTTAGCATGCATGCCACCTATGCCTCCAGCCAGCTCTGAAGAGATTCTAGCACAGCAGCTGGATAAACCCAGTATTTGTTGACTGAAGCAGTTTCCACAAGGAGTAAGCAGTTCTCATTGGCACTTAGCACATGCTGAAGTGCCTCCATCACTTTGACTCAGTGTTGTGGGCATCAGAGCAGGAGCCTAATGTTTCACGGTCAAACACTATTTATCTTAGTGTGGCCATCTTTTGTTATTTCTCTAGGCAGACATACCCTTGCCTTTTCCGACGGCTGAACAATGCCAGGTCTTCTCAGGCTCCCCTTGCATGTCCTGAGCTCCAGATGCCAACTGCCCTGGTGACCCTTTGCTATACATGTCACTCCAGATGTGGTCTCATCAGTGCTGAAAAGATGAGGTGGATCAGTTCTCCCAACCTGTTGACTACGCTCTTGCTAACATAGGTCAGGACGTGACCGGCTCTCTTTGTGGCAAGGTACGTGCCGACTGATGGTGAACTTCTTGTCCATCGTGATCATCAAGTCCTTTTCTTCAAAGCTGTTTCTAGTCACTCAGCCTCCAGCCTGTCCAGCTGCATGTCATTATTCTGCCCTGAATCCAAGACTTTGCGTCTGCCTTTTGGAAACTTCATTAAGTTCCCGAGAGCCCATTTCTGTTTGGGTCTTCACAAATAACAGCTTTGCTTTCTACCTCAGCGGCTGATGCCTCAGATGATTTGTGATATCATCCACAAATATCTGCTGCTTCAAGTATTCCAATGGCAACCATGCTACTAATATGCAAATAAACAGACCATTTTTCCTCGATGTATTCCAGTATATCATAGCCAAAAATCAATCCACACTACTAAATAACATGATTTCAAAGGATACCCGGCTTCTCCGCTTGCATCAGTGGCTTTGGGTCACACGAGCGGCACAGTAGTTGGCTGTCACTTATAATGAATACTAGATTCGTGTTTGAAATTTTCTCTGCATGATAAAGTCTAGAAAAAAAGCCAAGAAAAACCTATGTTTAAAAGAGGCAAGGAAATCTGTATTTGAGAAGGACACACAGTATTGGAATAAAAGTTATTCAACATTCCAGATTCAGTCTGGCTGCTACTGTTTATCTTTTCCATTATTAAACAGCAAGAAACATTTATAACTAATTTTGTAATCTTTTCAGCATTTCCATGGTTCCCCCTTTGAACTAGACTTGTTAGTGGAAAAATGGAAAAGAACATAAAATGACTTTAATTGAGTTAATAGCTAGCTCTGTGCCACTATAACAGTAGGTCTACTGAGAAATAAAATCAGTTCAGCATCAATTCCTCCCCTAACAACACTCAGAAAACCCTCATTCACAAAAACAAACAAACAAAAACCCAACACATAAGCCTGTCTGTCAGAAAGAAGAGAAAGGGGTTTAGGGTATGTGTGCTGTGCATTTGATATGTATTTGTTGAGTTGCTATGTACATATAATTATATAAAAGACCTTTAAACTAGTAGGGTCACTTTCTATTTATAAATAATTGAATAAGCAGCAATATACCTTTAAGCTATAGATACTACACTTCATGCCTTAGATCCTAAAGGTAAGGATATTACAGGATTTTTCAAGCATAATTTTCATGTACAATTTAAATGTACTGGAAAGGCAGACAGATCTTCAAAAAAACAGAGGAAAAAATCTTAATATTTCTTAGTCATTAATAAAATATATTTTGCTTGTTAAAGAGAGGTAAATTCAGGACAATCTAACAGGTTAATTGCTTATAGTGGATTCCAAATACATTCTCATACACATATAAAATAACAAGCAAGTCTTTTCATATAAGTGGTTCCCATTGTATGTAAGTAGAGTTATATTACTTAGGTGTGAATTGATTTGATTATTTCTGAAATTTCATAGATGACAAAATACCTGTTAATTAAATAACTGATGTTGTGATTACGTATCTGGTTTTAACCAGCTTAGGTTGTCGTTTCATACGTATTCCCACACAGTGGCACTATTTTTGCAATACTAGCAAAAGAATTTCTGTAGTCTTTCAGAAAACTGACCTAAAGAACTCTTCCAAAAATTCTCCAGAATGAAAAACCAAAGCAAAAGAACCCCACCCAAAACAAGCAAACAAACAACAACAACAAAAATCAAAACAAACAACCCCCAAAAACAAACAAACAAAACTCCCAACTCAACCAACCAAACAAACAACAACAGCTGAATGAGTTCTCTGCACAAACACATCACAGGAACCTGGAGGAGGAAGGCTGGAAGTGGGGAACCGTGGCTGGGTGGTTTGGCTATATTCACCATTTTCCAGTGTTCCCTATTTTTCTTTCCTGACTTGAAATACTGTCTTCAAGGAGTTTTAATCTGTTAATCTTAATTTCTAAGACATTTTCAGAAACTCCTAATGCATGTAAACTTTCAACCCAGCAGGCTTTTGAATGAAACACAGAATTAGGTCCAAATTACTTTGATTCTGAAGTATCTAATTTTTTTAATATAGCATTAAACATAATCTTGAATAGACACATAGACCTGGAAGACCAATTCTTTTACGGACAAAGCAAAACAGCATGGTTTGCTTAATCTGACCTATAGCTCTTACATCATGAGCAGTATTGACTAGGAGGTAAATTTGAAGATCAGTCGCATAATCTTATTGACCATCAGAAGTTCCAGTACATAACCAGATTAAAGAAAATAATCTCCTTCTGAATATTGCAGAACATCTTTAAGTTTATGCAATAAATTAAAAGAAAACAAATTGTAACAGAGATAGAAACACAATTTTCATGAATCATATACAGACTATAAACCAAAAATTTGTCTAAAATATTTCTACCGTTACTTAATTTTTAAATTAAAATCAATTTAAAAATATAAAAGGAATGCATTTTATCATTTTACTGTCTATATACTTCTCTGTTTTCCTTATGTAAGTTTAGTGCAATTAATCAAAAATATATTTTTGTTCTAATAATAGTGCAATCATAGTTTGCAAGATAAACACATATCCAAAAATTATTATTTATATTGAAGAAAATTTACCTGGAGCAGTTTATACAGTCTACAATCCCACCAAAAGATTTATCATCATTTTCAAAGAAATACTGAGTTTGCTCAGTGATACAGCTTGTTTTCGGCAGGGCAGCACCAAAATCATCGTCTTCCATATCAGCTGATATAAAGAAAAAAAAAACAACACAACCATAAATAAATAAACAGATAGATAGATAGATAGATGACATTTTTAAGTCACAGATGCAATTGGGAGATCCAAATATGGCCCCCAGCTGAGATTTTCACCTTCTACTTCACTCAAAGGTCACTCTTTAACATTCTCTTGACTTACCTGCCTCAAGAAAACGTGGAAAAGTGAAGCTCAAAAACAGTTGCTGTAAGATAGACCTGAACACAGGAAGAAAATACACATTTGTTAAAGCTTTTTTGCCATCTTTTATTTAATGGGTCCTTAAAAACTACTTGAGTAATTAACAGAATCATCATGACTTATTATGCTTTTGTCAGTTATTAAATCTGTGTTGCTTTAAACCTTACAGGTTGACTGTGGTTTTCTTTCCACACTTTCTCCCAGGTTTTCTTTCACACTTGCTACCATTTGTGTCCACAACTTATATCATGCCTTCCACGTCCTCCTTTTATACCTCTGTGGGTGGCAAACAAAGCGTGTTGGCATTCCTCTCGCACTTAAAGCAACCAGAACTCCTTTTGAACACACTTGGGAAAAATGCTCCTGAATGAGATATTTTACACTGATTAAGGCTCATTAAATTGCTGAGGACATGAACACTGGAATATTACAAGTATATTATAAAAATATTATTGTAATGTTGACTTTTAAAATCATCTCTGTTCCTCCTCTTAAGGTATGGGATATATTTTCCCCCTAGATGCTGCCAAAACACTTAGGATGAAAGAGCTCCATTTATTTCAAAGTATTTTTCTTCCTTCATGATTTTTTTTTTCTATTTTATTTACTTGAAGCAAATACTAGCTCGCCACATACATAGCATCCTTCTCCTCTACCAACCTGTCAAAACAGAAATCTCAACAGTTCGGTTCCTTGACTCCCTGCTTCTGCTTAAACTTTCATAAGTTGTAGTCACCTATCATGATATATTTAGATTTGCTTCTACCTACGAATATGTCCTGATCCCTCCTCGTCATTCTGCACTAACACTTGATCTGCAGAGACAGAGGACTGTATAACTTCATTAAGCCTCCAAGATTTTTTCTTTTTCTCTTTATCTAGCATGATCCATGTGTAAAGAAACTGAATCTGCCTGTCACCTTCCCAGTGGCACTATTGCCTGAAGGAGCTCTGGATTCACTTCCACAGCTTTGTGCCTTCAGTCGGTTGTCACGGATGAGAAAAGACCTGATGCCATTCAACAGTGACGCAATTTGCTGACAGAAAATAGTAATCCTTCATGAGGGTTCAACAGAATTTACAGGGAACTGAGTGAAAAAGGCAGCGCTGGAAAACTGTAAAATCTGAGTTAAAATAGCGTGAAGGAGAAATGATACGTACCCTCTTTACTACATGCTGATGTATCCTATAAAAATTTTGAAAATTATCACTCACACCTTTATTCTACATCGTTGCCTGAAACAGTATAGCTTTCTTTAATAACCTGGTTTCTCTCATATTTCTCTGCATTTGCCTTTGCCAGGTGCCTCTCTGAAACCATTTTCAGTCAGCCCTTTTCACTCTGTTTGCTTAATGGCCTTCTCAGCCTCCTCCTGACCTAGATTCCATTAAAAACATGTCCATAGAAAGTACTTTCATGTGGTGCTTTCAAGTTAAACATCACATAAAATAAACCTCAGGTCTAAATTGAGTCCAGACCACTGAGTTTGATTTGAACAGTGATAAACTAAAGTTTCTCTGCTTGAGAAGAGCTCGAGTTTCTCTTCTGGATTATTGCCCATCTCCAGTTTTTGAGGTTTGCTGTTGTCCCAGAAAACCAAGATTTTGCTTTTGCTGTTAACAAAATGTAACCACCAACAAAAGCCAACATACAATCTTCATAGCACTATCCGTGAGAAAATTACTATATATTTGTTCAGCTGCTATATAATTTAACTCTTAGCTTCATGAAGTAGGTCATTTACTCCAGCTTGATAACTATTATACAAAAATAAGCATCATGAAACTTTAGAAAGAGGAACAGACGGTCTCCAAGGGTGCAGTTCACACCAATGCAGGAGTATCACATCAGTCCCAATTACTTAGCCCAACCTGGTGCTGGGATAAGTAGCTCATAGAGGTGTCTATCTACACAGCTCCGAAGCAGGTAGAATTATTTCTGTGGCTATTATTAACAATGCACAAGCCAAAGTCAAAAGAAGAGAAAGCTCCTAAATGAATCCTTCATTTTAAAATGTACCCAGTTTTCTGATTGTGTAAGATAAACCTAATCACTGGTACAATCCCACCTCTCTAAAGGTCAGTCCAAAAATTCCACAACAGTCCTACTATTCCGACTTTTCCCCTTAGCTATAGAAAATGTAGGGTAAACAACTATAGAATTATCCAAAATGCTTTATATATATTTGCTTCCTTGTAGCTACTTTAGCAGGGGAGTTGAACTAGATGATCTCCAGAGGTATCTTCCAACCACAAACATTCTGTGATTTTGTGAAATAGTTCGGTAGAGTTTTTCACATTCCGTTTGAAAGAACCAATCAATAATTGTCATGAGAACCTTTAATTGAACTGTGCCATCAGGTAACATATTGGTTATCCTGCAGTCTGAAGCAAGACTTCTTTGTATTTTATAATAGAGAAACTTCATTTGTTTTTGTAAGATAATTCACTGAAAAGCAAACTTTGATTTTCTTAACACTTCTTGCTAGAAAAAGGGAAAGATGATATCCTGAAATAAGGAAATAAGTGATTAATAATTATAAATGTAACAATTTCACCTAAGCCTTCACACCTGCCAGTCAGACTTAGACCAATAATGCAACTTGGCTTCCTGAAGCTGATTTCGTAGAGTCAGAACACACAGTCACAAACGTGGCAAGAGAAGGTTTGAATTCAACTGTTGACAGAACCTTGGATTTTCCAAGAAGTTTGAAGACATAACTAAGAATTTTCACCATGAGAAACTGCAGAAGCAAAGGATTCAGAGCAGATTATTTTTGTTTGGTTGGATTTTTTGTGTGTGTGTGTGGGAAGACTGAACAGTCTCAATCTACTGAATAATTCTGGTTTGGATATACAGTTTTCCTACACATTTGTACTTACCAGGCAGCTGCCGAAGCCCACCATCCTAGATGCAAAATATCTGTTATCGTAGGCTGGGAAAAAAACAAAACAAAACAAAACCAAAAAACAACAAAGATTATGTTTTTTGTATAAACACTTGCAGACTTTTAAGGGAATGTTGGTCACCTCACAAGGGACTACTGACCACATAAGCAGAACGAAGTCCAGCTCCTTGCTTTGGTTCTTCTTCAGGATCGCAGACTGACTGATAGTCATACGACTTGTTAAAGGCATACAGGGACATGTTAATCAGGTTTCGCATCAGGCCAGGATCAATTTCACCAAAGAATCTTCCAATCTGATGAGGGAGAATACACAGAGATAAATTAAAGTATTTCCAAGTATTTTTCTCATTAAAAAGTGAGCAATTCTGATTTTCTACCACCCATTATTTTTTCCGCTACACAGATCATCCGGTTGGCCTGCTTATGTAGTTATTTCTTTATTTGCCTATTTCTCTCCCAAAAGCTTGGTTGGAGAACTCCAGTTAGACAGCAATTTTTAAATGCACTATCAATGAGATTGCCCTGCTTGGTGAAGAGCAAGAAGAATACGAGAAAGGTGTGTGCATGCCATCCTGCTCACCCACACCACCATAGGCCTATTAACAGCCTCCCAGCCTAAGGGCAGAGCACAAAGACTATAACTTGGTAGAGTTCTGGCATCTTAAACCATAAATAAGACTGTGAAAAAGATTAACAAAAACCCTGGAATTTCTGATATAGCAATTTTTTGTGATTCAGAAATGTTTTTCAGTTTCTGACCTGTTCGTTTCAACTCTGATGGGCATGATACGTATAAACCAAAGAAAGATTATTTTCTTTTTGTTTGTTTGTTTGCTTTTCTCTTAGAACTTCTGCTTATTGTGTTTCATGTACTATAATTAAAAATATACATACCTGTTGTGTATATTCATCCCGATTTGACATCAAAAGAAATCCACCATCATCAAGGATAACACAGTCCACATGCTATTATAAGAAAGTAAAGTATGTTTTGCAGGAAGGATTTGTCAAGAGAACACTCTGTAAGAAACTATTTTTTATTCAACACTTCAGAAGTATCTTCAAATCTATGTGGCTCAGGCTAAATCACAACCCCATAGCCAAGGGCCAATATTAAGTTATAATAAGCAGCATTATCAGTATTATAAAAGTTTGTACAGATCAAAGGCTTATTTGTGGCTTAACTTCATAAAAGTTGTTTTGTAAATTCTTATTTGCTCAATACTTTGTTAGTTCCAAGAGTGCTATAACCTTATTAAATCTGATTATAATTGAATTTCAGCTCATACTAAGGGACTACAACTTCTTGTGTGCTTCAGCTGTGCTTAAAGTCCTTTTCCACTTGCAGCTTTTAATGGTAAAAATCTTAAGGGCAGACTCAGCTTGCTAGTCACGCTTATTTTCACTTGTTAAGGACTATAGTGGTTTCTTCCAGGTGTCAGGTGCAGAAATGGGAAGCCCACTGGTTCCCTATGCTTTGCACTTTGTAAAAGATCCCTGCAGGCAGAGATTGGAGAGAGAGCGGTGAGACCAGATCAATAACTTCCCAGAGTATCCCCTTTGTTGTATCTCCTGCATTTAATGATCTTCACACTCTGCAAAAGAACTCACAGAAGATCCGAGCAGAGAAAGCTTTTAAACACATAGCAGAATGTGATACTGTGATTGCCCCCGGAGCTGTGCTCTCCTGAGTGCCAGCAGAGCTATGGGATCCCCAAATCAGAATGGGCTGGAAACAGAGGAAAGGAGGATGACTAATGACTGTTGAAGGGCACATCTCATATTCCAGGGCTTTGCCATTTGCATTTACCCTTCTCTAAGGTACTTTTCTTCTAGTCTTTTTTCTCAGGTTTGTTTGTTTGTTTGTATCAGTTATTCCCTTTCTTTAGGATTCACCTCTTGTTCTGAAAGTTACCATTACATTTTTCTGCCATTTTTTCATCACATCATTCTCTATTGTTCTTATTCTATATTTTCTTCCCTCTAGTTCTCATAACCTCTTTGCAATCATTCTTGCAACAACTTCACCTGACTTTTATACCCTCTTTTACCCCATCCCTTCTCATCTTCATCTCTTTCTCAAACACAAGTGAAGAATTCCTGTTTTATATAAATTTAATAATAATAATAGAATAATTATCTTGGATAAATCTAGAGAGAAAAAATTACTTTTCACAGTCTGACAAATATTAATAAACCAAACATATTCTTACCATACTGTTTCTCTCACAACCACAGATTTCACTGTTGCACTAAAAAATAGAAGTACAGTAATATTCACAATAATGTTCCAAAAGAAACTGTATTTCACAGTGATGATAATCAATCAAAACAAGAACAAGTGATTTGATTTCAGAGCACTGGAACAGGCTGCCCAGGGAGGTTGTGGAGTCTCCTTCTCTGGAGACATTCAAAAGCCACCTGGACATGTTCCTGTGTGACCTCACCTAGACGTTCCTGCTCCAGCAGGGGGATTGGACTAGATGATCTTTTGAGGTCCCTTCCAATCCCAAACATACTGTGATACTGTGATATCCGTATATTAATTGAAATTAATTTTGATTTGCATTTCCAGGTGTTTGAGGTGTGGAAAGAAAAATGCAGAAAACCTGCTGCTAAGTATTTTTTTTGATCACAAAAAGCTTCACCAGCCTCAACGCATGAGAATCCCATGTGAAAAAGGAAGTTCACCATCTCCAGTTAGCTTATATGGCTTTGATTACGAATACATTTTTCTCCTGTTCTTCCAATATGTGTATACATACACATATAACTGTGTCCTTGCATTACATCCTGAGCAAAACAACTACTGGATAATAGTGCAATCATTCATCTCAAATTAATTACCAGATATTCCTCTTTCTTTATTTCTCATTTTCAGTTACGTATTGTTGTCCTTAGTTGTTCTGACATTAGGCAGTGCATTTGCCTACTCATCATACTACAGCTGTAATACCTCTATCGGCCAGATGCTGTTATCAAGTCCCTTAACATACAACCAAACAATCAAAATTGCTCATCCAGTTGTTCCAGAATTGTCTTCATTTTTTGCCTCATCTTTCCCAATGTTCTACTAATTCCTTTATTTTTCCTTCCATTTAGCCTTTCCTCCTTCCCATTTATGCATAGGCTTTATATGTAAGGAATGAAAGGGTTAAGCACCTGTTTCGTTAAGTTCTGGTAAAATGCTGTGATGTTGGCTGTAGTACAAACCCTTACTCTTCACTCGTTACCCATCCTCCTTATTAAACAAAAATAGATTCACTAAGTCCTTTGCAGATTTTATTCACTGCCACAGCATAATCTTAGTAGGGAGGCTAGTGGCTAGAACATGTCATTTTTCTTTGTCTTTATCTATGTACAAAATACAGCCTATTTCAACATAGATTTATTTTGTGCATTTGGGTGATTTAAATACCACAACTACTTGGCAACTACGCGTCACTGTGACTCTGGCACAAAGAGCTATTAGACCTATTTGCATCTGAAGCTTTGAGAAATGCAAATAAAGTTCAAAAAAGACTTGGTCAATTGCTTACCAGGCTCTTGATTGTGGTTTTTGTGAAATTTTCCATCCAGCTGGTTGCATCAATCTTTATTCCAACAACTAATAAAAAATACATGAAAGTCTTTTTTAATAAAAATAAAAAAAAAAAAAGATAACTGTAGAATCCTAAAAAAGGGGGGAAATTATAATAACATCTAAATTATTAAACTGGAAAAGGATAAAATATGAGTTTTGCCCAGTTGCCTGACCACCAATATCCTTCATGAGACTAATAAATTAAGAATACAACCAGACCCTTGGCTTGATTTCCACTAGGAAGACTGAAACAGTCTCAGAGAAAAGAGTTATATGAAGTGAAGTTCCTTTGAAATGTCAATTACATTTCTAATTCACTGTAGAGCAACAACCAAATAACTAATGTATTTAGAGTTTCAGCACTGCTCTCTCTTACCTGCTGGTTTCAGAAGCTTCCCATTAATTGTTATTTCCACAGCCTTGCTTACCATAATACCTGTTTCATAGCTATTGGCACCACTTTCTGAGAGTATAGAAGGACAAAAAGAAAAAAAAAAAAAAAGTTAAGGTGTTATGAGAGTCTCTTTCTCCAAAATTAGTTATTATCTGTATATATATCTGTAACCAATGATTATTCGAATACCCAGAATGATAAAAAAAAAATCCTATTCAGAAGCACTGACCCAGCTGTACACCATGTGTTTGTCACTGATCACCAACATCTGGATGACTAAGAGGAATATTTTGGTTTACTTTTTATCATTCACTTTTTGTACACAGTTTCTTTCTGAGCTTCATAAAATTACTGTAGCTTCTTTTTTCTTTTTCCTGCAAACAGAGCCATGAATAGCTTTACATATGTGAGCAGCTCTGTTAAAGGCAGGCTCAGAGCCAAAGATTTTATCCTGCTGTCGTCTGTGTATTTTTCAATGCAGGATATACTGACTCCACTCACTAGCCAGCAATTACTTCTCTGATGGACTTCAGCCTGTTTTCAACACTGCTTAGTATGAAAAAGCAAGTTAAAAGTACGTTCCCTGGAGTGCTCTAAGAAACAACAAAGACTACAGGGAATTTAGATAATTACTGTGTTAATATTTTATTGAGAAAAGATGCAATAAATAAGTATGAAATAACAGCAATAAAAGATCGCATATGTTTAAGAGAAGAGTGTGTCATTTGTGGTATCATCTGCTGTTAGACGGGCTTGGCAAGGTTAATGCTGCTCACATTGGTCATGAGCACTTACTATTGTGCATATATTGGTTTAAAATATCGCAGTATTTCAGATAAACTGGTTTTGGGGAATAACAACAATTTGAAATAGAATTTGAAAGCAATGCTGAAATTGAGCAGTGGCACACGGGACAGAGTTGTGGCCTCTGGACCCCTGTACCTGCTAGCCTGAATTAGGTTTGGTGCTGAGGAAGAACTTGCTCAAATAGAGATTTTTCAGGTAGTGTTATTGGCCCTGAGTGAAATTTTCCATCACTTCTTTTAAAATAATTCTGCCAAAGCATCTTTGTAACCCAATATTCCAGTCAAATAAATGAATACCAGCAGCTTTGTTAATTCTGGCACACAGGGCCACCAGAGTCAATACAAATTATGTCCCCTGTTTAGTGCCCTCCTAGCTACCTTTTCTTTAATAACAGAAGATATCTCAAGATATTTTTTTTCCTTATGCAGCATCCCACTTGCATCCTTTGTCAGTGGCCTCAACTGGTATGGGAAACTTCCATGAATATACTAATATTGGACTAGCTAGCTGTGACATTATAAAACATTGAGGACTTACTGTTGTAGTAGGGAGCTGTGAAAATATAGTTGTCATTATCTAAACTCCGTTTATAGAAACTGACTTCATAAGTTTCAGCGTTTTCCAACCAATCTTCTCCTGCCCTAATCACAAAAAATAGTGATCAAAAAAAAGATAGTTAGCATCTCATTAAAGCTGGGCTGCAATGCTTTTTTATGTTTCACAGTTAGAAATAAGGTGAGATTTATTCATGTAGTCCTCAGAATTTGTCAGCTTTCACTGGGTAACTGCCAGATGTAATTATTTAAAAAAAGTGGAAAAAAGAAAAATCATTTTCTTGGAACAACATGGATTTGGATCTGTGTGATTTTTTGCCATCATTTTAGTTCTTAACTCATTGTTTTTGGATATACTGAGATAACTGCAACACTACTTACAACAAAATATAAACAAACATTTATAGCACATGCTATCTCCTGAGAAATCATCCCTAAAGATTTTGTATAACATCAAAACAGAAACTGGTTTGGGGAGTAAAATTCATTGCCATTTTCCCTTTTTGCAGAAACACAGAATAACCTAAGAAAATGGATAAATTTGCCATTTACCAGTATATCTGTACTGGTGCCCTCAATATTCCCAGTCACTAATGCAACTGCCTAGTTTATTATAGGACCACTTTCACATGTTCTTTTTGCCCCTGGTAATGATCTATTTTTCTCTCTTGAAGTCTCTGGACCATTTGGTCTGCTCTTATTAGTCTATATGTTGCTTTACAGTATTTGCAGCCTGCCAAACAAATGAGTGCTTAGGAGTGATTAGGGATTAGCATGACCCCACTAGTAGTACAAGGGCACAGCTTTTACCGCAGCTCTACACTGATTAGAAACTTGGATTACATGGACCTACTATGGAAATAATGTTACAGATCGGTTTCATACAGTGACACAGGTAAAATCAGAGAAAAACAAGGCATTCTATTCATTTCACAGTTATCAGTACAAGCTAGCCTGTAGGAGAAGCTGTTTTTCATTCAATAAATCCATTACTTAACATTCCAGCCTTTCAGGTTTCAAAACTTTCATATTATATTCTTTTGTAATAATTATTACCTTTTTGGGAACACTCTAGTAATTCCACCATCTGTAACGACGAATTGTGCGACAACTCCATCTCTGTAAACAAAAATAAGATTTCAAATGAAATGGATTGAAATTCTTACAGTTTCCTATGTCAGGGGTTGGAATTTAAATCTATAACTGTGAATTAAATGTCTACCCTGTGTAAAATTTAACATAACTGTATATACACACATGTATGCCATTTTATTAACGAACTTTGAAATGCATAAGAAAAATCACAGCCAAGAAAAAGAATACTTACAGAGAGAGTTTACTCCAATAATTTTGAGCAAGTTCATTTGTAAATCCTGCATCCAGCAAAACTCTAATGACCATATCAGTATTACCTATCAAAAGAGTTAAGACTTTTATCTGAAACTATATGACATGGAGTTTCATTAAGTAGCTAAAATTAAGTTTTGAGTTGTCAAGATGCTACAGACACAAAAATTGAGCTATTTTTATTAGGCATACTAACTTCTGATTACATCAAGTACTTACTGTTCAATAGGTTGCTCTGACACTGTTGACTTCATTTAAACTTGTCCTTCATTGTATCCTAAAAAAACTACCTTTGTGTCATAGGAAAAAGCAGGGTGATAAATGTACAGGCCTCAGCTTGGCAAAGCGTCTGTATTAAATTTGGAAATTAAGCTATTTTTAAAGCATGTTTTCATTCAAACATTTTTTATTTCAGGTGATGCAATGGAACAACACAATCCTTAGTGATATGTACATGCTATAAAAATGAAGGCAATTCAACAACAATATAAATATATTTTTATCAGTTAGGATCCAGCCTCTCAAAACACCTGTTTGACATCTGGAAATGGGTACAGGAAAATAAACTAAGTTGAAATAGTAGCTTAGATGGATATGTCATTTTTAAATATCTAAGAAAGGATGCTTTGAATTCAGGACTTCTGAAACATCTTTTTCAGTACCTCTTAGTAGGGCAAAGTTCTAGGAATGCTCAACAGAAGTAAGCACACACTTTAATAGAGATTTCACCACTATGGAAAATAAAACAGGGCTAAATTGGAGCTGAATATGGTAATGGGAAACTCTGGCTCTTGGTCTTCAATGTCACACAGTGACACTGGTAAATCAGTGCTGGTAAATCAATTGTTCTGTGACCAGAACCTGCAGCTCTGAATCTGCCAAACCTCAGCTGCTCAGTCCTGCTGAGGAGACTGAAAAATCCTTATGGGGAAAAATAAAAATAAAACCCACCAACTTTTTTTTTGGTTTTGCTCCATAGAAAACCATGACACCAGAGCAGGACTGAGGGGCGGAATTACCTCCTTGGATGTGCTGGCCATGCTCATTTTGATGCAGTCCAGGAGACTGTTGGCTTTCTGGGCTGCAAGTGCACATTGCTGGCTCATGTTGAGCTTTTTTTTGCTAGTTTTTAAATAGTTTTACAATTTTTTTCCTTTTGAAAAACATTTTTAGCTGACGTAATTTCCATAGCTGCTGTTTCGTTTAGTCAATACTGTTTACTTATTTAGGAGACTATTTTTAAAGTAACTTAATTATAAGAAAATAAGAAGGAAAAAAGTGAATTTTCTTGTGGATTCCAAAATGAAATATAGCAATCATTTGATAACATTTTGGCATAATTACTTACTATGCCCTAGTGTATACAATATCACTAAATGTGTCCTCAATATTCGCTTATATAACTAGTGAATATTAAACTAGAATTTTCATTTATTAGCTGGTTTAATCATTTGAGATGAATGCTTTCGTTTCCCAGAGACTCAGATGAAATTTCAATCAGTCAGTACTGTGTCTATGAAGAAGATCATCCTATAAAAAAACAACAAACACCCACACATGCACACAAAAATATCCTTTTGTGAGAAGCTAAGTGCACATTCCCTCAGTTACATGGTCTAGCACTGAAATTCTTGTTGAACTGATCAGTGATCCCTGACAGTAACCTGATAAAAAGACTTGAGGAATGTGAGACAAAAAAATTGTTTATTTGATTTTTTTATAAATTACTAATAAATCTAAACAGACTTGTATGCATAAACAAGCAGATCCAAACACTGAATTTTTCATGAGAACAAGACTTTAATGCATTATTGATGGTTCATTCAAAAGTGTAACTCCTCATTTGTTCTTAACAGAGCTTAAGGCTCAATTTAAATATGTGAGTACCTTCCCAAACACTGCAGCAGTATATGAATCTGTGTTCTTAACTCAAGCCCAAGCAAGATCTCTTGAAGCAATTTGTGAACCAGTATAGAACTTCCTCATCTTTTATTCTGGTTTTTGGTTATTTTGGTTCTCAGTCCTTTACTTATTTTGGTTATACGAGCTGACAAGAAAACAGACTTGTAGTTATTTGCTGCTAGTAGAAAATACTGAGAGGAAGCACAGAAAACACTGGATATAATGCCCTGTAAACTGTTGTAAATAAACCCAGAAAACTGCAAACTAATTTTACAATCTCTACCTTGAGCAGAAAATCCCAACGTTTTGTATATTTCTAGTAAAAGAAATCAGTAAATATAAAAGCCCAAACCACACGATTTGGTCATGAAAGCTGTCATTTTGACTAAATCTCATTTATAAGTATTTTCCTAAGCCAAAATCTCAGTGAACTGAGAAGAATACTTACATGATGGACTGCTTGGAGTATATCTGTCAATAAATTCATTGAAATTTAATAGAAATTCCGTGTTGTTTTCAGATTTTTTTACTTCACTACAGTATTCTCTGAAAAACAACAAAACATTGACCTTGTCAGATTTGTTTCCTTTGCTACTAAAACAGATAAATATACCTCAGCAATTTTAAGAGCCAAAAAGGTTTGTGCAACTACAAGGATGTGGCTGGCACTGCTACATCAGTTGGCTACCTTGGTCAATATTGAATGTTGACCATATTGAATAGTTCTGGCATCTACAGGAAATAAAGTGTTCAAGTGTCTGCCTAAATTTGAATTATAAGAAAACTCCACGTGTGAGATAAGGCAGAGATTCCCAGAGAAAGCACTCAGGACTAGTGTAGGTCATGAAATAAGGAGATCATAGAGTCTGGAAACTAAACAAGGAAATGAAATGCCCAGTGACTTTAGACTGCTCCTGGGTTAAACTGTACTGGAAAGTACATGGACTGCTGTTTAAAACCTAGTCACTTCATGCTCAACTAAGGCCGGATTTATGGGATGAGTTTCTATCTTCTGAGAAGACTTAAAGGCAATTTTAATAGGGTACACACCACATAAGCATATAAACACTCCTTGTTTTGACATATGCAAAACAGTTAAACAGTAAACTACTGTCCTTTACATAATGTAATAAAATTAAACAATACATCATTGGGCAATTCACTGAATGCAAGCAATTACAATAAAAGTCACTGAGCATTTTGAAGGCAAATGTTAGACTGTGAGTGGCATTAAACAACTTTAATTAAAATGTAGAATATTAAACAGTAAAGCAGGGAGGTCTCTTTTTAAATGAGCTTTTTATATTAAATTAATTTCGTATGAACAAAAGAAGTCTTTCAAGTATTTCATATGAATAAACTGTCTTATTACCCTTTACTTACTTCACCATGATTCTGAAAGACTACAGGCAGAATTTGCCTTACTATATCAACATTCACATTTAAACAGAGCTCCAGATCAAGCAGGCTTTGATCATGTAGACCAGCCGAACAACTAGGGACTTGCTGGAATTTGCTAATTGGTGTGACTGATTATCAGTAACTTCAGTCCTTCAAAACAAAAAATAAACAGCTACACTGAGAATATATTTGAAGATAGAAGACTATGTTTTACATATGAATCTATCTAAAGCAGCATAAATGTAAAAGGACACAGAAATTTACATGATAAATAAGAAATTGAGTAATTCTTAACTGATCTTGATGTACAGAATTTCCTTTATTTATCATAAATATCATTTAAAGGAACTTAATTTTTAAGAACTATTTATCATACCTTGTTTCCCTTGAAAACATCAGTTTATAAGGGCAACAAGGACTACACGATTTGACATGAAAAAAACAGGGAACTAATGAACTCACATGATGAATCAAATATGAATTCATGCTTAATTGACAGAAAGCTTTGAAACATTTTATGTGGATTTTGGAAAACATCTTAAGGTAAGTATTATGGTACCTATTTTACAAATGAGAAGCTGAGGTACAAAGCTTTAAAATCTTAAAAGTCACAGACACAAGAAAAAAATAGAAATATAGAAGATTTCCATTAAACACATCAAAAAATGACGATACGTCAGATTTTACAACTTTCTTTGTTAATATAAAACAGAATCAGAGCCTAAAGATCTTTGCACTCCATCAAGAAGATTGATCTTGTAATACATGAATTTAATAACTGCTCTTTCACTTAATATTTTTTTACCAAAATTAACTTTATTGGTCAATTCTGTATTTTGTAAATGTTATTAACCTGTTCAAATGCATATTTACTGCTGAAATAATATTTAGCACTGGGAAATTAACCAACCTTGGTGCTATAAACGTATAGCCAGCTTCATCAAAATGATCAAGCTTCAGTGTTTCTGAATCTACAAAAATGAAGAGTAAACACCAAGTAAATAAACAGGGCTTTTGCCATCATTTTTCTTCTCAAAATATTTGACTAACTTCTGCATGCATCCATAAATTCAGAAAGAAATGTTTATTTTGAGCCACTTTTCTACTTCTATACTATATATTTCTCAATATTTCTCAATATAGGAACAAATTACTTGATTATTATATACAACACACACCTGACAATTATAATGTATCTAACAACTTAGAGAAGACATTTCATTACCATGACAACATGAAAATGTGTGATGTTTTCATTAGAATTACAATCTGATACAGAGAAATGTTTGGGATACTGAGTTGTTAGAACATGAAGGAAAAAGCTTCTAGTATTTTCTGCAACAAAGTTTAAAAACTCATCCATATAGACTTCATTTTAAATGCTACCAAAAATGATGACTTTAATAGCTGGTGTCACTGAACACTAACAGGACCAGACAAATAAGGATTAGAGATTAACAACATACTGAAATGTGCACAAACACAGAAAAAGACTTCACAGCTTTTTTTTTTTCCTATTGCTATGGTACCCAATGATCATGGGAAAAATCCTGAGATGGAGAGTACAGAGGAGAATATCCAGTAGGAATAGAAATATAAGTGAAAAATATCAACCACAGTCAACAGAAAGAAATTGAGCAACAAGAATATACTTGCCCCTTTTGATTTTCACTATCCATCAGAAAGAGAAAGCAGGGAAACAGAAAAAAACAGGGTAAAGCAAAAGGGGTCACAAACCAATATTTTATTCAAACAGCCCCTTGAATAAAAATATTGTGCATAGATAGATCAGAGGTTCAATTTACATACAACTGTCATCTGGAAAAAAGACAAACATCTTTGAAGACTGAAGAATATGACTTTCTCAATTATTTCTCAAGTACCTTCTATATACTGTGACTATTTCAAGGGTCTGTTTTGCTTGTTATATTGATATATGTGCAAAATCAGATGATCTAACCCACTAAGAGAACCATACTCACAAAAACTTTGATTTTAAACTACTTACTATTTGACAAAGTTACAAAATGAATCACTGATTATTAAAAACTTGCCATATTCTACTTCATATGAAGGAGGCAATTAGAGAGGACAGTGATTTAGTGCTAACCAAGTTTTCTCTAAACTATCAGTCTCTATGCCTGTCAGAGAGATTCATAGTGTTTTTCTAACTTTCTATTTAACTGCGTATTTGTTCAAGTTTATTGTAACACTTGGAAAAAGTTAAAAGGATGTGATGGGTTTTATTTTGTCTACTATCTAGATTACAGTTAAACTAGACCTAATAAACAAAAAGCACTTGAATACTCACAAGTATAATCTCCAATTATCTCGCCAGAATCTGTAAATGGCTTCAAATTAGTCTAATCCAAAAATACATTACAAGCATCCAGTAAAACTATTTTTAAAATGCAAAATAAAACCCAAGCTGCAAGCCAAACCCAACAGTGCTTTCACATTATTCCTATGGGCAGCAGAGGTAATTTGCTAAATATTATACATAACTACTGCAACAATAACAAAAAAATGCTTTACTTCTATAGTCTATATCATGACATTTAGCTAGCAGACTGAAAAAAATAGTATTCAGACCCTTAAAATGACAGCAACAGAGGATACACAAAGCAATGATTCTATAGGCACAGAGCAAGGGGGGGAAGGATCGTCAGTGGAAGTGGGGTACCTGCACATATTCTATCTTTATAGAATATTTCTTGTACCTTGGATGTTACAATGGGTTAGAATCATTGCTGCAGAATTTGGGTACATCACGGTAACATTAGTGAATTCCATCAAATTTATGAATTTTAAACATTGCTTTTTTAAAGTGAATCAGAGGCTTGGCAATAGTAGGCAAAACCAGGGAACCTTCATAGTACTTACATCTGGCTTGTGTTATTTGGTTTTCTATTTTGGCTTTAATATAATAAAAGCTGTATGATGGTAACACCAATGCCAAACTGCAATAGAAATGAGACAAATAAAGCAATTATGTTATTTGCAGCAGTTTTCCAGTTTCAGCTTCTATGTGTTTTGAAAGCAATTAACAAGTTTGGAAGTTGGATTGTCATGAGAGGAGACAGTCACACAATGAACATACCAGGCTGACACTTTGTAACAGATATAATAAGTCAGTTCATGCTGGTCTTGAAGTTTCCTGTACTTATTTTCATCCGTAGATGTGCATTTAAAGTAAATATACTTTTTAACAGATGAGCAAGGAATTTCCAAATAATTGCAAATAATAAAACACATGATTTCTTGTATCTTCACCTAACACATTTAGCATGCCAATGTAACACATCAAAATGATCAGTGACTGTAACAAAACAAACATGTAATACTGCACTGATTTGCATGCATCACATGATGACAGACTCTCCTTTTACTAATCAGACAATTACCACTATTCATTACAAATATATAAAAGGTGAGTGTCAGGAGGATGGAGCCAGGCTCTTCTCGGTGACAACCAACGGTAGGACAAGGGGTAATGGGTTCAAACTGGAACACAAGAGGTTCCACTTAAATTTGAGAAGAAACTTCTTCTCAGTGAGGGTGACAGACACTGGAACAGGCTGCCCAGGGGGGTTGTGGAGTCTCCTACTCTGGAGACATTCAAAACGCGCCTGGACGCCTTCCTGTGTAACCTCACCTAGGCGTTCCTGCTCCAGCAGGGGGATTGGACTGGATGATCTTTTGAGGTCCCTTCCAATCCCTGACATTCTGTGATTCTGTGATTAAGAAATCTATCTGGCAATACATGAATCCACATTACATTCAAGATGCAAAATATTTTCTTGAATCATGCAGTCAACACTAAAAACCTTTGAACATCATTGTGTAATAAAATTTTAATATTTACAAAGCATTTTCATTTTTTTTTTTTTAGATTATGCTTATTTTTGTTAAAAAAAAAAAATGTGTCTTCTTTTTGCAACTAGATTCAATGCACCTGTAGAAGAACTAGTTCTGAAAAGGTAGACAAAGAACAGGAGGTACGAGTCATTAAAGAGGTATCTCATCTTTCACATCACATCCTTAATATTTGCACTTGGATTTCATGACTGCACAACTGCAATGGTTTCTAATGGATAGCAGCAGAAATTAACATTAAAAGAGTTGTACAATTGAGCCATAAATGAGATGACCTTTAATGATACATTTGCCATTTAAACAGAATGTAAGAGAGATTGCTGAATATTTTGTGGTAGCCTCTACCAATGCTCCCCTAGGGAAATCAGGAGCAGTTTACCTGTCATTAACAGTTACTGCTAGCAGAAATTGCTAATTAAAATCTATAATTTTATGTTTAATAGGTTTGCTGCAATGTGACTCCATGGATTTATTGCTGTATCTCATGCCAGGGAGCTCAGTAAGAATAAAGAAGTCATATAATTCAACCATATTTCTTTACTGATTACTAGATGGCATAGTCTCATCAAAAACTTTGTTTTATTGCAGACTATAAAGATAGAGGCAGTTCAACAGGAAAATGGGATGCTGAATAAAAAACAAAGTCCTGCATGTGCATTCTCTTGTTAATACTGATTTGTTTGGTTGGTTTTTAAATACATATAGATTAATGTTTGTATTCCCCTTGGCTGTATACCTGTGCAGAACATGAAAAAATGGGAACCAGCTTGGCTGAGTACTACTGTAATTCAACACAATAAAAGTATTGTGTTGGTAATTTGACTTAACATGTGTACCACTGAGTTTTGAATCAGAGTAGTTTAGCTTTTGAGGGACTTGGTAAAGCTTAACTTTTGGATAATGTAAAGTTCCTACATTCCTTTAATGTCACAGACCCATCTGCTTAAATGAGTTTGAAATAATATGCATGCCAAAGCTGCATTAGAGGGGGGCTGTACTTTTACCCATTACTTCATTTGTTCCTGCTGCCATTCTTCATAGGAGTTTTATATGCAAAACAGTATCAGTTCTATTAGGCTGGTGCAAAAGTAATTTAAGTTCTTGCATTGTTGAAACTTTGCCTAATCCACCACCTGACATCTCGCCAACTGCATATTACTTCTTCAAGCACCACCTCAACAACTTTTTTGTGGGGAAAATGCTTCCATAACCAACAGAATGCAGAAAATACTTTCCAAGAGTTCATTGAATCCTGAAGCATGGATTTTTATGCTATGGGAATGAGCAAACATATGTTTTGTTGGCAAAAAATGTATTGATTGTAATAGTTCCTGTTTTGATTAATAAAGATGTGTTTGAGCCTAGTTCTAATGATTTAAAATTCACGGTCCTAAACCGCAATTACTTTTGCACCAACCTAGTATTTAGTTAAAACTTGTCACAAATAGATAGTGCATATTACAACAACAACACAGAGACAATGCAAAGAAAAGGTGAAATAAGAGGAGGAATCTAAGAGAAAGTGTACATTTCAGAATCAAAGTATGGTGCAATACAGAAAGTAGGAGGAAAAGTGAGATTCTTAACATCAATCATAAAAGACTTTTCTTCCTGCATACTGAAATACTGCAGTGATAAATCTCAACAGTTGGATGAATGACTGAGGTTCTGGTCCTTAGGCAAAGTAACAGTTCCGAGCTGTAAAGGAACCCAGCAAATCCTACAGGCCCGGACACAAGACGATATGATCCTGACTTTGCTAGTATAGAAAATATAATGCTAAAAGACTAACCAAAATAACAAAAAGGAATTTAATGACACAAAAGAACTCAGAGAACAGAAATTAATTACCTGTAATCAGTGCCATTCACAGCAGTCCATGTGTATGTTCTGTTTCCTTTATCAATATATCTCTGCAAAGAGATATTGGTGAAAAAATAAATCATTGACTCTGAAGCTTCAATAAGCATGCCATTTTATTGAGAAATACAGCATAAAATCAAGCACAATCTGATGGAATTCTATTTATTATTTTGCCAAAAGCATGACTGAGCTGCAATTCATTTTCTTAAACATTTTCCAAACTTATATTATGCAAAAGAATAACCTATATCCTTTTTATTAACATTAAAGAAACACAAATATAAATAGAACCATAGAAATATGACCTTTTTCCCATTTAAATTCATTAGCCAGGGCAATACAAACCTTTTTTCTATGTGATTTAAATTTGATAAAATATGTTATTTTCTTTATGGACCATAATGTTAAATAATGAAAACAAACAAACAAAAAAACCCCACAGTTATAAAAAGAAGACTCTTTAACAACAAAAACACCCAGTACCTGTCTTTTCAGGTCACAGTACCAGTGGCTAAATGCATTTAAATTTGAGTCAAATGTACAGGCACAGCTAGGTATAGGCACCCCATGCTAAACTTACATGTGTTTCTAATCTCATTAGGAAACTTGCATTTGCAAAAAAATTTAACATGGAAATAAATGTTTATTTTTAAATAATACATTAGGATAAACTTTACCATTTATTTTCTTTTGGTATGAAAAATTATGTGACAGACAGAGTCTTACAGGTCCCCATAGATTTAATCATTAATGCACCTGGCTGACATTGTTTTACTCCATTTTCCACTTTGTAAACTACAAGTTTTTGCCAACTGCAACATATTATTATTTTACAGTCAGAGATTTGTAAGTATGCCGGCAATAAACTCTGTGCAGCTGTTGCACTGCAACATTATAAATATCAGTGAAAGGTACCACAGGTATACATCTACGTTTTTTCTTTCCGTGCAGTAAAACAAAAGTGTAAAAATGACCGTGCTTACGAGAAAGAGGTGTCTTTTTGACATTTATGATTTGAAACCCTCTCATTACTTGGCTGCTGGTTTTCAGCACAGCATGACAGTGTAAATAATTTGTCATTTTGAAAAGAAAAAGAAAAAAAAAGAGAAAAAATATACGCATGTATCAATGACTGATACCATGATATATTTTATTTTTAAGGTAAAAAGATGGCTTAAGAGATTCCTATCCAAGCCTTTTATATTTAATAATGTGCCTACACTATTCCTTCAGCTCAATAATAAGCACACATGTGAACCTAGTGCTGGCAGCCCCTCCAAGTCCGTCGTAGTGCTGTGTGCCACACATCATATACGTTGGCAAGAGGAAAGTAGTGCCCAGGGTGGATGGGAAGGAAGAGAGAACTGGGCTCATATTAAATCTGGCTGCTACCAGTACTGTGAAAGTGCTTGAAAGCAAATTGACTGAAATGTCCCTTCAAACATAATGCAGGAGATGACAGGTCCTCACACGTCAGCTCCTATTTACCTTCGTCCGCTTCATTACTAAGCAACGCAAGACCATCTTCCCCTGAGCTGATTGCTGCCAAACAATCTACACGTTATTGCAGTTTTTGTGACCCTTCAGTTTTCACTCCTGCCCACCCTAGCTGCCCGAATGTGGCAACACTTCTGTTCCTATGGCATCTTCTTTGTTAGCTGGAAACCCCCTGAGGCCTTGGGAGACTTCAGCACACCCCACCCACGATTGCTAAGGGTCCAGTCTCTATGCTGTAGCATGAGGTCATCTCCCAAGACACTGCTGGGGCCAGCTGCAACACAAAAGGAAAGCAATGCAAACTTCAACCAAAAAGCAAAACAAAAAGGCCATCAATTTCAAGCCTCAAGACTGCAACTGTCAGTTCAGAGCAACTGACCACACCAGCCCTTTTTATAAGAAAATATATAAAGCTATCAATTCCTAAGTGATGCGTGGCTCATGCGTGGCCCATGGTCTGAAGCAGCTTTATTCTGGCTCTAGCAGCCTGGAGCTGGAAAGGTGCAAGGCTTGAAGCAGTCACCACTGCCAGCCACCTCTCGTTCATCCTCAGAGAGGTCCAAGTAGAGGAAGAAATCTTGGGCCATGATGCAAGGGAAGGTGAGGGAAATTAATGTCACTGAGAAGCATCTGGGATCAAAAGGCCTGGGATATTCTATTCTGGTATGGATTATCATCTTGGATAAACGTAACCGACACATTCTCATACACTCAGGGACATCACATTCTGCCTGCCCTGATGCTGTAGCAACTCTTGCATTTGCAAGTGTAAATGTTTCCCTTCCTTCTTTGGGCAAACAGTCACAGGACCAACAGTTTCGGGTCTTTGTCACCACATAGCCTGAGAAATGCATTCACAGCCACTAATGCAACTGCTTGGATAACCCCAATGTCCTTGTAGTTTGAAGAACTTCTAATCCTCCCTTTTCTATCCATCTACACAGAGCCCTTTTCACCCACAAGCTTGGAAAGGCAGTCCTTAAACAAAACAAGTCTGAAATTGTCCCAATAAGTCCTTCCCTTCAGGAGCAGCTTATGCCCAATGCAGATGCCAGCAGGACTTTGGACCTTCCAGCAGTGGGTCAGGAATGACCCAGTCTCCCTTCAGAACAGGGGGACAGGATGGTGGCTTCCTAAACAGGACAGGTTCCTGACATAGGTGAGGCAGCAGAACTGACATCAGAGGGGAAAAGAAGGCCCCATTCATTACCATCCTCCAATAGAGGAACCATTCAGGAAAAGGAACTTCACACAGTAGGATTTCCCCATGGACTGAAGAGCAGCATTGTAAAGCCTTACTCAAGAGGCTTGGGACAGGGGCTTTATTGTGAGAAAGCACTGAAGAGAGTCCTTGCAGAAGGTAAGGCAACTGCTGGTACAGGTCTTTACTTTAGAAGAACATGGGAAGAGGTGAAAGGCAGCATGAAACTGTATACAGAGAAGGAACATGGGTATGTTTAATAAGATGATGGGATTCAGGTCAAGGACTATAACTTATGGGTGTGCCTTTCATCTGGACAATGTAAGTATATAAACCTTGCGTTGATTTCTTTCATAGAGACTGAAGTAGAAAAGTATAACTCTGCTGCCTACGTGATTACATGACCATCATCACCATCATCTTTCAACTAAGACCATCTACAGTCACATTTGTTTGCCTCCACTGAAGCTGAGGTTTTGTACTCAAGAAGAGAGTATGTAAGATTCTGTGCTTTCTGAACAGAGTATCAGAATGAAGACTTAACACTGAGGCAAATTCCCTAGGCTCTGCAGTATGATAAAATACCATGATAACTTTTCTACAACAGTCACAATCTTGTTAGCAGGGAGTTGAACGAATATACAGGTTTCAACCTGTCTCCTCACAAGTGGAGAAACATAACAAGTAAAGCCACTGATCTCCTCAATGACACCCATAGCTCAGGAATGAAAAATGCCTCTGAGGGTTTTTTTACACTTGTGAAGATCCTGAGCATGGCTTCATGTCCTTATCTGCACTCCTTTTAAATGATATTATCAGAAGCATCTTCCTTTGTCAAATCCAGTGCAGATACTAAGAGGCTGAGGGTTGGTCGTGAGATGAGCACACCAGCTCAAGTGACATTAATATGTTCCCAAAGGTCTGTGATGGAACCAAGTGAACATGACCTTGATGTTGTAAAATTGTAGCATGGATGAGTGATCAAAACATGTTTCAGAAAATTCAGCTCCACTTTCAGACTCATCTAGCAAAGGCAACATATGCATTGCCATTAATTTTCACCCAGCAAGACATGGAAGTTTCTAAAACATTTAATGCAAAATTAGACTAGGACTATGATTTATTTTTTTTTTAAGTATCAAAATGAGAATATGTATATAGGAATCTTCCACCATCCCATGCAGAATTGAGTCAGAGGACAGATAAGAGGAACTTTGCAGTATTGGGCATTGCTTGATTTCATCTGGAGAAAAACTAAAACAGAGTTTAAAAGTCACAGACATCTACTGTCCATTGAACGGAGTATAATTAATGAATGTGCTGCTTTTGACAGAATGAAAAAAAAACAAACCAAACCAAACCAAACCAAAAACTTAAACTCTGATAGCTGATTTCCTATCAATTCAACTGGATTAGATTCTGTACCATATGTCTGGTGATAATTATCTTTTACCTGGAACATTCTACCATTTAAATACAAACAGCAGAGCCATTGGAAATAGCAAAGTGACAGAACATCAGGAGAGGGCAGCTAATACTACACATGAAAAACTAACTGCACACAACCAAACAATTCTGCTGATTATTCTTATAGTGTGCTTATATATACAAGGGTTGTGTACCATCTGCTTGATGTTTGATTTGCTTCACATTCTTCTGCTAAGTCATTACATTAGCTATCTTCAAGCTGGTTTACATTCAGAGTAAAACAGTTTCAAAAAGCTGTTGTGGAACTATGACTGTAGGGCATACTCTGGCCAGAACTGCTCCTTTGGCACATCAATCATAATTTCCTCTCATTAAGGTCCCCAAGAAGTAGAACATACATGTAAGAATTCGTATAAAATGTGAATATTTCCTATTTCTAGGAAACATGTCTGTCTTATTAGAGAAACCAGTAGCAATCTCTATCAGGAATTAGCATTTTGGACAAGAAAATAAAGAGCTTAAAAACTATTCAGAAAGCACAAGTCCATAATATAAATGTAGGATGAATTTGCTTATCCCAAACAGTGTTTGTTTATGGCATATAAATGTTCTTTTTTCCTCACTACTTTTTTTTCCCATTCAACCACAATATAAACTACCAAACCCATCCTCACACATCTCTGCAAACAAATTAAGTACTTTGTTTTGGGATTCATACACAGAAGTAGGCTGGGTCCATTTCCTGGTGACCAGGGTGTAAGACCTCATCAACAACTGCCTGATTGATGGTGCACCAAAGAAACCAAGAAACAAAACAATTCCTCTTTTCATGAGCACATAATTTCTTTTACTATAAGCCAGTGAAACCAGCAAATCTAGAGGAAAAAATGATACAAACTGACATTGCAAAATGAACATCTTTTCACCATTTCACAGTATTTTTATGATTTTGTTTGTTCCTGTAAATATAGTAGCCTGTGTTCCTATCTTACCTCATCTTGGGACTTGACCAACGTTTCAAATGTTTTTTCTCCACTTTCTCCATCTATCATTTTTTTCCGAATCTATTGGCAAAGAAGAAAAAGAAAGAACTAGGTGTTGCCTGTAACATAAGTAATCTTTTCAGTGATTCAAATTATTTAATAGAAACACAGAAAACAGTAATGCATCTGAAAGTCATAGCTCTTCAAAAAAAAAAAAGTTTATAATTTTCAGATTTTTCTAATTAGAAGTTGCTTTATCCAAATATATTCTGAACCAGTAGCATTATGAAGCAACAATTCTGGTACAATTCACATAGCAAAACCATCCCATACAACTCCTTGATGTTGGGCATCAGAGGGAGTATGAATTGTGTCTAGATGAGAACGAACGTTTCTAGAATTTCTCATGCCTCCCAGCACATCTGTGTGATTCTTTCTGGTTGTAGCGGTGATTCACAAAAACATGTTTTAAAACCAATCTGTCACTAATTCATCTCTGAAGCAAGACTTTTAAAGAAACTTAAAGTGGAATTTAAAGATAAGAAGAACTGCTGATTTGTGTCATTATGGAAGAATAATTTCAAACTAAGTGGAAAAATATTTGATCAAAACCTGGAAGATTTTAAAATAAAAATCCCAAATAAAACAAAAATAACAAACTTTTTAAAAATTCCGATTTCCAAATGTATTACAAAATCAAGCACCAAATTCCATATATAGGAACACCAATAGGAATATATATATATTCTATATATAGGAACACCAATTCCATATACAGGAATTAATTTTATTGTAAATACTTAACTTTATTTCTCAGTTCTCTCTCACCATAGCACAAAGTTTGCATTAGTAAGAACAGAGAAATATTGTTAAAGTATTTCAGCCAATATATTAATATTTAATTAAAAAGTGTTCTGTTCTGAAAAAAATTAGGGGACTTGATGACCCTTGTGGGTCTCTTCCAACTCGAGACATTCTACAATTCTACTAGCCTCCTCCCCAGGATTTGCCACTTAATGTAAAAGAATTATTAAAACAATAACCATGATATCTTTCAAAATCACAGGAATATAATGCAATGTCCTTAGCTACAAATAGTACCAGGTCTAATTTGTTTCATTATAATTTCATTTTTCTATTATGGTGAAATAGATTCCCATTCAAAATCTAGAACATTTATTGCTTTTAAGTTACTATACAGTAAAATACAAGCAACAACAGGTTCTAAGAAAACAGATTATCTCACCTCAACTTTAATATCATTTTCCAATTCGGCGTCTAAAAAATCCAGTGTAACAGGTTCCTGGGATTTAGGATTCTGAAGCAGAAGATATTGGACAATGAAATAATAAAGACAGAGCACTATAATGTTACAAATCATTCTAATCCCTCCATCTCAAAGTCAGCTACTTAACTGGGCTTACTTACCCATCTATTTTAATCTCCTACAGTATGACAAATTTCTAGTGGCCCTTTCTCATTTATTTTACTAATTGGACAGAGACATTGATTGGACAAGTGAAAATCAAATTAACACTAATGGCCAGTGTCCATCTACAGTCTGTCATCTACGAGACTCATGTTGGGAAGCTGCTGTTATGTCTCGGACTGGAAAGGTGGAAGAAGATGCATCAGAGGAACCATCAGACATGAATCTCTCAATAGGTCTCCTACCTCCAAGAAGGGAGAGAGAAATCTGGGAGAGTTTTGCAGCTGATCAGTAAGATGGGGCAATTGTACTCTTCTGCAACTTTGCCAAAAACAGACTGCAGACTTGCTGTTATAAGGTAGCAATTACAGCAAGTGATTCAATGTTATAAAAAATAAAAATCACTTTTATTGTCAGTATTGCAGGACTTCCCTGAGCTTCTTCCAGTTTTGACTGCATTTCTCTTGACATCTCCGTTTAGGAGACAGAAACCTGTAGTACAGAAATACTGTGACCCAGTAGCTTCAAGACCTGAGGAGCATCCATGATGTCAACCCTCCACTACGGAGAACAGAAAAGTTTGGTGGTGCACACCTCTAGTAACTCTGTTCCCAAGGGCTGAAGGAAAAACATTATACTGAGCTGTTTCTAGCTCTGTTGAACTAGCTCAAACTACCCTCCACCCTCTACTCCCTTCTCAGGGAGTACTTGGACAGAGCCAACTTCTGCACCAGTTCTTAGGAATCTAACTAATTTTTTAAGAAATTTTGGCTAAGCCCCATTGACTTTGTATTATGGTCAAATATTATTAACTATTCTTAACTGTGGTGTAAAAATCCTCAATCCTTATCACACAGTAGTAAATTAATGCAGCCAACTTATGAGGGATCTTTAGGAAAAAGAGTATGGGGATATATTATTTCATCATTTAAATCTGATAGTTAAGAATAGAAGATGAAAAAAGTCCAGTTTTAGTAATTTATTTTGATTGATAGTAATTTGCTTTGTGTAATAGGACAGTTCAAAGGATCACAAGGCCTAGTTTTATCATCCATTGAGCACTGTTTCTTATCTAATTAGAAACACAAGAACTTTAGAGGATTTCAGTGATTTGGCTATACTAACTTATTTACAGGGTAGACTAAAGTGTTTTATTTCAAAATGATGATTACATTCTTTCTATCCTAACACTCCCTGGCACAGGTACATGACACATGTACCTGTGACTATGTTATCAAAGAATGCAAGCAAGTTTCATCACAATTTAGGTATGCATTTCCAGTTCATACTGGAACAAAGTAAGGTCCTGAATAGCTGGTAAAAGATGACTTCATCTAAAAGTCTGGAGCATTAAGAGCTTAACAGTAGTCTTTATTTTCAAGACTGTAGTATAGAATAGTGCTAGAAGAAGAAAGATTATTCCTTCATATTCTTGAGGAACAAGTGTGCATGTTTCTGGCTATATCACAGTATCACAGTATCACAGTATGTTTGGGATTGGAAGGGACCTCAAAAGATCATCTAGTCCAATCCCCCTGCTGGAGCAGGAACACCTAGGTGAGGTCGCACAGGAACATGTCCAGGCGGGTTTTGAACGTCTCCAGAGAAGGAGACTCCACAACCTCCCTGGGCAGCCTGTTCCAGTGCTCTGTCACCCTCACTGAGAAGAAGTTTCTTCTCAAATTTAAGTGGAACCTCTTGTGTTCCAGCTTGATCCCATTACCCCTTGTCTTATCATTGTTTGCCACTGAGAAGAGTCTGGCTCCATCCTCATGGCACTCACCCTTTATATATTTATAAACATTAATAAGGTCCCCCCTTAGTCTCCTCTTCTCCAAACTAAAGAGACCCAGCTCCCTCAGCCTTTCTTCATAAGGGAGGTGCTCCACTCCCTTAATCATCTTCGTTGCCCTACGCTGGACCCTCTCCAGCAGTTCCCTGATATGGTATCATTGATTTTCTTAGCAAGTAAGACTTACTGTCTGCTAAGAGAAAAGTCAATAAATTTATTCTCAGAGAGAAAATATGCATTGGAAAAATTTCAGATAAAGATTCCAAATTCCAACTGATCACTTCAAATAAATGTTTATGTTCCTATTTATATATGATAGATAAGACTAGTAACTCTCTCCTAATTCCAAACAGTTTAATTACTGTTATGCAGCTGTTTTTTCCCCCCAATAAATCCACACTCTCAAAATAAACAACAGAAGGCTAAAATGTAAAAATAAATTAAAAAATACATTTTCTTACATGCAATGGATAATGAATAGCATGGTCAAACCCAAACAGCATGCATGAAGGCATTGCCATGGCAGAGGAGGCATTTGTGAAGTTCACATTCCATTTCAACACACAAAGGAACAGAGGAAAAAAGAAATGGTAAAAAAAAGAAAAACAAAAGCCACCACATCAAACCAAGGTCAATATTCATTTCAAATGATAACCTGGACTAGCCATAGTTAAGGAGTCCCAAAGACAAAATAGTCAACTTTAACAGTCTGCCAAAATTCAGGTATAAATTAGCTATTTGTTCTTGTTCTTTTTTAGTCTTACATTATATCACCACACATTCTTTATAAAGGTACTCATTAATGACTCGTAATAGATGAAGAAACTGAGCATGTATAGATCCATTATGTGATGTGCCCAAGGCACAAAGAAATCCATTAGAAATTAGAACAGAAAACTTCTAGACCCATACTTTAAATGGAAGATTATTTTCCCCGCTATATCTTTTTCCCCCAATAATGTGTTTTTACCAGTATTTGGGCTCCATAATTTTTTCTTCCAAGGTTGCCATTTAGTAGGGTTTATTCCAAGCCATGAAGAAACAAACTTACTGTTCAGTTTGCTCTTCTCTATCCAGTCATGCACACGACATGACTAGAACAAGCGCAACACCACCACATTCACCAGCACAACTTAATAAAACAAAACAGAAATAAATCACTAGCAATGAAGCATGCAAATAAAGGGAGTGCAATCTATTTTCAGCATGACAAATAAAGGTAAAGGTCTATTACTTCAATGACAAATCAAGAAGGAAACAAAGAAAGAAAGAACTGGTGCAGCAACGTAAAAAAATGTTCATTAAAAAGTCATTGTTGTGTGTTTTGGGAGGTCAGTGTTCTCACAAATTCTATGGAAGTCTTCTTTGGTGTGAGTTGCAGCAGCCTAGTTCCTACTCATACCTGCAGTACTAATGAAGACACAGGCTGTTTAGGCTTTTAAAATAAAAGACGGTGAGAAGGCAGCAAAATCCTGAGCCTCAGAGGGAGACCCAGGGGATCTGGAGTGGATGGGAGTCCCGAGTGGCACCTCCCTGGGCAGCCAGCACAGCCAGGCACACCCTGCACCAGCCACATCTTATCCCGGCACACGGAGGAGCCAAGGGAGCTTTGAAAATTGAGATTGTTTTATGTTCCAGTGCTGCTTTCTCCAGTGCAGAAACACAACTCTAGCCCAGAGGTGTTTTTCTAGATATGGTATAAACACAGTCACTACAGTCTTGGTGAAATCACTGAACTCAATTAGGTCAGGATTTTACACCATGTTTTCTTGGTACTGTTAAGCAAGCCACTGTTTTTGCATTATATCTTCCCATATGTGTAAGAAATTAACTGATATATATTAACTGATTAACTGATATATTACAGTTACATTAGCTGATAAATATATATACTGTACCTAATTTTGTTATTTTGCTAGTTACACAGTTAAGCTATTCCTTTAATGATTTTTAAGTTTTTGTGAGTGTTTTCTGCTCAGGGATAGAATTACATAACTGTTACTACTTTCCTTTTCCTTGTTTGCTTAATGGCAGTTAATCCTCTGGAGTTGGGCTTGTTACACCAAGAAATCTCATATAAATAGCAGACAAAACAAATGTCTTATGCTGACTTCCCCAGGAAAAAGAAAAAAAAAAAAAAAAAAAAAGAACAGTTTATTTGTATTCTTTAATGTAATACAGTATATACTGTACAATAAAACTTGGTAATAAGTCATGGGAATGATCTTCTCTTGACTTTGGATTTATCCAAGCAAAGCCAGCACAAGTAGTCTCTTTTTTTTCCAGTCTTCAAATTCATTTCAAAATCTGAAGAATAAGCTTTACAACACGGCTTTAATTAGCACCTATTAGTAAAACACCATAATTTGATGGAACGCCCTTCACTACAGCCAATAACATGTTTTCTATTATTTAAACAAGGAAGGATGCAAGCTTCATGCTTTGGAAGCTGTTTGTCAAAGTAAACAGTTCTCTAGTTAGATTTTCCTAGTAAGCAGGGCAGAAGCTTTCTAACTGTATTTCCAGGTCTATGCACTCTAATGCACTAATCACCTCCATCCAAAGTTACCTGTATATTGGGTCTCCTTTTTCTCAATTTAACTTTTGGTATGCCCACACCAATTTGCTGAAGTAACAAAAAAGCAATAATTTATATTTTTACACAATTAGTAAACAGCCTACACTATAGAATGGAAGTCTATATTCTCCAGCATACGTTTACTGGAACCAGAGACCGCATTCCGATCAAGATCTCTGATCTCCCTATCGGAATTACACACAGGTTTTGTCTAAGGAAATAAAAATCAGACGTGTTAAACAATGTGAATTAAGTTATCAGAGAGCTCTTCCTCCTACATACTCTGCCAAAATTAAAATGTAGAATGAGTTTCAAATTTTGTTTACTGTTACATCTGGTCTTAAAACCACTCCCTCTTACATTTCTTTCAAAACTGTGAACCATAAGACAAAGTACTGGATCTTACTGAAGACATCTGGACTTTTATATGGATTTTGATCAGAACTATAATGAAAATGAAGAAAAGGTTGCTAATCTTTAGAACAGATGCAGAAATGGAATTATTTACTGTTTTTAAATGTTATGTAATTAAGATTAATCTTGTTGACACAAGCTTAGGGCAGTCACTTCAGTGGTTACGCTTATTTGGTGGGGTATTCCCCTGTTCTCTCTCACGACAATGGGTAAAATACACGCACATGCGCACAGACACACAAAGAAAACTGGCAGAAGAACATAAAATTAAGCATTCGTTTATAACTAACTGCACGAACTTGAAAGATGGTATTTCAAGCAGTTTAAAGCTATATTAAAGTTAAAAAAGGTTTCCTCTGTTATGCTTTGACGTATAATAGTTTTTGTGTGCAAATAAGATGATGATGGGAAAGTTCTTAATGATTTTAATCCACTTTTGAACCTGACTTTCATTTAATGTTCTCAGCTGTGCAAATGACTTTACAGGTTCTGAATTTCTAGGGGTTTGTTTGTGAGTTGGTTGTGTTGAACCAGTTTTGATTTGAGGTAGCAGGTTTTCAGAAGCAAAGTAGAAGACATTCAGAAGTGACCACTGGAAGTTTAATACACCCTCACCTCTTCAAAGGTAAAGATGAAGCTATGATTTAGTTTACATCTATTGGAAAATTGCTGGCAAAGAGGGTTAAGATGTTGTTTGTTAATAAGTTAACAGCTACCGGGAGGTTCAACTAAAATTAATATGACATGTTAAAAGAGGTCCATGAGTTCTAAATACATCTGTCTTTGAAGTGTACCTTAGTTTAAAAACGTAGTTCTTGTATCAGTCTGAATAGCATGCATCACCCCAAACAAACTGGGAGTGAAAAAGTCTAGTCTGTGTAACTGTTAATAACAACAATAACAATAATGCATATGCTTAATATTATATTTAGACATTCTACAACAGAAAACATATCAATTATAAAACAACCGTTTTAAAAACATACTCTAAATCAAACATTTGAGCAGTATCTGAAAGCATCTCTGAACTTCTATATCCTTTTAAGTATAAAAAAACAAAGCCTGTGTCAATTAGTATCCCAATAAGCCATCTCAGTCTGGCTAGATTTATTTGGGATGAGCTGAGTTTTCACTCTCTAACAAAGGTTCTTTATTCTCCAGTGTTGCAATATAAAAGCACATGGGAGATGAACAGATTCCATATCCATCAGTTCCTCACAAGATTGTGCCTAAAATGAGAATACTGCATTGCTTCATTTTATATTCCTTCTGTTAACAACAATAGTTTCATTTGCATATCAGAAAAAGTTAAAGAAACTACTCGTCATCATCTGAATTTCTAATAATCTCTAATGAAGAAGAGATTCAGTCAGTAATGATGCATATATTAGTCTCAGAGCCATTTACCAAGCTAAATCGCCAGAACAAAAATTTTACTTTTTAACACATTAAAATCTAACGCATATATCCAAAATACGAAGCCCTTGTAAATTATGAAAACTCTATAAAATCCTTAATTTTCTTTTTTTCTTTTTCTTCTTCTTTCTTTTTAAAAGGGTCCTTTCAAAATAAATCAAAGGGGATATTTCATCAACAGTTAAGATCAAGTTATTCTTTCTCTTCTTCAGAAGCATGTTTTTTTTTTCCTTTCTTCTTTTGTTACACACTTGGCAAAAGATTTCAAACATATTCATTACTTCACCAGGAAATTAATTCACATATTCACAATGCTGACTTCCCCCAGCTTAAGAATTAAATGAATTACTGAAATATGTAGATGAATTGTTCATTTCTTTCTCTGCCTTTGGCAGTGAAAGATGGTGAAGTACTGAAAAGGGGGTCTGCTGTCCCCCTTGTACCTATGGTAAGACCTTCTGGTGAAGGAACAAGAGACCACAGTCCCACAGCCAAGAGGTTGAGGACTTGCTGCTATTCTGCCACAGGAACATGGCTGGGAGGAATAAAGTGATGGATATGCATCCAGTTTCAAAAAAAACACCACAGTATTTCCATGCCTAAAGGCAGCAAATACAGGTTTCTATTACTTAAGAAATTTAAAATGTACTAAGTGCTTAAAAATAACTTAGGAGTAGGGTACCACTAAAGTTTTAAAGCTATACTACACTTATTTGCCTGGGTATTGATGGCTTGCATTTATCTCGGCTATATATTTCTCAAACCATCTTAATGAGGAATTTTAATATTGACAACAGTACTACATGGATATATTATTTACTCTTCAGTAATTATAGTGATTCATTATTCTTTCTAACTTGTAAAAATAATCTGTACATTTCTCTCAATCTGGGGTGATTTTTTAAAAATTATTTTTAGTTAAATTTTAACTCTCTTTTATATAATGCTGCATTTGTGCACTATGAACTTGTGAGACAAAAATTGCTGAAAGCATGTTTCTACTGTAATTAAAATACAAACATTTTCATATATTCCACTAAACAGAAGACTGTTTGACATGGAGAAAGCCTTCACTAAAAGGAAAATATTTAAAGTTCTGATTTCAGAAAAAAAAAAATCATCCATACATTTTAAACATCTCATCAAAGCCAGGGAGGCAATTTATGTAAGGAGTTACATGTGATGTAGGAGTCCCTTCAGGGTCAGGACTACAGCCAGACTAAAGTACTGGGTTTAAATTCTCCTGAAATTTGAGGAAAGTTGAGTCCTAATCAAATTTAGATAAGGATTTCATCTTTAAAGATGAAAGAAGTTTCTCAAGTTGAACTACTAAAAATTCTAGCATTCTGGGAAAGAGTGCTCAGCTATATCCATCCCAGCTCTGCAGTTCAGGTTTCAGCTCTGGCAAACAGAAAATAAGCAAGTAAAGAAATACAAAAATACAAGAAAATACATTGTGTTTTCCCCTGATTTCCATGGTTTTGCAAGTATGGAAGTTTCAGTTTCTGAAATAAGAAATAAACCTGTACACTAGTAACCTCCTCAGAGTTTGCTTCAAGAGCATCTTGTAACACACTACAAGTTCTTCACAATGATATTCCAGTAGTTGTTTTTATATTAATAGGTGTACTAAAACATTTATTTCACATACAAAAATGTGTGTGTAAAATATACATACTTTTATTTTATTGATAACTAAATTCAATATAAGTGCTGGTCTTTGTGCTGACTAAAGCAGATTTGGAAGAAGCCATACATGCACCATGGATTTTCTTGACACCCCCACAACTGAGAAATCTTTACTGTTGTTTTCTAGCTGTCTGGTACATTCGGCAGATCTTAGATTTTTCTGTATTTCTGACAATGCCCCCACAGTATAGAGAAATAAATAAGAAGTTTTTCATACCTTTGGTTGGAGATTTGGATGAAGTAGCACATACCCATTAGGATCAATTGCAAAATAGTATCCGTTTGGACAAAGCTGAAAGAAAAAAAATGAAGTTCAGCATTCTAAGGTTTTAGAGCAATAAAGAATTAATTGTTTCCCAGCAATGGCCACATTAGGAAAATACATTCCCTCAGGCATCATGAAATACATGAGGTATTAACATACAGAAGGTAATTTCTCAGTAATTACTCTGTTAGAACCATAAACTTGGAGTATAATTTGGGCTGACGGGACCACTGGAGGTCACCTGGTACCACCCTTCACTGAAAGCAGAGCTAACTTCAAAATAAAATCCAACCTCAAATTTGGATTAGGTTTCAAAGGGTCTTTGAATACCTCCAGTGGCAATTTCACCATCTTGCTGGGCAATGTGCTGCAGTGTTTAACCACCCTCACAATGATTTTGGGTTTTGTTTGTTTGTTTTTTCCTTATTTCCAGCTGAAATTTCTGTTGCCACAACTATGTCAATTGCCTCTTGTCTTTTGCTATGAACCTTCAAGAACTGTCAAGGTCCATCATTCCTATAACTCCCATTAGGTAACCCTTTAGGTTTCTTTTTCAGTCTGGACAAAGCCAGCTCTTTCAGCTTCTCCCCAGCCACTTCGTCAAGTTAGCGGCTCTGTGCTGGACTCTGTCCAGAGTTTCTGTGTATTTCTAGTAATTAGGAGATCCACGTTGGCCGCAGTATTCCCAATGCAGGTGTTGGTCGCATAGCTGGCCTGCTTTACTGCAAGGACACGCTGCTAACTTCTGGTCAGCTTGTCCTCCTCTAAGACCCCAGGCTCTTTCCTGCCTTTTGAGGCATTCTGTCCCAGACTGTACTGTGGCATGGGATCATTCCATTCTAGATGCAGAACTTTGCATTTGCCTTTGGTCAAATTTGTGATGTTCCTTTGCTTCCTCAGCTGCTGTTTTCAACAGTACTAGCTATTTTCTTAGAAATTCCCCAGTTAGAAGTCTAAATATATAAATCAATCCTACTGAGTAGGGTACAGACAGATACATATATAAAATAACTTTTCTATAAAGAACTGTCCTATATAAATGCTAAGTATTATTAGCTGAAATGGTTATGTACTCTACACTGGCATAAGAAGCAGACACTCAACTAAACAGCTGTGCCATAAGCTACAGGAAAATAATGACTTGGAATATTTCCCCCAGTGTAAAAGCTGGCTTCTACAGATGCATCCTGATGGACAGTTCACACAGAAGCACATATATGGCTGGAGAGAAAACCATCAGAAAATCTACAACAATGGAAAAGAGTATATAAAAGAAGCCTGCTGGTATTTTGACTTGTATCCAATCGTTGCTGTATGACTTATGAAAGAACATGCAAAGAAATCAGGCATAAATCTTACATAAAGAGAAACCACCAATGCAAGTAACGTACCGTAAATCGGGGTGTGAGTTTTTTTATGTCCTCCAAAGAGACATCAACACCCATTACTCCAAGAATCAGCTGATTCTGGCAAGATTCCAAAATGTTAGAATATGTTTGGCATATGTAAAATGCAAAATAAATGCAACAGTCAGTGAATTCAGATTTTGCCTTCCTCTCATTTGACAGATAATACTATTTTTTAAATAATATCCAAGTTCTTTACAATAGCATTCAATACATTTAGAATTTAGTGTAGAACATGAAAACTTTTTTATGAAGGCGAATATTGATGCTTTCTTCAATGAATAAACAATAAATGGTGGTAACAAAACAGGTGAAATCAAAAGTGATGCATTTATATTGCCAATGATGTAGATACTAAATTACTAACACCAATATAGAGCTACTATCACATGCATAGGTTGAGAAATTCCTAAGAGCCCAAAAACAATTGACCTCTTTTGGCAATGGCATAATGATGAATGAGAACAACAACAATAATCCATGACTACAACAAACATCAGCATTTGAAATCAGAGACTCACGCGCTACATTTACTTTACTTGTAATTTATTTTCCTGCTACAGAAAGGGTGGTAGTCATTTACATAGTACCACCTAACTCCTTTCTTCATATTAAATAAATTTGGAATATGTATTGGAAGACACACCTTGCAGCGTGTAACCTGAAATTCATGTAGAGACCTAAGTCAAGCAGTTTCAGGTTTTCCTCTTGTTCCATCCAGGTTCTATGTACTAGACCATGACTGTCTTACTTCTTAGAAAGACATTCTTTGATAAGTCTCTCACTTTGCAACATCTCTTACTTTGCAACTGGACTCAGTGAATTATCTTGTAATTAAGATTATTAAATCTTTCATTTTGGTTTGTTTTTAAAGGGAAACTAAGAGAATACTCTGAAAGTAAATAAAAGAAACAGATGTGATCCAATTCATATCTATTCCTTCTGAGTCTATTTAATATCTGAGAAACTGAACCAAATAATATCTTGCCTAAACTTCTGCATATTTTGACCTGAATGAACATGAGTATCACGCCAAATAGACAGTATTTTACCACACACTGTAAATCATATTTTAGGTCTGATTTTAAAAAAAACAACATTTGGATTTTGTGAAAAGGACATAAATCAATTACCTACCAGACTGTATTAGGGATAGGGAGTTGTATTTATTTAATACTTAGATTTTAAGTACACTGTGCTATTTTCTATTATCATTACAAACTACTCATTTAAAACCTCTACATCATTGCATTTTACCTTGAAATGTCATAGCTTCACAGATTTCTTAAAAATATATCTGAGTTTCCTTTCTTAAAACGGCTTGAATAATATCATCATATACTCCCCATCTATTGAACACTTAATACATCCCCACTGCCTCCACGTAACAGAGATAGATCAAGGGATGCCATATCCTGACACTCAGAACTACAAAAAGGGTGATCTGCATTTTCTTGTTCCCAGGAGGTTATCAGGCAACTAGAGATGACCCCTTTGTTTCTGATGTAGGACACAAACTGTAGAAAGCTCTATGGAAATACACACTTTTCAAGGAGTCTGGCATTAAATTTAATACAAATAATTGTTGTGGGGTTTTTTGCTGTTTGCAGTTGGTTTGTTTGTTTTTCATTTGAGTAACAGCTTACTCTTTTGTCATTTTGTTCCTTTGTTAGATTGAAGACAGGTAGAGTTCCTGTAATCACAAGGCCCAGCTCCTAGAAAATAATCACATACAGAGGGGAGAAAAATAGTCTTTAGTTAAGTAACAATTATCGAACTATAATATATTAGAACAATCCAGCCAAACACTAGATTTGAGCACTGAGTTTTAGCTTGAAAAAAAAGAGAAGAAAATAATACCACTTCATTGATTTTATGCACAGAAAGTTAAAATTACATTTTTTGTGTCCATGTGTTAGTGAGAACAGAGATTGCTTTTTAAATATATATGGTATGCAACAATTTAGGACTTGAGAGTTTAATAAAAAATAAATGTTATGAAAATGTGTTTACAGCTACAGTTCCCACTATACTAAAAACTCTAGATAGTACGGGCAAATAAAAGAACAGAAAACAAAAAGTAAAAGGAGAAAGCAAAACCAAACTCAGAGATAGTAAATAGGTAGGCAACAAATACATACAGGTAAAATCAGTAGAAAAATCCAAGAGGTAACACTACTACTTTCATACCATTGCTACCTTTCAGTAGCTTGCAATAATGTCCATCATCAGTTCTGCAAAATCACATTGACTCTTCTGGTATTGAGACAAGGGATTTACACTTATTTGGGAAGATATAAGAAATCTGGCTTTTTACAACTTAGACTGAAAATAGGATCCAGAAAACCATACATTTAGATAGCCTGAAAGGATCTGTTTTCCATCTGAAATTGTCCACAGGCAGATTTCGACCTTTTTTTTTTTTCTAATGTTGGTTTTTAATTTCAAATTTCCACCCCCTCCACAGATGCTTACTCCTTCCAAGTAAGAAATCGTATCTCTTCTCTTTGTTTCATTAGAAAAAAATAAGCTAAAATACTTCACTAAACCACTCCCATGAAATCAGTTCTCCATTTTCCCAGTCTAGTAGCACCTTTTTGAATTTTAAACCATCCTTCATGAACTTAAGTTTGTGTATAAAATGAAAGGTGATGAGATCAGAGTTAGTTACATTACAACAAGCAAGATTAAGAGAAGGAGAAGTGGACATTTTAGGAGAATAAGAGAACTAAGAAATGGAGATTAATCAGAAAGAAAGAGAGAGGAGCATATTGTTAGAAGTGGCATTGAAGAGACATATAACGAAACAGGAAGGGTATGTGTGGTGGGTAACACCACCTCTCCCCCAAAAAATGTACAGTTAGAGAGGATAATAACTGTGAATAAATTACGACTAAATGGTAAACTTAAAAGTATCTGAAAATTCTGAGAATATATTGCAGAAAGTGATGCCAGAGTAATACCATAACAGAACCTAAAGGAACAGGGCAAAAAAAGGGCTGTGAGCTGCCACAAATACATCAAATTATTACAAGCAGTCTTCAAAGACAGCACCAAATGAAAGTACCTCTTTAGGATTTAATAACCTGAACTTAAGCTCAGTTCAAATGTGGCCTCAAGTATGAATAATAAACTTTGCATTATTTTAGCCTTAGCCCCAAACCAGCTTCTGCACAGTAAGAGAAAAAGGATGGGACAAAGTCTGGTGAGGCCCAAGCAGGAGAAGGATGAGCCCCACAGGAGAGAATTGCTTTAGGGAATTTAAGATAAAGAACCAGTATGACAAATGAGTCCCAATCCCTGCTAAACCCAAGAATCCAGAAAAGGCTCCAGAGTGGATTAGATAGACCTGTGCCTTTATGGTCGTATCTGTGATGAGTAGGCCCACAAATTTCAGCCTACACTTCAACAGTTTATCTTGGATTTGTCTTCACTTAAAAAATATATTATTTAAAAGAACATGTCATACTTTTTATATATTTATATGTCTGCATACACACAAATACCTATATACACAGATAATTACTGATACACAAACATAACACATGAATGCAGAAAAGTTTGAATGAAAGACTTGAACAAACCTACTGAAAATATAAAACAATACAACAGAACTCTGCAGGTATCACTCATTTTACTTAATTAAAGAGATCCCTTTCTATCATTAGTTACAAATTTAGATTTGGATTTAAAACAGAATATGTACAGGACTTATGAAGTTTCCTTATAACTTCTTTTGTGTTTCCAGCAAGTACCTAAATAGTATCCAAGAAAACATGGTTAATGAACTTCTGGCCACTGAAATTCCAAAGAAAAACTGTTTCCTTTATGTCATGCTCAGTGTTATGCTGAGCTGATACAAATTTAACAGCAATGCTGAGTGATGGTCAGAAATGAATTTTGACATGACTTTCAATGATCATGTGAACTTGTCCAAATACATGATTTCAGATGACCACTTTGTAGTAATTTTTGCCTAGATAAGAGTTCCTCAGAAGAAGGTTATGTAGACCAATGGATTAGATTGCTGCTAATAATACTTTGCATTTCATAGTTTCCTGAATACGTTTGTTTTATAAGACTGAAGTGATAAATTCAGCTGTAAGCATTCCACGTATCTCTTTGTTTATTTCTCCATCATACACACTGTCCAAATAAAGTAATCATTACCTTAAGCAACCAAGTAATTACAGTATCTATGATAGTTTAGAGATACGAGTTAAAAATCTGTGCAAACACCCAATAACATCGACAGTTTTCTGTCTGGAATACTTAAAAAAAAAAAGAAATAAAAACAAAATAGAAGTCCACCCCAGGGACATGACCTCTAGCTCAGCACAGGTACAACACTGGAAATCTATTTTATTCTGTTTTTGTTTTGTTAATTTCAGGATGGCAATGGCCTACACTTAGGGATAAATTGCTTTTCTCTGTTAAAATTCAGGACACTTAAGAGGATACTAGGTGCAAGTAATGACCAACACATTATCTGGTCATACGTTTTTTAAGAAAATTACTGTATTGAAGTATATAGATGCTTTTAAGAAAATTACTTTTAAGCTTTTAAGAAAATTACTGTATTGAAGTGTATAGATGCTGGTAATGTAAGAATATTATGTTTGGAACTGTAGGAAATTAAGTCTTTAGGACTGTGGAAAACAGACCCCAATAGCTGCTGATTTGATAAGTGTCTCTCTTTACTTGAGATAAATACAGATCATACCAGAGCATCCAGATAGACGTTTGTCCATTGGACTTGTTTGGCTTTCTCTCCAGCTAAAACCATTGGTCTTCCCAAAACATCCAGATATTCCTGCCAAAAAGTGTAATAAACTCATCAGAAGGCAGTTATTAGAGCAAGTCCAGAAAGAGCATAAAAAATAAACAATAATGAAATAAAACAATGAAAAGACAAACAAAAAAAAAGGTCAAATTTCCCAACTAATACAGCAGCAGTATTTAATTATTTATTTAAAATTATACTACCCAACAATTTCGTCTTCAGTTTGCAGTATTTACTGCCAAGGCAGTTACTGTATTTCAGTTACATGGACCTTACATATCCATAACCACTGTTCTCTTTCCACAAAGTGAGAATTACAACTATTTCAGTTCCAAAATTAATTGCTAATGACATAATTAAATTACAAGCAGATTGCAGAACCTTCAACCCAGAAGAGAGAGTGGGAGACGGAGGTTGAGTACTGTAGCAGCGCCTACAGCAAGAACTTGCATAACTTCTATTGAAACAAAAAAGTCAGAGTTTTAAAACCTAATAACTCCTGCCTTCCTTCAGTCACGAAGTACAGCTAAAGCTGGTGAGCTTATGAGATGTCTGACTTCTGGTCTGGTTTGGGAGCGGATGCAGTCAAACTTCTTTCAGTCTTCAACCTTGTCTATTTTTTTGATCATATGAGGGATATTTTTTGCCAGACACTATCTGGAAGAGTTTAACAGAATCAAAGGACTCTTACTCAAGCCAATAAAGGACACATTTTCTGCCAAAAAATGTTATGCTTGGCTTTGGAAGGACAAAGAAGTGCTGTGATATTTCTCTGCTTTTCTGGACATGTGTGTACATGGACTTTCAGACAACTGAAAAGAATACCTGCCCATCTACATCATCAGTTTGAATCACACCATAAAATTCCAGGGTCCTGTGCCCTTAATTATCAACATACACAGCTGCTAAATCTATTCTGCATCCTTTTTGAAGAAAAGATGCTGTGTCCCTCCCAGCCTGGCTGGATCAATCCAGGAACCTCTCCCATGAGCAGGATTGTACCAAGTCACTGTTTCTGTAGTAGGACTGTGCACTCACACACATCCACAGCCTTCTCCACCTGATACAAACCCTTAGGATAATGCTGTAACTATGGCAGGAGCCAGACTATAAATGTCTAGACAGGCTACAAAAAATTACTGGGTTTATAGAACTTTCTAAAAAAAAATCATTGCTGTGTTTCAGGATAAAAGAGGGACCCTGTAAGGTCAGGGGGAAAACTGAGCCCAAAACGTAATCCTTGTGCAGAGAAGGTCTGCAGGACATAGATCTCTCCAAAGGCTCTACTGTGTGCACATGATCAACCTGCTTCAGCCAACGGAACTGGTACCCATGCAAGCTGCTCTGGGCCAGCTGGCCAAGGAAGGATCACAAGGATCACATTGTAAATTGGCTCACTGAAACTACTAAAAATAAATAAACACATTAGAGTACTTCAACAGAATAGTACTTCATATGCAAAAGAAAGTCTGAGTTTTTCTCTGTATTCTAGTGTAATGTATCATAAAATTCAATTGATTCAAACAGAGGTGAAATTAAACATACTTAAGAACAGAAACTACTCCACTTCTTCATGTTACAATGGTATCTGCATTTGGCCAACACACTTACCTGGGTGTTTATTCTTATGGCTCCGATAGACGGAATTTCATAATAATAACCTAAAATTTGGAACAGAAATAATGTCATCTTACTATAATACAGTAATTTCATTTAGTTTGTAATTTCTAATTTATTTTTATAAAAATTATCACATATCAGTGGAATATTTTTTTAGTACGTGCCATCACAATGCATAGCCACATATGATGGGTCCCCATGCCATATAGGCCAAGCTAGTTACTCTGAAGCATTGAGAATATGAAATATGTATCTTTGTTGTTTTTAAGGCTGAGATAGTGTGCTGAATTTGTACTGCTGAATTCACAGTTACTCTGATGTGCAAGTATATTTAATGGTCATTTTAATACTCTATGACAACAGTATAATTATATGCTGAATACATATAGGAATTCAAGTATAGCTGCAGTCTGCCACAACAGTGAAGTTCAGAGTTGTAGAAAAGGCGCAAAAATCAAGCTTGTATTTCTTCTAACTAGACATCAGAAATGTCTTCATTCATCATTGACTATATCACTTATTGGTTTGAATTAAAAATATTGCCCATATGAACCAATAAGACTGAAAAGACAAGTACTTTCAGACAGACATCCAGCTTCAGACCAAACAAGTTTTAAGTCAAATTGCAAGGGGGACTGAGGAGGACTGGAGAGGTAAGAGTACCAAAGTTAGTCACTTACTTTGCTGTAAGCAATGCGTGACTTGATAATAGATTAAAACTTTTAATGAAGGAAAATTTAAACAAAACCTTGCTGCTTTGGCTATGCAAACAAATAATCACATCCATTTTGGAAAGAAGATTATGATCATTTTGCCTCGATAATAAGATGACATAGGTGGTTATGCTTTAAGCCAACTAGTCCTCATTTTTGTAAAACAATGGACCTCACTACACACGGTATTTTGAGATACAAAGACGTTAGTTAAACATCCCCGTTCAAAAGAACAAATGTTGATTTTCTGTAATTATCCAACGATACAATCTGCTCTTCATGAAGATGCAGTATCTTCTGCATAACTCACCAGCATACTGAGAGATTCACGAATCTATGGTATGTATGCTATTCATACAGCCTATGGATTCTTCTATATATTTTTTTTTTCTCTGTCTATATCTTTCTCTTTCATTCTTATCTTCAACTTATGTTATTCTCATGCCCATAATCGTATCTTCTCCTTCTTCCCCGGCAACCTTAATTTTCAAGGCCCTTTGTAATCTATCCCACCTCTAACTTCTTGCTTCTTACTGATCCTTAAAATATATCTGTATTTTCAGGCAAGCCTGGCAATTTCTCTGTTTAAAATATTAAACAATATTGTTTGATAATTGCTCTATAGTCTATTTATCTGTATTCATCTCTTACCTCTTGTTCCAGAATTATACTGTAAGGTACTTGAGACACCCCTTTCTCACATTCTTTTAAAATATTTCTGACCACATTTTTTCACATTAGGAGAAGCATTTTAGTTCCTTACTTTTACCTTTTTTGCCTTTTTTTTTTTTTTTTCCCTACATAAAGAGATCAGGAAAAGCAAACAAACAAACCAACCCACCCGAACCAAAAAGATGTAACACGCTCTGAGAAGCTAAGAAATAACAGCAAGAATAATTTTGATGTTTTCATCAAAAAAGGAAAAAATAATGCAAGTCATCTGGTTCCTTGTAAGTTTTGGAGAAAAACAGAAAGAAACCCAACCAGCCAACTAACCAAACAAAAAATCCCTTTGTCCAGACCCTTTAATATAAAACAGCTTTGCTTAATTTCTTATCTGTCATCAGTTCCATCTTTTCATAGATGGCTGTTACAACAAGAATTCTCATAATATCTTAGTATCATTACTACAAAAAGCACTGTGATATTTTTCTTATAATTTCAAGTTTTAAATAAAGTAACCAGAAATTATTATACACATATATGCACACACACATTAATTCATCAAATAACTTTCTTGAACTTTTATTAAAAATACAATAAAGCTAAAAATCAGGCTGAAAAAAGAACTATAATTTTTAGAAAATAAAAAAATATATTGCCTATCCAAGTCTTTAGCAAACAATAGTCTCAAATGAAAACACAGTACCTTTATTTTCACAGGCCATCCACTGTATGGGTCCTTTGTCGTAATTATGTTGACCAACAGAAAATGTGAACACACGTACCTATGCAAGTTGAAAAACAATGCATATAATGTAACTATTTGTCATTAATTAGGTGTGAGTCTCAAGTTAAAAAGACTTTTTTTTCCTACATTTGGACAGAAAAAGAAAATGGTGAATTTTCCTTTTTTTTTAAATCACGATAATAGATACACTTTTATTATGATATTTTATGTATTCTTATTGTTTGGTCCATGAAGTAGAACTCAGGAAGAATGTTCTCTCATACATCTTTCATACTTTAAAGCTCTTCCATCAGTTATTGTCCTGTTTTTTGGTCCTAGGGTGGTAATGATAACTCTTCAGGTTTTCTTAAATTCATTGACATAATCTCCTATCCATATTAGATGTTCAAAAGGAACTAAAATGAACATATGCATGGCAGTAGAATTCAAAGCAATGCAAACCAGGGTTTTTTAGGATATAAAATAATTTGAGGAAAAGAAGATATTTTCAGATAGTACAGAAAACAAATTATCATTTTGCTCAGACTTTTATTCTTTTTCATTGAAACCCACTGAATTAGTTCAACAGAGTTCCATAAAGGGTTAAGCTTTTGATATTTCACTTTAAGCTCTTGATACTCATTAAAGCTATATGTTTTATAAGTATAATTCTATTCTATTTAGCCAATGCAACTTCAACCTATCTCAGTAACTGAGAGGAGCCATGGCTTCAGAAGAACTCAACAAATTCTATCAAAGTTTTAGACTAAAAGCAGGATTCTCAGCTGAAATAATTTTCCATGTGAACTCTCTGATTTGAATAAGAAAATTATGACAAAAATTGGTATTGCTGTACGCAAATTAAAAATCCTACAAGACACATAGAAAAATCACAAATATGTTTTAGATTCTGGGTGATATTTTGTTACAAAGCTGGGTGTTTCTATAAAAGGTGGGAAAAATACTTTCCCAAGAGTTTTAATAAGCTGTTCTCTGCTCTCATGTCCCTCTGAAGGAATGTCCAAGGACCAGACTGACTTTGCTTTTCAGGCATTTCTTTCTTTTTGGATGTTTAACTTTACTGCTTCACTTTACAAATCACAGATGACAACATGAAATCAGAATATGAACACCTTTCTGTGGAACTTAATAGCTACATTTAAAATTAAAACATAATACAATTAATTTACATGCAGGCTATAACTGAGTAATAAGGTAAGTTTTTCTTTAAATAATATTCTGAATATAAAATGGCAGATAGTCCTTGTAAAATACTGCTCATTGCTAAGTTTTAAAATTATTATCTATGCTAACAGTAAGATTATTTATCACATTCAACTATTACATAAACCTTTATTCATTAAATAAGGAACAAAAATTGTGTGACATAATCAGAGCTTATATATTAACCAAAAGCTGTAGCAATAGCTCCAAATCATCAGTCATCAGGTAGCAATTGAAGAAACTTTATTAATGTTGACCCCTATATGCAAGGAAGGAGAACTGTGCTTGATGTCGCTTTTAATTAACAATACATTTTGATTTGCTTTATCCATGCAAACCCTTTGTTTCTGCAGTTAAAAGCAGAATTAAAACAAGTACACTACTGCACTGAATGCTGATTGAGATTCTTGGGCTTTTTTAAATACAGACAAAAATTGAAGTTTTTCAATAAAACTAATAAAACTATACCATATAAGAACATTTCTCAGTAATCAGTCGAGCCACTTACAGTTCTAGTTACCCAGACATGTATGGGAATGACTGTACATGTGTGATGGTCAAATTTGTTCTCGTAGTTCATATGGAGAGAGATAGCTGAAAAATATCTTCTATTACCTTGAAAATATCAGTATTGATAGTGCAAACATGACTTCACCTGATATGTCATCACCTCATTTGTTAATACTACATCAAGTTGTAAATTCAAGTTACATTTGCCATCCTCTGTTTGTTCTTGACCTCGTTTACAAAATGTCAGATGTAACTCTTACAGTAGATCTTTCTGTTTCTATTTAATTACCATCTATTTTTCCCAAGCTGAATATCACAATGTTATTTTCTATTGGTATCTCTCAGCTCACAAGGTTCCTATCTACTATACTCCTGTTTTCTTTTTTGGACTCACGACTTGTCCCAGTTTGGTGTCCACTAAACACTTGATTCAGATTACATTCTTCTCAAAAATGACATGGCAATAAGAGAACCCCCATTGAAAGTCACTAGTTAGATAGTTGAGTGACCTGATGTCTCTTTTGGATTAAAAGTAACTAATTATGTTGAGACAGTCTCATGTGGGTTTTTGTGTGTATAAAACACAAGTCAATTAGACTGGACTGTCTAGCATTTGATCTCAAATATAAAAATGAAACACTGCATTGGATTCAAGTTGCAAAATGGTAGGTAATTTAGAGAAAAAAAGTAGCACATTAAATCTGCAACTAATCTATAAAGAATTTAGAACTTAAATTATTGACAACAAGCAGAGGACAATATAGCTGATTTACTGTTCCTTGGATAATTAACAGAGATAAAGAACAGCAATGAAAATTGGAGTTTTTAATTGTTACTTGGTTTGGCAAGAGGGTGGAACATTCAAAAGAGTAAAAGAGTTTTCTTTTTCCTATTCTCTCATCTGGAATTGAGTAGAATGACAGACCAGCTGGAAAAATGAGTCAGCAAGTCAAATTAAACAAGCCAATTTTAGCAAAAAAACATGTTCTGCACTAACATTTTCTGTGACAGGACACAGAGTCAGCCAGAAAACTGAGATGCATCTGTCTATACCTCTTCCTTGTAGACATCTGTCCAAAGAAGACAAAAGGTGCTTAAACTAGAAAACACAGATTTAATTACATTTAATAGGGAATTTATGCTCTTGGAGCAACTCAGTCAGACACAATGGATATGAGCACCTCTCCCTTCGCCTGTCCCTCCTTTAAAGTTTGCTTTCAACCAAGAGAATTTCTGAGTAGAAGCAAACTGCCAAGTACTCTTTGATCCCAAGGAGTTGTTTTCCATCACCACTGAGACCTGGTTATTTCTTCTCTGCAGCCTCTTAGACTCTGCATACACTGCAGGTCCCTGGCTCCTTCTGCTATGACTCTTGCTCTCTACCATCTACACCAGCAGATGGACACTTCTGTCCCCCAAACCATTTCCCATGGAAAGGGCAACCTTGCCTCTATACAGAGGAGATCCATTTATTCTCTTCATAAATAAACAGAACTTTCCAATCAGTAAAAACCAACGGAAGATTCAGAAAAGCAAGTAGGAGCTGTCACGCTTCCTAATTTTCAATGGGATTATTCAAAGTAAAGTCCTTCTAGAAAATTTGTACCCTTAGAATGGAGAAGAAATAGAGATAGGCACCAGCATGCTCTGCCATCCTGGTCAGATACAGTACTGAAATCTGAGAGTCCTGATTTGTACCAGTGAGAGTACAAGTCCAAAGCTGTGTCAGTCCTGTCAGGAATATACCATTTGCTGCTAACAGGTAGATAGTTCGCTGTATTTTTCAGATTCTGAAACTAATCTTGGGGACAGAACACAACACATTTTATTCTTTATATTATTCATTTACAGTATATAGTAGAGCAATATACTTATTAATAAGCAAAACAAGTACAAAATTAATGTAAGAACAGGCGAGGAGTGGCACAGGCTGCCTGGAGAGCTTGTGAAGTCTGTGTCCTCCAGGGTTTTAAAGCCCAGACTAGATAAAGCCCTGAACAACCTGGCTTGATCTTATTCCTGACATTGGACTAGAGATCTCCTGAGGTCCCTTGCAATGTGACTTACCCTAGGAACCTATGAAGGGCATCAAAGAAAAACAAGCAAAACTCCAACTCCTGATCAGAAGAAGTGCCAGACAAAAAAGAAAGCTGCAGAAAATAGATGAAGTGCTGTATTGAAGAAAATACTGTTCCCTAATTATATAATTAATTTTATTTTCATTTTTTATTTCTGTCTAGCAGAAAAAGCTCATAAAAATCAAGGTGAATAGAAGGATTCTGACTGCTACAGATATTAGGGAATAATGACACTCAAGAGAGTTGAAGAGCTGCCCATGACAAGGCTGCTTTCCCTGCAGATCTCAGTCACTCTTTACTTATCTTATTTCATAATTTTGCTATTGGAATAAAATAAAGATTAAATTAGACTCTTCCTTTGGGTGTATCACGGTATGAGTATTACAGAAAATTAACAGCTTAAGTGAAGTTGATTCAAAGTGGTAACTAAGCACAAAAATCACCCTTGCTGCTTATACCACTGCATGTATGCATAGGCAATCTGCGTGAGTCTGTGACAGTCTGAGAAATGGCAGCCACTCTGCAAGTGGTTCAGAGTGGATGAAAAAGCATATTTCTTGACAGACAAATTACTTGTCTTGAATTTTGTGCTGCTGCAATGAGAGAGCTCTCAATAGCCATTTCTGTGCATCTCTTAATTAGTGTGTTTAGGAGGAGATTAACCAACCTTTGCAATCAGATATCAAGATTAATAAGAAAATTTACCAAATACAATTTATTTACCAAGCTACATGTAGGCAAGAGGAATCCCATAATTTTATGTCTATCATGTAAAAATAGCAAGACTGCATCTTTCTCTACCACTAGATAAATAAAATTACTGAGATAAAAATGATCTCATCAAATCCTGCAACTTCAGTGTTCGTAATGACAATATGATTTCAGAGTATTTTAATCTGGCCTTTATAAGTGCAGGTAAATATTTACAGATAATCTCTTTTACTATAGACAAAAAGAAGCTGTGATAAAGGAGAATAAATAATTCAGTATTTCCAGCATGATCCAGGAAATTGTTTTTCTCACTAATGTGTTTATGGGTTATCAGATATGAAAAATTGTTTGTGGTTTGTATTTAATAGGTACACTTCTGAAATAAGAGGACAACCTATCAAGCCTACTTTTCTGAACAAAATCATAAAACTGCTTTTCAATATCCTACTATGCACCCTGTCTTCTAAATCTATTGCAAGCAGAGGCTTTAAACCACTTAATCATTGTGGTACTTTTCTGACATAGGTCTTGATGCTATGTGGTTTTCAAGCTGCCACAGTTAAAACTGTGATTGCCTTTTATCCCTTACTGTCTTCACATCTGCGGGCAGAAATCTGCAAAGGATTTTGGATTCTGCTACAGATTGAGACCAGAAAGCATTTATGACCAATTTGAACTGAGAACATAACTTCAGAGGATGATCAGAAAACCCTGTGCACTAATTAGGAAACTACCTAGGATTAGCCAAAAGGAGGCACCGAGAACAGAGTTTCACCTAAATTCTGGTCCATAACCTGTCATGATGAACTGCGGGATTCAGGACTTCTATGGACACATTCCTGATCCTGTTAGGTTGTATCTATAAAAGAGTGGGGTTTTTGTTTATTTGGGGTTTTTTTTGTTGGTTTGGTGTTTTGTTTTGGTTGTTTATTTTGTTTGTTTTTCTCCTAAAAAGCAAAGGGAGAAAAGAAATACAAGTCCTGTATATAGCAGGAGGGATAAGAGTCACAATGATGTGCTAGAGGGAAGTTTTTGGATCCCTTAGGCTGTCTTTATGCAGTAAATAAAATGAGACATAACCCATTTTCTTTCTCAGGCTATGAGGGCAAGCAGCACAGCATGGCTCACATTTCTATAGCTAAATTATGTTGCTTTCTTCCCTCCCTGTCGTCTCCCCCCCATATTGGGTGATGTCTTTATAAAATCACTTGGGAACAGGCCCTGGCCCATGCTATCCCCTGCACCGAACCCAAACATCGTTCAAAAGAGTTGACTGCCACAGGCCGAGAACTATACTGTTGGGTCTGTTATACAATTAAACCATATGGATAATTGTGGACATTTCCCCAGCCTTCACCCTGGCCTTGGATCATTTATTACTATGGATGCAGCTGTTTGATCCACTCATAAGAGTAAAGTTGGTTTTCTCATGACAGACTGAGCAGGACTCACCCTTTTCAATATGACTGTGGCAGTGGTGCCCCCACCTTTTAAATGAGAATTTAATGCTCACACAAAAGAGGTCTGAGTTTACATTTCTTAGTTGGAGCAAATGCATCACTTCCACTGCTCTGAACACCGGGCTCTAGAGAGTTCAGAAGTTGGAGATTTCAGTTTTTGTCTGTATCTTTTAGGTTGTTTACACATTTTGCCCTTAACACCAACTGGGAAAACCAGAGAAGACCTAAGCAGCAGGGTATGAAGCCTAGTCATGGGCTAAGGTTGTGAAGTCTTAAAGGTCTATAACTCAAAACATGGAATTCATAATTTTATGACAAATTAGGAAATACCAAGAAGGCATGATACACCAACTGAAATATATCAGCTTTTAGTTTTGATATTTCTGGCTGCATTAGGATCTATTTCTTGCTGTGAGTACTGCCCAAAAATATGTGTAGACTTGGGAAAATTGGGGAGAAAAATATACAGGGGAAACAATAAAAATTAAGCTCTCAAATACTGAGATGCAAAGATAATGTTAGGCTGGACATCTTTGAATATATAGACATGAAGAAAATATGAATATGTTTGATAAAACACCTACTTAAATGTTTTCATAATTGACCCTCTATGCAAGGCATGTAACTATGCAAGTAATCCCCTTGACGTCAATGGAAAAATGCTTTAATTGAGGCACGTGTTTAAAGACTGATTGAGCAGGTCCTTGGAACTACTTTTCTAGACACTTATCCACAATGAATTATTTCTTCCAGGTTTTCCATGTATATTTGCAGTCTTCTCTATCATTAATATCTTTCATTCACTACAATTCAACCTCAAACTTCAAGCTGCAATAATAACTTATGAATTCACAGTCTAATTATAGTCTATGTAATTATAGTCTAATAAAGAAAATAAATAATGACATTCTCAAAATTAGCTCACATCACAATCGAATGTTAATCCTTCTGTCTTAAAATAAAAAGAAAAATTATGTTTGTTACATATTAGGAGATTATTGGAGGATCTCATTTGCTTTGGATATGATTCTATACTGTTACTATTGGGAAAATAGATCCAAGACCACTGATGTGTGATATAGTTATATGCAATTATTCTACAAAAATAACTAAAAACTGAGGATTATACCTTACGTTTTCATAGCATATGCATACAACGAAAGCTGCATGTTCACTGAAGTCTTTAAAGTGAAAGCCATGAATCCCTGAAATGTGTTTTGAGAATTGCAAAAGGTTTCAAAAATTAAAAGAGTGGTTTCATCCAGCTTTCTTTGTTTCCTCAGAAAGAAAAAATATCAGCATGAAAATGGGGGTATTTTCTAGTGCTGAGGTTGAAAACACCATTATGGTTATCATATTGAAAAATTTCAAAGCTAACACTCTCACAGAAGCAAAAAGAACCCAACCAATGCAGTGACACTGTTCTACATCTTCATAGTGCCACCTTGTGGGACTGCAGCAACTCATTCCTTGCTTACAAAAAGGCCAGAATGTGGTGCCCCTTCCTCTTCTACTCTATGGCTAGAAGTATGAAGGTAAAAATCCCCTGCTGATACCCACTAATCCGCCTCTGCCAAATTGGTTATAATTAGATAAATGGACTGCTGATCATGTGGTCTAAATCTTTTCCTCATTTATACTTAATCTTTGATGAGCCAGAAGTATCACACAAGTAAAAGTGGAATTATTGCCTTCTGTATGCTCACAGTAACTTCATGTAGGAATGGTGAAGATTTTAATCTCAACATTTTCTAGGTGTAAGTGTAAACCAGTTCTGGTTTGTTAACTTTTTATAGGATTAGTCTCAAGAACAGCAGTTAGAAAGAGAAAAGACATGCTTTCAAAAACACCGGTAGGACTTCACAATGATGTGCTCGAATCTAAGTTTCAGAGTCAATCTGCCTGTGTCTGTCCTACCAAAAACTGGGCCTTGGCCCACTCTCCAGCCTTCTGAGCAACTATGGCAGCAGATTGCACATTCATGCACAAAAGCTGAACCTTTGCTCCTTTCGTCTTCCCTCTTCCTTGCTACCCTGAGAGCAGCCCTGGCACCTTGTCTGAGAGTGCACCAGCTGGCGAAGGCTGAAAACCTCCTGGGTTTTACTAGCACTTAAAACCTACAAAGGATTGAAGAACAGTGGCCAAGCTCATGTCTTGGCTCCATGCAACTTACTAATATAAACAGTGCTTTAAGTCAGATTAATAAGTCTCTGACATAGTGTAATGCAGTTTCTGTATGTTCAGCTCGCCCTGCTGGAAGGCAGAGATGGATTTTATCTGAAAAACCCCAAAATAGTCCTCAGGTAGCCTTCTGTGATGCAGATATGTGGCTGTGGCTCAAAGCATGCTGGCACACTGGTTGCTTCTCCTGGGATTTCCACTGAAAGTGTCATCCTCTCCAGACCACCCCACACCACCTCGGAAATAAGTGTAAAGCACTCAGTTTGGATCAGTGGCTTTTCCAGCCACTCATCCTGTCTCCCAGTCTTCAGATGAAGAAATTACACTGTAACCTTTTAATAATTCAGCTGCTGAATGTTTTACTTTGACTATCTGTTTTACTCAGTTGATCTGTTTTCTTCCTTGGTCATGTTAATAATAGAGTTTCTTTGTTGAAATAAAACCCAACTCAATTTCTCCTTTTCCCTAAGCTGCTTCTTTCTGATACTCAGCATTTAGCATTCCCTGGAGAAAAAGTAATTTTTGCTGAGAGTTCCTTGTAAATTGGGTGGTTCATATCAGGAGTCAGACAAAGTAGTTGACAAAGTAATTCCCTCTGTAGTCTGGATTAAAAACATTTTGGGCGTTTCTTTGATAGTCAAAACATTTGGAGGCAGCTGAGCAGCTGGAAAGGGCTAGAATAATTAAAGAGATGTTTACTGTTCATATTGTGACACTAAGCCTTCTTTCTTTTTATTTTTGTAGTCCCTCCATTTTTTTACTCTAATTATTCAAGTGTGTATAGCATGGAAAACACTGACTGAAAGTAAATGGTTGCAAATGCCTAACAGTTGTATTAAAAGAGGGAAAAGCATGGGGAGAAAAGGGAAGGACCATTGAAAATTCTCATTTCCAGCAGAACCCATTTACAGGAAATATGCCTTTCTGGAACTATCAGTTATAAAAAGTTCACGTCCAATTTTAGAGAGGCCTGACCTTCACAGGAACATGACAAATCTAAATGAAAACAATTTAGAGAACCTGAAAAAGGGTTTGCCAGCTAAACAGGTGAAGGGACTTTTGTCCATGTTCATGTGCTATTTCTTGGACATTGACCTGGGAACAGAACAGTATCCTCAGATCACCTTAAAAGAGGAAGATTTAGGTATGAAAATGCTTCAAGTTTAGTTCCCTTTCCTTTTTTTAGGAGGGAAAAACATTAATAACTACTGGGTAACAAAATGGAAACTCAGCACTGCCATATCGGACTGTGCTCAGGGCAACCTGACCTTGCCTGTGTTTGCGGGCAAGATCTTCCATCAGTGACCCAAGCGGGCAGTGCTGATGCCTCTTGTCACCAGTTGGCAAATGTCCCAGTGTGGCTGAAAGACCGAGTCTTATGTGCCATCAAGTAATAGAGAACATCCTTCACAGTTAGCAATTAATGCATCACTGTGCATGCTCACAGATTGTCCTTGCCAAAATGCACCTGAAATCTCAAGACTGTCTATGAGAAACATTGTGTATAGAGATTTATACATACCATCTCTCCTATGGATGGTTTAAAAAGGAAAAAAATCATGAGACACTTCACTCCTATACTGAATAATACTTATTTTTATTCCTTTAGTAATCAGGTAAATAAACTAAATATTCAGAAAAAAAAAATTATTACTCCTACATGCAATCCACAGGTAAAACAACCTGGGGGGTTTTCTATAGCCCTGGTGTGTTTCACAGTTTGTAACAGAGTTTTCTTAGTAAAACTAGATGTACATTTTCCTTTCCCACTGGCTGAAAGAGCAGAGAATGTATTATTGTTGAATCACCATTTAGGTGACAAGATCTAAGCCATTTTTCAGTCTATGATGTACGTGAATTTTAATAATCTTTCCCAAACTCTGCCTTTTAATTGAAAAAAAAAAAAAAAAAAAAGTCTTCAGCCTTATAAATATGCTTCTTACAGATATACTTATTACAGACAAAATATCGCCTTAGAGAGTTTTGACTTTGTCTTTTCAAATTCTTTTCTTTCCAAATAAAACATCATCTACAGACAAAGTTTGCAACAGAAAACATTCAGGTTATCATTGTTTTTCCTATCTACATGTAAGATAGAGAATACAATATGACCAGTCTGCATTATACAATTCATCGCCTGCAAAGACATGGCTTCATCAAATCATGTGTAAATAAGCCTAATTCTTTGTTGTTAAAAAGATTCATTTAAATAAATTCTGGATTATTAAAAAAATGCATTTGCAGGTTGCAGTCCAGGTTCTTTGGTCAGTATGGATTAAATGTCTTTTTCACGTGACTAACAGTGAGATTATGAAGCACAGAATTCCCACCTAAGCCTCAGCAAACACTGAATACCTCATTTTGAATTTGATACAAGGCTAACAGGAATATGAATTCAACTAAAATTACTGACTTCAAATAGAAGCTGAATATAGAAACAGAGGAATGGAGATGCATGATAGGCTAAGTATACAAAAAACTTCATAAGGGGGCTGATTCTGTTCTGAAAAATAACAGACTTTTTTCCCCTCCTCTGTTTTTCAGTAATGAGACTTACTAAAATGTTTGTGAAAACCTGAAGAGAAAATAATTAAAGCCTCAAACTTGAATGTCATCTTCCATAACCATGCAAGTACAAGTTTCATTTTTCTATTAAAGACATTGTATTCTGTACAGCATGTTCAATTCTCTATATTAAACTCTATGCTGCATAGCGCAAAATATTAAAGAATGTGACTGTGATTTCCTGGAGATACGACAGAGCAGGTTTTGCCTTTTCTTTTAGACTAATCAGGATTTTGAGTTCAAGTAACCTTCTAAGTAGAGACTGTAGTATTTTCTGTTTGTTTCTCACCAGAATACTCATCCCTTACTTGAAAGATTAATTTTTTCTTGCTTTTTGTCAAAACCGAAATATGTTTTGTAAAATGCTATATAAAAATAATTAATTACACATAATAATTCTTACTCTTGGTAAGATTTCTCAGACAGTGCTCTCTCATCTCAGGTACTGATGTTCTTTCCTAAAAAGCAACCCTTCCTTACAGTGTCTGCAGCAATGTCTCATATTTTACATTTAAGTTGCACGGGGTTTCTACTTGCTTAAGTGAAGTTTACAGTACACCTGTCCTTGTGTTTTCTCATTGTCCATTTCATATCCCTTTCCTCTGTTATGCTTCTTGAATATATAAGCTTACATTTCTCATTATCTGAATGGATTGTAACTTTGTTTCTTGAAATTTTCATTTCCTTCTTAACCTGTTATCTGTTTCTGCTGCTGCAACCATAGAGCTTGTGTTCCCATCTGCTTGTTTCAGCTGTTACCTTATTCTCATGCCTATACAAAAATTCCCATTCTGTTACTCCTTCCTTTGAACCCTAGTATAGAGTCTCCTACATATTTCTGCAAATCTTTTCATTCAAAGATCTGAAACAATTCCAATCACTAAGGGACTATTTCTTAACCAGTGCTCAACACCCATCTATCAGTTCACCTGAGCAGCATTAACAAATTGAGATTACTATCAAGTTTTAGAGTTACTTAATAATAGTTTATTATTAAAAAAATATATATATATTTATTTGTGCTAGCTGCGTTACATTACTTTATTAAGTGGACAAAAGCTGCAGTTTATTCCCAGAAAGGTGCACTTTTATACCGATGTTATAAAGCTAACATTTGGAAAACTCCAGACTCCGTGAATACACAAATGTCAGAATTGTGACTATATAATAAGTAACTTTATAGAAAAACCTCTCTAATCGTCATAATTGTATTTTTTTCTTGTGTCCACCTTTGCTTCTCTATCTGCAGAACACTACTCTTAACTTCTAAACTTTCTCCATTCTTATCTTTTAAAATGAATGGGATTTGCAAGTCTCTCTTACATGGCACTTATAGCAGAACAACTTACAGCTTCTCTGTCTACTACTGCACTCATTACAGTCAGTTTTTTGAAATATAGCTCTTCCTTCAATAAACACCAGAAGCATACAAAAATTATTTATAACTTTAATAATATAGGTTCATGTGGATAAAGCATTATGATGGAAGGCACAATTCTTGAATATCTTGTAGCAGGATAGGAAAATTTATAGTTCTACAAGACACAAAAACCAGTTAGATTTATTTCTGATTTTGAAGGAGGAGTTGACTGAAAATGCAGAAGAAAGATCGTTTGTGTGAAAGATCAAGACCTGATTTTCGTTTCAAGGGCAGAAATGTACGACAGCAGTAAATCAAAGATTTACATTTCAAAGAGACAAATGCAGAGAACTAGCTTGTTGACTATTGTGGGAAGATAATCTGAAGAATAAAGGGTTACAAAAAGCTGTCAATCATGAAGGAGAATACATGAGGAAGACATGAGGAAGATATTTTTTCAATGAGGATGGTAAAATACTGGAGCAGGTTGCCCAGAGTGGTGGTAGATGCCCCATCTCTGGAGACATTCAAGACCAGACTGAATGGGGCTCTGAGCAACCTGATCCAGTTGAAGATGAACCTGCCCATAGCAGGGGGGTTGGACTAGATGACCTTTGAAGGTCCCTTCTAACTCAAACTATTACATGATTCTATGATTACAAGAAGAAACTGCTTAATGTAACTTAAGATTATAAATACTTAAAAAATCAAACATGGAAAATCAAATTGAAGGATACCTGTAAAAAGCAGCACTATGGGGAAAAGATTCAGAGCAAAGCAAAGACCCAATATAGTTCAATAGTGTAAAGCAGTTTCAAAAAGGCAAGTTATATTCTACAGTGCATGGAAAAAAGTGTCGCATAAAATACTCTGTTCTCTTGATACCACTTATGTTTCTCTATCTCTTCAATAGCATATTTTAAGAAAGGTGGAGAGAACTTCTGGTACACAATGGGAGAGAGAATAAAGAATTAGAAGAATTTAAGATACAACTAAGGAGAATTTGGAAGAAATCAGTTTGTTCCACTGAAAAGACAAAAAGTTCAATAGCTGGATGAGAGTATCAAAATAAAAATGGTTTCCTAAAATGTAAGAGGAAATGTCCATGAGAACTAATAGTTCTCTGTAATGAATGTAATGAAAGCGAAAAAAATCTCTAAGCTTATTTTGCCTTAAGGAATTTTTGGGAAAGCTTTATAAACAGGTAGGTGTTGAAAAAGAAAAATGTAAGGAAGCTGTGGAATTGGATATTTTCAATAAAAGGTTACATAAACATGGCCCAGGTATTAAATTGCTCATTGCATAAAGTCCCATTCCTCCAGTTCTTGAATTACAGAAGAATACAATCAACTCACACTGCATTTCACTGCAACCTCAAATCCATAAGAATGCGCATACAGTTAATAATTGGAAACTCTGACACAAAACCAACCTTCTGATGTCTAACCTCAACCAGTTATGCCCTGTGTAGCATTTTGTATATATAAGTATAAATAAGTAAAATGCAGTCTGACTCTCTTGCTTTCATCCCAAAACAAACGTAATGTTCTTTCTATATTAAGAAACATTCTATTCTTTTTTCCTTGATTAATCATTTTATGCCATCTGCAGCATCAACCTCTACATGATACCCTGAATCAATCACTATTAATGTCGTGGTTTGGAATTGAAGATCTACAAAAATAGAAGTATCAAATAGTCTCCTTCATGCCAAATTTGAAGAAAATAAGCTGCCACTTTGGTTTTATGTAACAGATACTCATGATTTTAATATGACTGATAAGGTCATTTTTCAACAAAGCTATATTAAGACTTCCATTACCTTTCTACAGTTCTCAACACCACCATGTGGATTTTTATCTTGCACAGTAGATAAAAATACCATGTGGATACCCAGATGGATTAATGCTCATAATGAAACAGCAGCCTATAGAGAAACTCGGCATCAACACATATATGTGTGTGTGATAGCTGAAACAAAAAGTAGGTGAAACAGAGAGAAGAAATATAATGGATGTGACTTCCTTATTGAAACCTTAAAGGAAAAACCTTAGAGGTGATGTTACACATTCGAAAGATAAAGGGGTCAGTGAAAGGCAGTGAGGGAAAGGCTGTGGCAGAGTCCTGTAACCCAACAGCATTCTCAGGGCATCGACACATGCGAGTGGCACATCAGTTTAGGAGATGATTGCTGAAAAGGCAATATATAGAAATTTCTGAAAAATAGTATCCTAAAAAAATCACTGTACTCCAATTTCTACTAGGGAAATAAGGTTTCACACACCATCAGGTAACCGTGGTTCAAAATTTAGGTTTATGGGGAAAAAATGTGCCTAATATAGTAAAGAAAAATAAATTCAATAAATTAATATGATATTACATAGTTTAAATAGCTTATTATTGTGCAACTTGACTATTATTAAACATATATGGATAATGAGTATCACAGAAGGAAGACTGCTGATAAGGAATGTTTAAATTCATTAATGTAAGAGCCTTAATCTCTCTTAGGAACTCAGAAGCTGGGACAGTGGATATGTGGCAATCTCTTCACGAATAAGTGGAGCTAAAAAGTGGGTAAGAAATAGATAATTTGCCTTAAGAATAAGATACATCTCCAGTGAGCAATCTAATAACATAGTTTCCACTTTCACTTGGAAAGAAAAAGGAATGGATTGTGGAATATACAAATACTGACCCAAGTTTCACCCAAAATATTTTAGCTTTACCACTTATGCATGTCACCGTACATATGATGAATTAAAATTAACAGCTGGAAGATGACACACTCTTAAAACAGAACTGATTAGGGAAGGAGCCAGGGAGCCAATTTAAGCAGCTAGCGGGAGATTTCTTCTACATGGGATTTCCTGGACCATCCTTCCAAGAAAATTCAGAGCACAAGGGGACTATCAGCAGGAATGAGAAATATCTTAACGCCTGATTGTCTAAAGATCACAGAAGGCTCATGCAGAGGAGGCCTGAGAACCATCTACAGTCCAGAAAGCTTAAAAGCTTAAAATTTTATCTAGCAAACTATGCCACATGCCATTCAGATATAAACCAGAATTTTGCTGGGGTCAACCCTTTATTTAATTACTGCATGTTATATCCTGTGTCACAAGTCTATCACACATTCAGAAATGCAAGAACTGTTGGGATATGCTTTGACAGCTGTTAAGCTTTATGCAAAGCTGATACTAGTGTTCACAAAGATGCTGTTTCTCAATGAGAAAGATGCCGTTTCTATTTTCAGCTCTATAAGCAAACCCCAGAAAATCATATTCATTCAGTCTGACACTTGATGAGAATCCCATGGCTTCACCTCAAGTGGAAATGTCACAGGCTTTTCCAGCGGTCATTTATAGTCAGGACTAATGTTTTCAGCCTTGTCTGGAATGATTCATACACCATTGCCTACATTAACACCATCTTCTTTTTAGTTATACTGACTTGCAGTTGGGCAATAGTGGATTCAAACCAACAAAGAAAACATTCCCTCCTTTGGTAATGACAGTGGGAGGTAATTTTTCCTGTTTTAGAAGAAAGTTTTGCAAGTGCTTTCTCATAGATACTTCATTTTATTATATCATTCTATTGACATGCTGAATGTGTCCCACTTAGAAGTCGCTGTCAGCTGTAAGCTTCCCAGTGGAGTTCCAGCAAGCTGGAGCCTTCTCACATAGGACCTCCCACCACTGCAGCAGTTCCATGCCCACCACATACAGGGATTTTTGAATGGAACAGAGTTGTTGGAAAACTCCATATGCCATTTTCTCTCAAATGATATTGTCAGAAAAATCTAGACAAAATGAGGTTGTACTCATCATAGCAGATAACTCTGAGGGAATGGGACATGAGACCCACTTAACAGTTCTCCTATCTGAGGGGTCAGATTCTCTGATCTGAATTGTCCTGCCTGTGTGGGTCAGATCAATTCACCTGACCCACACAAACCTCTTCATGCCAGGAATCTTCAAACAACTAAAAGTGCATGGGGTATGTTAAAGGTCTTTTCCTACTCACATAAGTTGAGCAATCCTTCAAAACACAGATTTCATGGTGCACAATTTGCCCCAAAGTGCTGTAATTAGTTTTCTATTTTCAACCTGAATTCTAAATTCTCCAGATGAAGAACACCTATTGGGCCTACATTTCAATTAAATTTATATTGCTGTCTTCAGAGAAGCCATCTGTAGTATGAGTGCAAATAAAAGGAACATTTACCACCCTGATTCCAGAAATTTAGTGTGTTTGTGGTATTTAACACATTTAATGCGAGTGCCCCAAATGTCACCGTAAAGGTAAACATGCCATTTTTTAAATATCAAGCACAGCATGGAGTAGCAAGATGTGACAATAAAATCTAGCTTTATAAAGGGGAAAAGGCATGTAAAGGTGAAACACAACTGTGATTTTCCACTTCAAGCAGGTGAAAACTAAGAATGTTCCTCCTCAAAATTGTTTTACTTCAGTTTTATAATAACCCTCAAATTCATACTTTAAATGCATTGTAAAGACAGAAAGCTATTTTAAATATACCTGTATGCTTTTTCAAACAGATGAAAACCCCAATTTCAGAGGACAGTTTTCCAGCCTCTAGATTCTAGGCTGCTCTTCTAGTAGTTCCTAATTGTTTATTGTATTGTTTCACTTCTTAGCTTGAAGGTTGCACTAAGGGCACTGCAAACAAGTGTACTAAGTCAAGTCATCTGATGAGCCAAACTTATTGAAGCTTCTTTCATGCCAAGGAATTACAGGGTAACTGGCATGAAGAAGAAAATACTTTTAGAACTGAAGAAATTTTACATCAGGAAGATGAAAACAAGGATTAATAGATTTGAATGAATGGTCTTTTGTTTGTACGAGGGAAAAAAAAGTAAGTTTACAACAGAGTGTATCTAAGATGGGAAGTGACTGTGACATAAAACAAAGATTCATCTTTTATATACTGTATGAAAACACAAAGAAAAATGTTCAAACAAATGCAGAGCAGGCAAGAAAAGACATCATCTCATACATATTTATACCATGAAATGCTACTATGCTAAAACTTGGAAAAGTTTTTAACACCACACTTGTATATATTGAATAGTCTCTACAAATGATAATTATAAAACTTGTCTTACATTCAATTGGCTACTTGGAAAAAAAGAAATTAATAATTAAAATACAAAGACAAAATATCTAGACATATCTCACCATTTAAATGAAGGCAGCCTACTGTGTAATTTAAGAAGGTAACGCCATGCAACTATGACTTTACAAAATTAAAAGTAGCTGTGTTTTTTTTTAATGTTAGAATGTGTCTGTCAATTATGTTATTATGTTCTACTGGATTAAGATTAACATTAAATTACACAAAGATGGAACAGCAGGAGAGTTTACATGTCATCATTCTGGAATCAAGTGTAGTCTTGTAAGGAGACCGTGACCACAAGCATATTTTGTATTAGTCTTAATTTTAAAAACATTAGAATGTAATGAAAGATTGTGGGGGGGGGGGGGGGGAAGTGTTATGATTCCTAAAAATGAATTTACTGATTCAATCTCACTAATCTCACCACAAGTTTTTCAACCATAAATTTCCTTTCAATACCACAAAGATTGTTACTGATTGAAAACTGTAAGTAGAAAGAAAATGGATCTTCAAATTATACCTGCAAAAACTTTCTTAGGATTTGTTGTATTTCTAAAGTCATCTTGGAAAAAAAAGAAAAACCAACAGAAAGGGATGGCATTTAGCAACCCAGTACTTTGTCGGACAAGTAACACAGTATAAGTGCTTACTAAGATTTAAATTTGTAGATACAGAGAACTTAAATCAAGTGTAGGAAATTTCCCTTGCATTGCACCTGCACTGCATTTAATTCTGTAAGAAAATATACTGAAATCATAAGAAATCCATACAGTGATCATTATCACCATTATACATTTGTTGCATACAACAAAACCCCCAAACCCTCATTCACTAGAGGGAACAAGAAAATGAGAGTGCATTGTATTATATATAACAGTATGTATAAAACAAATCCAATCCTTAGCAGCGTAAGTGTACAGTATTAAAGGATAGAGTAAAATGACCATTTTAAACAAGTATATCTAAATATTCATTTATTGTATAATACTTCAGAGAATAAGCAATCATCAGGCATGATGTAAGACCACAAATCTCAGCACTACAAATCTCTTTTGGTGATTTGGACTCGATATTGTACTATATATTGTCCTCCTAACACAGCAAATTAAATAAAAAATAATAAGAAATTAATCATACATCTTCCCCCTTATGCACGTATTTCCTTTAGCTGATGGCTTTTGTTATATATAATAAAAGCCACAAAGTCCACATTTGAGGAGGAATCTCTGCACATATTTTCAGAATGCAGCCATGTGTGTCACATCACAAATCATTATGATTTCACTTCTTCCTTCTAATTGTCAGTTTAAAAAGTACTTTCAGCTCAGACATGAAGATTAACTAAACCCCACCACATCATTCTGTGTGAAACACTATTATAAAGTAGGCACAAAATGATTATTCAAGGTCACTGAGTGAATCACCGGTCGAGATGGAAATTGTGTCTTGCATTTCTAGTTGTCCTTTCTAAGGGATTAATTAAAATATTTGAGGATTTGCAACAAAATACTTCCATTGCTTATACATAAGCATCCATGGTAAATGTTAAAGTATCTTGGTGAATTGTGATCTAACTTCTAGCTGCTTTTTTTGAAAACAAAACAAGAACACACACAAAAACCAGGTAGAGGTATATCCTCAAGCACTAAAGAGTGAATTCTCAGTTGTAATGTGAATCAAGTTCATATTTAGCTTTAATTTAGGAAGTGATTAATCTTCTAAATATAATGATATGCACTGAAGTGTAGCAGTAGACAATTCATAAAGCTGTTTTATTTTACACACACACCTACATTTCTGCATTTTTACATCTATAAGTATGCAAAAGCCAGACCAGAAGTTTTATTACATCCTAAATTTAAACCCCAAACCAGCACAGCTAATAACCTAATCTAATCTGAACACAACTTATCCAGTCATTCTCATGTCAAGTCCATAATTCTGGTTGAACCACAGGTCAGATTTCATCAATAAAAAGCCATCCCACACCTGGCTGAGACATTCAAAGGTTTAATGACTCTCACTGGGAAAAACATGTGGGTTTGTTCCAGCTCAAATCCATTCAGATTCAGACTCTAACCCTGAGATCTGCTCTTTCCTTTGCCTGATGAACTACAAAATCACAGAGAAAATATTCACAGTGAGGAAATATAGATATATCTCATATCATTTAACTACCCATCTTTCTGCTTGATAATGCAAGGACTACATTAATACAAGAAAAAAAGGTCAAGAAAAGGTTTAATTCTTTATGGGTTATGGTATACTCCTGTACTGCTTGACAACAAGTCACGAGGTGTAAAATATTAAATATATTTTATGGGTTTTTTTAAAGTAATGTTATCGATTGAGAAACTTTTAAGTGCCCTAAGATTCTATACTAACATATTTTTTAAAAATTACCTTATACAGATACCAAAAATTATTTCAGTTCCTTATTTAAATGTCCCTGTTGGTACTGTTGTATTTTATGTAGTAAAATCTTTCATATATCACTTACTTTTTTGTCTTCATTATATTTATGGAAAATTTCTTGTGCTCTTTCTTCACCACCATCCGTAAACAGCATAATAATCTTATTGCAGTTAGCTCTAGAAACACTGTGCTGTAGGAGATAAAAATAATAATAATAATTAAAAAATCTTCAGTTTGTATTTCAAGCTCTAGGGAATAGCAGCTGTTATATTTGGTGGCTTTCATATCAACATGCTTACTACTTTAACACAGTATTAGCAAAACTTCCCAAGTCTTTTAGGATTTCATTCAACAACCCCTTCTGTATTAAAAGCAAAAATAAAATAGAGCAAAAACAGATTTCTGTTCCAGGAGAATTAAAGACGACTCATTCAGATCTGGCCCAACACAGAGAAATGGCGATCTGGTGGTTCCTCTCACCTCCAGCAACACAAAGCAAGCTCTTCAGCTCACGTCCATCACATCAATCCCACAGCGTTCTTCTCCAGATGTTCTACATGAGTACAGTGGGGGCTTCTAAACATTTTCATTCTTCTCCTTTCTCACCCTTACTTTTTTATTATCCTAACTGACTTTGGAAATTTGGGAAGAATGACCCTCTAATGAAATACTGGGTTTTGTTTGGTTTTGGTTCGTTTGTTTGGTGGTGGTGGTGGTTGTTGTTGTTGTTATGTTGTTTTGTTGTGTTGGTTTTTTTCCCCTGCTGAACTCCTCCTCTCAGAAACTATCAAGTTCACTGACCACTTAAATAAGAACTCTCATAATGTAGGCCTTCTATAGGTACATCTGTAACATGCTGCCTTATAAACGTACAAATATTTTTGCATTTGCTATTTTCATCACATTTCCTTAAAATAAGCTCCACTTTCCACTTCTTAAATTCTTTCCTGGTTTATACTATTATTATTATTTTAATTTTAATGCACTGAAATGAAAAGCTAACCTTTAGAAAAGTATTTTAGAATCAGGTTTACATAATATGTTGCAGCCAAGATATAGCTGCCTAGAGTACAAAGATCTTTTCACCACTGACTTTTCTAATTAGTTTGCAGCTCAGAGGTGAAGAATTGAGCTTGTTCCATTATTTCCGTAGAGCAAGCCTGGAACCGAAAGAATTGAGAAGTCGTCCCTCTGACTCCTAATTCAGCAAAGTAACTAGTGAAGCCACTGAGAAAAGCACAGTGGGTTGTACAAAGGAATAAAAATGTTCCACAGCCAGAACAGAGAGATTAATAAGAATTTTGGCTCCTTATGAAAGGAGCCAAAGGCTCCTCCTTTGGCATTCATCTTCTTTCTCCTTATTCCCTAAAAGTTAAGAATCTAATCTAAGCAAGTTGTTCATGAATTTTACAGCCAGCATTCCTTGTCCTCTGTGTTGCATACAAATGGTCCCAGTCAGTCACGTCTCGGTACTTTTGAGCAGCTGGATGTGACAGAATAAAACCCTTAGAGATTCAGGAAACTAAATTCAAGTTCCCCTTCCCAAAACCCTGAATTTTGTTGTATGAATTTACTATAAAGTCAGGAAAAGAAATAGGAGAGTCATCCTTCCGAAGTACCTACTTCTCCCTTGCTTTAGTCTTTGTGAGTAGATAGTAATTTTCACCTAGGTGCTCAGGTGAGATTATCCTACTCCCTTCCATTACTTTTCATCCTGCTCTCTGCTCTGATTCCTTGTTCTTCTGTAATAAAGAGACTGAAACACCAAAGGCAGCCCTCAAACCTCAGCCAATAACTGTCAGTATTGCAGCTCCATGGTTCTGTAATGCTCCTAGAAAACTAAAATATAAAAGCTTTATTTGCAATCACCACACTAACAGAAGAATAATTATTCCTCAGAGATGATCTGTATTGGTAGTTCAATATTCAGTGAATAGCTATGTATTTAAGCTTTTGAAAAACAAGTCCAAAGATTTTCTTACATGTAACAACACATAAAAACCACTTGAAATCAATACATCCTCTCCAATCTCATCAGCACACTGTGTTTCATTTGGAATTAAATAATTTATGACTTTTTTTTCTTTATTTTTGTGAAATACAAGATAGTGCTTTGGGCTGCAATCTTTTCGATATTAAAAAAGTAATAAGAGTAGAGTTGGATACTTCATAAATAAACTCACCTACATCTACAGTGATTCAATATAAGAGCCAAAATAAAATCAGAGGGAAACCAAAGGCATGACAAGGAAGGGGACCCAAGCCTGCTCATTTTATAGAACTTTATTCTTGATTTTGAAACAAGCACTATTATAGGCAATGTGAACTTGACCTAGTCTTTGTTTTAACTGACTAAATCAGGATTTTTCAAGTGGCTTACTTAGTATATGCTTATACAATATCAGAAAATTGTAATGTTTTCTCTTTATCTCCTAGTGTTACACTTACAAAAGGGCATTTACTTCCATTACACTGTTTAGACACTAAAGTGATGTCATGGAAAAAAATCCCAAGATTTTAACCTTTAAACAACATTGGAAATCTGAACATGAATAAGCACAAATCATGTATTTTCCCACCATAAAAAAAAACTTTGCATGCTGTTGAATAAACTTACCAGGTCAGTAGCTCACAAAGGATCAAGAGGAAGGCAGAATTACCTTTTCCTGCCCCCGCCCCCCATACACATTCGCACAATTATGGAGAGATACTGGCTAAGAGAATGAATATTCTGCAAAGCTGATGCACTAATTCTAGCATTTTTCTGAGCAGTTTGCCTCAGCAGTCTAAGGATGTCTCTGCCCTCCCATCACAGACCACAGCTGAAGCAGAATATGTTGCTTATTCAACAGCTTCCCCAGGACAAAAACTGGCTTCTTGGCTTAAATCTCAGAAAAATATAACTTGAAACTGAGTCTACCTATTCATGAAACCGAGTCTACCTATTCACTTTTACTTCTCTCTTGCACTTGATAAAGGCCTTTTTAAAAAAATTTTCAAACAAGCAAGAAGATGCATTTTATACTGTGCCTGAAATTGCTTTTTGTTTTATACAAGTTTCACATTCCTAAAATTAACTCATTAAGTGGCAGGTCAGGATTATACTGTATGACTTGACACATTTTTCATTATGAGTCTCATGCTGCTGAGGAAGGAAAAGGTGAACCAAACCAAAGATCAACTACTCAAATCAGAAAAAGATGATTTCAAGATTTCTTGTTTTGACAAATCATAGTTATGGTATTGGGGAAAAAAAAAGCTCCTGAATCGATGAAGCTGAAGTATTATTATTTGCAAAGAAACAGCAAGTTAACATAATAAGTAATAGAAAAGTACTGCATAAAAAGATAGCATCCAGATTAATAATAACCACTTTAATCAGCATGCTGAAAAAACCTGAAGTGTCTATTTTCATCTTGCAACACATCAGACAGTAAGTTTTTTATGGCACAAGTGAAATATGATTTCGGCATTCAGGAAAATTCTCTAAAATAACTGTCATCCAGAAACAGTACCCACAATATTATTAGGAAAGTTTGAGCTGTTAAAAAATATTTCATTTCCATGGAGCTTCAAGCAATTGGACTGTTTGAATTCACAAATATACAACTGGAAACTATCCCAAAGCATATTTTATGCCTGTGTTATTATTGTTTAAGCCTGTATTATATCATCCTATTATGCTGCCTTTTCACCAGAGTCTGGCACTAACTCCATCACGAGCCCTTTGCTCCTCCTGCCAGCTGGATTTGCCAATATCTGGAAACACGACTGTATTCCTATAACTTAGTGCAATCTCTTCATTTTCCTTGATATGCACTTCCATAATGTCCAAACATAATTTACAGGCTTGCGGAGACTTTGTGAGGTTAATCACACCTCTGTCTCCAGTTATGAGAGAGGCAGCCCCACTATGAGATGGGCTTTGAATTAGGATTTTAAGCATTTTTTTAGTCCTACAAACAAGTTCACTTTGAGGTCTCTTCTGTGTTCAGGTCTTAATACTACTTGTAGACAAAATACATATCTGGTGCAGCACTAAAATGTAATACATAATGTCAATCAAATATAAATACGGTAACGAACAAGCAGCATTTGATAAAATTTCTTGTGTGTTGCTGGTTGCCTCTGCATGAGATGGATGAAGAAAAGGAAAATGACTCCCACCCTGCTCTGGAAAAGTCCCACAGCTTTAAAAAATCCTGTTTGCAGTGTTATAAAACCATCAGCAGAGGGCACCCAATCATTTCCACACCAAACCCCTCTGCTCACCTGCGTAGTGTTCTGCTGAGACAATACAATTATATTTTCTTTTCCTCCATCAGAATTTAACAGGGTTAGAAATTTATAATAATAATAATAATAATAATAATAATAATAATAATAATAATAATAATAATAATAATAATAATAATAATAATAATAATAATAATAATAATAATAATAATAATAATAATAATAAATATTATTATTTTCCTATTTATTAAAGTAGATCCTTAACCTCTGTAAACTGTTATAGCTTCATTTACACTAACGTGAAAATCAATATGTAGCCTTTATAAAGGTCAAATACAGATTTGTGGGGTTTTTAACAGCTACAGAAACTCTTAAAAATTAACTAATAAATCCCCAACATTTATCCAAAACATTACTACTCAGAAAGCCACTGCTTGGTGCAAATTAGAAAGGACAATGTCATTGAAACATGGAAACAATGAATTTAATTTTTGAGGAAATTATTGTTTTTATACACGTGAAACAGAAAGGAATTTGAATGCTCTCAGATGCGTAATATTCCTCTGTTAACCAAGTTATTTGCTCCCCTCTGTTCTACTCTAGCCATGGTCAATTATTTCTGATTTGTAATAAGTAGGAAATTGTAGGTTAACTAAGCATTAGAAGGAGATACTGCGGTAAAATTGAAATAATGACACTGTAATATAAAGCCATTTTAAAGCTACCTGCAAATCAGCCACAGCTATGTGACAACTGACAATCACATGTCAAATGAAAAAAAATAGCTGAATGAAGTAAAAATAGTACAGCATATTGAAACTCAAATTTAATCCCAAACCTTAACAACCTGCTGGGAGATCTGTAAAGAAGAAAAACAAAACAAAACAAACAAAACCAAATCAACCAAACAAAAAACAAAAGCCGACATATTGTTAGGGTAAATTTGCTTGCTAAATAAGGTATTGTATCAGTTATCACTCAGGTGATGGAAGAGCATACAGTGACATCTGAACATTCATTTCTCCTTCTTCACATTATAGCAGAGAGAGATGACTTCCATACTTACATTTAGCAGCTGTTCAAAAGCATAGCTAAAGCCTTTTTTGTAATCCGTAATTCCTTTGGCAGAGATTTTATAGACAGCTTCTTTCAGCTTCTTCTTGTTCCTCACATTAGCTTGGACAAGATGATTAAAGCAACTGACGTTCTGAGCATTATTGTTAAACTGTAAAATAAATAGGAACAGTATCAAACCAAGTTAATTTTGCTTTCTAAGTACTGAAGTAGTAAAGGCTGATGGGTTTCTGACTGATGAGATAAAGCATTTCACACCTGGATTTTCATTTCCACTACACTAGACAATGTCCAGCAGTGTCTGAAGATTTTTAAATTGGACAATAAACGTTGAAAAAACAAACAAACAAACGTAATTAGTACTTCACTCTCTGTCGTCTGTTGTAGTGGGAAAACTCCTACAAATTTTGTTTCAAGCTCATATAATGAAATGGAACCAAGAATGCAGAGTTAGGAAAATAAAAACAGGAGAAAATATTTATTTATTTTACCTTTAAGAAAAAAATACAGAAAAATATTGGTTAAATTATCAGGTGACTTCCATATTGTGGTAGATATATTAGCGCATTGCTAAACCTGCTACTTTACAATGAAACTTGCAGGTCTTAATCAATTAGTGCAGGAAGCTTACAGAAAAAAGAATACATTCTTGAGACAAAGGAAGCACACAACATTATACCTGTAAATAGGAAAATATTGTTATCAATAAAACAAATTTGTGTATTGAGAACACACATATTTGTGCTCTCTTACTGACACATCCATAAATACTACTTGCTGAAAAAATAATTTATACAAGATTCTGCCATTATTTAGAAACATACATAAGATTCTTTATGATGTGTAAAATTTTTTCTGTACAAGTGGAAATCAGTTTATGATCTCATTAAAATTTGACTCTGTATAAAAATACATACATAGATATATAGGTACATATATGCCAGTAGAAAGTAACACAGAAATATGTTTCACTTTTCAGCTACCTATCTAAAGTAAAAGATGAGACTTCTCTTAATAAGAAAAAAAAATAAGAAAAAGCTGTAGCATGTCCAATTCTAAGTATAACCTTGCATGAAAACACAAATTACTGTACATAATCTGGGTTGAACCGTACTTGAACGAAAATCACCTTTTAACTACAACACAGTGATTTTTATTAACGCTACTCTTGACTAATATTACTAAAGACTATTTTTTAAACTGTGTTATCTATCCAGATTTCTTGTGTGAGGTTGGTTGTTTTTATTTTGTTTTGTTTTGTTTTTTTGGTCACTGGCAAACAGAATGTCAAAAAACTCTGTAAAACTCCATCTCAGTAAAGGTACTAAGATCAAGACCTCCTAATTTATGTTTCATCTGAAAGCAGATTATTCTGCCTCTTCCTGATTAGGGGTCTTCAGTGAAAGTAAATGTAATTTTATGCTGCCACCCTGGTGCAAAACCTTAAAATGACTTCAAAATCAAGCTTTGTTGGCTTAAGTGTCAATACTTCTAATTAGTTCAGTAGTACTGTGTAGAAGATAAGGTAAATAAGGTCACAGATTTCAATAACTGCTCTGACTACTTACATGTCTAAAATCAAACACTAAGTGCCAGGCACAAAGTACAGAGAGAGAATTGCTATCAGGAGCAAACATCGACTTGCACTGTAATTGTAGGACACTTACAGCGAACAGAACTTAAAAGGATGAAGAGATTGATAATATCAAACCAGTTTTAATAACGCATAATAATTCAAATCAAGTTAATAGAATGCTTAGGAGCTATGCAGATTTTCCATGTCCCAGAGTCAGACCCATGTAGATGCATGTTCCCTGTCCTTAGGGCCCACCAAATATAAACTATAAGTAACTTCTATCAAACATCCACCTTAATCAATGACACTTTTGCTATCGACTTAGTAGGAGCAAATACATAACAGCAAATACAGTACAGCTTATGGCAGAGGTGACTGACAGGGAAAGGCATCATATCAGTAGAAGCCTTAGCCTAATTTGTTCCAGGACCTTCCTGAAAATAGCCACAGATCTGCAACTGTGGGGTTTTGGGCTGTGAGAAAATCCAGACCCTATTAGAAGAGCATTTCCTGTGCTGCATTCTAACTTGTATTTTCACATCTAATTTTTTATTCTTGTAAAATGCACATGGCAAAGTGCACCATGAACTAGACACTTTAAAGCATAAAATTTGCCTGCCTCATTCTAATATCACTATTGTATCACAAGCCACTCCTGCATGAATGTACAAGAAAACCTACTATTTTGATTTTGAGCATTAAGTAGTACGCAACTAACTTAATAGCTTGCCATCTTGCATTTATTTTTCCAGGGAGCTTACTTTTGCTGATTGCTCATGACTTTATATTGTGTTTTCCCGAATTCACTAAAAAATAGTATTGATTCTTGCTAGGCAGGGATATACACTATGAAAATACCCATATAGGAATCTTCATCTGTCTAATTAATAGGGACAGATATTACTTTGTCCCAATTTTCTGTCTTTCCTCCCTAGGCAATTAAAATCTGTGGGAGCAATTTATTCTCAAATGACTTTATACAAAGTTTTCTGTCCCCTTTTTGTCAATATGCAGTTCCCAATGCGTCACAAGGGGATAACTGTTTCCAAAAACATGAAAAAAGCATCAGCAAACGCTTTAACTTTGAAAAATGCAATGTTATATTTGACCAAGTATTCTACAGAAGAGTCAATTGTATAAAATAAGCAACCTTTGTCATGTTATTAATTTTTGTAATATTTTATTTAGCAGGGCTTTAATTTCCAAAATGCTACAAATATTAGTGTTGTGTATCTAAATTATTTACAGTCACAAAAGTGTGAAAATAGGATGAGATAATGAAGATTAAAAATATTTTCCATCTCTCCCAGTGTCACAATGCAAACTTCACCTTTATTTTAAAGGAATGCATGGAATTGAATTAGGTATAACCAAATTTTCAGCTTGAATATTCCTTTAATGTGGGCCATATTTGCCAGAAAATAATATTTTGGTAGGACCAACCTTCTACTGTCATTATAATGTAGGAGTCCCAGCTGAACTCTAACATTTCCATTGAGTGATTTTAAAGCCATTTTATAAGAGTTCTTTCCCCAGACTCAAACAAATTATGGTCATTCATTTTTCCATTTCTCCTCGCTATCATGTGGGGATTTTTATTCGCTGTGCTGAAGCAGCATGTTTTGCTGCTTAAGCAAAACCACAAAATGATCATACAACTCTAATCAATTCACTTTCATGCAAAACACTGACACACTCAACGATGCTTCTTATAGTAGTTTCTTACCGAAGTGCCCAATAAATCAACCAATGATTATTAGGTGCATTAACCATGCGGGAGTGAAAACACTATTGTGCTGTAGAATTATTTCAGCTTGCCTTGACCTAATTTTGTAGAGACAATGGGAAAATTACTCAAGGAAAATATTTTAAAAATGCAAGGTCTGAAAATGAATTCTCACTGTGGGATGGGATGGGATGAGAGCACAAGTCTTGTGCTTGGACAGTAGAAGAACACTCTCTGGTAGGTAGCTCTGCTTGATACAAGCCAATTTAATCTGAAAAAGTAGAGTGAAAACACAGTTCTGCTTCATCACTGACATTATATGCATATTATTTAATGAGTTAGTATAAAAGTAATCACAAGTCAAATCTTATGGTCTGTACATTCTTTGTCCTGGGCTGTTGCAAACTGTGGTTTAGGTGTTCATGTGAAAATTTAGCGACAAGTGAAAATTTCTCCCTAGAATGCCACTAACATTAAACTGCAAATCTAAATTGCTTGCCAGCAGTCCTGCAAATGTATCAGGTTAATTATTTCTATGAAGTTCAGGTGTCTAGCATATGGATTGGTAATTATGGATACAAAATTGACATTTTAAAAATCGACAGGAATACTGGCTCAAACTGCTTGAGCAGTTAATAAGTAAACTGTGCTGCACTTACACGTGATATAAAGTGAACAAAGGGTCAAGGTCAAAATCAACAAAAGCTGACGTAAAATGAAGGAGAGAAATAACACATTTGTAGAATGGAGAGTTATATCAACCAAAGTCTGCAAATAACATGATTTAATTGATACATGAGCCAGATGTTTCGAAATACATCAGACAATATTAATGTTAACATCAGTCAACAAAGCAGATGAGAAGACTTGTTTTATTACATAAAGGGAGCAGTAGATGGAACAACTATCCTCCCAAATGAACATTTACCTGTTTGCTAGGAATTGAAGGCAAGTCTGAAAGTTGAAATGTGACTGATAAAAATGTTCAAAGCGGGAAAGAAAATTCAGGGCTACATTTCATTAATTTGAACTCCAGTACAATACTGAAATAACTGAAGGATTTCAAGTGTAAAGGCTTTCAAATCACCCTAAAACTGGCTTGTTATAACACTTCAATAATTTTGCTCTTTAACTAGTTCACTATATGACAAATACCAGGACTATTCCTAACTTTGAGTTAGACAAACTGAGCCAGGTTTCAGTTAAACTCATCTGAAATATAATAGCACTAGTGGCATTAATAATTTTTCACACATTAAAATTTCAAAAGCCAAAATACCTGCAATAAGCTTTTAATGATTACTGGACGTATTACCGGGCTACTAAGAATCATAATAATGATTATTTATGTTTGGATGACTTCTTGAAAAAACAGTTAATATACTCAATCACTTAGTATCTGCCTGGAAAAAAGAAGATGCAAAATTTCAAAAACCAGTTGCCACTTCAAAAAGTCCATGTTCTTTCAAAATCCAATCATATCAAGTGTTTAAAGTTAAATTAGTTACAATCCATACTTTATTGAATAAAATATTCTTAATGCCTCTATATGAAACGTCAGTTGGGTATTTATTAGATTGGAATTTTCCCCTAATTATTGCAGTAAAGATAAACATACTTCACAAAAATACTATTGTGGTGAAAAGAAAATAAAATAAGCGGAATTTGTGTACGATGCCACTTACTGAACAACAGATGACATTTGGAGGCAAACCATTCAATTGTTAAAATCTAAAGCCATCCTATACAGTATGTCACCACCAGTGACAGCTTCTGCTTTTCAACTATATGTTATAAAAAGCTTATTCGTTATCTAAGCCAAAATAAAAGGAGTTTGCAGCAAAATACTTGGAAATCATGGAAAACTGGGCAACCTTAGCTTTTATTGTAATTATATTAATAATTCACGATATTTTAAATCTGTCTTATAATTATATAGCCAGGTATAGGATCTAGATATATTTTTCCCTAGATAATTTCTCAGTACCCAATAATAAGAATAGAGAAAATAATACAAAATATGCAAAACCAATCTTGAAAGTCTCAGCAACTGCAGAGCCGGCACCCAAAGTCCTGGATTAGACTCTGCAGCCAACTGGAGCTGGATTCAGTGTGTCACTAGGCCTCAGTTCGCAGGGACGACTAGTAAGATCCTCTCCTAATGTCGGCCATAAGGAAAAAGGGAAAAAGGGACGAGATCCTTGTGATCTCCCACTTTTATATGAAGTATTCACGTGAATGGAATGTTATACACAGTTGGTCAGTTTCTTAGTCACTTGTTTCTCGTCGCCCCTCTCGCGAGATGTCCATCCATGCTTATCAATAAGTTTGCATTCCATTGCTATGTTTACCAAAACATGTGTCTGGTTCTCCAGGAAAATGCAGTTAATATGAAGGCTTTAGCTGACAGGCAAAATTCACCGAAAGAGAAACTTGTTTTTAACAAACCCAGGACATATTTATATCCTTTCGTAGCCTCTGCCTTTGAGATCTCCTAGAATGATCCTCTGACCTGAGGAAATGAAGACCTATTCACAGGTTTGGCCAGGAATACCCACACCTGTTACTGGGGCACTAAGCATATCTAAGAACATCATTCAGTTGACCTCAAATCACCTAGTATAATCTTTGGCCAGATATGGGGCAACTCAATGACTTGAAAGATAAGTTGATCAGTTCAACCTAACGTGAAACTCCGACCATGCAACTCTGAAAAAAGGAGTTTAAGACTGCTTGAACCTTGTCATTCTAGAGAAGGTCAGAAACAGAAGCACTAATCTGACAGTCTCATGAGGATTTTGTCTTTATCTTCCTATTCAGAGAAGGATCAACTTGCAAAACCAATGGAAAATTATACAGAAGTGCAGTGAAATACCTGAACACCAGAGAACTTTGCCCTCCCTTGGGTAGCTGCATTTTGCTGTGGGCTCCTTCAGACACGTGGACCTCTGAAATGCAGTGTCCCAAGAGCTCAACTGATGGACAAGAAAAGGGGTTGTCATTCTGAAACCCTCCTGATTCTAGAATAGCTACTTCTGCATTGGTAAAAGCCTCCTCTTTTCTAGAGTCTCAACCTGGAAATTTTTCTTTAATATTATTAGAACTCTTACTCCAACACCAGGATATTAGAGAATTTAAGGAAAAAGAGAAATGTTGATTTATTTCTGTTTCCACTCTAAAGCCTCTGTGGATATGATGACAGATCAAAAAATAAATTACAAGAGGTGCTACAGAGAGGTGTTTTCATTAAGACAGACAGAAAGAAATACTCTCACGGAAAAAGACTGCAAAATGAAGAAAGAAATTATAGGTACTCAGAAGGGGGATATACATGGACTGAAAAATATTTGAGACAGATAAGTAGAAAGATAAAAGCTATCAAGCAGTCTGGAAAACAAACAAACAAAACAACCAACCAACAAATGTGAAACAGATGAGAAGAAAAACATGTATAATACCTTTTTCACCCCTACAACTGCATTCAGCTCAATATATCACATGGTGAACAGATGCAAACTGCTCTATTAGGATTTTTTTTTTTTTAGAAATCTGCTTTTTGCAGACATCAACCGACCTGTCCCCAGTTGACACGCTTTAGCAAGTAGCACATAGCACATAACTCCCAGGGACGTCCACACTTTAGCATCACAGACATTTTCAAACATTACTGAGCAACTCAGCCTCCTTGTGAAATTGCACAGAACTGTTCTCATTTTATTGGTGAGAAAAGCGAAGCAACAGGGAAGAAAACAAGTAAATGTGAGGTAAAGACACGGCCAGAAGCTTTAATCTAAATTTCCCTCTACTAGAGCACCAGAATGTGATTTCTCCCTTTCCTTTGTGCAACCAACTCTTACTTTGCAAATTTGCCCTTTAACTTGATATTAGTATTTTGCTATATGCTGTTTATACCACAAGGTCAAACAAGGCACAAATCCTTACAGCAAAAATTCCTCATAAATAGCTCTTCTCTTAAACTTCTTCGAAATGCACACACACCTACTGTGACTTATTCTGAAGACTACAGCACCGTGAGAGAAAAACCTCTAATTTCACAGGCAATGTATAAGTTGATGAATGTTTCAAGTTTGCTTCTGTATATCCACCTATACCTCTATGTACCTAAATATATCTCTACCTCCCAAGAGATATATTATGGATAAAAATCCGAAATCAAGTGTCAATCATTCTTTTGGCAAGTGTAGGAGGTGATTTAAATACAAAGAAAACATTTAAATTGATTCTGCTTCTTTTATGAAAGAAAAACCAAAGCATCCCCTTCATTGCACTGTCTTCCAATTCACATTGCTTGTAATATTAGCAAAACAAACAGGCATCAGAAACAGCAGCATAAGAAGAAATGTTATAAAGAATTAAAAAGTAGTATCTTGGGGCAGTCGTTTATCTTGACCACAAAGTGCTTGTTACTGTTTCTAACAGTACCTTTTTTTTCCTACTGTATCTAATGTCTTCATATAGATATTTATTAAAAATGTTTATCTCTATATAATGTTTATCTACATATATGTGCTTAGTTGTTTTTATGACATGTTCAGGAAAACAAGTTTCAGTCAACATTTAATAAGGACAGCGAGAAGTTTATGTAAATCCTCAGGCAAAGAAATTGAGGGAAGAAGTGGTAGCTCTGCAATTCAATCTGAAAATAATGGTAAATTAAACAACATAAATCGAAACCGATAAATTGATGAAACTTCCAAAAACCTTTTCAGGTTTTGGTCACTAGGTGGCACTAAATGTTCTCTAGAAATGGGAAAATTTACACTACTGATGGAGGCAGTTGGGGCCTTCTGTGAATGGCATACATTTCTGATGAGAAATAAAACTATTAAATACACCTGTGTGCCAAATGAGTGAAGAAGCAGGAATATCAAAATCCAAACTTCCTTCCTAAAGTAAAATTTGCACATGTTGAACATAAGAGGTCCCAGCTCCGTAAGGGTGAATATCTATTTTTTTCCAGATCTATATCACCACAATGAGTATCTCAGTTGCCAAGAGCCTTACAAACCATGTTTACAATACTCATAATGAAAAAGCTGTAAAAGTTAACATTTGTCTACCAACCCCCATCTAAATATTTTCTCCGTCTTCAAAATCTGTACAAGTGATAATATTGTTATTGAATATTGTTTAGTACCAAATCTATGTAAAAATTCAGATTTTCCCAGTCATCTTTACCTGATGCCTCCCTATTCTTCACTCATCCCAGTTAGTTTGCTAATATCTACAGATTCAAAATAGCATGTTTAATCAAAATCTCCTGAAATCATACTTCTAGGCAAAAAACCAAAACAAATAACCCCCCAAAAATGTCCTAAAAAACTACCCCTCAAAAACTGCTGCCATTAAATGAGGCCTTGCCTCAAACTGTGTTAAATTGTGTACTTTTAGGCATTCAGAAATGTTTTTCATCTATAGAAAATAATATAAAATTGAACAAAGCAGTAATTCCCATATTTAACTTGCTACAGATACAAAACTTATACATTTAAAATACCAACAAATCACTCTGGGAATACTGAAAATCAAGAAAAATATAGGTAGCTTGCTGAAGATCTAATCAGATACTACTATTGCTGACTTTCAATCTGCCGAGGTTTGTTGCTATGCTACTTCTACCTCATGGCTAAATCCGGTTGGTGACCCAGTTGTATCTATACATATTAAATGAGCAATAGTGAAATAGATCTGATTTCATCAGGCTTTCGTCTTGTAGCTAAATCCAGCTTTGTTGCTTTCTTTTCCTTTTTTTCCTCCTGCTTTAGGCTTAGTAATAGGATTTTAGGGTTAATCCCAGGAATAACTGAATTTTGAATAAGGCCAGTTACAATCTATATTTCAGCAGTGGGAAGCTATTATAAATATTTATCAGAATCCATTTAGAGAATAGTGAGAAAGCAATTTGTGAAGTTTTATTCCCATGTAGATCTCAGCACAAAGAGAATTTGAGGCAGTTCAGGCAATAAAGGTTTGTAATTTGACATGCCAAAAAATAATACGTGGTGTTAAAGATCAGCATTCATACCTTGCTACAGAATAATTGTTTTCTCCTATCCTATGACCTGTGTACTGATACTCTTCAGATATACAGTACCACCCTACATATACATTGTAGAGAAAATGTTTAAACTTTATTCTAGTACTCAGGAGCACTCCTGAATTTCTTAAACTGTGTTGCAAGTATAGGATGAAATAAAATTAGGATTCTATGACAATTTACACTATTGATACTTCTTGAAATTTTAAATGCATTACATTTATTTTCATTGTGAAATGTATATATGCATATTATAGACAGAAGGCATGTAAGGTGCAAAAATGCTTAATACTAAGGTTTCTGAAAGGACTCTTGATAGATCAGATGTAGGAGCGTTCAACAACAAAAAAACTGTTAAGTCACATGATATCTGTTAAAAAAAAAAAAAATAAGCGTAATATGAAACAACTATTTGTGAAAGGACCAAATACTGGGCCAAAATCTGCTCTCAGTTAACTTTGTTAACCTTTCTTACCAGTATGGTAATGCACACATTAATCAATGCAATGCTCACACGCAGTACAAAGGGATCAATGTTGGAGCCATAGAGCATGATGCTGGGCTGCAAATCTCAGAGTTACAACAAAGACTGTCAGCGCAGGCTGACAGATGAAGTAGCTTAGCAAGATGAACTCACTTATGGTCATTTCATGATGCTGTTGCTAAATTAACATGTATTATTTACTAAAGATGATGCGTTTCTGACTTCTACTGAAAAATTCAGTACTGTAAACTTCAGCAACTCCCAGAGAAACCCGGCTGATCTGAACTCCTGCACTGCTGCAGAGCTGCCGTCTGTTCTCTGTGCTGTACAGCATTGTTACCCTGGGACATCATGAGAGCTCTAACAGGAGACTTCATAGAAAGCGATTTTGTATAATTTTTTATTTTTTTATTTTTTTATTTTTTAAATACTTGACTAGAGGTCAAGTATTTAAAAATCTTGAGTCAAATTCAAGTTATTTAGAACATGAAACACCTTTTGCCAAAAAAGATGAATCATAGAATATCTGGAATTGGAAGAGACCCATAAGGATCATCAAGTCCAACTCCCTGCTCCTTGCAGAACTACATGAAACTAAAGCAATGGCTAAGAGCACTGTACAGACATTCCTTGAACTCTAATAGGCTTGGTGCGGTGATCGCTTCCCTGGGGAGCCTTTTCCAGTGACTGATCACCCTCTTGGTGAAGAACCTTTTCCTAATGTCCAAACTGAACTTCCCCTGATGCAGCTTCATTCAATTTCCTCGTGTGCTATCACTGGTCACCAGAGATAAAGATTTTACTATTAAACCCTTATCTATAAATTTACTCAATATGTGAGGTTGTTACTCAGGGCATCATAATCAAGATAAATGTTTAGTCAGTGCACCAAACTGCAAGAAAGACATACACTTCAGCAGCAGGCCACAGAACTGGGGGATGGCAGGGGACTATAATGTCACTTCTGTATTCCCAGGGCTTGACTTAAATGTCCCTTTCACCCTTGCAGGGCAGAGCAATGTCCCTGGCTGTACACGGCACCTGGGGTTCGCAAGCCGGGGGGAGGCAGTGGCAGCTTCACTGCCACCCTGTGAGATGCTGCTGCTATGGCAGAAACGTGTGAGCCAGGAGGGAAAAGTATGAGTCTTTAAAAGTGTGAGATTTGAGAAGTCCATTATTGTTTCATTCATGTTTTGCCTGAGAGTCCCTTTAGATTCACAGCGAATTAACATCTTGCCACATTTCTTTAAATATTCAACTACCAAATAGATGACTTTTAGATACTAAAAAAGGGGAAGCACAGAACAAATAGCCCACACCCTGTCCAAACCTTATGGGCAGCCTGCATTTTCCTCTTTTTTCATTAACACGGTGAGTCATCTTTCCTCAGCAGAATCCTTAAGGCCAGCCCAGACCCTTCAGAACTGGTAAGAAACAAGTTCATTGTTTGAGAGACCTTTCACCCACTACAAATTTTTAATTATACTATCACAGCTCCCTGCAATAATTGGTTCCTGGTTGGAAAGCTGACTCAGAAATGCACTTTTTGTCCAGCATTCGACGTGTCACAAAAACTCATGGATTGATGGTAGGTCTGAGATGCAGCAAGGGTCTCTTTAGTAGGACTTGGGCTTTACTAAAAATTATGAAATGGGAAACAGGTATAGATTTAATAACCTGTGGAACCATGAGGTAGAGCTATCATCTCATTTTATATACTACTAAACTACTCATTTTAAATACTTCTAACACACTAGAGAGCTAGAATTTATTCTGAAAATCACAGAAGCCCATGCCATGTGCTATTAGAAGTCTAACATCCTGACATTTGACAACTATAAGAGGAGACAATAAAAATCTGTATTGATGCCCAAAGCAATCTCTCAAAGGGGGAATGGAGGTGACTTTTCTAGTCATCTGGAATTGTCAGCTATACTGTACAGTAATAAATGTATAGTTTCCAGGAGCATTCCTGCTTCTGACACCCTAATGTAGGATTTCAACTTCTAATTTTCATTCTCTTCAGCTCTTCATGCACTCAAGTATTCCATTGCCTAGAATTAACACTTTATGACAGATCTAAAGTGAAACAGATCTTAAGATTTGTCTTATTCCTTTTCCACTCTTTCAGTTTCTTTTTTCTCTTTTACATATCTTTTGAACATTTTCCTTTCACAGAAAACTAAATTAGCAATTAATAACCCTACAGTAAAAAATTAGCTGATATGTTAAAGCAAATGGTAACAATAATAATAATAATAATAAAGAAAAAAAAAAGAAAAAAAAAGGTGTAAAAAAACTCAAAAAAGCCTGGTTTTATTCCAACTAATTCCCTTTTGCATTCTCAGCTGAGAAGAGGTAATATGATTCAGCTCATCTCATTTCATGATCTTTCAATGGGAAGCCCAGTACAGGGCAGTGGCCCAAGCTCTCCCTACAGCCAGTGGAGACAGACAAGCACCTCCAGGGCTGTGCATTGTCCTCAAGAGAATCAAAATGACTTGTCTGCTTGGAGGAGTTTTTAATTTTCCTCCACTAACTATAGCCAGGGCCTAGGCCTTTTGGTCTCAGAGAGGTTGTATGAGCGATATTATGGGGTGTAGGAGAAGAACATTTCAGGATTGCACAGGACTTAGTATGGAATATTCAATGAGGAATGAGGGTGAGGAAAGGGATTCAGGTGATTTGGGGACAAACAAGTAGGGGGAAACAGAGGGGTAAGAGGAAAAAAATGTTGGTCTTGTGTAAATAGTTTGCTGGTTGGTACGTTTGTCTGGCCACATCCTACACCTCACCAGTGCAATCTGTCCTGCCTTCTAATTAAACTCCATTTCTAGCTCTTTTCCTAGGTGAGGGACTGTCTATTCTGCATGTGTGTCTGTGCCTGGGGTTGTGTGTGGTCACACCAGGGGCTGCAGGGCCTACATGTCCATGTTGCAGCACCAAGAGAGTCTGAAATGAGTGGACTTCAGTGTCAGAAACTGGAGTGCGACTGGAATGTCTCCGTGTGTGTGTGCATCCGTCAGGGTGAGATCACAGAGCAGGGGTTGGCTATTGGAACCAAAGGAAACCCTGATAGCTCTGCGTGTGTACACAAGATGGCCTCTACCTGCAACTTGTGTGCAGAAATACTGCAGACTGGTATCGAGGGGCAGCTGCTGGGCAAATGGAGTGACTGAGTCCAGCTGCTGGAAATATCCACACAGTACACACACATGTGTGTTTGTATACATATATATATGTATGTATATTTTCACCAGCAGATTTCCACCCAGTTCTGGCAGATAGGGGTCAGGATGAGGCTGTTGGCACTGCCTGTGTTCACATTAGTGCTCTGCATCTGTCTGTGTTACCTGTCTGGCTGACTTGGTATGTATGTCTACACATGAATATATGTTATGTGGCATATACTTGTACTCCATGTGTATATGCCCACTGGGAATGCATCTTCAGCCACACTTGTGATTGGATCTGTGGCATGGAGCGGTGGTGGCCTCATCCATCTTGGGGTGTTGAATCTAGCAAGATATGCTTTCCCCTAACAGGGGCAAAAATAATATAAAGATATAATATAAATAAAATAAAGATTCAAATTCCTAAATTCAGATGGTTTGGTTATCATTTTGTAGCTCTAAAAGAAAAATAACTTCATCTTCTAAAGGTTTTTCAAGCTGAACATGGCAATTTGGCTTTTGGAGAAGGTCCCTTTTACTAGCTGTAATTCTCAAAAAGAGAAGACTTGACCCCACACTAACATCACCATGAGTTTTGTGTTATTAATGTATTGGTTTTGCATACTGGCACACTATTTTAAGCCAGATATTTAAAAAAAAAAAAGGCAAGCAAGTACCATAGGGAGTATTATCACTGGGACAGCAGAGTAACACTTCATTTTCACCTCTTTATCGCAGACTTATTCTGTATATGTCTGTTTTATATAAGTATTCGCTGTTCTGTCTTATTGCACAGACAATATTGTAGGACTGGTTAAACTGAAGATAACAAGGAATTTTCAAGTACACTAAGGATAACAGAAGGCCTAAGTACTAGAACATGTCTTGCAAGATAGATATGGTTAAACTGTTAAGTACACACAGAAAATAAAAAAGTACTTGGTAAGTATTGCCTGTTTACAAAGATGAAGGCTGAAACATTCGTATCATACAAGGGTGATGAAGTATATTCCAGTCCTTTAATAACTAAGGTGGATGATGAACAGCTACTTGGGATAATTATTTAAGTAAGCAGGAGAAAATGAAAGAAAAACAAACAAAACCAAACAAACCACCAAACCCAAACCAAACAAATAAAAAACCCACACAAAACTAAAACAACAAAAACAAAACAAACAAACAAACCCCACAAAAACCACAACCAAAACCTTTATGTATTATTGATTTGAAGCTAAAAAGGGAAACAAGATAATCTAGTCTGACTTCTTGCATAGTGTCTCACCACCCACATATCACTTAAAATTCCCTTGGTTACTTCTGTAATAGACCTTAAAAACTGCATTTAGTGGTAGATGTTTGCTTAAAGTGCATCTTCCAGGAAAGCATTAAATATTGATATGTAGACAACAAGAATCTATCCTTGCAATTTATTGAGGCATATTAACTATGTATGTGCCATTCAAATTTATTGGGCTTTCACTAGTGATCCTTATAGTGCCTTTATCTGACAGTTTTGAAGTCTATGGACACAAGAGCTTTCCTCAGCAACAGCACTTCTCAGCTCTAATAAAATCACTTATTTATTTATGAACTCCAGTCAAAAAAAAGGTCAAATTCTGTGAGTTTGAGCATATGTCTGAAATACAGCTGCTCAGATGACTCACTCAAGACTGTGTCATGATGCTTTTAAGAACAAAGCAATCAACCATTAACCACCTCCCGTCCTGAAAGAAGACACCTACAATCTTTTTTTTTTAAATCTGAGCCAATCGCTTTTGTGTGATACAATCCACATTTATGTAACAATATGCAGCCACAACAAAGGGAAGACACACATTCAGAATCTGAGTTCATCGTTTGCCTCCCAGGAGAGAAACGAAACCATCAGTCCATCCACTATTTAGATGGAAAGTTGCCGCTGAAGCTGTACAACAGTTCTCATTCATGTCAGATGAAGACAACAAGAAGTTTGACTACTAGCAGTCCTTCGCTTTTTTCTTTTTCATGATATAAATTGTGTAATTTGCTTTCATGAGGTTCAGAGTCCCGTTGAAATCAGTTAACCACATTTCAATAGCCAGGTAATGTAATGTTCTTCCACCCTGATCTTCCTCTCAACTCAAGCCCCACATGAAATACTTTAACATAGCAACATTGACTCCTTTCTTAACTTTCTCATTAGAGGGGAAGGAAAATGGAAACATAATTCTGTGGGCAAACAAAAAAAAGATGATGTTGTTGATACTACTGCTTTTCTTGCTTCTATTCCTACTATTATTAATGCTTTAAAAAGAAAATTCTTTCTAACTTTTAAACAATTGTTGGATTTCCCTAGTCCCTAAATTTTCTCCAGGTCCCTAAATTGTTTCCATAGTTATTTGCAGAATCCTGTTCTTCATTACATTTGCTAAACAGTCCTTCAGATATGTTTCCCATACATATAGTCTAGTTCAGCCTGCAATTACTAGCAATGCAGAATTCGAATATTAGACTTTGACCATACCTTCTTCAAGCTTTATTTCAGTCCAGCACCTACAGCGCTTACCAAACATGCCTGCATGAAAACACATACACCAAATTACTTCCCTGAATAGGGAAGATGCAAGATAATCACCTTCCATTACAGAACGCTAATGGTTTTCCATTAAGGAACACTCCTATGAAGATGTTTCTCTGTAACTATCATTGCTCCTCTTTGTTTTGAAAATGACCAATTCAGTTTAAGAAAAACTTAAAGGTCATGATACAATTAGATGGATTATGGTTAAGAACTCAACACCCAGCTCTAAACTTGGCTTTATATTATTCTTAATTGACTCTCTGGCTTCTTCTCTTCAGCTAGTTCACAGTCCACCTCATTACCTGATCATCCAGACCACACTCCCTCAGTTTAGCTATAAGGATGCTGTGGGAAACTGTGTCAAATGCCTTACTCAAGTCAAGGTAGACCACGTCCACTGCTCTGCCATCATCCATGCATCTTGTTATGTCCTCATAAAAGTCAATGAGGTTGGTCAAGCATGACTTCCCCTTGGTGAAGCCATGTTCACTGCCCCTAATAACCCTCTTATCCCTGATATGCCTTGAGATGTCACCAAGGATAAGTCGTTCCATCAGTTTCCCAGGGATGGAGGTGAGGCTGACCAGTCTATAGTTACCCAGGTCCTCCTTCTTGCCCATTTTGAAGACTGGAGTGACATTTGCTTTCCTTCAGTTCATTAGCAAGTCTGCTGGTAGGCCCTTTCATCCAGGAGACCTTTTTATCTCCTCTACATCCACCCACACAACTACTTCTGTGTCAGTATCTCACACCGATATCATTATCATGCTTTATGACTTCCTTGAATAGTGAAGTTGTTCAACAAACCAAACCACCAGTGAATTCTTCTGGGTCAAAATTCAAAAACACAGGAAGAAGATATGTCTTAGTCTATTTGAGTATGTAATTTAATTTAAGATTCACTAAAAACCTCTTTAAATGGAAGTAATAAATGAAACCGTAGACATTTCTGGAAGTTTTTATGAGGTGAACTGAAGCACACTCACACAAATCTAAAACTTCTAACAAAGAAAACATAAGCATGACAGGTTACCTGGTTGCAAAATCTAGCATCCCCCTCCCTTCAGCAGGCCTTCAAGCTAAGGTTTCCACCCATGGCATGTCTGTTAAGTTTTTCAACAAGCTTAAGAAAGTATTTCCTAGAGTGAAGGAATATTTCCCTGTGCCTAAGAGAATATAGGTACAATCTGAACGGAGGAACTGAAAAGTCCTTTGTGCCACTTCCTCCCCATTATTATATAATAAATATTTTAATTAGGAAGACATAAAGCTTGTGTTCACCTTGAGAGTAAGGGGGGCAAAATGAACAGACTGGCAATCACTGAGCTGTGGGAATTATTAATACATGATAAGCTGCTATTAAAAATCAGTGAAACAAGAGGTGTATCTTCTACAGATTTCTTTTATCCTTAAAAACAATTTTATAGGCTGGGTGCATAGTTTTTTCTTTGAAATCAATTTTGACAAATCTCCTTTACTCTGTTTCATGCGTAGAACTTCACAAAAGTAGAAGAGCTTTTAGTTTTCTGTTGTCCCTGGGATGCTCATAACATTTAATTCCCAGTTCATAAACAGTAAATACTAGTTTGAATTTTTACAAAGGCTAAGTGATTTTAAACAGTCCTACAGCTCCTGACCTTTACTGTGTCTGTTGCTGCAAGGTAGGTTTTTCCTTTGTGTGGTTTTTCCCACCTCTACAGATTTGAACTTGAAATACATTTCTCCTGCAAACCGCAGCCTACCCACAATCATAAACAAATTACACTTTCTGTGTCAACATTTGAAATGAAGTCACTAAATCATAGCGTGCTGGGATGGAATTGCTGCCCCTATCATCTACCACTTACTGTTATCAAAGCATGTAACCGGATTAGTGGGGAAACAACTGTATTACTCATACATTTAAGCTCTTTCAAACAGTAGGTTTTCTTTCTGCAACAAAGCACAGCACTTCAGATAAGAAAAATGCAAATCCCAGAGGAAATCATGACATATTAACCCCTGGCAATCTTTACGTGATTTAATAGTTTGTTCAACCTCTTTTCACTGGTGATAAATGCAAGAACTACATTAGATCAGTAGAACTAATACATTATAACACATCCACTTTCAAGCTTTTTGTTCCCCAGGATTTCTCTAGATACCAGGCACGGTTCACTAAATCATCTGTCACTTTCTGGAAGTGATTGGCATGAGCTTAAATCTGTGTCTCTCAGTCGTGGGCATGAATCATCATACATATCGGTTTTGTGGGACAACATCTTGGCAGAGGTTAGCGGTAAAACAGCTCTCTAGTTAACTCAAAACCTCATTACTAAACCCTCCATGGCTATTAAAGCTAACAAGCCATAAAACAACTGTTGCTTTCTTGGCCAAAAGAAAAACCGTAGATAAGTTTTGGCTATTGCTAATATTCACATATTCATCTGCTAGTATTTTATTGATTGAACATTTTCACCTAGTTTTTTTGACTTTTTAATTAGTGAATAATGTCTAACACTGGGATTCCTCAGGAGAAAATGTCATAGAATCACAGAATCTTTTCAAATGGAAGAGACCCTCAGGATCATTGAGTCCAACCATAACCTAACCTGAATCTAGCACTAAACAATGTCCCGAAGAACCTCCTTTAAAGCATCTTCAAAGCACATCCAGGGATGGTGACTCCACCACTTCCCTGGGCAGGCTGTTCCAATGCCTGACAACCCTTTCTGTGAATATTTTTTTTCCTAACATCCAATCTAAGTCTCCCCTGGCACAATTTGAGACCATTTCCTTTTGTCCTTTAGTAACAACATGAAATATGTTGAATGAATGTAAATTTCTTTCAGCTAGAACAAATTATTTAAGTTGATATTTTGGTGTTTGGATTAAGAAAACACTAGAGTTTGACCTAGACATGCCTTCTCTATTATAGAATATTCCGTGAAGAATAATGATCTTTCGTGTATCACCATCTCTCCATACGGTCCTCAGATCATTTAGAAAAAAGAAAAATGAGATTATTTTAAAATTAGATAAGAATTAATGAACTGCCTTTTAATACAGTACATAAACCTAATAAATCATCAAGCCTTTCACCAAAGTTATACAAGGAAGAATAAGGAGGAAAAATCAAAGCAGTAAAATGAAGAATTTAATATTTGAATAAAGATGAGATCTCGGACCTTCTAAGAAAGATCTAACTGATTGATCAGAAGAATCATCATTCTAATATATTATCACACTTGATTTAAAACATAATACATCTTCTCCTTAAGCAGTGTCACGTCTGGTGCTTAACTTTGGTTTGAGGCTTTGATTGTACCGTGGAAAAACTGAGCAAATGAGAAAAAAAAAAAAAAAAACAAACATTAAAAAGAGGAAAAAAACCCCTAAACTTCTGTGTTCACTTCTCTCACTTAAAGAATGCCTTGTAGTAGTAGAGCCATTTGTTTAGAATCTATAGCATATGATTCCCTTTCTGTTAGAGGAATCAAATGCCAGAACACAGTATCTCCCACAACTTGAATTATGTAAGGCATTTGAACATATAAGAACAAAGGTTATACAAAAGTCAATCAAACACTGAAAGAACTTAATATGGACTTTTAAATTGTAAGTGCTCAACACCAAATAGCACTTTATAAAACATTTCAAAATGCATTAGACAGTTATGTACATTTCTGCAAATGATGCCCTGATCTGAGGATGAGCACAGCACAACCAAAAGCTCCTCTTCAGTTCTGCAGTCAAATATCTGATGTGTGTCTCTGAAGTTCACTACAGGAAGAAAGGTCCTCACATATTCTGAGTTACAAACCACTGGGAAAAAGCACTGAAAATATTTAGAGATTTCTAGTCCCTTTTCAAGACAGATCTTGGGGCCTCACTAAAATGACACTGAACCTTAGCTAATAAAATACCCTGAACCCAAAGAAAGCTTAGCATTAATTTACACTACATCTGGGCAGCTGGGAGTAAATGAAGGAAAGAGTTTGGAAAGCTGTGTCTATCAGGAAGTAGTGGGGTTCCAGATCTTTCAATAGCAAAAGCTGGCACAGCTCTGCTCAATGCAATAATCAATTTCCAGCAGTTTAGGATTAGATTTTTTTTTTTTTTAATTAGTGAACCTAACAACAAGATTTGAGTTCTTTAATGTCATAACAGGAAAGCTTATTTCCTTTAATAATAGGATTAAAATAATAGTTTATTTTCACTGCAGTTTAGACTAAAGAAAATGGTCTAATCCACTATTAAAAACTTCAACAAAGGAAGTGCCATTGCAAATAAAGGCTTCTTTTTACTACTTGGAGAAAGGTCTACTTAGACTGACAGCAAACAATGAAGCAATAAGTGGTGTTCAAAGAGATTTCTGATAGTGATATTTCAGGTCTCTCTCCCTGCAGGCTAGCTACAACACATCTGTAGAAGTTGAAAATTGCCTCCAAAATCATTCCAGAGTTACTCACCATACAGGCTGTCTCTTGTCATTAAGAGTATGTCAATGTTCCCATCCTAAATCCTTAAAATCAAAGCTCTACGGTTCAACAGCTTAATAAAAAACACAAAAGCCTGGCCTAAGTCTAGAGCGTGACACCCAAAGTATCAGTCGGAAAACCGAAAGTTGCCTATGCAGTCTTCCCCTTGCCCAAATCTATTTTATTTAGCCTTCAGCTTTCTTGAAAAACACTTTAAATTCCAGACAAGTATTAGAAAGAACAAAATACCATTAAAAACAAAACAAAACTAAACAACACAACAAATCAAAACAAAAACTAACTAAACAAACTAAAAAACCACAACCCACTACTTTAAAGAACTACTAAAAGCCGTCATGTAGAAACAGTTTTAAGTCTGGTAGTAAAATTTGAAGTGCAGTGATTATAGGCAGTACTAAATTTTGAGGTCATGGTCTGAAAGATCTCAGCTGCTGAAAAGCCAGCTCTGAAAAAGCCACTACCACCTTCATTCAAAAGAATCCTTACAATTCTGCCCTCCTAACAATCCTCTGACCTGCATATCGTATGTGCTCTCTTTGTAGATATAAATTATGCACATTTTGGAATTCTTTCATTGATTCTCCCCTTTATTATCTTACTTATAACAGGAAAAATTGCTTTCCTGCCCATCAACTTGCTAACTGTAGAAGTTCTCAGCAACACCTCTTCAAAGCTCAGATGTATGGCTGTACATCTGTCATCACACATCAGTTAACACAAGCAATCCAAATATCTGCTTTGTGGAAGAGGAGCTCCCCCATCTCCTCTGTATAATTTTATCTTATACCAGAAAATAAAACCTGGGAGCCACCAATTGTTTCAAGAGAATTTGCATATACCAATCAAATAGAAGATGTGTTACACAGACTGGAATAATATATTGGAAAGGAGAATTTGGTTGCACTGGTGTTTGTTTAAATGTTTTTTACCTTTCACTCAATTGTTCAGATAGCAGCAAATCTAGGACTTCCATTATACTTTGCAAGAAAACACCTAGCCAAGGGTGGTATTTTGCAATATTTTAAGTCTCTTAGAAGCTTAACATTGAAGTATCTCACATGTAGCATTGGAAATAGTTTGCTTATGGCTTTGTTGACAAAGTAAATTTTATGAAAAGAATAGATACTCACTGAAACTACATTCACAAAGTCATCGTCAGACAAGGTCTCTAACATCTCAATGACTGAGGTGCGGATCAGCTTCAATGTCAATCCACTGACGCTCCCGCTCCTAACAGAAATACACAACCGAGCAGAGAAATTGAATTGAACAAATAAACTTACAAAGAAAATACTGAGGACCAACCAGCACTCTCACCAACTTTCACACTAAATGTTTCAATAGTTCTCCTAAATTCTCCAGCTCACTATTAGTATTATTACAACATTATAATAAAAAATTAGGTCCAAAACTGGCATTGAAAACCCCAGTCCTGTGGCTTAGGTGAAGTCATAGTGATACATCATATTCTCATTTTCATTTCAAGAGATCTGAGAGGGTTTACCACCTTCAACCACTGCATTATCAAAATCTTTTATGCTCTTACACATAGATTTACAGTTTTAGATTTTCAGATATCCAAATGGCAACTTGTCTGATTCAAGGCAAAGCCTAAGCTGAAGTGCAGAAATAACAAAAGTTGATAAGGCTCACTGCTGATATGAAAGCACTACATGTTTAGAAGCATTAAATGCAAATTCCCTTACTGAGACTTTTTTCGGCATTAAGCAATCTGTTTGACACATCAGGATCAACACTTCTTTTGGTCCCTCAACATTAAAGAAAGAAAACCTTGCTAAGGAAAATAGTTTTCTATTAATTTCTTTGTTGACTTTCTAGTAATATTTTATAGCAACCAAACTTGACTTGTAAGTCTGCATAGAGTCTCATCTTTCAGGATCATAAAATCATGATTAAATCTACAATAATTCTATATATTTGGATTCGGGTTGCGTTTTACAACAGATCTTGCCCCATGCACGTGAGAAATTTTCAATTGATTACTTCAAAAATTAAGATGCTTAAAGCAGAATAATATTAGAATAATTAAAAACCACTTCCTTGCGCTTAGCTGAAATAACTTTCAGGTTTGGTTTGCACTTTTTGGAATTGTTTTTTCCTGTGTATTTATTTTGTTCATACCAAGATTTTCAATTCTTGCATATAAGGACTTCTTAATTCTCTCCCTTTTTCAGCATACAGATTTGTTCAACATATCTAAGTACTTTTATCCCTCTAATGTCAATATCTAGACATTAAACACTTACGCATCCACTAAAATAAGCATGTCTTTGGGAGATGCAGCTCCTTGGATATACCTGGAATAAATTAAGAGTATGAATGACACAAATTCAAACCCACATTTGTTGCGTGTGATGTAACACACTTTGAGATCTCTAAATCTAGCTGAATCAACAAAATCCTTCTGTTGTAGCTACTAGAAACCCCTATACTATAATTTTCTCTCTTGTTGTGCCTTCTAAGTAAAACAAAGTCTAAACCACATTAGGAAAGCCTGGAAGTCAGATATACTGATCTGAATTCACTATTTTTAGATGTTGATAACAGAAGAACATGAATGCTATTTCAGAACTAAAGACTAGATGACAGAGGAATCATTACATCAGCCTAGCTGAAGGAAAAACACTTCATTCTTGGAAAAAATGTATAGAACCAGTGTGAATCCAAGTATCAATATGCATTACAGAAAAAAATAATGAAAAACAATCCTACTGTTCTCTGTTCTACCAATGTAGTGATTTTTTTTACTGTCTAAACCCTGAGACATATGCAAAAAAACCCCTGGAAGAATGGTTAAGTTTAATAATACAGGTTGTGTTTGATTTTGGAATAAAATTAAAATTGTTAATTGTCTTATACATATTTCATAGTTACTCTCCTATGAAAAGGCCCAGGTAATGCAGCAGTATGATGTACTATAGTAAGTACTACATAACAAATAATATAATTTGAATCTTGTTTATTCAGGAGAATTAACTGATTTTATAAAAACTTAACAGCAGTATCTAGAAGTAAGGAGTATTAGATAAAAATAATCAGAAAAAATTGTCTTTATAGTCATATCAAGAAAGTGATGCATAGAAATCAGTTTCTTAAAGAAAGCTTACCATGGTCTTCTGCGAACATCATACAGATCTATTTTGTTTGGAGTTCGACTTTTATCTACCCATGGGGAAGCTAAAAAAACAAACAAAGACAAACAAACACTTTTATCTTAAGCATTTTAAACACAACATTATAATGAATCAGTAGCATAGACTTCGTAGTATATAACATTTGATATGGATTTTAAAAGTCTGTATTTTATCTGTTTTTGAAATACCTACATACTCTTATATATGAAAACATATAATATAATGCAATACAAGTATATATAAAGATCTTAAAGTGCCAAATTGTGTTGGAGAAACAGTTACTGACTATAGTGCACCACTGAATGCAATGGAACCAGAATTTGAACCAAAGTACCTTAGAATATGAAATAACTTTTGAACAAGAAAGTATTTCATTTCAAAAGCAGTTATAATTTGATTCATGTTGTATACAATCAGACTGTACTGATGCAAAGCTCAGTTATCCATCTAAAAAATTATTCACTGGCTCGAGAGAGCTTTGCCTAAAACAGCAAATTAGAAAAGTACCATGAAAGTATCATATTTTCTGGAAGTAAAATGAGATGGATATATTAGTGTCTCTGTAAAGAAAATGCTAAGATTAATAACCTTTTGCAAGCATTTAATCTAAGCTTTGCAATAATTTTAAGCAAGGGTAGGCATTTTTTCCTCACTGAAAAACAAAATGAGACTTTCAAAACCATTTGACAGCTTAACGAACACAAATAAAAATGTGAAAAGTTAAATGAAATGAAATAATGTTCTCCAATTTGTTCTCTCACTGTATGCCAACAGCATTGGGACAGCTATTTCCTGACATTAATTGTTTTTCTGTCTAGGAAATACAGAAAGATATAGGCAGCTCCAGGATTCTTCCTGAAAAAGCACTCATCTGAGACAAATAGGAAAAATTCTGGTATCTATATCCATGAATAGAAAAGAAGCCAACAGCTGAGAGCAGCTGCCTATTTGTGATTTTACCAAACAATCTCCTTCCTACGTGAGCATAACCTGAGTCAGCACATCAGTTACCAGAACATTTAAACAGAGCGTGACCCACAAGACATTTATAAGTATATATTTATCAGTATACATTTGTCAGCCACAGAAAACACTGCTCACTGTTGTGTACCAGAAAAACCTCAAACTTGATACCAGTATTGTTTATGATCTCAGACCAAACCACCTTTGTGAACTGAATGGATGCGGGTCTTTGAAATTTCCATAGATGAAAGAATAAAACCTTTGAGACTTGTCAACATTGTTAATAACTTAAGTATCATTATTTTACCAGCCTGAAGCCATGGTTAGCACATGTTCAATCATGGACTTTTTGTGTCCTTCCAGACTAACTCATCTATTTGATTTCTATCTGAAAATCCATCCCCGAGACTTCAAAAATCTGCATTCCATGTACTCATTTCAGGTTGTATTAAGAGTATTTTAGGTAAAATTGCAAATATAAATCAGGGTACTGACCAACACTGCTGTATCTTAACTCAACCTTTTAGGCTTTCCATTAACATGTAATAAAAGATTGTGCCCTACCAAATCTGTCCCTCTTAATCAACCCATTTCTTGGACAGTCTTCATAAATAGACAATTACCTAAATGCACCTGTCTGGATTTATTTCAAAACAACAGATAAAATGTAATTGACACTGTTAGTGTGACAATAGCTTTCAGCAATCTCAATTAAGAAGTGAATTAAAACTTTGTTTTTGAATTATATTTTTTTCATATAAAAGATATATCTGCCTCCTTAACTACATTCTCTAGAGCAAATGGATGGTGATTTAAAGAGAATTCAGAAGCAGGAGCTAAAGAAGACTGTTTCTATTATAACATCAACATGTTTTTTCTAGAACAATGAATACTCACATAGTCATTATTACAATTGAATGCATTTTCTAAAAGTTCACAAAATAACAGACTAGCTCCTTGACTAACATAAATTGTCTACTGAAAACATCACATAAACATTTAGCTATAATTTAGCTGATACCATAACCTTCAAGAAGATGACAGTGTAACTTAATTCACATATTATTTTGAAGTATCATGTAACTTTTCTAAATTCTGAACTAAAATTTACAGAAATATGTTAAGATTATATTTTGTCTGTGTAACAGAAGACAATCCAGCTACATTTTTCTGCAAAATCTGAGCGCTACAATATGTGTTAATGTAACACAACCTGACAGGCAAGCACATCATTTTCTGAGATCAACACCAGTCGCCCAGACAAAGCACACTTCAGGATTGGGTCCTGTAGACCAGATCTACTGCGACAAATTTTTCAGAAACATGAAGTGGCAAAAATAAGTGTTACTTAAAATTGTGAGGAAACACAGAATAACAAAATGTGAAATGTCCGAGACTTTCTGTAATATTTCCAAAAGCACAAAAAAAATCTCTGTGTAGCAAAAGCGGGTGTTGGTGGGGTTTGTTTGTTTGTTTTTCCCCACCTTTCTCTTTATGGAGAGAATGGTTCTGGTTGAAACCAAGTAAAATAAAGGATCTGAAGACAAGTCTTTCCAAATTGCTCTTCAGAGAAGGTCCTTCTGTTAAGACTTGAGCAACTAAGCTTTGCACTCAGTTCTACCATAGTTTTTTCAGTAATTTCCTGGATTGCAACAAAGTTCAAGCTCACCCTTTCTGGCTATATCTATAGCTATATCTATATTGATAATTTAAAAAACACAGTTGTAGAGAAGACATTTGCCAGAATTAAATAATGAACTATTTGAATGGTCCAGTCATGCTCTTAGATCATAAAACAAATTGTGAATAAACCACTCAGCACACTACTCACAGCCGATCTATTCCTTTTGAAGATGACTGTGAATGTTAACAGTGTTTTCTGTTTGGGGAGATATTCCGAGTGCTGAAGACGACAGCTAAATTCCACAATTTCTTTTGCCCTAGCCCGACTTTTTCAGGATGCCCAGTCTTGGAAAGACTGGAAAGAGATTGGAGAAGGTCTTTAAAAACATTGTTCCTTACCACGCTTTTAAATCAGTGATTTCTGTGCCACACATAAATAAGTTTCTTTTTCCTAATTAAAATATTACCTTCTTTTGAGACAAATACAACAAGCATCAACGTGTTTAAGTTTCCACTTGAGGAAAACTTTCTGGATCTACACCGAGACTGAAACATTTTTTGTCAGATATTAACGGGGGATGGATCATACAAACGCTAATTAAGAAATACACATTTACTGGGAGAACTAGTTCTATTGATTCTTATGATGTTTTCTACAACAGTAAACATCATCTGTTAGTAAGTCTCTGTATGGCTAAACATAATTAAGGAGTCAGCACTTAGTATCTGAAATTTCATTCACACCAAAGTAGTGCTGAATTCCCTCTTCAAGAATTAACAAGACTAAATTACTCATTCATCCTCAGGTCTCTGAGTTAACACTTTTAATTTTAGATGACTTTCAATGGTCTCAAATCTATTCACCAGTTTTGGAATTATTCTGACTATTTAAGGATCTTACTGAAATTGCTGCTACTAGAAAACTGAAGTTCCCTTAGGACAGTTGATTTCTAATGATCTAATTTTAATTCACCTTGATTTCAGCTTAAAAAAAAAAAAAAAGAAAGAAAGGAAAAAAATATAAATGCTCTCTATGCAAAAATACAAAAAAATACATAATTATGCATTTATAATTATATAGGAAATAATTAGAAAGGATGAAGACCACTGAAAAAGACAAGTATTGTCTTGGGTCATTTGGGGAAACTGGCTTTCATCTTATTGAGAAAAGGCTTTATATGGCTTAAGATGAAGGTGAAAATGAAATGCACAAAAAGATGATCACACATTTCCCTAAAAACGTGAAACTGAAAATCGAGGATTTTGAGATTTACAGCTTTATTTATATAATCTAATATTTAAAACATGAATTTTAATCAGATGTCTTGGAACCCCGCTCACCAAATGTCTTTAAGACATCAGGCTCACCACGTTTCGTTGTTGTACACTAATATCTTTCAACTATGTCAACACTACACAGACTCTGTTGCATACATTAGGCTTTAGTCATGTTCTCTGATGATTTTCTTGTCTGGCGTGTGGTCAGATTTGATATTTTATAAATTATTCATTGGATTCCATATCCCTCCCACTTCCGCTCTTTGCATTATGGAGATACAGTCCTGGCTATATTTCAATCAAGAATGAGGCATGTTCTGTAATTTCTACGCATATAGGGTGGAAATCCTCAGTTTTGTTGATTACACACAAAATTAATTCATACAGTACAGAGGCTGTCATAATGTAAAGCCTAAATGAAAGCATTCCTCAGGAAAGGGCTATATTTGCCCATTTTAATTCATGAGATGATTCCAGAGACCTTCTTGAAAATCCATCTGGATGGGACCCCAGTGACACCTGCCCTGCTCCAGTGGTGCACTGTGTGTGCGTGCAAGGAACAGAGAGACACAGATGAATTATTAACAGCTTTACATACCTGTAGCATATTTGGGGAATGAGGCTGAAATCTGACAATGAGACAGGTAAAACAAAGCCTGTTATCAAACCTCAGCAGCATCTTATCCTGGCTCAAATTCCACACTTTCCCATCTTTGAGGGTTACTAGTTAATGAGCCTCAATGTCGCATTTACAGGGTTAGACAAACAAATATTTGTTAAAGGTGAATTTTACTTTGCTATCTCAAATAAATATTCATATGCATATTAAAAACATCCATGAACACAGACTATTCAATTCCCTGCACCAGATTCAGTGAAGCCTTCTTCAGATGGAACAAAGGTGCAATATACAGCTTATGCTTTGCCTTTAGTTTCATTTTGTGTTTCTTATAGTTTGACAAATTAATAAGATTTAAGCTAGATTTTAGTGGTGGACTTGGCAGGTTTACAGTTGGACTTGATGATCGAAGGTCTTTTCCAACTGAAATGATTCTATGAAAACTATAATCAGGTATGTATCAGCCCACACTAGTTAGGAAATGTGTCATTCTTTAGCCCACTGCTCAGAAAGAAGTCACGTGAAGTTTGGTGTGGCAGCAGCACCTCTGCAGAATTACTCAGTTACTCTTCAGTAAAAGATGAAAAGTGATGAGACATGGTAGTTAAAAATAATAAATAGCTGTAACTTTAACCTGGCATTAACCATCATACAATGTTTTGCACCACTATACTTGAAACTCAAGATATTTTTATCATAATGATACTTTGGATTAATTACTGATCAGCACTATTCCCCCCAAGATTCCTGATCAATTACCTGTTACTACAGAACATGTTCAGTCAAGACTAAATGCAGACACTTAACTACTTTATTCAAATAATGACTTAAAATTGCCAATAATTCTCTTCACGTAACATCTAACATTGACAGCTCTGTGCAATGTCCTCTGTCTCTTTCATAGCACCATCCCCACACAGAAAAAGAGTATAATAATCTCAGATTATTTTTTCAACATGTGTCACTTACGTGGTTATGGGCAATACTGAACTCAGTTTCATCTCAAATCAGTTCAGCAATGAGTTTTATATGGGAACAGTCTGTATGTAAACAAATCTATTGCTTTATTGATCTAAACGTGTCAAAAGAAATGAAACTGAATTGAACCTGTAACACACAGAGCAGTCTGTGACTTAAAATTAACCTCTGAGCTGACTCTGTTATCCCAATTCAGAGGCAAATATTTCTGCTTCTGCATGTATAAGCTGAATTTCATCCTCAATAAACATGTTGCTCACATTGGTTTCATCTGGACTAACTAGCATCCCCTACAAGGGGGCTGGGGTATCCTTAGAGCTTGAGTAGAAGAGGTAGAGAAGGCACATAATGGTTTTGGTGTGTTGGGTTTTTTCGTTTGTTTTTCCTCCTGGAAAAGCATTTTCAGGAGATTTCAATTTATATCAAAAACAAATGGTAGGACACCAGCATGGCAGTATCATCAGCTGCTGGCCACAATTTCATTAACTCACTAGAAGTAACACATTATCCTGTAACTGGGTGCACAGCTACAATAGTCAACATACCAGTTTTAAAAAATGAACCACAATTAAACATATTGTAAGGTTTTCCATATGACTATGGTCAGATCCAAATCATGGCAGCCCAGGTTCTTTCCTCCCAGATTTAAACAACAACAAAGTAAACAACAGTCAAAGAGGTTTATTTCAGGATAAAATTCAAGCTATCCAACTTACACAGTAATTGTACTAATTGATAACCTGCAATATTGGAAAAGTATTTTGGACTGTTTTTTACTCTAAGGGTTCCTGTAAATGTTGAGTTGTTAACAGGAGCTCACACCTATAACATATAAAGCCTTTTGCAATAAAAAAGAAAAGGTGAAGTTCTTAGCTTTTCAAGGCTTTTGATTCATTTTGTATGGATTTTTTAGGCTTTGTAGTCTCTTAGTATCTGCTTCAGTAATGAGTTTCTTTGCAGAGTTCAATATCACGCCTGCAACACTATTGCTTGCCATTAGTAGTTGACACAAGAGCAGCTGTGCACAGCAAGTCCATCATTTGGAGACGTACCATTTTATTTTATTAGAAATTGATTTTTAAAGCTCTTCCATTATTAATTTGTCTAAGCAGGGAATGCTCCAATAGCAGAGAGACCTGCTTCGCTGATATCTGGAAAAAACTTTAGAGATCTCTTTTTTCTTTTTAAATGAGAGGGAAGAGATAATACTAGGTCTTCTCTATCCATATTCTCAATCTAATAATTTTAAGACTTTAGTTTTATGAGCATGGGCAGAACCAAAGCAAAGCCCTCCTCTATCCATTTCCTTCCTTCTCCTTCCCTTCTTGTCTAACATAAGCAAGGCCAGATGACGATGACAAATATGTGTATCTAGGTTATGTGATAAGAAAAGGACCACAGAGCTACAGGCTGGAGGCTGTTTTTCCCTCTGAGAAATAGTTATGCAGCATTCTGGGAGAGTGGAAGATGCCAGACATATAATTTTGGGAAAGCAAGTTCAAATTAATTTAAATTAATCTCCTACAAGTTCTTGTTAAATATGCAGATGGAAGTGGGGAGTTTTGGAACATCTGGGGACAGTGTAGTATTCCTTTTTTGGTTTTATTTTGGTTATCGATTACCTCAGCTTTTTGGATCTAGACCAGCCGTGGTACATCCCCACCTTCAACACGCTGCAGAACAAACACTGTCACATTGAGTCCAGGTTCAACAATTCTTCATAAAAAATGCTGAATCTCTTCATGCATCATGATGCTACTGTTATTCCTATATACAAACCACTAACTGAGATCTGAAACTATCTATATCAGTACTACCCTTCCTAGTATTAGCTTTGAGAAATATTCTTTAGCATACTTGCCCAAGAGAGATGAGTTGGTGTTCCAGATCAGTTTTTTTTTTTTACTAAACGTTAATCCAAATCAAGAGCGTGTTTTCATTTGAGTAATCCTTGGCAGCCAAACTTTCCTAAGTGTATTTATTGCTACAACTAGAAAGCACCTTATATCATATTTAACTGCAAATGAAGGTCTGTTGTCTTTAGTCCAAAACAAAATGCATCTTTTACTAAGAATATTAGCCTTACACACACACACAAAAAGTGATATCTGGCAAAAGGCACATAAATATAAAGTGGTTTTAAAATTTGTTTAATTAGTAATTGCTACAGTGAAAATAATATGCTTCACATTGCAATATTTTAATGAAACATTGATTAACATTTACAGTTCTCATTATAATTAAGAAGGGTTTCAAGATTAAAAGGGAAACTGGTTGGTTTGTACCTGCACTTCCAAGTAGCCTGCCAACAATTTGATATTAAATTGTTCTTTCAGATAGCTGCTTTCTAAAACCTCGTGACAAAATTAGCTGGGTAGATGCCTCACAAAATATAAGTAACTTAATTAAAATAGTTTTATATGGCTTGACAGGTATTAAACTATTTCTGTATAACTTATTTGTCCACTGCTCTGTGGTTATTATGAATTAAATCTGCAGTATGATCCATATTAAAATACCTTTCTGTCTACATGGAGTCAACAAAGCTCTATGTGTACAAGTCCACAGGGAATGAATTCAAGATTTTTTTATACATTACAGATATAAATATATATATATATACAAATATATGTACTTATTTATATATTTTTTTTTCCTACAACTACCTCAAAGGAGGTTGTAGCATGGAGGGTGTTGGTGTCATAGCCTGAGTAGCAAGTGATAAGACAAGGGGAAATGGCTTCAAGTTGTTCCAGGGGAGGTTCAGATTGGATGTTAGGAAAAAATTCTTTATGGAAAGGGTTGTCAGGCATTGGAACAGGCTGCCCAGGGAAGTGGTGGAGTCACCATCCCTGGAGGGGTTTAAAAGGCATTTATACAAAGTTCTTAGGAACATGGTTTAGTGCTAGAGTTAGGTTAGGTTATGACTGGACTCTATGATACTGAGGGTCTCCTCCAACTGAAATGATTCTATGATACTATGGTATGCATAACTAAATAAAGAAAATAATTTCAAACTCCTGTTGGCAAAGAAAAATCAATTTGGAAAAAATATTATAAAAATAAACCCCAAAGCTGCCCCACATTACAGATTGTAGGGGGACCTGTTTGAGCAGGAGGGTCGGTCCAAGTGACTTTCAAAAGTTCCTTCCAGCCTCAATCATTCTGTGACTACTGTCACTTATTCTTAGCTTTTAAGAAGGCATCAGATATTCTGTTTTAGGTAGTCCATATCTGCTGAATGAGATAATCCTTCCAGAATATTCACCCATTTGGAGTATTCATCTATTTGGAGTATCTTATCCTCTGAGGAAAACCATATTTTACCTATTCTTTTAAAGCATTCCAGAAATTAATGTTTTAGATATTAAAATACTATATTGTGATATCTTTGCAATTTTAGGTGTGCTGTTTTCAAAAATTTCCCTTTCAGAATTCCACAATGTAAAATTTCAGGAGGGTTTACTTAAAAACAAACAAAAAAACCTGAGCTTGCTTTCATGGTAGTGGTGAAACCTGAGTCTTATTCTTGAGTTAAACATAAATAATTGAAAACTGTTCACTTGCAGGACAAAGGCTGGAAACTTGCACAAATATTTTAAAATCTGGTAGATTTTGTAAAAGAGCTACAACTGTAAACATGTATTCAAGAAAACTGAGCCCCCAGAGAAAAACAAGAAGGGAAGAAGCTATTTTTATGTCCAGTCCTTTCTTATCTTCTGCAGAGAATTCAGTTAAAATTCTGTTTGCAAATCAAACAATAAGAAACTGGAAGTGCTTTCTCATACAAGTTATACAGGGGAGATGTTTGGAAAAGCCAACTGTGATTTTCTGTTAAAAGGAAGAAAAGCTGTAACTGATTCCCCAAAATGCCACCATATGAATTGAGATTTCTTGTTTTTTGAGATGACTCAAGACAACCTCTGAGCAGAGGCTGAACAGCAGGGCAGGGTAAGGACTTCAAGGTCCCTGTGGCTGCAGGTCAGACAGGACAAGACACAAGACAGTGTCATGTCTAACAGGACACAACATATATTCACTACATGCCTTTCTGTCTGGGTCTGGCTTTTCTGGCAAGGCCTGTCAATGAAGCAAAACTGATATTCCGATTTCAGTTACATTTGAGCATATATACTTAAGACTGTTCATATTTTTACATCCCCACCCCCCTTTCTTTTTTTTTAATTTTAGTGAATCAGATCTCAGCCATCACATGCTATCTTCTTGCTATAGAAATTAAGTTTAGTACCAATAACTTAAACAACAGAAATCCCTCCCCTATAGCTTCATGAGAATGTTTGATTTATCTGCATATTGGTCACAGAAGATTCTCTATGTGTTGCTTACAAGGCTAAGTCTATGAGCGAAACCGCCTCTCATAATGATGTGTATTTTACATGAAGCCTGAGGCATTACGGCTGGCTGTGAAAAAACTCACTTAAAAAGTCAGCCATTTCATTTCAATCAATTGACGATTTCAGCAGTTTGTTAAAAGTTAACTATTTTTAAGAATTATTAGATATATATATAGATATATAAAAGCTCAAACACTATCCAACTTTTGGACAACTGTACATTGTATATTAAACCTGTAGCATTTCACATTTTTAATGTGTTATTAGTAGGTCTGTGTTCATGGCAGATGAAACAGCCAGCTGTAACTTGAATAGAAAATTTTTATCATGCAGAATCCAAAGTACTTGCAACCTAACTTCAGCACATCCAGTGAAATAATTTTCAGATAGTTTGCAAACAACCAGTGCATGATATGTGTCTAATTTTTCCACTGATGGATGAACACAGACAGAAAACATATGGAGTCTTCTTTTCACCCTCACTCAGTAAGCCAACAAATGCAATTTCATTTCTGAGCAGAAAGAAAATATCTGGTGCTACTTTGTGTCAGCAAACATTGTTTCTCCTTTGAGCAAGAGGGAAAAGTAGAAGAGATTAAGGAATAAATTGTAGCCTCACCAAATTTCTTTGTTTCTTCAGAAAGAAAAAACAATCAATCAAATGACAGTCTCTACATCCACCAGCAGCCTCTGAAGCCTCCTGGGTGATTGGTGCCTCTGCTCAAGATCACCTTTACATGGTAAAGATGCATAACCTGGGATTGCTGATGTGGGAAGAGGAGAGGGACAAAAAGATGCAAGAAACCTCATGGGAGCCTCTACCTCTTGCTTTGGAAGATTCATTTAAGCTCCAGCACTTGCTCCTTGCCCAAGCTGCGCTGTGTGGATGCCTGCGCACCACGTTGTGCTTTGCTGATCCTGTCCCTGACTCCAAGATTCCCTGCCCTGAGCTCAGAGCTGCCTTGTCCATATGGACTGGTCAGGCTGACACGTGAAGCTGGCCTCAGCATAAGCACTGGACGTACCAGTGGACATACTGGACGTATTCAATATGTCCAACTTCTTTCGCCTTGTCTTTTCCACACATTAGTATTTGCAGTGAATCAAAAATAATAAATAAATAACTACCTACTTCGTAAAACAAACACGGAGTCCACTGTTACTTCTGAACCAACATTAATTGTACAATACAGGTATCTTCATCACCTTAAGAAGGTTCTTGTCTTGATTCTGACACAATCCCAAAGGACAAATCATCCTTACAATGCTGAAACCATCTCTTGAAAGACAGACTAATATGGCACATACAACTTCAAATGTAAGAATAAGTATATATTACATCATTCCTAAAAGTTCCATTCACGTAATTTATTTATTCTTCAGAGCTCTTTTATTAAACTATTGTTTACTTACTCTGGAGCTGTTCAGAGCTCATAGAATAGCTAATAGACATCTCAAAATTGCTCTTGGCATCTTCATATCAAAATGGATAGTTGCCAGCACAGTCACAGAGCACAGCATTTCTCTTCACAAATGTGCTGCCATTGAAACTGATGAAAATGTTGATACTAAGTACCCTCACTAATTTTTAAAATTATTTTAGGCAAGACACACTTTTTAAAATAATTTAAAGAAGTTCAGTATGAGGAGACTCATGTTGACTCTTTAAATCAAGCTGATTAAAACCCTAACTGAAAGAGATTATAAAATAGGTTTGAGAACTATGCAGGTATCCTGTGCCTTTGGCTCTTCTATTTCTTTCTTCATATTTGAGAATAAGAGCTGAACTGAATACATTCTAGAGAAAAATAATTAATACATTACTTGCTTAATTTTGTTTATTTTTCTATAAAAGAGAAGTTGACCTCAGTATCTAATGTTTCTCCTGGACCATCTTATAAGGTGAACATGGCTGTACAGATCCCTTTTGTGTCTGGCAGTGGTTCTGCTGTCACTGCAAATATCAACATACAAGTGTGTTTATGTCTAGGTTTCTAATACTTATCTTTCTTGCACATCTGTCTACCCATTTACAGAAATATCTTTCTAAATGTGGCTTATCTTCTTCTTCAAAACAAAACTAAAGATAACATCACACAGAATGTAATTTTTCCTTCAGTAAAAATGACATTTTGACTAAGGAACATTTGATGGACTATTTATGTCATAACATTAAAGGAAGTGAATAATTTGGTACTATTACTTCCTATACCTAATGCTGGTATCTATTTTCATAAAATACAGTTTCCTATTCTTATTCTACTGCATCTACTACTATTATATCAAAACCTAATATCACTTATTATAGTGTATAAAGAAGAAGGTCTGAGGAAAGGAACTGGTCTGAATGCCATGTGTCTCAACCTAGGTTATGGTCAGAAGGAAGCTGTCTTGTCCTCTTGACAGAGACAAGGGAACACAAATGTAGCAAAGAAGCAGAGAAAGCACAGATGAAAATGATATGAAATCATACATGTGATGTCAAAGAAGTGAACAGCAGTACCAAAACCAGAATATATGTAGGAAACAAGGAGATATATGTAAACAAAAATAATCCTGTATTTCACACATACTTTCCACCCACAGGGTCCCTTATAGAAAGATCCCTTCATGCTGCTGGTTATTATAGTGACAAGGTCAGCCTAAGAACCTAATTTAGGACAGAAGTGATGTACCATCTAGCCCATTACTCAAGGCAGTGAGATACTATCAGATAAAAACATTAGTTCAGGAAACCTGTGGTTGAAGACACCCTCTATAGCTTAGAGGTACCAAAGATTGATTCCTTTCAAGGGAGGAAGGACTGAGTGGATGTATTTCAGCTATTAATGTGCAGACTTAATTATGCATTTTAATTCCAGTTTTGACACTTCTCAATTCTTTCACAAATATCAATACTATGGAGAAATTAGTAACTTTGAAGTAGGCTTACCTAAGACAAATTGAATCACAGAATTATTTCAGTTGGAAGAGACCCTCAGGATCATGAAATTCAACCATAACCTAACACTAGCACTAAACCATGTCCCTAAGAACCTCATCTATGTACCTTTTAAAGGCCTCCAGGGATGATGACTCCACCACCTCCCCCGGCAGCCTGTTCCAGTGCTTCATAAACCTCTCCATGAAAAACTTTTTCCTAATATCCAATCTGAACCTCCAGTGGCACAACCTGAGACCATTTCTTCTTGTTGTATCAATTGTTATTTGGGAAAAGAAACCAACACACTCCATGCTACAACCTCTACGGCTGCTCTTCATAAGACTTGTGCGCCAGGCCCCTCACCAGTTTCGTCACCCTCCTCTGGACTTTCTCTAATACCTCAGTGTCTTACATATAATGAGGGCCCCAAAATTGAACACAGTATTCAAGGTGGGCCCTCACCAGTACCAAGTATAGTGGCACAATCACTTCTCCGGTCCTACTGGCCACACTATTCCTGATACAAGCCAGGATGCTGTTGACTTTTTTGGCCACCTGGGCACACTCTGGCTCATGTTCAGCTGCTGTCAATCAACACCCCTAGATCCCACTCTGCCAGGCAGCTTTCCAGCCACTCTTTCCTGAGTCTGTAGCACTGCCTGGGGTTGTTGTGGCTCAAGTGCAGAACCTGGCACTTGGCCTTGTTGAACCTCATACAATTGGCCTCAGCCCAACGATCCAGCCAGTCCAGATCCCTCTGTATGGCCATCCTATCCTCCAGCAGATCTACACTTCCACCCAATTGAGTGTCAGCTGCAAACTTACTAAGGGTACACTAAATCCCCTCATCCAGATCATTGATAAAGAGATTAAAAAGAACTGGTCCCAGTACTGAGCCCTGGGGCACACCACTCAGGACCAGCTGCCAACTGGATTTGGCTCCGTTCACCACAATTCTTTGGGTCTGGCCATCCAGACAGTTCTTTATCCATCACAGAGTAAACCCATCCAGGCCCTGAGCTGGCAGCTTCTCCAGGAGAATGCTGTGGGATACAGTGTCAAAGGGCTTACTGAAGTCTAAGTACACAACATCCACAACCTTTCCCTCATCTACTAAGTGGGTCGTGAAGCAATGTTTTACAATTTATCATTCCATTTTCAAAAAGCAAATATCCTTTCCAGTATGTGAAACTTGATTTCATTTTCAGAATGTTTTTGTGTGTCAGATATGTCTCTGCAAACTGAGATACAGAGTTTACAAAGAGAGAAAGATGGACAAACTTGCACAAAGACCTTTTCTAAAAATACAAACCCCAAATGGCTTGTGATTTGAGCTCTAAATTGAAGAAAGTTAAAGGAAAAGATACACAGAAAAATGCATATACAATTTCAAGACGGTCAGACTGCCCCAGATTACTCTATATGTGTGTGTAAAATGTAAGAACTAGGGAATTACCCAGGAATTTTTGAAGTCAAGTTCTGACAGGACCAGATAGCTAAAAAAGACTCAAGCACTTAGGAATGAAATAAGCAGGAGGTGCGAAGACCTGAGTTTTATAGTAAATCATAGAATAGTTTGGGTTGGAAAGAACCTTCAAAAGTCATCTAGTCCAACCCTCCTGCAATGAGCAGGGACATCTTCAACCAGATCAGGTTGCTCAGAGCCCCATCCAGCCTGACCTTAGATTTTTCCAGGGACAGAGCATTTACCACCTCTCTGGGCAACCTTGGCCAGTGTTTCACCACCCTCTTTGTAACAAATTTCTTCCTTATGTCCAAGCTAAATCTCCCCTCTTTTGGTTTAAAACCATTACCCCTTGTCATATTGCAAGAGGATCTGCTTAAAAGTCTGTCTCCACCTTTCTTATCAGTCCCTTTTTAAGTATTGAAAGGCTGCAATAAACTGTCCCTGGAGACTCCTCCAGGCTGAACAACCCCAACTCTCTCAGCCTGTCCCCACAGGAGAGCTGTTTCAGTCTTCTGATCATTTCTATGGCCTCCTCTGGACCTACTCTGACACATCCATGTCTTTTCTGTACTGAGGGCTCCAAAACTGGACATGGTACTCCACACGGGGTGTCAAAAACACATATAAAAATATACAAATATAAAATTATGTTTAGATGGAGTATATACACAATCAACATATTCACAGAAACACCGCGAAAACAAGCTTCTCCCATTTTATAGAAATGCTCTAAGGAATATATAGAGATCCTGAAGCTCCTGTGTTGTGTTGATAAACAAATTGAGTAGAGACAAGACAGAAGAGTACATTTTTTCAACGTATAAGATAATCTTACACTTGAAAATGTATTCCCTAGAGATTGCCACACTTATAAGAAATGTTAATTTTTCAGCACTTGGAAAACATCACTATATAGTCAGCTGGGACAAATGGTGACCCCAAACACAGAACTAAGAAATCCCCAAATCAACTAAAGAGAACATTTGGAAAGGAAAGAAATACAAAATTAGTATTTTCAATATTTTTTTTTTCTACACCATCTTGCTGTATTTATCTCATCAGCACCTAGCATGACAGAAGAAACAGGACTCAAGTGCTATGAATTTTTTTTTTTCCCTGTAAACTAGCCTAAGGCAGTTTCTCTGGCTGTGCTAGCGAATGTGCTAATGATACAGTAACAGCTTTACCATAATCCCCTTCACCTTCAGAAATACCAACAATCTTGTATAAACATAAGGGAAGGGATCTCAAAGTTCTTCCTTAACCAGTTGCAAGCAGGAGACAAATCACTGCACACAATTGTTTTGTGTGTAGTGGACACATCATTCTGTTGTTGATAACAGCATCACTTAATAAGAACAGCAGCAGCACAACTGGAATGCCTTGCCATAAAACAAGCCTTTTCATTAGCTAGTACACATCAAAAATCAAATTAAGGTTACTGGTGATCTAAATTTAGTAAAATATACATCTGTTTAAATTAATTACTCTGATCCAGTAATGGGATTCTTTGACAAGTGGAACAGATGCTGGTTAAAGTAATCAAGTTGTATTCATTGGTCTTGGCTCTAATAGCAAAGACATAAGTGCCAGAGATCATGGATTCTGCAGGACATAAACATATCATGCTGCAAACAGATTTTTACTGACTTTAACCATAAGATTACCTGTCTAGTCACCAAGTCACTGTTTCTAAAACTAGACAGGTCCAAAAATCTCACTGACAACTATTCAACTGATTCTTTACACAACACATAAACAATACAACAATAAAATTTAACTGTTCGGCTTTTCAACAGACATCATCTTCTGCTCCTCTGACTGTAAAAAATATTAGTTCAGATTTCACCCCCAGTTTTTTCCCCCTCATACCAGCTTTATGCCAGAATAATTTCACAGTCTTTAAGTTACTTTTGATATACAGAAACCCCATCTATGTAACAAAGTAATCTTTAGTTATCTTTTATTGCTTGTAAATAATTTGAACTATTTTTAAAGCAATGTTTTGCATAGTACAGTTCTTCAGGAGACTTCAGTTACCTGGGTAATACCTGGCGAGGCCAGTTGCACTACCAAAAACCTGCCATAATAAAGTGGGGTCTTCTTCTCTGTTCCTCTTGAACACATCATCCAATGCTGCAGTCCAGTTGAGCTCATTCAACACTATCGTTGCTGTCAAAGACAAAACATATGTGGTATTACAAATCTACATCCTAATACAAGCAGCAATGACTACAAAAAGCAAACTGAATTATTACAGAAAGTAATAACATTTAATTAACCAACAAAGTAAATTTAAAGAAACACACTCCTCTTCATTGGGAATATTCCCTAAGTTCCTCATGCTTTCTTCTTCCCATTGCATTATTTGTATGCAATGTCTATTGGCTTATTTGTTCCCTTCTAGAATTACTTTGTTTCTGAGATGTCACTCTAGTTGCATTTCCCAGCGCTAGAAAAGTAAATGCAGACCTATAAATTGATATTTCTACTTATCACAGCACACTGCATAAAAGAGACTGGAACAAGAGTAGTTGAGTCTCTTAGAAAGGTAACCAAGGACTCCCTTTCCAGGACTGTATGGGAAAAAGACAATGATGAGTTATTTAAATTGTAACACTAAGGTGGGCCACATGCACAATGGTACTAATTATTGCAGGCTAACGAGATATCAATATTCATAGATGTGATTTGTTACAGGACGATCAGCAGCGTGAACGTTAGTATTTATGAATTCAGTCAGTTCTGCAATGAACTTAAAAGGAAATCCACATTTTAGCTAAATGCTATATGGCCAGTTATACAGAAACATATATTCACAAAGTTGTCCTCTACCTAAGCTTGTTTGAATCAAATATACTGTATAATGAAATATCTAATATATTGACATGTTCTGTGCCTTAAAAAAAAAAAAAAAAAAGTAGTGAGACTTACTCTACAGTTGATGAACATGGCTACAGTAATAATCAATTGACTAAAGAGTCAATTAAATTTTATTATGATACAAAATACCTGATGATACAACTTATGATAAATTATGCTTTTCACCTCAATTAATCAGCTGTAAATATCTCATTAATTTTACCCAAAAAACCCTGAATCATGTTCAGCAATAACAAGTACTCAGTTGATTAGAAAAGGAAGGGTTTTTTGTTATTTTGGTCGCTAATTCTTTACTTACAATGCCACTAGGCAACACTAAAGAATGTTTCTAAAACTGAAACACCTGGCAAGCCAAAAGCAGAAAGGGAACTAGAGGGAAAAACCCAACATTTCAAAACAGCTAAAGATTTAAGTACAAATCCTATGAAAGTTAACACTGTAAGACAGATCCTGCTTAAATATGATATTGCACACAGGAAAGAAAATTCAACCTCTCTTGCAAATGAGTATGTCAAGCTTAAATAAAAACAGTTCATGTTTAAGGCACGTGAGTGTCATCACAGTACACAATTTGGTATGTGGGTCTACATTGTAGCCTAATGCTACTGTGAAAAAAATAAATAAAAATAAGGACAGGTTGAAAGTTAACATTAGAGAGCCCATTTTCAGTGAGGTTGTTAACAGGTACTAGAGAAATGAGATCACAATGTTAAATTTTATAGGCTTCATTTTAAAGGTTAAGGAGAAAATTGCTACAGGTGTTTTGCAGAAACATTAATCTGTTTTTTTTCAAAGCAGTTTTAAGATAATATTACTCAAGATACAGCTTTTTATAGAAATATCAAATTTAATTTTCAACTCTCTTGATTCTTTCTGAGCAATAAACTTGTACTATATACCTCTCTATGTCAAGTAGATAGTTATAAAAATATATATGTTTACATAAGAAAGAGGAATAATTGCCTGAGACACCACGAGAAGTTTATTACCATTTTAAAATAGCTACAGTTCAATTATCTTTAAGATCCAGTTTGATCTACTGTGTAATTACACATTATGTACATACTTTCTCAACTTGATTTTGTTTCAGATGTCACTTGCAGAAGTGTCTTCATGAAGCCATTAGAAGCTCTGGCCTTTACTTAGGCAAGAATTTCCTTTCAAGTTTGAATATTTCTTTTTAATGTTACCATTTCCTGATCTTCTGTACAGGGTATTTGGCCCAGTGGAAGCCTCTGCCAATGGTTCCTTGTGGCATTTAGGGCTCTGCAGCTTAGGACACTTAATTAAGGCACATGGGAGACAACAGTTCTTATCTCTTTGACAGCTGATAAAGAATTTAGTTTTCAGGGTCCTGCCTGAATTCCCAAGCCCCATAACAATATAAAGTAGTGCATTTCTATCGCCTTCTGACCTGTCCGGGCTTAAAAATTGCTGCAGCATCTTCCCCAAAGTCTGCTGGTGGCTTCACCACCCTGCTCAGAGCACTGACACCCATATTCAGCCAAAACATTTCTTTAGGAAAAAAATATTTTGAAGTTACATGCTCATAAAAGCTTTTAGAAATTGGTAACTATGCACCCCATGAAAAAACTCTTCACATATGAAATGTGATACAATATTTCTAAAGATATTTCCTTCAGACAGTAAGCTTACAAATGAATAAACTGCATTAAGTAAAGCTATATTGTTACCATACATTCACAAACACTGTTGCAGAGACTATCTGTGTAACATCACCTAAAATATATTGCAAAGAATCATATATATATATATATGTGTGTGTGTGTGTGTGTATACATATATATATACACACACACAAACCTATGCATTTACACACACCTCTGCACATACACAGTAATATGTATAAACTTATCTATCTAAAGTACATCCATAATAAAAAAAAAAAAAAAAAGGGAGAAACTAATGAGACAATCTACAAGTAGTAAAATAATTAAGTACTGAACTGCTGAGTGAATATATTGGAAGTAATAATTTCAGCATTTTATTAGACTTGTGAAGATTAAGCTATAAAGCAAGAAATATAGCTCACAAGATCTTATTTGTAATATTTGTGGAGAAGCGATGTTTTGTATCACAGTCAAGAGTTTTGTAATCTTACTGACATCCCATTTTCCCCTTCCTTCTTCTCCTCTAAAACTTTCTCCCAAAGACATATATAACAATCTAAGAAAAAAAAAATCCAAGTACTTCCAGCAGGAGGAAAAAAAAAAAAAAGCCCAACACAATGATGGAATTAAAAAAAATGAAAAAATAACACGCAACTCAAGATGAGCAACAAGAACAGAGCATCTTAACAGAAGTAAAATGCAATAAATCTGGGAAAAGACTGTTAACAGTACATCACATATCTGTTCTCAGGCACTGAAAAAAAACATTTCTTCACCCATTCCAGAAATTCACAGTTAAGTGCCTGAGCTGCATTTCAGAAATAAATGTTAACAGCATACATATAAACTTCAGCATATGCCACCTTCCTCTTAATTCACTTTTCATTATGATGACAAGAGTATGTTGGTTGGAACAGACACAGTTTATTTTGTGGAACTGATATGTCAATAGCTGATTGTACAATCATTAAAACAATTATTCCTGGAGCAGTTTGTAATTCAAACTTGTTCCCTTCATTCAGGATGCTTTTGTTTGTTTGGGTTTTGTTTTGTTTTTCATTCTATATACCATATAGAATGCACCTGCATTTGTGTTACACAATCAAGTAATCAGCAAAAGGAAATTTTAGCTTTAATCATTTATTACTCTAAGTGTTTTTCCACAACTTATATTATTCTTTTGCTTCTGCTAAAGAATATACCATGGATTGGAAAAGACCAGCTGTAAATCAAGTCTGGTAATAGGCAATTTCAAACCAATACCTCTAGATTCTGGTTTAAAACCCACAGCAATGGATTTGAAACTTGCCAACCAAAGAAAAGCAAGTAAAAACACTCGTAAACAGCAACAAAACTATCCTTCAAATGATCCCTACTAAAATATCATGATTCCCAACTTGCACATAAAAATCAATGCAGTGCTATTTTCATTAGCTTGTATTAGAGCCTATGGCACCTGTCAGAATATCCTAATTTGAGAGACATGGATTCATATTGATTTCATTAATACATTAAGAATATAATTTATTCTGCTGTTTTAAAATCAACGCGTTTTACTAAAACAAAATGTTTAGAGGTGTTACGGCCACATCTACTGAGATGCTGCATATCGTAGAAACAGATACAGTCCCTTTTGAGTTGACTTGCGTACAAGAAAGTGCTTTTGACTGATAATTGGCAGAAAAATCTAGTTGGAGACATCTCTCCAATAAGCTTATTTCCAATTCTGCTAAAAGAAGTCTTTGAAGATTAGTACTTCAAAGTACTTCAACTGCTACCTTTCACTTGATATGGGCAAGATGAAAAAGTAAAATTTATCGTCACACAATAGGAAACATCATTCTTTCTGCCTTTTTGCACTGAACTCCATCCATCTTTTCCTTTTTCCCCCCCTCTTCTTTATGACATGAGGTTTAGGGGCCTTGACAAGGAATGGATTCAATTTCCCTCTGCAAATGCAATCAATAAAAAATAGAGAGCACTACTGTGCTCTCTTTAAAAGAGCTGGAACACACTTCTGATGATTTATTCAATGTATAGGCCCTGGCCTGCGTATGAGGCAGAGTATAACTTTATTTGAAAAGCCTGAGAGCTATTTACTAGGTCTGAAAATATGGCAGCTGCTGTTCCCTGATGCAGCAGCTACACATCTACTGGGGAGAGCAGAAGGGACCTCCTTGGCAGTTCATTAATCTTCTTGTAGTATTTATACTTCCATACCCTGTTTAACGAAGTTGACTCATTGATTTCTTTAAAGATAACACCAATAAGTTATTGTTATGAATTAAATTTATATTTGTAGTTAAATATTATGGTATTTAGAAGTGGGCACAGAGGGACAATACATTTGCAAATGCACTTTTTTTTTTTGCATATATGCACAGACACAAGCGCTTCCATTGGTAGCCATGCTAATCAGATATTATAGAAACTCTACTGAAGGCATAAACTAGTCTTCTTTATGACTTAAGTGTTTCACTAATGTTTTCAAAATCACATTCCTTCCAGCTTATGTTAAATTACATAGAATGTTACTCCCAACTGTGGCTGGGAAGTTGTACTCCCATCTCATTTTATATTTTACTAAGAAGGAATTGTCCTTTTTTGTTTAAAAAAAAAAAAAAATAAGTAATTTAAATTAGATTTTTACACTGGCTTTTATATGCACATGTGTATATATATGTACACACACACACATTTTCTACATAATTCTCAAATATAGTAATTAGAAGAACTACTCTGATAGTAACTTGAATCTCAGCCCTTCAAATTTAGGTGCATGTTTCAAGCCATCTAGTTCTGTCACGCAAAGTGAGCAAAAGGCCAGGGCAAAGGAAAGATTATAGTGGCTACAAACTGAAGACTGTCTCTAAGGTAACTGGTCATCAGAGTGGACCCAGAAATTTGGATTTGGATACTTAGGCTTTTCTTAGAAAACCACAGGAAAGTGTCCAACTCAAAACAGTCATCCAAAAAAGCAACACAAAAAAAAAAACCCAACCAACCAACCAACAAAACCCAACAAACTTTACAGCTGATTAGAAACCAGTTAACAAGAAAATATTCTGAGAATAGAGAGAACTGGGGAGTGTTTTATCCAACATCCCTATAGAGGTTAAGCAAATAAATTAGAGCTCCAAACAATGCACTTCTATCCACTTACACTAGGAGAATAAACTGTTAGATACAGGCACAGACCATAGGGGTGCATGTCTACAAAGTGCATGTTTTAAATGTAGTTTACACACATGCTCCAGAATTCCAAATTCATCAGATTAGTTACAAACCTTGTAATAACTTGTATTTCGTTTTGAAAGCATCCACCAGCTGATTTGAAAGTGTTCTGCTGTGTGTAGGTTTACTATATTAGGAATTAACTACTTAATTTGAAAGGTAAAGAATTACAAACGAGGGAAAGTGTTACAAAATAAAGAAACTTCACTCATTTTTATTAAAAAAAAAAAAAGAATGCAAAGGAAATATATTATTTTCATTCAAAGCATGGAAGGAAAGGAAAAAATAATATTATTTAATATAATTATATATAATATATTGTATAATATTCTTTAATATTTATACTACTATTACATTAATAAAATTTATTACTATTATATTAATAATAATATTTACTATAATGTTATATAATATATATAATCATATATATATAATATTTAACATGCACCAGCTATTGTATAGTGGCACTTCCAGTTGGATAGGTCACTATTTTAAGTGATACTGTGCTGGATCTTACATACCTAAATCAGTTACAAAAATCTCACTTTGAAAATAGCATTTGTATTTCCTATCACAATGGAATAAATGGAACTGCTTGGGCCACATTCATTCAATGGTGCATAAAAAAGTATCAAAATACATTTTTTAGCATATGGATCAATAATGAAATCAAATAATTTCAACATCCATGATTGTTGAGAGAAAATTTTAGAAAGTACATATTTCATACTCTTAATTAAAAGCCTAAATGATAAAACAGCATGTATTTTTTTTTCTTTAAATGAACTTCTCCACTCCCCATTAGATATCTGACATTATGTTCCAGACACTCTATAAATAGTTTTCTGCAGAAGTCACTGCAGTCTAGTGTGCTGTTGTGTCTGTGTCAAATCAAGTAAATTAATTGGCAAAACCAGACGCTGTCTGCTGAGTGGCTCAGCTGCCACATGCTGATCACTAGAGAAGCTCAGTAAAAGCTCATTAAAATAAGAAACACCCAAGAGAAGGAAATGAGAATTAAAAAATGTCAAGAAGAGGAGACAGAATTAAGCTTCTATCATAGCTCAACAAAAATGAGTTAATACAATGCAGAGTCATAGACTCTTCAGTACACACATAACTTTTCAACAAGTTGTTCATGTCTATAAAGGACAAAGACACCCCTATTACATACTGTGACCTACTGATGATAACAGTATTTGTGCATTTTATGAGCTGGGAAGGATGAACACTGGTTTTTGCCTTGTTTCTTGTAGTATGAAATTATACTGGCATGTATTCTAGCATGGAATAATACCTGATGTAAACAACCCATAAAGTACTCCAGTTCGTTTGTTTTTTTTCATGGGAAGATGGCAAGAACACAAAAATGTAAGAAAACTATTGTTGATTAGAGTTGTTCTGGAAGACTTTCAGATTTTGTAGAGCTATGCACAGAGTAAGAACTTCAATAAAGGAAAAACAATTAACTTTTTTGAAGTAATTCTAGTACCTCCTGATTTTCCATTATTTGTTATTAGTTTTTACAGGTGACTCTAACACAGGCCTTTTAAATTGGGAATAATTCCTTCTTAAAAAAAAATAAAATAAAATAGACACAGAGGAAGTATTAGTTTTAAATTAGTATGTTGTATTTTTATGGAAATATCAGGGATTAAATATCAACAAAACACACAAAGAAAGGATCACTATATTACACATATTAACTCTGGTCTTCACTTTGCTCTAATTTTTTCTTAGTATTTCAAAGGATATCATAGTGACAGCCAAATTAAACCAGCTATAGAGATACGCTTCATCTTCTATGAAGTGTCTATTAAAAAAAATAAATAATTAGCTGTTAAGAAAACCAAAACAAAACCGATCAAAAACCGCTTGGAAATGCTGTTGTGGAATAATTTATTGAACTTTATCTTCAGTCTGCCAGGGCATCACCACTTCAATAACTTTCCAGTCACTAGAGCACCTTACAAGTTCAATAAATCCTAAGCAGGGTGAGAATCCCATTGTAATTTGCAATACTTGAAGTCTGAAACTCAATTCAGAAATGGATGCTATCACATTAGTTTTATGTACATCACCTATTAAAAAGTTCTTACATTTTTTCTTACAAAATGTTTATTAGCTATGAACAGCAATTCCTTCTATCCTCTCCCCAGCCACTGGAAAACACAAGTATCTCCAGCAAATATGTAGATACATTAATAAAATAAGGACTGCTTGACACGTTTTCTGGAAGACTGTGTGTTTGATTTGTCCATTAAGACAAAGAGGTGATTTGCAAGTGGAAAACATGCTGAAAATGGCCACTAAGATGCCTGGCACAGAAAATCTGGCTTCTGAACAAAGACAAAGAGTTTGAGTAATATAATCTAGAAAAATGAGGCAGAGTTGGAAAAGAAGCCCGGGCCTGAAAAGGGTTGGTAGGCATAAGGATGGCACTGGCACAAGAACAAATGGATATACGCTACTTAAAAATAATTGCATCAGGTAATTAGGATCTGGTTTAGAGTAGAAGAGCTTAGATGGCCTTTTGATGGGAGACACCCTCAAGGAGCCCAGGTCTTTTAAGACAGAGCTTTATCAGTTCATTAAAGGAACAACATGGACTAGCTAGAGTAAGAATTGGGTTTGTCATGCAGAAAGTTGTTTTCTGCCACATTCTGATATATCAACCTTTGTTAAAAATAATTAAAAAAAAGGTACTTTTAGACGCTGAAACTTAGTAACCACAAACAATGCACTTTTATACAGAGTTAGTGCAGCAAGAGAATTGGAAGTAAAACTGCTTTTCTTTTTAGTTTTTCATTAGTGACTATTAAATGTTTGCAAATAAACAACGGATAATTTTCTACTGCATTAATATGTATCTCTGTATTACATACATATATATGTTCTAGATATATTTTGAAATCTATATTTTAAATCATATAATTTATAATTATACATTATAAAGTTATTGTCTATATATGTTAATATATGGAGAACATACAGATAAAACATAGAAAATATTTTTTCTGAGGTTTAAGGCATTTTAAAAAATATGAAATAATACGGTGGATTTGGTTCATGGATTCTAATCTAATCCCCATATAAATGAAATATTAATGAATAGCAGGTTGGTTTAATCTATCTAAGTGTATCTCTGGCAACAGAAATCCAAAACACACCGAGAGTGAGGGGAATACAGTGCACAAGCAGGAAATGTGAGAAAAATGCTGCTGAGATAAGGTCTGGTTGAGGAGATGAGCTGGTGCAGATGTGACAGCTTCTGCTCTATGTCAGTATTAAAACCACTTCACGGGTGAGTCTTGTGGACTAAAGTAATGAAACTTCCAAAACTTTTCTTTTTGTTATTTTTGTTGGTGGTGGTTTTGGCCAAAGGTTGCATCAAAGAGGAAGAGATCAGGTATTTTCTAAAATTCAGCTACCCAAGAAAGAGGTCCCTTCTTTCCAACAGATGAAACATTTGCCCCACATACAACTGCACCGTGCATTCGTAGAAACAGAGCATAAAAATAAAATAGAAATTGCCATTCTATAGCACATCATCATCATACATATAGTACCTTGGCTGATGGTTTGGTGTTGCTTTCCAGGTTATATAGAGGGAATATGAATTAAAATCTTCTCAAAGATGAAGAGGTTATAGGGCACTAGGGAGGTGAAAATTCAAAGCTTGTTGCCTGTACAGATGCTCTCTCTTTACATAGTATTTTGTCAGTCTAATGCAATAAGCAGGTCACAGAATTAGGAGTCTGGACTTATTACTTTAGGGTTTTTTTTAAGTAAATAAAAAATAACCCCCCCACACTCAACATATTACAAATCACTTCATAAGACTCAAAATTACTTTGAAATAATAAAAGACTCAGAATTATCTTCAGGAACACAGCAAAAATCAAGCTTCTTCACAGTTTTTTAATATACTTCAATGCTGTGAGTATTCTCTTAGGATTCATCTGAACTTTCTGTATTCACTGCTTTATTCATCTGACACTGCAGCTCTTTGAGTGTTCTACAAACAATGTCCAAACAGAAGCACATTTTTATAATCATGTGCTTGCTGAAGGTCTCCTTGTTTTTAATTTGCTTTGTGATTATATGAAACTAGAGGAACAGACAGTAAAGTTGCAAAAAACCACAAATTAAACAGGATAAACAAAGAAATCTTATCACTTTATGTATATTTACTCTATAGTTTAAGAAGAAATCTTATCACCTTATATATACCTATCCTAATGGTTTGAACTCTACTAAATTGTAGCTACTTTAGCTTCCCATAAGGGCTGTAATCCTTCCTGAAATTAGGAAGTACTGCATACACAGTACTTTTAAAATCAGAGAAGCTGCTGAGTTTGAGGTTTCTAAGTGCTTCTACATAGATCATTTCAAATAATAGGAAGAGATCACTGTGTCAAGGAAATACACACATGGATGGAGTGAAATGGAGTGGAAAAAAAATGCATCTGAAACCAAAACAGTTAAGAATACTTTATAAAGACCTTTGAAGTCATACTGCAATTTGAACAGCTACTTTCAGCCAAAGTTGGGCACTGAGGATACAGAGTACCACATTTCCTAGGATAAGGAGCAGGATATAAAAGTATGAATCTGGATTTAAAATAAGGCTTTAAAAAGGAGTTTTATCACCTAGTGAAATACAACTAAATTCAGCCTCAGTCTTACAGGCATTTCTATTAATATTAAACTTTCATATTTGGTAAATGAAGAAAGCAAAACTGAATTCCAGGAGCTTAGCATCAGCTAAATCCCATCACTCTCTGACAATCTGCCTCAATCCAGGATGTACTCCGGGGAAATAAGGATCCAAATCTCCTAACAACCCGTTTGAACAATTGTTTCACAAAAGGAAAAGGAAAGAGTTAATCCTAAGTGAGAAACTCCTTTTTTTTCTAACAGCATACTGGTTTCAGTGGCTTCACCTATATCAGCCAGCAGTGCAATGCAATGGGAGCAGGTCTGCATATCGAAAGAGTTGATGCTGGGGATGTCACATTCACGTTATACAGGATTTGGAGGTCTTTCTGCTACATCTAATTTGTGCTGTGACCTGAATGCCCATTAACAGCTGGTGTGGGCCAGGTGCCCTGTGGAATGGCACCTCCTGGTTCAGCTGCATGGGGGGGGGAACCAACCAGCGTGTCCGAGACAGCCCAGCAGCATCCACTGCAGTAACTTGGGTCAAACAGTGTTTTCTTCCAAAGGTCATTTCTGATCTGAACTAAAATACTAATGTAGGCAGAGCCGGATCTCCTGAAAGAATAATGGTTCAATAAATGAGATAGCTAAAAGTGAGAACAGCTTGCCTTTCAGTGATAAAGAAGTTCACAGTCAATAGCCAATACTTAACCTCCAGACTCAAGAGTGACATTCTGTCTTGAGCACAATGTCACCTCACAATTTTCATCATCCTAGGCATCTTTAGCAGCAAATGTGATTGGATTCAAATATAGCTATATTATTGTCTATGACTGAGAGTGATATAGCTATATAGTTCTAACTACAACACTCAATTTCAGCTCACAAGATGGTCCTGAGCCATAACTAAAACCAAACAAGATATATACTCTTATATACAAACCAACAATCGGTACATAATATTATAATTTCTCATCTAAAAAGTAACTGCTTTCTTAGTACAAATATTCTATAGACTAATGGTTAGATTCCCACCTGTTGCAAGTGGATATTTTTTCACTAAAGCCACTGATAAAGGTATTCTAGTGTATGCGAGCAGAATGAATATTTATTTTACCATTAAAACATGTGATCCAAAAGCAAAGTTAATAAACTTTGGCACTTTAAGGATCCAACAACACTATACAAGGGTTGTGTTTTACTTTACTCATTTCCTCTAAATGCTTTATGCATATAACAACGGCTCAGAAAATGAGACATCCCCAGTAGTAAAGATCCCGGAGCTGGAATCCCGTCTCACGTAAACCAATGTAACAACATTGAAGGTATTGGTGCTAATTTAATACACATGCTTTTAACTTTGATTCTAATCCAGACTTTCAGGAAAATCTTTGGCATATCATAACCTTACTAAGCATCTTCCTCAGCTATAGAACAGTACCAAGTTATTTATTGTCAATGTCACTGTCAGATCTTAGTAACAAACTTTGCCTTTAATGTTTGGTCTTTTGAGTGGTTTCTTGACATAACCTGGCTCTTTGGCACAAAAGCAGCCTTGTGATGTAGGTAGTTTCTGTATTGTTCACGAGTCAACATCTGGCTGGCATTTTGCAGTTGTAAACTCAAGTTAGAAGAGTCATATGTAAACATTTTTCAAAGCATAAATCCAACAATTGGAGCATCAATGGTGCTTGCAGAGGTGCCCAACAAAAAACACTTTTTCATTTCAGTGTATGTAGTATTTTTTTATTTCAGATCTTTGGGCTTCTGACAACTGGCAGAATTTTAAATAAAAAGTTTCAAATATTTTTTCTTGTTTTATGTAAGATTTATTCATTTTTGCACAAACAATAATAAAGACATGGTATTCCTTTAGTTTTCTACAAGATAGAACAAAAAAACTGGCAAGGTATAGATGTTCTGGATCATAGACTCCCATGAACTTACTTCAGAGACAACATTTAAAGAAACATTGTAGGGCTAACCAAAGACAATGTTTTGTTTTCATAAAATCAGATTTCAGGTGTATGACCTAGTGAGTTATCATTGAGTATCTCTCCCCTGCCCCCCTTCTTGACAGCTTATGCCAAAGCAAAGGATAAAATACTGTCAAAGGCATCCAGTTCACACTTCATGATGGAATATAACAAACCAAAAAGGCAGGGAAGCTATCCATCATCTGCTCAGAAGACTATAACCTCTAAGGCACGGGATAAGAAAGTAAAAATGCTGTAGCTATGTAATTTGTCATAACTAATTAGATATTTATTAATATATCATTTCATTTTGCTACGTATGATCTAATCACATAAACAGGCATCTTTCATGTCTTGGAAATTTTTAAATGAGAATTAAGACCCGACGTATTAAGACAAACAGAAGCAGGGGATTGAGGGAAGAACCGTATGAGCAGCAGAACAAGAAGAGAAGCTATTGCAGAGCTCTGCCACACTCTCCAGTTACCTGCTGTCCTCCCAATTCTGCAAAATAAAAACAACTGCTCAGCTTCCCTCTGACTTCTTATTCCCTGTTACGTGTGATAGAGAAGCTGGATCAAATTAAGATATAATTTGAAAATGCAATGAAATTTTACTGACTATAAATGGAATAACTAAAGGGAAAGTGATGCAAGAACCCACCTGCTGCAGAAATGGAGAGACATTAATGATAAATTAGCGAAAAGGTGTGTTCTGTACAGCAACGTAGCGAGTCACCAAAAAATAGAAAACATTTTTTTTTGGGGGGATCAATAACTGGAAGCAACAAATGAGACATTTCAAGACAGTAAATTAAGAATTATGCTTGTGAGCAGGAAGAAAGTACTTCATAAAATTATCTCAAAAATTACTACTGATTATTCAGAAAGGAAACAAAACCATTAACCCCATATGACCAGCTTCAACAGAGCCACTTGCAGAGATGCACAAACATTTTCAACAAATTATATATTTTATGCCATTTTCCAGTCATCAAGAAATCCTTAAAAATATATATATTAAAAAGGCATAGATATGCAAGAAGTATCATTTGTAGCTAAATACATTCTCAATATTTCTGAATAAAAAAAGAAGCAAAGGTACATTTAAATTAAAACAAAATTAAACACAACAAAAAAAGCCCAGATAACCCAACATTCACATTTCACGACTCTGCATGGTCCACTGGTGGGAATAAGAGAAAAACAGCAGTTGTGCATTTAGAGACATATATTCAAGCTTGCAGCAGATTGTCAGAATGATCCATTGGCTGGATCACTATATAAGGCCTTTAGCTCTTGCATAATACAATGCACCATTCCCAAACAACTTATTAGTTTATATACAGACAAGAAGATTTTGTATCAAAATAAATAATGTAAACTCATTTTTAATATTTAATCTATGTTCATAAAGACTGAATATCCTCTTTTGTCTGTATTTTATTCTTGTCTTGGCTTACTCCCATAACACAAAACTATCTATCTTCTACCATTTTTTATGTCATTTCCACCTACATCAATTGATGTTAAGGATTAAAACACATGTAGCACCCACATCACTAACATCGGCATCGTATTCCTGAGCTAAAAATTAGGCAAAATGTAAAGATGCCACTGTTATACATAAACAAAGCATGTATTGTTGATACTTTGCATAAAAAAAAAAAAAGAAACCAACTAATTCTTTTATTCCAGATTGAACTGTTGAAAGTAGCCCTGTACTCAAATGAGCCTGGAAAGCTTTAACTGCTCAAGACAGAGATTAATTTTAGAAAGGACAGATTTACAGTTAAATTCTAGAATGTGTGGATTCAAATAGAACAAGCAGTTCTTATGTTTGTAAAATATATTTCAGTAATTTAAAAACATGCTTGCATTTTAAAAACTGTGCCCAGAAGATAATGCTGATCTGCATAAGAACACTGATCTGTGTTACAGCATCAAACTCCGATTCACAGAGCAAGCAAAACATACAACATTTGAATAAATACGAAACGCCTTATTTCCTCACAATAATTTAAGTTATATATGAGTATGTGTACATATACATACACATAACATATATATTTAAAGGCAGTAAGTAATCAGTTCAATCTATGGTTAAGACAGAAATTACAATTCTCACGCTGCAGCAGGAGGACACGGAGATGAACAGCTACTTAATTTTCCCTCAGGTTGCATGTTCCTTCAGTCTGACTCTAGGCTTTCACTAGCCAATCCAGCAATTTATATTTTGCTCATGATCTTGCTCCATCTGCCTAGAGCTGTCAGTGTTTGTACACAGCAACATGCCGTTAGGTTCAAAAGGAAAAAACAACTGGAATATTTGTTTGTTTTCTCTGTGGAAGTGCAAAAGAAAAATAGTAGGGCATAACATTACATTTTTTTAAGAATTCCTTGGGTTTGAAATCAGGACAAAATTCACTATTTCATCCAGTGACTGTATTCACTGCTTTAATTAGCATGACATTACCCTAAATATTGCAAATGATGTACTGCTCAGTGGGATCTCCAAGGAAAATCTGAATCACCAGATGCATCAGCAATGTAAGCACAGAAACGTACTGATGGCAGTAGTCTCGCTGACATTAGTGCACATTGGCATGAGAGATTAGAGAGGTTTTTCTCTACAACGTGAATAGCAAAACTGAATACCAACACTGTCAGCCACTATATCAGCACATATTACATTGCCATATTTTAAATTATTTTTTTAGGTCTGCAGAATCTATCTGAAAGGAAAATAGAACAAAGTTTAATGGATGAACTCTGGCTTGCTCTCCGTTAGACCACTACATAATGACAAGGATCATCTGCCTCATGGTTCAACTCAGTGACTTCAAGACGACCTCAAGCACTGAAATGAAGCACTCATGTCATATTTCTGTCTTTGGAAAGTTTAACTACCAGAATGTATGAAAAATGCTAATGGATCATTTATGAAAGATCATAAATCAAACACCTGAGCAAGCAGCAAAGAAATCTCAACACTATTGCAATTCTAATCTTCAGAGATGAAAGATGAATTTACCTCAGTGACAACCAGCCCCTCACCAAAAGTTCAACAGGACTTACGGCACTACCCTTCTTTATTTTCTTTGCCCTATCTCTATCTGGATAAACTGATGATATTTGAAGTATTCTTCAGTGGTCAATACTAGTGTTAAGAAGTCAAACAAACCTTCAGACAAGGGAGCCTGAAACACCAGATGTAAATAAATTACATATAAGTGCCATAAAGCAGAACTGATACCTATCTCCTGAGAAAAGCTGTATCATTACAGCTGGGGCTCCAAAACCCCCAAACACCCATCCCTCTCCACACACACAGTCATGCTGGATCTGCTAATGGGATCTTTCTAAAGCAATCTTATAAAAACTTCAAGGGGTACAGGGGGAAAACAAGATAAACTTTCCTTTTAGCCAATATCGTCTTGTGATTCTAATAATGCAGAACATCTTCATTTTCTTCAACTACTGAAACTCAAGGCCTAAAAAGCTTTCTCATGTGTTTCTTACTCTGTCTTCAGTATTAGCAAACAGTGTATTCTTGCAGGACAAAGGACTCAATTATAAACAAAACAACCGAAAGAAACCGTCTAGGATAGATTTGTTTGTAGTCACACACACACAACAGAAACAAGTACAAGCCACTGAAAAGAGCTGATTTAGAGGATATGGATTAAGATCTACCCCTTCCAAAGATGCAGACAATATTATTTAAAAGTCTCTACCAATATACTATCTTTACTTCCCTAACACCTTCCTGTGATCTACAACAATTTGCAAAAGCTATTAAAGGAATAAGAAAAAGAAAAAAGAACTAAAGGTCTTTTCCAACCAAAAGAATTCTATGATTCTATGGTTTTTGCCATGGGGTGACCAAACAGCATGCCTCAATGAGTAACTTAAAAAAATTAAAACTATAACAGTAAAATATGTAAGAACACTAGAGGAACATTGTTATTTATATACATTATCACACGCCCTGATCTGTATTTTCCTATAGTATATATTTCATATTAATCTTTTTCTTGAAAGAATCCTCTATTTTTGGTCAGTTTGCATTGCATTTGTTTTTCTATTGATCGCATGCAAACAGTGATCTTTCACTTACTTGTCAGATTCTATTCCTCCCTATTTTATATTCATCTTATTCAAGCAAAAAGCTTTCACTTCTCTTGTCAGCTTCTATTGAATTTTTTTGTACTGATCTTTTCAAAGTAACAGCTTCCCACTTCCTTATTATTTTCATATGTATCATGTTCGTTTTTATATTGAAGTCATCATTTGGATATTCCATTGTCATTCTTCACTCTTATAGCATTTCTACTACTAAATACATTTTGAAGACTTGATTTCAATATTATCATCAGCTACTCAGAAGGACAATCCTAAAACCCAGTGATGACTTTAGACAGTGTATTTTACAGTTCTGAATTCACAGCAGTCTTGGATCATATCCTTCTATTCTCACACTAAACATTGTAAAAATAAACTAAAACTTCATAGCTGTACAACCTTGTCTCTCACACACACACACAGCTGCACATCTGTTTTTTGGTACAAGTAGAACAATTGAGCTTTTTACTTATATATGAAGCCTGGGAAAAATTTTAAGAAAGCAAAGCTTTCCACCATTGTCAGGAATTATTTCTCCAAAAATAACTAAAGAAGTGATACCTCTCACTCGTGATTTCATCCCCTATGCAATTTCACTTCCGTTAAGCTCAATAAACCACTTTCTTTTTGTGGCGTGAAACTGCTGATTACTATTAGCTCACAGAACTGACCCTTAAAACAGTCTATTTGTGCATGTAATTGTCTCATCTCCACTTCAGGCTAAAACAGACCAAAATTTGTCCTAAGGAGAAGCACACAGAACTCAAAACTTCCAATCTACCAGTGACACAGTGGCTGGAAGAAAGACGGAGCAGGTATCATCCTCTCCAGGCTGTGACTAATTATTCAGATCTCTTAAGTAATACTTAGATCATAACAGATCATAAACATAAAATTAGTAGAAGTTAATTAAAAGAAAGTCTTGGATAAAATTGGAATATTAAAGGAACAAGCAGAGAACTCATCGAAAATCTTAGAACAGCAGAGCACTAGGGAGGAATTTATTTTGAAAAACAGCACACATTTCAGAGTCTGTCCTGTAAGGTAACCATTTTGTGCTGATGATAAAAAAATACCTTCTTTTAACCAGAAGTGATCTTTACAAATAAACTCAATACTACAATTAAATTTAGCAATTATTGTAATCAATATTTCCCCTAGCTAACGTATTAAAAAACATAGAAAATAATTATTCACAGTGAAACAATTCCAATAGTGGCTTACTGGGGTGCATTAGAAACCTGTTTACTGGGAAAATGGCATAGAGAGAGCTACCATGACATAAGAGTCACAGGTTTGGGTATTTTTTTTTTTTCCCCTTATCAGCTATGTGGCTAAATTTAAAAAGATTCTTTATCCATCCAGTCATCATGGTTGGTGATATATATACAGATGTACTTCCAAATATTTTTGTTCAATACTTAGATGCTATGAAATGACATACTAATGCTGTCAAGCTGCTGGGAGAGTTGGTCCCAATCGTCTGAAGTGTCCACCTCTTTGTACCTCTCAAGGTACACATGGCACATGGCACTCTTGTATAATTGACATTATACAAGAATATAAGGGTTAAGGTGCAAGTATGCACGTTCTAAGTCCCGCACCTGCACAGAAACATCAGAAGCTGAACTTTTCCCAGAGAACTTAACAAAGAAACCACTTCAATCACCATTCTTTCAGAACTAAAAACATTAATCAAATTAAAAAAAAAAAAAAAAAAAAAAAAAGGACTTCTCAGCATTTTAAAATGATTAAGTCTTGGCCTAACACAATATAAAGATGCTGCTTTCTATTATTTTTTAAAAGTGATATATAGACTACTACAAGAATATTCAGTTGCTTTTATTCCAAATGGAGTACTGTTCCCTTGTTTGAAGGTGCATTTCATTGATTTCACATATTACGAAGCACTCTATGGTTTATCTGATCCATCCATAGTAGAACCTGGAAACATTAATTTCTATACTGGAGCCAGCACCAGAAGGCATTTTGGCCTAATCTTCCGCTTACTTGCAGTGAACAAGTATGTTATTTATTATAATGTGTTTGCTATTACTGTTACGTATGCATTAAAGAATAAAAGGTAATTTCTGTTCTTCAACAAAGTTAAATGGCTCTTGTTTCTAAGTCACTGCATTTCCAGCTAATGTAAGTGGTATCTTCTTTCTTCATAAACAATCTGTGTACATTGCTGTAGAGAAAATAAAACAAGGCATCACCTCTTGAAACAACTGCAAACATACACTCTTTTGCACTTCCCACTGTGTAACAGAAATTTCAACAGCGGCATTTCAGCCACTGAAAACTCAAACACAAATGGTTTTCTTCTGAAATTTGTTTCTGATAGAGGTTACATATGCATAACCTATTTGTACATATGTGTCCAGAAGGTAGAACTCCTGGCTGAGAAAACCTGAAGACTGGAAATGTCAGTGAGAACAGCAATTAATGTCAGGCAGGAATTGGTGGGTGTGATGGAAGGATGGAAGAACGAGACTGGACATAAAATTGCTTGTACAGGAGCAGCTAAATCAAAGAACCTGAGTGATGCATGGGCAATGAGTGGAAGAAGGTAACTGCAAAAACAAGGCAGAGAAAGACCAACTAATGAAAAAACAACCATATAAATCAGCTGCCTTCAAGGATACAAAGGAAAAACAAACAGTGGCAAATGATGGAAACTGGGGAGAAATGGGCATCTAATTCAAAAGCAATAGATGATACCATAATTCCTCAGAGATTGCCTAAGACTATGTTTCTTTCAGTATTTGAGAGAGAGATGTCAGGACAATATATGTATATTTAGTCGAAAGAATGGGAGACAGAAGATGGGAAAAAAAAATCTCACTAGCACCACTAAAAGTCTTTAGAAAACAGTACTAAGAAAAGTATGCTTATTTTAAGTAAAGTTCCAGAAATCAGACAGGTATTCTGCCTCATGGGAACTAAAATATACAAAGTCAGAGAAGAGCCCAATGACAGCAAGACAGAGGTTATTGATGTTTTTTCATGCTGGAATAAATAATTCAGCTTGAACCTCCTCTGCGAGGATCAGAAGCATGCGTGTCAGGTGACAAAAATGTTCAAAGAACTGGAGGCTCAACTGATCTTCAGAAAGGAATCTTCTTGTCCACAGAGGGGAAAAAAAAAAAAAGGGCTCAGAAACCAGTGTCATCACAGTCTGGTGATGTCTGACCACAATAAATGTGTGTGAGTAAAGCTCTCAAGAGTTTTCAAAGAATTAGTGAGGAAAGTAGAGTAAAGGTAGGCACAATTCTTCAGCTAAAAGCAGAAAGATGCAAGACGCTTGTCTCACACGCTTCATGCAAAAACACAGATGGAAATGAGATAAATGCAGCAACTGTAAAAAGAAACACCTCAGAGTATCCAACCGAACAGTAGAGTCAATATATCAGTTGTACCATATCCACAGGAATTCTGCTTTGGCTACAAGAGAAGAAAATGTTTAAAATTTTGTCCTAATTACAGTATTTTGGACAAATCCTGGAAGAAGCAGAGCTCTCAGTAACGGATATGGAATTGAAAACAGGGAGGATCGAACATAAAGGAAGTTACAATTGAAACAGGGAATGTAAAGCAATAATGTGGCAGTGCTGTACCTTTGATAAAAAAAATTAAAATATTTTTAACATGATGTCTTATTTTTTCAATCTGTTGCGTGACATATGTCAGACAATATGGTTAAAAAAAAAGCCTTAAAAGGAGATCACTGGGGTCTGTTACAGGCACTTCATCTCACTTTTGTATATGGAGAGTGAGAAATTATAAACAAAATGGTGAAAATAACTCTTTCAAAGAACATATATAACTCCACACTCCAAAAAATCCACAACTAATGAAGAGATTCTGATATTTCCAATCAGAATATAGACTCTTTTGTGAAAAGATCATTACCAAAATAGGAAATTTGATTTTAGGTTTATGTGACAGGTTGTTTCATCGCAGACACCAGGTACCATCTCATCTGCTAAACACGTCGCTAGAAAGCTGAGGAAGGTGTCTCCTAATGGCTGCATTTGAGGGGCAGAATGAAGACTCTGAAAAAAGTAGAGATTTTCTTTTCCATCTTGCAAAACTGCTACTTACAGGAGAGATTTTGCTGAGAACTATCACAAACAATTCATTTTACATTAAAATCTCAAGAGAAATGAAAAGAAACAAGATAAGAGAAACAAGATAAGGAGATTAAGGGAAACAGCTGAACTGAAAAACATAAAGTCTAGATGACAAACAGTGATTTGGCTTAACAGAAAACCATAAATACTATTTAGTATTTGCATTTCAAGAGGAAAACAAGGAGATAAATGTGACACACTGTCTGTAGATAAATCGGTGTGTTGAACAAGATGCCAAGAATGAGGGAGGAACAGACCAGTGAAAAGAATTATGTCTTAGATGCTGGAAAATTTGGCATGGGGTTTCTTTTGCCTTCTTTGCTTTTCTACTTTTCTTTGAAACATTCAGGGAAAAAAAAAAAAAGGAAAATAAATTAACATAAAGGATAAAAGGTATAAAATATTTTTTCAGATAATGAACAATTGATTCGATAAGGATTCTTTCAGCCTGAAGAGGAAGCCTTAAAACCCCTATATGGTACATTGAAGAAAGCTATAGAATGACTGGTGTTCTGGGAAAGGTAAACATCCATTTACTGTCTCTTTTAATACAAGAATTAGGAGAAACCAGGAAGTAGAAGGTGGGAAAAAATATGTATATATTTCCATGATACAAATCCTTTGTCACAGTATGTTGAAGAGACTAAGTTCATATAGCTTCAAAAACTTATACGTACAGGAGAGGAAAAAAACAAATAAATCTGCTGACAAATATTAATTTAAAGACATTAACCCTGATCAGGAAGGCCCTCAGCCATGATTTCCAGCAGACTGTAGTGTACTAAGGGTATATGCTTTGAACTCTTCCTTGGAAATGTGCCACTAGCTACTGTTATTAAAGAAATTGTTAAAGAAAGTGACAAAAATTTCCATTTCATATTTTAAGTTATCAAATCTACTACTAGTGTGGGAATGAAATGCACTCAGTCTCTCCTGCATTTTTTCCTGTGACACACTTCAACGCTGGCATTGGTATTCTTCTTAGTTCTAAAGTTTACTACAGGTAGAAAACAACTGGAGAGTATTTTGTGACCCATATCTTCCAATGCCAGAAGATGGGATGATTCAAGTTTATCATTGAACAGGAGGCATTGCATCAATTGAGACTTTCAAATTTAATCTTCAGTAACATTCTTTGCATCATAGATGAACTTATGCTATTTACACTGTGATAAAGATCATGTCATTTTTTACACAATCTATACTCCGGTGATGCATATGATGGGAGCAGGATCTTTCAAACTGGGCATCTACTCCCCTGGGTGGGATCAGGATGGGAGGCATAGAGCAATGGCTGCAGGAAACAGAAGTTGATTGTACATATTATCCTTCCCAGCACATCAATATAAAAATGATTTATGTTTTTAGAAATTAGAAGCTTTAACTATTTGGTTTTTGAAACAAGAAATCTAAGCTACTAACTGAGAAACAACTATCATGAACTATCACATTTTAAGTATAAAAATCCCTTAATCTTCAGAAATTGTGTAATTGCATCTACCTTCCTAGAAAAAAAAATACAAAAATAATATCTTACTATTATAAATTTGTACCTTAATTCATAGTAGCACTTAACAATATACACTGAATGACTAAGTGATCAATAATTATTGGCCTAATAACAGTAAAAAACTACCTTGACAGTGATGTAGAGAGAACAGGAAGGAATTTATCAGTATAAAGTGGTAGACACACAAAGCTATTTCAGCAGTAGCTTCAGATGAGTCTCTTCAGTGATGTAGTTGAGTGTTTTATGAACCAACCCAGTAACAATTATTTTAAGTGGGCAATGAATTAGGTTGCTCTCAGGAAATTTCCAGCAGAATTTTTTGTTTCTAAATTGTAGAAAAATGCATCTCATCCAAGTGGAATATATGAAATATTAAATATATTATTGCTAAAGTACTCTTGCTAATCTAACTCAAAGATTCTTCTTCTGCTTAGTGAGAAAGAGAAATGTATTCTACCTTCTAAAGAGAACTAGAGTTGTCCATTAATGGTCATCAGTCTTCTAATTAATATCTTTTAGAAAGCAGTTCAAAGCTCAGGATGATGTATTGTTTTCTTCTGCAAAACTTACTATCAAGTTATGTACACAGAATAACCATTAGTAGAAGCGAAGACTCTGAAGAGGGATACAACAAATGTAGGCTCGATAGCAACTGATCCAGAAGCTGCATTGGTAAATTAAATATGGGCCTAAGAAGATAGTACTACTGAAGCTTGTTAAAAAACTACAACAACAAAAAAACAAAAACAAACAAAAAACACAAACAAACAAAAACAAAAAAGGCAAAAAAAACGCACAAAAAACACCAAACAACTTCAAGCACCATTGCAGTATTTTAGTGGTTTATACCCATGACATAAAATCAAAAAGCCCTGTGAGTGAAGAGCAGGGTCTGAAAGACCTGTGGAAAGAAAGAGATAACCGCAAGGACATGGGTAATAGAAATGGAATTATATCTGACTGTGAAAACTCTCTTAGAATGTGCACCTTCCAACAGCTAGAAAAAAAATCAGAGGCAGAAAGGTCCAGATGTACTTCAGTATTAGTACCATTGTATGAGATGTGAAAGCAAACACCACCATTGATGTTCAAAAAGGATGCTTGCACCAGAAGGGCTGGTGAATACATGTAGAGGGGTTATACAACAACAACCACTACACACAAAGAGAGAGGGATTTTAAAGGAATTTCACTTTTTTATACTAGTCTAGCAGGGTGCATAGGAGGAGGGAAAGGGATGGCTGGTCATATCAGGATAATGGAAGTTGCTTGTTGTACAGTGCCAGCTCGTATCCTGGACATTTTTGAAGTATATGTAGTCAAAGTTAACTGCACTTCATTCAGCTCTATATGTTAATTACAGTAAGACTAGACTATTTATTAAAGCTCTTCTACAGCACAAGCTGTCACACTGTGCAGTTTCCCAGTTGTGTTGACACTACAGTTCTAACAGTCCAATATACAAACTCTACAGCTTCTCTTCAAAGCCAACATCAAAGTGCATTTTTCGACACAAAAGCCAACAAATCCTCATGTGTTTGAAAAACAACCATAGTATGTGTTTCTAAAATTATTATTGTAAAGTGACCACACAGTTTAGGTATGAGCCAAAGGAATCATTTACATTTTAAATTACATCTTGTTCTTGACAAAAAAGTGTTATGAATACTGTCACAGTTGCAACACACAATTTGCAAGAAAAAATCAGGATGTTTTAAACTCTGACAAGGAAAAAGGAGCTCAATATACATCACAACAACAGTAGGCATTCATAAAATCAGAAATGAAAGCGGTGTGAGAAACAGGCAGAGCCTGAGCTCATTGCTGAGATTGAGGCATCAGGCTACTGCAACCACCTGGGTCCCATCCTGCACAGTATCAGCTTAGTCATCCAGCCTGAGCAACTGCAAACTCAGGAATCAAACAGTTCAACTTGAACAAAGCAGCTGCACTGAACAAATAGGTAATCAGCCCAAATCTCCTAAAACCCATTCCAGTACCCTAAACTTTAGAAAATGTAAAAATAACATTACTCCTACTAAATCCATCCAAATTTGAGGTTTGGAAAGAGGACCTGTTGTTTTTTTTCTGGGATTAATAAACCCTCAAATTGTAAGATGGTATTTTGATTTTTTTTTTTAATACTTTATTTTAGATAAGCTTTTTGTGACAAGATATAACACTTGATACTTCTCAAGTTCTTTTAGGGCCCTTCCTAATTGCAGCACAACTTTGGTCCTTGAAATACTTATATCATTAACAGGTTTTGATTTTTTTGTTGTTGTTGGGCTATTGGCATAATTACCCTAAGCTTCATCTCCAGAGGCCTGAAAATCAAGTCATTGAGATCAATTGTCCTCTAAATGACATTTACATTCTCATTCAGTTTCTGGCAATGGAAATATAATGCAAACTGTTTTACTCAAAATTAAGCTTTTCTTTATTATTTTTTTTAACCTGCTAAAATGGCATAATTTAAAAGTGACCTCTTCCTTTTGAGAAATTAAACATCCGTATTCCTAAGGAGCACTCAGTATAAATTGACTCTTGCAAAAACATGATACTAATGACCAGTGACCAATAATAAACTGAAACTAAATTAATGTGCACCTTGTAATCATCAGGCAGGAAACACTTGAACTATGGCACTGGGAAATTGATTTTTCCCTCAAATACACCAACCTTCTAACACCAGAATTATTAGTTTGAGGGATTTAGGGGAAGAAATATCAGCATAAAACTGAATGTTCTTTTCATGATTAACAATATTACTTCATTGATATAAAAGAGTGTACATGGAGTATTACAGTATTAGGCTATGATACAAGTAAAGTAAAAGAATAAAAGGCTTCTTAAATCATTGCTGCATCACGTCAGATTTAAAGCTGCCCTGGATCAGTGTGTAACTTTTCTAAAAATATGAATATTGCTGGAGGGAACTTCTAAATCTATGCTGCCTTAGAAAGATTGCTCAAGTTTTGTTTCAATATTTAATGAGCCCTTTATGATATTTCAAAAGAACAACTAGAAAGCGACCATTATAGAAGTACTCTTTCTTTTATGGATAACATGAAAGGGATATGGATCATTAAATTAACAGTTAATCAGGGCTTCTGAGAGAATTTGGCCAGAGCATTTATCATTAACTTTACAAACATGTTCTTGCAAATAATTTTTTTTTCTTTTCTCTTTTTAAATAGGACTTTAGTCAATTTTTTCATCTAAAGCAAAACATTTGTGACATCTGTTGAAAACCTTTGTGCTGTGAAAAGGCAAACAAGTCCTTGATCCTTTTTCCGTGAGGAAACTTCCTATTTTTCCCTATTATTTTTATGTAATTTAAACAATATTTTCTGGCAGCTAAGTTAAAGAAAAAAAATCTTCCTAGATAAAGGAAGTGAGTGCATGTGGAAGGACTCAGAAATGACAGCATAGAAGCAATGAATGCAGAAATGAAAATAAAGTTCTCTCTTCATCTTATCTCTTAATGAATTTTATAAATTAGTTAAAACCAGCTTTTGGGCTTTCCCTCATCTTTCTTGGGAAGCTCTATGAGACACTAACATCTCAGATAACTGAGATCAAAAGAGTATTTGTCAGGCCAGGTCTCAAAAAAAACCCAACCCACTAGGAGAGAAATCCTTCAGAACCTGCCACCCGATGAAAACAAACAGTCTTCTGATACTTCAAATCCCATTACTAATTTACAAAGCAGAGACAAATCCATACTCTGAAGTGCATTTGAAGAATGCCTCCTGATGCATTGCTAAGTGACTGGGAGATTGATTGGCTGCTTTTTCTTTTGAAGGATGCAATTTCCCCACTTATTTTTATGGGAGCACAAAGTTTCTGATAGTGTTAGGTATGAACCCCCCTTTAACATGAGGAAAGGTGTGCCTTGTTTTAAAATAGGAAGCTGAGCTGGATTAAACAACAAAAAAAAAAAGGACTTATATTTGTCTCATTCATTTAGATGCTATTAAAAAATACTTTTAGATTAATTAACATATAAAAATGTATACAACTGCATTTTCTATAAATCTGAATAATTGTATGTTCTTTAAAAACAGTGCTAAGTTTGACTTATATTTGGTATAAAGTTTAAATTATCTTAACATTAATTTATGTATTTCCATGGACATTCATGGTGTTTCAACAAAATGCATTAGGAATCTGTATTCAAAAAATGGTAGCAAGGAATGATTAAAACAAATAATTCTAAAAGGGAAATGTTTCTAAGCTGAGTAGACATTAACTAAAAATTCCAAAATCCAGCATTGAAGGTAAATGTCCCCAAAGCTTTTATTCTCTCTATAGAAGATATATCTTTAGGAAAGAGCCAGATCTTTCATTAGACAGTTTTTCATAAAATGTTTTGCATCATAGAAAGTATCTGTGGGGTTTTTATAGAGTAAAAGTGAAACTTTAGCCCTTCAGAGCTCTGTGTTAAATTAGCCTAACAGGATCTACATATATTTCGAGTAGATAAAAAAAGGATGTCTCCAATTTTTCAAGGTTAGATAAATTAACAACTTAATACTACATGTAGAATCTATACTGTTTGAGGAATAATAAAAATAAAATAAAATTTTTAAAAAGCACCAAAAAACCCCCAAACACTGTTTATGGAAGAGATCTGCTGCAACTTTAGGCTGCATCTGGTAACAGCTGATTACTAGCTCAGAGAAGTTAAGGTTTGTATGTCACACAATGTGCTTTTATTGACTCTCTCATTTTTTGTCAGCTTCTGTTATGACCACACACCCATCACCATATCTTTACACCTTCTATTTGCCTGATGGTGATGTTAATTCGTAGCCTTCTAATGGTGAACAAAATGTGCAAAGAACCTCTTAGAGGTCACAGAAAGATAAACTACAGGGAAAGAAGAAGTTACTTGTTGGATTATATGCAGAACACCTATTTTTCCTTCTTAGATTTTCAGATCCATTTATTAGGTATTTATATTTATGTACTGTGTATTTTACCACAGTTCAATATGGTTGTTTCAAACAACACAAGACACTCCAGAAAGGCACCAGTCTTGTCACTGGTCTCCCCTTTTCTCAGCTTCTACAGAATAGCATCACTCCATAGTGGAAGAACAGCAGAAAATACATTAAAATAAATATTATGAAAAAAAAAAAACTTCATCTGGTCTAAAAAGAAGCAACAGTGTTTTGCTATAACATACAACAAAACTCCCGTTAAAGCAGCCAATAATAACTATGGACGGGATGAGGCCTACTGGAAAATCACAAGGGTACAGATCTGTTTTCTTAACATTTCCAGAGCATGCATGTAGGGAAAAAAAAAAAAAAATAATAATAATAAAAAAATATATATATATAATAAATAAATAAAACCAAAAACAAAGTGGGGGGAAAAAAAGAAACAAGCATACCCCTCAAAAATATTAATTTTGATCTTATCTTTCCTCTAAGCATGATCCATATATTGGATAACAAGCCTGTCCTTGGAGCCAAAGAGTTTTTAGCTATGTGAAACTGCTAGCGCATGTAACTCCTTCTGAACACAGCAGGCTGTGTCAAATAGGAGGAAATGCTAACTTCTGTATCAGTAATTGGCAGTAATAGAAAGCTATTACTAAATCAATGTTTCATCTGGAAAATACATGTTTCTATTTCACCTTGTACTTAAGCTACTGACAAGAGACTATTATCCTGTGAGTTTCCATTAGGTTGGCATGGTCTCAATCATCTATGTACAGCAAACACTGCCTGAAAAACTAAACACTGATTTTGAGGCTTATCCCCTACCCCTCACCCTGAAAAAAAAATAAAAATAGAAAAACAACACACCACACAAACCACCACAGACCAGCACAAAGATGTTTTCTACAGGTAACCAAGATTTTTACCACAGCCAGTCTTGCAACCTGTCAGCCTGGTAGTCTATGGATCTAATTTCTTTGAGACAAACTGGATACCTTCTGCATTCCCCAAATTCTTAACCAAGTAATTAATTCCTGTATTACAAATATTTAATCTAAGAACAAATGCTACCTTATTGTTGGATAACTGTTTGATTTCATGTCAGGCTTTCATAAGATAAGGGACAACCACTATTATTTTAAAGATAAATAAGATGGGCAGTAACTTCTCAACATCATGCAGCTTGTTAATGGCAGACATATGATTGAGATGTACATTTCTCAAGGACTATTAGGGAGGGTTAAGTTTAAGGAAAAACCAAACAAACAAACCAACCTCAGAGAAACAACTCAAATAGACTCTGAAAAAACTTTCCCACTTCTAAGCTCAGCCAATTCAATTTTCCTTTTTTTTTTTTTTTTTTTTTTTTTTTTCCACTTTTTCTAAAGTAGAACATGGAGAACAAGCTAAAGCAAATAAATAATGGAGCACAGAAGTGGGATCAGTCTTTTAATTTTTGTATGTTATAATTAATTTGACAGGAAGTACTGTTTAATTTTTCAAGTGATAATTCAAGAAAACTTTTATGGATAATTTTCCATGGATACCCTGTTGGGAGTGTGGGTCCCAAGACCCTTGGAATTTGAAGTTTCAGATTTCTATAATGGAGCTACAAAGCAGAAAAACCGATATGGTTGAGTTTCAGGCTCCACAGGAAAGCAATTTTCAAGACACCACGTTTGAAGTAAGCTGTCAGAGCTTCCTGAACTATCTGACTTTAAGCTTACCTCAAATATCAGCATGGAACTCCTTTTATAATCAACTACTACTAATATGAAATTGACTCAAAGAAGATTATAAAAAAAAGTCTCAGAAGAAATCGTCACTCACAAGGTGATCCTGACAAGCACTTTATCAAGACCTGAACAGTATTTATATACAAACATTCATAACTTGTACCATACTCTGAAGAACACAGAAACTACAAAATATGGCAAACCAAATAGAAAATATTGACACCACATTTTTGTATGCTTACCTAAATGCAACCAGTCATCACATTTATTTTATAACACAGGAATACTTGAAGCCACTGTTTAATGTTTTGTGGTTTATATATAAGCTTCTGTTTCTTTGTCTGTGGAGCAAACATTGGTCAGGGAACAATAAAGCTCTGATATGTAGCTAAAACCTGTGGCCCCTGAGCTGCTTATTACCAGCTGAAGTGATTTGGTGTTCTCCCTCTCCATGCTCGAGCTTGGTACTTCATTGCCATCCAGGCCTTGGGCTTCTGTGATGTTCAAGTTCACAACATCACAGAACAATTGAGATTGGAAGGTATGTCTTAGATCACCTAGTCTAACTATCTGCTCAAGGAGGGTCAGCTAAGGCAGCTTGTCCAGGATTGTATCCAGTTGGGTTTTTAATACCTCCAAGGATGGAGACTCTATCACCTCTCTGGGCAACCTGTGCCAGTGTTTGAGCACACTTAGAGTAAAGAAGTTTTTTCTTGTGTCAAGATAGGATTTAATGTGTTTTAATTCATGTCCACTGCCTCTTGTCCTGTCACTGCCTTGTCTTGTCCTGGGCCTTACTGAGAAGAGTCTGGCTCCATCTTCTTCAGTCCCTCCCACCTGGTACTTATGCATACAGACAAGATCCCCTTGAGCCTTCTCACCTCCACGCTGAACTAGCCCAGCTCTCTCAGCCTCTCCTTGTCTAAAAGACCCTTAATAAACTTGATGGCCCTGCTCTGGACTCACTCCAACGAGTCCATATATTTCTTGTTACTATGGAGTCTAAAACTGGACACAGTACTCACCAGTGCTGAGGACCCTCAGATCCTTCTCAGCAAAGCTGCTTCCTGACCAGTTGGCCTCCAGCATGTACTGGTGTCTAGGGTTATTCCTCCCCAGATGCAGAATTTTGCATTTCCCCTTCAATTTATTGGGTTTCCTGCCAGGCCTTCTCCAGCCTCTTGAGGTCCCTTTGAATGGTGGCACAACTCTCTGGTGTATCAGCCTTCCTTTCCAGTAATTTCCTGACTGTAGGATAAAGCAACTCATTCTCAATATCAATTCAGCTGTGTCCTGTGCAGTAAAAATGTAACTGCCACCTCCCTCTTGAGAATTATTCCTGGGGCACTCTTCCCTAATTATCCAGGGAAGTCCAGTAGATAGTGATTTTGGACACAGGAAGAACGTGTTCAAAATTACTGATCTACATGGGCTTGCACCCACGTACTACACGGGCTTTCATTTTCCTACCTCTTCCCTACTGAATTGTTCTTCACACAAGTCCTTCTTTAATATTTTAAAGAGATAAGGATGATGTTTGGGATAAAGTGAAATCAAATTCTGTGACCTACACAGTCACTTGAACAATTTTTCTTTTCTATATTCTTGAATCTTAGTCTTCCTATAGAAGTCATCCCAGTAATAACAACTTTTGCAGAAAAACATGCTTGAAATGAAACTTAGCCCACTTTTGACATCGAAATGTTCCATGTTAATTTCAAATAACTATTCTATATAGAATCAAAACTCTTTTTGTTATAGAAAGATTACAGTGTACAGACTAACAGGTAGAAAAAGGCTAGGCACCATCCAAAATCCTATTGCTCTCAGAGAACAGACTAACCACATTGTTTCTGCTTATAAACTACATGCAGGTTTATACAATAATTACCGTAACAGAATTTAAGATACTAAGTATAGTTACTTATTTAAATAACATTTGCCTTTTTTTCCCCCTCTCCTTAAAATAGGACCCATAAGATGCTAGAGATCTGCAGTCTGACTTGGCAGACTCTTCACACATGGCAATCAGCACCAACCTTGAGCTACATATGGAGAGTAAGGCAGAAAAATGTGCCATGGTTGAGGAAATGCAAAATGCCTCTTTGTGGTTATTTTTACGTACAGCTTTATCAAATACCTCATCTTTAAGTTAAAAAAGCACAAGAACTGTTTGTAAGTAATTATCTAAAGTAAAAAAAAATGACAAATCCCAGGAAAATAAAATGGTAAAAAAATAGCTCAAACTCATTAAAATGGACCAAATTATGAAAATAAAGTGATGTTTACCATATATTTGTCCACTGGCAAATGCATTTGCTCAAGTATGTGGTCTAACACTATTTCATCATCATTATACCATTTCTTTGGTGTGAGAACAGAAAATAATATCATTTAAGGAAAAAAACAGTATTATTAAAATCAAGTAAAAAAAAATAGTCTACATTTGCTGACCTAAGAATAAATATTGCAACAATCTAGCCTGCATGTCAAAACATGGTTTTCACATTGCATTAAGATTTTCAAAGCAGAAAGATTTTCCTGCTTAGGTAACGTAAATTTCTCACGCTGGTGAGAACTGCAGGAAACAAAATTTAAAGTTAATAAAGAAATAGTTTAACAGTAACGCTCTATCTCTCAGCTGAATTTTTTTCTAAATATAGAGCAGGCATCCTTCAATGAAATCTCATTTATTCACTGTCCATGCTATTACATTCAAGCTGAAACTAATGGAATTTCCAGAACACAATTCCTTCTCATTTATAAGTTGTCAACAGGAAATAGTTTGAATTCCTTATTTTACTATCCCAAAGCATCCAACAATTTAGCTGTAACGTGTTATTCTAACCACTCTTCTAGGATTTTTATTTTTTTTCTCTGTTATATTTTAACTACGATTGTGCCTATTATAAAATTCACAGTATATCAAATATTCATAGGAAAATTTGATATGTTAGTATGAAAATATTCTATTTTTTTAAATTATTTAGATGCTTTAGGTTGAATCCTGCTCCAACTAAAATTAGTACACTAATTTCAACAGGATAAAGGTAGTTTGGGTTAATTAATACTCTCACTGTATCCACAATTTTAGGTTTCCTTACAAAGTCAGATTTAGTGTTATATTCAAGTCGACAACATGTTAAGATAAGCTGTCCCCACTTGACCTGCAGTTACTGCTGAGTAAAATACTGTTAAAATGCAAATTTAGGTCAAGCCACCAATTCCGTGTAAGAAAGTGAGGTAGCCTGTCACTTGATTAGGATGCTGAAAAAAAACAAACAAACAAGAAAACCACCCAAACAAACAGCAAATACTTGCTAAAAGTCTTGCAAGATATGCAACAGTCTGAGGCATTTAGTATGATACAGTGACAAAATCAGCCTTGCAGGTGAGGACCTTGCAATATTGCACTTTCACACTGCTTCTTTTATCTACTTTCTTGATGTCTGTGAATGTATTTTTCAAAAATGTTGTCCTGGTTTTAACCAGGGTAGTCAATTTTCTTCTGTGGTAACCACAGCATTTTTGAGATCAGCGCAAGAACAGTGCTGATAACACCTATCATTTACACTTATTAGCTAGGCAATGTTTATGCTTCACTGGGATAGAATTGATTCTCTTCACAACTGCTGCTTCTTTAGCTTCTAGTATGAGGAAAATTCTGGGAAAACTGCCATTGATGCTTATTGTTAGGGAAACCAAGTTTCCCACATTTTGTAAGTAAGCAGGTCTATAATGTGGGGAGAGACCGATCCAGGACAGCTGACCCAAGCTGGCCAACAGAAGTATCCCATACCATGAATGTCATGCTCCATATGTAAGAGGGAAGCCGCTAGAGACTGCTCTCATTCTTTAATGGCCACTGTCCATCAGGGCTCCCACTCCCAGAAAAACTCTATCACTGCATTTTATTGGGCTCGCTGGCCATGTCCGCACTTGGGTGTTCATTGCTGGCAGCACGTGTTCCAGCAGCAAAGTATTGCTCAGTATTGCTCTTTTACTTTTCTTGCATTGAACCTGTTTCTATTTCGACCCATAAACCTTCCTAGGGCTAAACAGTAACAAATGTATAGGTAATCTATACTTCCAATTTTTAATGAATATTCTTGTTTAAATACTGAGGTTAATTTTAATTAATAAATAATAAAATAAACACTCAATAATTCATGTAGAAATCTAGTGGTAGTTTACAACTACCAATGATATATAGTACAACCTAATGTGTTGATAACGTTATTTCACAACTCAGTCATCACATAGCAATGTGCCACAGGCAGTTTCAGTGTTTCTCTGCATAATGATTACATGCAAAAAACTTAGTCACCAAGAAATTCTGTCAAATATCATTGGTATCAACACTGCTGATGGCAGAATATTTTATTTGCAGCCAAACAAGCAATTGGTTTTTTTCTGAGAAATAACAATCTAACGCAATCCTTTTATAGATCGTATTTCAATTTTACAGTATCAGAAATATTAGAGTCACAGGTCACACTGCGCTGTATCTCCCAGTTCCAATTTATCGCTAAGTCATTTCCATGTTAGACGTGTCTCATTCAGACATGGTAACTTTGGAGCACATTCATTTAGAGAAGCAGAGGTAAAACCCATCCTCTGAACTACAGAAAGTAAAACTTGGAGTCAAATGAGGACATGTTCTTATTTGGAGCCTTGACAAATTAGCAACTGAACTGACAGCATTTGATATTCAGTATGTTGTCCAAGGAACTGAGCACTCCTATTTGGAGTCTACAAAATGACAGTGAAGTAATGTACAAAATACATATTTGGTATGTCCAGACTGAACGTTCAGAGACTTCATCAGATAGATACTAAAATATTAATTCCTGAGATGTATGTTTCAAATAAAGCAAAATAAAAGGTGAAAAAACAAACAAACAAACCCCAAGCCTCCTCTAATCCCCAAAAGAAAAAATAACCAGGAAACACTAAATCAACATTTTCTAGCATTGCCCCAACTCAGTAGCCCCTACGCTACTTCTTTCTTACACCATTTATTTCCTACTCTCCCAAGAAAATGTTTTAACTGTGAACCATGTATATATAATCCTCTTTGGTAACTTCTAACAAGGATTATCAGTATTGTTCTTCCACAGAGAACCACAGGAATATAAATAATTTACAAACATCTGTTACTGGCATAGATTCGCTACAAAAAATTGTTTTCATCCTACTGGGTAGATGCAAAACAGAAGATACCAACAGACACCATCACTTTGGACCTTCACATATTTACCCAGCACAAATTCATTCACCTCTGGAAACACATTCATGTGGTAAAGTATCACCATTTAAAATGCAATGCTCTAAAGATGTACTTGCCTTTTTGCATTCCCAATTTTTATTCCTTCTTCCACTTTGCCAAGCCCTATGTGACTTTTTTTTTTTATTTAATTTGTCTTGATCCATTTTGTCAGCCTGTTTTGTAAGATTTTCTAATTTAAGATTTCATTATCTGCTTTCCTTCAGCTCTGAATGGTCTGTCACTTGCTATACCCATCCTGCAGAGCTACTCAAGTGCACTTTTGATTTTCAGCTGCCAGCTCAGGAGGCCAAGGTCTAGATCTCCACACCCACCCCCTTCTTTGTCCTATGACCAGCAACAATTTATTCTTTTTCCACATCACAGAGTAGGGTGCTGACCTGAATGGGCCCAAATGCTACTGGAAATAACTGGATACCAAGGACACACAGCCTTTCATGAGAATGGGCCAAAAGGTTAAAAAATGTAAATAACTTACCATGTAATGCTTCTACAGAATGAACAGTTATAGACATAACTGTTGTAAAGAGCGGTGTGTCTAACTGTATAAAACAAAATCATTAAAATAAACAACTGTAAGCTGAAAGTTGACTTGTGATGAGATGTGCAACCTTGTTTATTAGAGGTAACTAACTTTATCTTGTTGATTAATGGAAAAGTCTTGGTCCCATTTTAAAACAGATACTTAGGTTAATTGTTTTTGTACAGGTTGAAAAATTGTGCACTTATTTGAAGGAGGTCTGCTGGGCAGGGGCTGGCTCCTGCAGACAGGGCTGTAAAGGTCTCAATGAAATGCCCTGGCTGAGCTTAGAAGTACTGCTAAGAAACTGATACTTCGAGCACAAACGCACTTCAACACACACACAGCTTCACAGAATCACAGAATGTGAGGGATTGGAAGGGACCTCGAAAGATCATCTAGTCTAATCCCCCTGCTGGAGCCGGAATATCTAGATAAGGCTACACAGGAATGTGTCCAGGTGGGTTTTGAATGTCTCCACAAGCCCCCTGGGCAGCCTGTTCCAGGCTCTGTCACCCTCACTGTGAAGAAGTTTCTTCTCAAATTTAAATGAAACCTCCTATGTTCCAGTTTGTACCCATTAGTCCTTGCCCTACCATTGGTTGTCACTAAGAAAAGCCTGGCTCCATCCACATGACACCCACCCTTTACATATTTATAAACATCAATAAGGTCACCCCTCAGTCTCCTCCAAGCTAAAGAGCCCCAGCTCCCTCAGCCTTTCCTCATAAGGGAGATGCTCCACTCCCGTAATCATCTTCGTTGCCCTGTGCTTGACTCTCTCCAGCAGCTCCCTGTCCTTCTGGAACTGAGGGGCCCAGAACTGGACACAATATTCCAGGTGTGGTCTCACCAGGGCAGAGTAGAGGGGGAGGAGAACCTCTCTGACCTACTAATCAACCCCCTTCTAATACACCCCAGGATGCCATTGGCCTTCCTGGCCACAAGGGCACAGTGCTGGCTCATGGTCACTTCATTCAACTAACAATTCAGTGTAAAGCCATGGAAACATACCCACTGGGTGATGTTCAGTTTTGGGTTTTGGTGGTTTTGTGTTGTTGTTTTGTTTGTTTTCCAGTATACTTTTTCATTGAAAATTACCCTTAGAGACAAAACAGATCACTATTTGTACAGAATAGGACAGAAAGGAATATTGTTTTCAAGTTGTTGATATTTCTTTTCAAAGGTTTATATCCTGTCAAATAACTAACTATTAAAAAATCCAACAGAGAAACCAAAAAGGGAGAGGGGACTCCAGGGGGAAAGGACACACTGAAGATGACAGGATGCCAAGGCTGCAAGATGTCCATTATCTTAAGCAGAAGTATGGCAAAAGTTATTCATTTACAAAGTATCACCCAGTGGGTATATGGAAAATTACTAGAGACTTGAGAATATTGTGAAATCTTAAAGGTGATAAAGCAAGTCAGAGGAAAGACAACTGGAGATATGCAGATGTTTGCTGAATCAGAGGATCAGGAGAACAAGCTGTGAATAAGATGCCTAAAAGTTTAAAAAAAAAATAATTAAAAAATAAGACAACTGTGAGGAAAAACTAGAGATGCATATTGACTTCCGGAGGAGAAAGAGAGCTGAGAAATCCAGAATCCACAATATGGAATGAGAAAGAGGGGGGGGAAAAAAAAAAAAAAAAAAAAAAAAAAGGAGAAAACTCAGACTATAGCAGAAAAGACCAAAAGGTAGTAAAGAGACCAGTAGCCATGAAAGATGAGAAAAAAACCCAGCCATAAACTGCAAAATAGTAGAAAAAAATATCTTCAGAACGAAAAATAAAAGATAGGAAGAACTTTGAATTGGTTTGAAAAGTAGAAGAAAAACAATGGATTATGAGTACAGGCTTTTAGTAGGATGGAAGACGAGCTAATCCAAAGTAGTGAATTTTTGTATCGCGTGTCAGTTATAAAATATCCACATCTCAGGCTTAAAAGGAATCTCCAAGGGAGAGTACTGTCATCTGGTTGTACAAGTACAAATCAGTTACTTAATGGTAACTGGTTGTCCACATGCACTTACCCTGCAGTAAGTGCGAATTAATCTTTATCTTCCCCATCAGCAAAAAGAAAGGAAAAAGGTGTGAGAAAAATCAGGAAAACAGATGGTTATTTTGTGCATAAATTTTGCAAGGTGCATTGTAGTATCTTCCATTTATGAAGTAAAAAATGAATTCTATTCAGTGGTGGACAGCAGTTTCAAACAGATGCTTGTACAACTGTAAGAGAGCTAAATATATTCTGGGCTGAGCTTCATACAAAAGAAAAGAGAAAGCAAATACAGACTAAAGGATGGACAGACCCCAGCGAAAGCAAGATGGAAAACCTGAAAAAAACATGTATTATTATTGACAGAAACAGTAATCTGAAAGGAACTAGTGTCTGACAGAGAAATAAACATATCTAATTTGGTGTAAAACAATATTTGACACAGAGAATCAACCAAGATATTTGTACACTAAGTAATACCATAAGAATGTAGTAACGTAACCCAAAGTTCAAATTAATTGATGTAAGATATCTAAATGATGCACAGAAGATAATGGAATTTATACTCAAATGGACATTTGAAAATAGTATTAATTGAAAGTAGTTCAGTAGTATTAAATATCTTTAGACATACACGTATATACATGTACAGAGACAAATACTTATAGGGGAAACCTAAGTTTAACCTCACCTCTTCAAACTTCACAAAATAACTCCCAATAATTAGTAAAAATCTGATTTATGTATTGCTAGAGAAACACCTTATTATCAAATTACCCATTATTCCTTCCTAATAGTTATGACTGAAATAGTAGTAATTATACAAAAATTCCTGTAAACCCTAAAGACTTAGATGTTCTGTGAATTTACACCTACAGAAAGTCTGAGTAAATACTTGATGGCTTTCCCTTGCTCTAGAGTAGCTTAGAAAACACAATTGCCATCCCTTGCATCAACAGATGTTTTTAAGTGATGTAAGCTGAATGCAGGATTGAGGTGACATTTTCCCTTCCTCAAGAATCTTGGGCAACATACACATCCCATATCAACCTATTTTGCAAAGGTAAGTCAGATTTATAACACTAAAAAAATCTTTTCACTCTCTTGCGCATAGGGAAAATTCCACATACCAGAATCAATCACTCCATCAAGATCTTCATTAAAATTGACTTCTTTTTTTAATATGTCCAACAATAAAGATCTACTGATAGTCAATGTTTGCTTTGCAGTCTGTATTGTCAAATACAAATGTCACAGACAGATATTTTTACCACAAGAACATGGCCAACCATCCTGCAGAGCCAACTTTCCCCTCTTGATACAAGAGGATTCACTACTAATCGTCATTCCAAGCTGTGTATAAGAGAGAAAATATTGCAGAAGGAACAGAAAGAGATCTGAGGAGCAGTAGGAATCATCTGGTGTCCAAAACAGATTTTGGCAGTATGCTCAGCTTAAACGTTTATTACCTAGTCAAGCACCCTAAGAGATGCTGGAATCTCCAGACCTGTTATAATGTCCAAGATACTCCCCACATTCGATGATCAAGAAATTTACAGTGAAAGGCAGTCACGCCAAATGATGATCAGCATTCAATTTACCAGAAAATTATTTTTCACACATTTTATTACAAACTATGCAAATTAATGTTACACTTTTAGGAAAGTAGGGTGAAAAAAAAAAGAAGTTTGAAAATAACAATCAGAAGGTAAATACCTACAGCTGACAAATAGAAACCTAGAAGGTCAGGAGACAGAACTATTCAGAGCATTTCTCTTCTGAAGTTTAGGGTTCTCTGCAAGTATGATTGAAACTGAGTCAGACAAAACTAGAACGTTTGCACCTCAGCATGGACACATGCGATGTTAGTGCCTTTACTCTATAAAGAAAGCTGGAGACGGAAATAAAAATATTTGTTTTTCTGCCAATATTTGTTTTTCCTTTCAAGCTTATAGCCTGATATACCCCAAAAGAAAGAAAATTCAGAATTTCCAGAAATTCAGAAAGTGAAGAAATAGTTCAATAGTATAAAAATTCCCAAGAGATAAAATTCTTGTTGAGATAAAAATCATCGTAGCAAAACAGATTTTTTCAAGTTATCCTTAGAAGTTTTGATTACCCCCTGTATCAAACACTATTATGTCAAAACACTTAACCAGTAGCTGAATATTTACAAATATAAAGTACTACTGCAAAGGTAAAATTGATGTCCACTACCAAACTTACTATCAAAAAATAATATACATCATAGAAGATTTTAGGGAGCAGCAAAATTTTGACTGTTGTCCCAATAAAAGGAGGATATGATCAAAGAGTATGTATATTTTATGCTCATTAAGCTGTAAGAACCATCAGTTAATTGTAAATCTACTTGTGACTGTTTTAATGAGTTCTGAGCAAGAGAAATTTGGGGGTTTTTTGCTTTTCTTGCTGGAAGCTGTCCAAACTTATTCACCATGATGTCATCATGTTCAAGCCACATTAGTGTCACCCTGACACGTTAATCAACTCTTCGATGCTAATCAAGTAGTGACAATGTGGAAGCAATATTTCAATTTCTGATTTAGAAGTGGTAAAGCAGGAGTAACCACACATGCACACACACACAAAAAGCAGTCCTTGTTGGTGTGCTTTGCCTAACACCTTTCCTAAAACTGTAACGCAACTACAGACTTAGATCCCGAGCGCCCATCGCAGTAGATGGTGTGTTACGCATCTCAGAGTGGGAGGGCAAGGAGTGGAGGTGCCCACCAGGCAGATTAACCTCCCTTGCCTTGTGCTGAGGATTTTCCTCTTCCTTCTGGCCCACAGTTCCCATTTTCTGCTGAGGGATAAGCAGGGTACAGTTTTAACAAGGATTTAGAAATAAGACTTCTGTTATTACTAACAGGAGATGCGTGACGTACTCCCGGTGCATGTGGTAGAAAGATGGCCCAAGGGCCTGTTCTGCTTTCACTAACAGATTGATTTTATTTCAAAACCTAAATGGAACTCTTGAAAAATACTGAATTAAAAACCTGATTTGGGTCTATTTAATAGGGACTGCACTTTCATGTGGTGAGACTGTAATACTCAGAAAGAAGTAAATTAACAGACTTTTCCCTGTCTCTACCAAGATTTAAGCATCAGATACATAGGTGAGAATGAAAAAAAATTTCTTAATATTTTTCTGAAAACAAATAAACCATGAAGTAGTAATCTGGATGTAGTTAATGGATACTTTGTAGTGATTTGTCATGTATTCCTATGGTGAAATAAAAGGGACTGCTTCACAAGTAGCTCAACACTCTATTCCAAAATAAGCAAACCACTGTATATGTAGGAAGCCAAAGAAAATTTTATAGCATAAACTATTTGGCAGGTTTAAATAGGTGGCACATCATTAGAGAGTTACTGGCTAAACCAGTTTCCCAGTTTCAAAGGGCTAAATGAGGGTGGGCCCACACATTCAGAATTTTATATGACAGAAATTTGATATTAGATTCATATTTTAAAAATAATTACTAATAACTGCAATAAAAATAAAACCTGAATGGAGAAGAAAGATTGCCATAGAAAATACATTGTTTCAGAGTGATTAATTTTTAAATTCCAAGCTTTGTACAGGAAAAAAACATAAAATAAAATAACAAACGTGATAAAGAGTGGTCAATAGATCCAAGTGAAAATTTCAATCTAGGAATACACATGGCTATAACTGAAAATGTCCCTCTCCTCTAAAGGCAACCTACTGCTCTAAAAGGCAAGAGAAGTGAAAAACCATCTCAAGGACAAATAGGCAAGTCATATATTTAGTCACTGAAATCTGTTCTGTGAGATCCAACAAGCAATTGTTTCTCTTGCTACCCTACAAACATATACAGTAAGAGGGGGGCAAAATGAAATCTGCTTTTCACGATGTAATTCAGTCAAAAAAACTGGCTTCCGAGCAATAAAAGTTGTAAACGGTGTCTCGTCCACTATTTCTCAGAAGGGTTTGTTGTAATATCTGCTTCGTAGATGTTCACTAGCAGGCTGTGATGTAGACAAGGAATTGCAGATTTATTGCGAACTGTTTTCAAAGTGTACAGCTGTTCCCTGTTATAGTGGGCACAGAAACCTCTACCGAGAAATGACAGTTTAGCTCATGTGAACAGGAAGAACAATGACAACAGTGTCCAAGATCCAGTACCACTCCTTCTAGCGTTATAAAATTTGCTTGTGGATAGGATTGCTTGTGAAAAGAAAATTAAACTCTAGTTTTGAAGATCTGCTAGTGAACACCCTAATTGGTCACTGTGTTTCAGATGACACATGAACTTTGCTACTGTACAATAAACCTGGTGATGACCTTGTGCTTATTGACATGAAATCTGTGAATTTTTTGGTATTTTCAAGCTGTTACCTCTGAAAACACTGTAACCAAAATTTACCCAGCTACCCAACAAAAGGATTTAGCTGATGAAGAATTACAGACTTCCTGGTAATTTTCTAGGCTTCCACATCTCTGGTAATTAATATGATAGGCAGACCCAATAAATCATTGATTTCTCATGTACCATATATATTGCATATGCAGTTACTGCTCTGAAAAAACATACATTTCAGTCTGTTATTATCATTTTATTAGATAGTAAACTTGTACCTCTCCTATGGAAGTCATAGCCTGCCTTCATTTTTCGGCAAGCAGGCAGTACAACAACATTACCTAGGATGTATTTTTAAGGGACCTAAGTGTCTTTGGATATACCATCTAAAATGTTAAATACAACACAACAACAAAATATTTTAAATACTGTTATGATGACAATCTTATATCTAAGTTCACATGGTATTTACAAATATCCTAATACTTGGAAGCAAGTTTTTCTAACGTTTTAACAGTGAAGTATCAATTTGCTTCAAACAAAAGCAAAGGAAATGGCCTGTCTTTTCCCTGTAATCCTGCAATTAAGGTGCACTTTACCACTTATTAAAGCCAGAATCCCAGAATAATCCTCAAGGTCTGTCAGTCAAACGCGCCATAGAAGAATATGAGGTACTATGATTCTTTCCCCCATCATACTGACATTTCCATTTTCATTCTGTGTCATTTATATAAGCTGCATGCAACCATGGCCATGAATTTTAAAGAGCTCAGGTCACATTAGGGTCTCTCTCCCCTTGATGAGATTTAGAAAGAGGAGAAAGACTGCATACCTCAAATTAGGACCCCAAACAACAACAAAACAAGCCCACACCATCAACAACAACAAAAAACACCAACAAACCACAATACACCACACCTTAAAAATGCAAACCCTATTGAACTTTTTTTCCATTTTTAAAAATATACATTTAAAAATATACAAAATATATTCATTTTGAATGCTGAAATGGCTCTTTATTGGGTAACTATTTTTTTCTTGATAATGAGAGCACAGGCAAAGGAAGTTATTTTCATCTTGAAAGATAACTTAAATACTTTATTTTGAAATACAATTAAGGAATCCTCAACAGTATATTAATCTACATATTATTTTGACATGGTTTAGAAATAATTTATTCAATTTCTCTGCTAAAGTCTGTTACTGCAACTCTGGAAACACACTGCATACAATATCATAATCTTGCACATCATGTTATTTGCCTGAACTGTATATGCTTTTGGGATACTCAAAAATGTTTTCAGTACTTATCTCTGCCTGAGGCCAAAACCATGTAAAGAAGACCTGTCAAGAATCGTTTGTACTAAATGGGAACACAACATAGAGAAATCATGGATAAGAAAAGTAGAATATGTAAGAATTCCGATTCATCTCTAGTTCCATTTCTGAAACTTGGATCCAATCCTAATGGATCTCTTTAACAATGGCTCTGAATAATTAATAACATGAATCATATGCCCAATAGAGAAGACCTCTGAAGTACTGCTGAAAGAAGAAAAAGACAATAACAGCAAATCTGCAGTAAAAATGGAGACGAAAATTTTGTTTGGAGGTTATGTGATTTTAAAATAATAAACCTAGGTTAAAATAAAATCACTTTGTTCACATGCTACTTACAGCCTTCATAAATATCTGTTGGTATGTGGACTGCTGCATGTTGGTATGATGTTTGTCGTCGGAAAACAGGATCATCTTCAAATACTGGTCTAATTCTCTGGCTGCCAGATTCAGTGTCATTTTTTTCAGGCTTTTTAAAGAAAGACAAGAAAAGGCAAAATATTACAAGTTATGGTAAAAACAATTCCATTCAAATTTGCCGCTTTTTTACATAAAAGACTCAGACTTCGTAACTAACATTTTGCATTTGTGTATAAACACACTTATTTGATGCAGGCCCAGAAATACTCGTGTATCTTTTAAATTATGAATTATCCAACACAACGCAGCAGTTAAATGAAAAGCTGCAAAAAAATAATGAGTCACAGGCTGATACCTAACATACTTAAATTTCCCAAGTGCATCACAGCTGACCTAAGACAACTAAAGAGATATTCCACACCATACGATGATGTGCTCAGCAATTTAAACTAAGAGAAAGGAGCAGGGACAATCACTATTAAGGCATTGTTCTTCTGCAACAACCACTCTGAGTACTGAGGCCCAGCTTCCTGGGAAGTGGTTGGACATGGCCTGCTGATGGGAAGTAGAGACCAAAGCTTTTTGGTTTTCCTTTGCTTCTATGCATGGCCTTCATCTCAACCCATGGGGTTTTTGTCATTTTATTTTCTTCTTCCTGTCCTGGTGGGGAAGGAGAGCAATAGAGGGGGGAGTGATAGAGTTTGATAGGTACCTGGAAGCCAAGTGTCAATCCACCATGAATCATTATAACTTACTTTGAAGTGTGCAAACTGGAACGAGGGTCAGTAGCAGTTTGTGTTGTATGATTTGAAGTTACACAGCACTATGATAACTTCAGACAATGTAATTTGGCTCAATTTTGACATAAGTTTTTGGTTTCTTTTTCTTCTACACCATCACACAGAATTTTTCTCCCTCCATAGAACTGCAATGCTATACATTAAGCAAACTCTGGAGTTCTTTTCACATTATCTTTTGGCTTCATGCTGCTCAAAGTAATGAGTTTGTCTCATTCTGCAAATACAATCTCAACAATCAATCGTTCATGTGAGAAAACTCCTTTCCTTCCTGAAAGCCATTTGATTTAACAAAAACATAACACACTCATTTCCAAAATCAGTACAAATGACAACCAACTACCACGGCTTTCACAGAACACTTCAGAAAAGAACTGGGCATCATCAAGCCATATTATTACAATAAAACACAAGAATGAGTATGTGTCAAAAGATTTCTTCCAACTATTTTTCCACAATACGTGGGAAGGAAGGGGGGTGGTAAAAGAGAAAGGGGATAACCATAATGCTCATCCTAGCAGGTCTTGCACAGAAACTTTCATATTGCAGAATATTTAGATTTGTTGATTGACATTCCTGAAGCAACTGAACATAAAATTATCATTTCTTCTGCTTAGTATTTCAATTTCATTCCATATAAAAAGATATTAGCTTTCAGCCTCTCCCATCGCTAACGGGCTGTGGAAGAATCTTCAAGCCTACTGCCAAATTTGATTAAACTTTGTTGAAACCAAATGGGTTTAAATAATCTAACTGAATGCCTTCAACTTTCAAACATAAGGTCTATTTCCCACATTTCTAATATCACACGCAAAAATTGACTATGATACAGACCAGATCTGTTATTCTTCCTACCAATATTCCATGACAACAAAACAAAAAATTGAATCAAAAAACTCTTCAGCTTTGTTTTTCTCATTTAAATGGATTCACCTGCTCCATCTAAACTGTATTTTATATCTGTCTCTGCGGCCTTGATGGAAGATAGTGGATCTATCAGAATTATATAAAATAACTTAGAAGGTTTTGTATCCCAATTGTTGACTTTTCCTAGGAGTATTTTGTGACATTCAACTCTGATATTGAAACAGTGTCCCCCAACTGCCAGAGACACTGAATGAAAAAAATTCTTTAGAAGTTCCATAGTTTCCTCCACATGGGATTAATTTTGCTTTAAAATCTAAAGGTGCCTGAACCAGTTCTGCATGCAACACGCAAGTATCAGAGCATTACAGGCAAATTAGCGTTGCACTTACTTGGGCTACTATCTCCTGACCAGCAAGACTAATGCTGTGCCAGGGCTTACACGTCCAATGTTTATAGTGGATCCTTCTATATTAAGTAAAAGCTATTTAGTTGTCATATGCCAAATGTAACCTACATCAAAATTAGAAAAAAACCCATATATATATATATATATATATATATATATATATGTATAAAGACTCAAACTGAAAACCCAACTGCTAATTATTATTTTAGCCTGGCATTTCTACCAAAGGCCTGACAGATTGTGGCATTGATTGGTACTGTTTTAATATCCAGCTGAACTTTGTTTTCAGGAAAGTAGAAAAAAAAACCCAACATATTTTGAAGGAAAGTAATCCAGCATGGGAAAATAATTAAAATCCAACTCCAACCAATTTCTCTCCCAAGTCAGGAGCTGAAATGCAATCAATACTGGCACAGGAAAATCCCATAGGAGATACTGGCTGAAGATTAATTTTCTAGCTATTCAAACCTGGCCTTCACTTATTGAATTACATTGTTACCTACCACTGACAGTCAGCGAAATAAGTCACTCATTTCTCTGCAATGAATCTTCAGACCAATTTCTCCCTCTCTTGAGAGAGAGATAAAATCCATTTCTCTTTTCAGTATAAATTTGTGCAATTTTAAGGTGTTTTTTTTTTTTTAATAAATAAAGTATTTTTCATGTGTCCACAATTCACCACCAGAATAAAGACAAAATGATATGGCAGATAAAATTCAGGTAAAGGGGGTTCTTCCATAGTTTTTCTTTGTGCTCTCGGCTAAATCACTTCTGGCATGCTCTAAAATAAACAGGAGGCTACTTTCTGGGGGGGGGGGGGGGGGGGGGGGTTTAAGCAAAATATATAGCAGAAATCATGCAAATTCTCTCTCAAGGGCTTGTGAATGTAAATTAATGTAGGTACATGAGGTAACTGGAAGCTTTATGCTAAGTAGCATTACTGATGTGTATAGAAAAGCAAACAACCATTCAAACATTTCAAGACACCCTTATATAGTTCAGCCACCCATTCCTCTCCACAGCGTTCGGTTGCTTTTCATCATCAGAGCCATAAGAAGATGAGTGGATTTCATATCTCTATTACTAAGTCTTCATTTCATTGAAAAGCATGGGTTACTGTAGAAATTAGAAATACTTAAAAATATGAAACTTATTTTATTTTGCTTCTTGCAGCTGCTGAAAACTCAAGATCAGAAAACTGAGCTTAATTAAAAATAGCATCAATGAAACACAAAGCATCCCTCAACCAAACAAACTGAAGCAACCCTTCCACTGTTTTCTGAAGACAGATTGTTTTCAAGAATGAAGTAGAATTTGCACAAAGCATCAGAAGAGATTTAGCACCAAGACAACAAATAAAAGGTAGATTTATTTTCTTTTGTTTTTAATTGCTGAAACAAACAATGGCACCTGTCTACTCTCGTACTCATGGAAAATAGAAAGGAATTGGTTGCTAGTATTTTCCATCGCCCCGGTATCAAGGGAATTTCTTTTGCATAAAACCTCACTGCCCCATCAATGCCATCTTAGAGAAGGAATGTGGAGACAGAATTACAATTGTTACAGTTTTATGGGCATTAAAATTCTTGCTCTGACATTCTTTTCTGTCTTTCCTTGCAGATTTCCAGAAGTTTCATATTTTTCACCTCTAAGTTTCTGCTTTTATTTGATTTCTGAATATCTGCTGAAATTTATAAAAGTAAAATTTGAAACCATCGAGTCTTGCTGCCTATGCTTCTTTTACTTCACTCCCAGCTCTACTCCATACCAATTAATGCTATCATATACAAAAGCACCCTAGAATTTTTCCTACATTTATTTCCCTATTCAAAATCTGTTTTGCTGGAGGTTTTTCCTCCCCAAGGAAAGAAATCCAGTAGAACTACATGTGCAACCCCTCCAACGCTGCTTGCAGCTCCATTAAAAAGTTACAGTTGGAGTTGCCAGAGAATAAAAGGAGCTGTCGCTTGAAGCACACAGCTCAGCAATCCACCTGCAGACACCAAAGGGTGGGAACAGCCCTTCTAAAGACAAGACAGAGTGAAGTTAATTTTAAAACAGACAGCTAGAATTCATTCCTAACAGCTATTGCACCTTCACAGCATTTTAGATAATGCCTTGACTGCATCACCTTCTGATAAGTTTTTTTTATTTCATTTTCAATAGATGTGATTTTCCAGCTGTGGGAAAACTGCTGAGTGCCTTTAGGTGGTTGTGACAAAGCTGCAAACAGTTCATTTTCGTTTGTGTGTCAGTGGGGGACCACAGTCTTCATTTGGCTACACTGAGATTTTAAGGAAGCGACATCCTTCTGTCTGCTTTTAGGGACAAAACTCAATCAAAAGAAAACAATTGGCTTGGAACTTCGATATTTTTTACTTTATCTGCTAGACGAGAGGTGTTAAACATAAGAATATACATACATATTCGTACATGTAAGCATAAGAAAAAACATGGTGTTTCAAAAAGATGGACCCAATTTAAAATCACTGTATCTCTGCAACCATGAACCTCCCCTGAATGAAACTCTTACCACTTGAAAGGGCAGGATATAGAGTTTCAAATGATTCCTGCAAAATACCTCTCCCAGCACACAAAGAGCCCCTGGCCTCAGTCTTTCACAAGATATCATGAAATATACTGCTTTCAAACTGGGTCCATCTTTTTGAAACACACTGTATATACATACATATACGGTCTGGCTTCTTCAGATGTAGGGATATAGTTTCCTATTTGCACCTGTCAGTGTGTCATGCTCAAGAGCCATTTATTTAAAATATGAGTTGTTTTCAGTGCTTTTGCTCTTTCCATATGTTTTTAATGTATCAGATGGTTACTGGATGTCAGTAAGAAAAGGAATAGAACTCTGGATTGAGCATTTACTTTAAAAAAAAAAATCATTATTAGCAGTCATTTTAATTTCAGCATTTTGTCAACTGCATAACAATATGCATCAAATACAGATTCAAATTAATTAAAAAGCACTTATTTGCCTCAAGCCATTTTAATGAAAAGTATATTTTGTGGATATTCATTTCTATTATTCTTTTAAACTGAAGATAAGAATTCAAATTCCTTGAAGATAAGAATTCAAATTCCTACTGGACTTACCAAATGGAACTTGTTATTGCATCTTGTAAGCCATGACCATTCCTCCCTCTCCATGATGTTTATTTGGTAACTGAAAGTATAAGTAGCCCAAGTCAGTCTGCTCCTGCAACTATGGCCCATGAGCTCAGGGAAGCCATCTACTCGCAAGCAAAGGCCCGAAGCAAGTGAGTGACAATATACATGCCTGTGATTTGAAAAGGCAAAGACAACTCTATCTCGTTAAGTGTCCCAGCAAGGTAAAGCCAAGGAGGTTAAATTGAGTGGTGGGATGATGGGCTCAAAATCTGAAGTCACCTAAGCATATTTGCAATTAACATAATATATTTTAAAGAACTATGCAGACAGCTTGTCTTTCCTCAAATTGACACAATATTTTAGTGAGTTAGACTTACTATTTGTTCAACCCTTGATTTCTTATTTCATAATCAGAAAAGGATTAAAGCTTATGTCCTTTCCTTATGACTACACATTACAGCTGACCTTCACAGCAAAGCTGAATAAAGTCTGCTGTAGTAACATCAGTATGTAAAAATTCATTTCTGTCCTTTCCTATTTTCTCTCTAACTACCATGTCAGGTAAAATGAAAAATGTATTTCAAATATTTAAGCACATAAGACACATAAGACATATTTATCTTCCTGAAGATAAGAGTGACACTGCCTCCCCACTCCCTAAGTCATCAGGAACATCTCCCAATCCCCACAGCTTTTCAGGGATGATGGAGAGCTGCCTCATAATGACATCAGCATCCATCCCATCTGGTCCCATGAACTTGTTTATGTCTGACATGCTTCAGCGGTCCCTAAATCTATCTTCCTCTGTTGTGGAATAGCTTCTCTCCCATAGCTCTGCTGCCAGGCTAAGGCAGCTGGTGGACTGAGACAAGAGGGCACTAGGTACCCTGTCCTTGCTATATCCATAGCCACAAGGTCTCCTCCACATTGTGGAACTGCTTTAGCTTTCCTTTTGATATCAATGTATTATACTTGAAGGAACACTTCTTGTTGCTCTTTTTGACCCTCCGCAATACAAACTCTTGCTGAAATTTGACTTTGCTAATTCTATCTCTTCCATCCTTGAAGGCACAGGCAACATCTCCATAACCCTTCTGGGTCATACATCCTGGTCATGAGTCATCATATCTAACTCCATCTGAACCTCCAAACTTGATTCTCTTTTATATGGGGAAAACTCAGGAGTTTAGGACTAGGGTGTTCACCAAGAGAGAGGCTCCTGCCTGCCCTTAAGGTACCACATATCAGGCAGAACCACCTACTGCAGAACTGACTTCAATAGCGCCTTGACTGGATAAGATAATGTCATTAACTAACACTAGGAATATATAGTCATATTAGAATAAGAGTACATTTTACTACAACTGATTAAAATGTTACAAGTAGTTCAGAAAAGCCTAGTGAATTATTAAACAAAAAATCCTTTAAAATGTATAGCCTCCTTCAAATTACTGTAGTCATATCCCACTAGAGTACTCAAACATTTGTAATAAAATAAAAATGTGCATTATTGACCAAAGTCCCATAGATTCCTTGGTCATCTACAATTTCAAGACCAAAATGCACTCTAGACAACTTAGATTTTTCATACATCGTCCAATTAAATTTCAACCTAGAGACTGTTCTACTCTTACTGGAATAAATTACTCTGCCTACCTTTTACCAGCCCCACATCTGATTAAAGATCATACCCCTGGAGAATAAGAGCTGTTAAATCATCTCAATGCTTCATTGAGAATTACTTATAACACTCCCTCAATATGAACATTTAATTAATTTGATTTTTTTTCATCTGATGCAGTTGTTTTTGCCATGCTTTGCTAAGCCATCAACTGATCCTGTTTCACAGCACATTCTTATCTCCAGTCATACTGGTTAGGTGTAGACTTTGTACATCCTGCAGCATACTAATTGGTTATTGCTCTTGATTCTTAATTTGTACTGTCTTCTGTGTCAATAACAACATTAATAACAGTAAAGCCCTGCTTTGAGAAGGAGGTTGGACTATATGACCTCCAGAAGCCCTCCCAGTCTGATTTTTTCTGTGGTTGTCTGAGTTAACACTAATGGGGCTCAAAACACTTTACAAACACTCACTAATTCATGTGCACATAAATATAATGCAGCTTTTCACTACTAATTAAATGTCAGCTGTATCTAGGTAGATGAAAGTGGTAGGTAACAAGAAACCACACACCAATGTTTGGTTTACATATGGACCATAAACTATTCCTACATACTAAACACCATATAATAATTTAACTGCTATAACATATGTAAGACCATTAGTATTTTTTTTAAATGCTAGTACAGTGAAAATCAACAATGCAATAAGTTAGAAGAAGAACATTCACAGAGACTGAGGGAAAGTTTAGAGGGATATTTTGCCCAAGAAAGAACTGAAAAAGAAAAATCAGTAAAAGAAAATGTGTTTGTAAAAGGTCAGCGGAAGCAGAACTCAAAAGTTTTTAGGGTCTGGAAAATGTTATTCCCCACTGGATTAAAAATGACTTGCAGTACATGCTATAAAGGCTGCAGGAGTAGCTGTAATCCCCCCTTTCACATACTGACACTAAAACCTCTGAAAGACTTTGAGTCACAAGATAAAAGTAGAAGCACAGGTGGCCTTTCTCAGCCATGGGGGCAAGAAATGTTTCTGAAACTCAACCCCACAGTGCTTCCTACACAGCCCTACTCACAGCTTGAATCGGGTGTGGAACTACAGAGTAAGTGACCTTGTGTAAAGTGTGAGGCTTCAGTTCTGAAGCTCGGCTGCTTTGCCACTCTTAGGGCAAGTATTGGAAACCAGAGATGTTAATGAAGAGAACTGCAGGAAAGGATAACACTGGAGAAAGTAACCAGTCTTATAATGCGTAGAATAGACTGATCACCCGCTTACAAACACCTACAAATTAAACACTTTGTGTTAGATATGGCTGTCTTCATCAGTCTGCTTTTCCCCTTTATTCTCCAGAAAACACCAGGGTCAGATCATGTTGAGAATGGATATGTGGAAAGGCCAAGGAAAGTGATCTGGGCTTTTGGAGATGTTATTGGCTGGTTCAGAAATACTCTCCTCATTTGCAGAGTCAAGGCAGGGCAGGAACAGGGGAGGAACTGCATTTCAGATCATTTAAACTACGCAGAACTTCCTGAAAATCCTACAATGGTGTAACATATAGATTATTTAATATTTGGGGATATATTCAGAATCATAAACCACTCTGAAAGTATCTCCAGTAAAGCCAATATGGTTTTATGCCTATGAGTAAATTAGCATTTCACATCACCTAAGGAAAGTAAAACTACATATTAATCTCCCAAACAAATAATAATAATTTTATACACTTCTCAGAATTGGGATTCCTGAATTTCTCCTTTGCCCCATATATGAACTGAATATTAAAGCCAATTTTGTATTTACAATATTTACCTCATCTCAGCCATACTTAAGATGTAGGATTCATTTGGTCATTTGTTCCATCTGAGATATGAGTAAGTGGTAGATCCGCAGAACTACAGAGGACACACTTATCAGCTCATTGTCTTTCTTATTTTTAACTTCTGATTTAGGTATCTTGAGTCTTACTAGTAAATTTTACTGAAATGTTATAAATACTCCATTCCAGTTTTCTTGATCTGACTTGCAGTTTCCAAAGCCTCCTTCTATCTTCAATCGATCCTATGAAAACCTGAGTCTCAGTCATTCATTTTTTGTCCCACTTACAAATCTTGATGTAACCTGCACATTTCAAAGTGACATGTCAAAACACTTCTACAAAATTGCACTCACAAAAAATCACAAATTCAAATGCTATAAGCATTCCATAAGAAGTGCAGCTTTTGGAGTTGTTTTTATTCACCAGGAAACAATTACACCATATTCACTGCAATTGCTATCACTCAGGCATTTGATATTAGTAGGAAACATCCTGAAGAAAGAAATTTTCCATTAAGCTGATAAATTACTAGCTTCAGGGTTGAATTCTGATCTTTGCTGTGGCATAAAGTTATCCTCCATGGGGAGACTTTGAGCACTGCTCTTTTGTGCAAATTTGCCTTCAAGGTAGGATTCTCCACATTAAGAACATCCTCATCTTTTTAGGACATGGACAGCTACAGTTATCAGTCTTGCCATTATTATTTCATAACTCTGTTTCACAGGTAGGACAGCTTGGGGGCAGTCATATATTTCATAATCATGTATTTTTCATTGTGGCCTTGAACGTATATTCATTTGAGAGAAGACTTGCACAAATTTGAATAAAGGAATATAAACCTGACACCTAGTTTTTTACCCATAATGCAATAGAAAAAAAAAAGGGGGCAAAAAAAAGCAAGAAGCTTTGCTCCCTGTGGCAACAGATCATTATAATTTCAATAGGAAGCTCAAAGGAATGCCTTTTCTCCCTATGGGTTGGATTCAAGCTCACCTAAAATGCCTTAAAATGGAAAAAGCTGACATGTTTCCCAGTGATACTTAGTAAAAGGCACACATTTCTCAGTGAACAATGCAAAAAGTCCCAGTACTAAAGCAGCCAATGTGAATCATATCATCACTCTTAGTTCCGATGCTCATTTTCTAAAAAAATAACATCCAAATCACACTTCTAGAAATGATAACATGGGATTCCAGATGTGAAAGCAAAAATATGGACTATGCATTTTCCTAAAAGAGCTGGAAGTCACGGTACCATGAAATTATGAGAAATAAGAACAATAAATCCTGTTGTATAAAAATGTTGAACACTAAATGTAAGACAAACGAACCTAAGAATATGTTTTTCCTGCTTACTGCTCCTCTTTATATACTAAAGATGCTTTGTGATATAACAGGTTTTTTTCACATCTTCATTATAGCATTTATGTTTCAAGTATACACTTCTTGCTATTTCTGTTAAACACTGCAATGAAAGAGATACAACACCTCAAAATGAAATTATTGTTACATTAATAATAATATCCACCTTTTTAGGGCAGTTCATTTTCAAGTACATTAATTGAAATGGAATTTTTTCAATGTAGGTACTAAAGTAAATATGTTACAGGATATCTGTTGGATATTTAAGAAGCATAGGAGAGAGGCTTAGAATACCCTAAGGAATCAAAGAGTGCAACAACCAGGAAGCATTTGCTGAAAATGGCAAGATTTAGGACATCTACAAGAATCCATCAATTTTTCCCTTCTTCAATTCATAAAATTTTAAATGTATTATAGACTTAATTATCAATTCCAAGTTTTGCATGCCAGTACCAAAATATATAGGTTAATAGCTAAGATATATTTTGGTTGAAATTAAAATATAGTTGAAAAATATGACATTTATTGCAGAGTAGAAATTCCTGTTCTAATGAAACTTCCTTAAGGCATTAAAAATGTTCACTATATAGGTGTATAGGCAGCCCTACTCTGACAGTCTTTCATAATGGAAGATATAATTTACACTACCACAAATTTTCCTTCCCTCTTTTAGCCCGGGTCAGTCTAAGAGCAAACTAACCCGGCAAAATGTCTCACTTGTCTATGTAAAAAAAGGGCTGGAATGGGGCATTTGTTTCTATAGGTAACACTAGTTACAGTGATAAGGAACCACATCCCACACACACACAACAAACAACAACAAAAAGCCCCCAACAGAATCCATGTCATATCACCAAGAGTCAGAAAGTTTTGGCAAAGATTCAATCTAAATTGGCAAAGAGTTCAAACTCAAAAAATCTCCATCAAACATCAGTCAACTAATAATTCGGTATGTTTGCAAACGTAACCATTAGCCACCTGTCCTACTGAAAAACACTAGTATATTCAGAAGGAGAAGAAAATTAATCTAAAAAAAGCTGCAGCCTACACAAAGAATTACAACAACAAAAACTATCCATTAAGAGACCTGCTATACGTACAAGGGCCTTCTTGGCCCCTTCTTGGCTGCAGAGGTGTACAAATCGCAGTTATTATCAAGTTATCTAACAACACTTTCCAATTTGTACAAAATATACTTTGACTGCCTACCCATCATAAATGAGAAAAGAAATCTTCATGGCTCATTTTAACAGTTTTTCAGCATCAACAAAACAAAGGACAAAGAGAAGATAAACAGAAACACAGCACACAATTGTGACTATAACTATTTCTCAGAGTTACCTGTGATGTTCTAACATCAAACCATATGAGTTGTTACACAATGAAAGCAGAGGGAAGAAGAGCATCACACAACTTCAGGTAACAAAGTGAACTGACTACTATCACTAAGCTGCCCCATTGTAAAAGAAGAATAGGTCTCCCACACCCTAGTACTTAAGCTCATCCTAAATTATGTGAGGCTAATTTCCCACAGCTTTTGATAGGAGATGCAACTGGCTGCTCCCAATTAAAACCTAAAGAGTAGGACCTGCAGAGGAGCTGCAAACTGCCAACGAGGCTTGGGTGGTTTCATGTTAAAAAAATCATTTGCCTGTTTATTTGTCATACTTTTGTAATCCTTTCAGTTAAATCGGTGAAAATTTTCAGTCCTCTTTTCCTTAGGGTGCTGTAGCTTGTGCAGGAAGGAGATTATTAAAGTATGACAAGAAATTACACTAAAACCATATAAAAAAGGGACAAGATACAAAGAGGAGATGAGAGAAATATTGAGAAAGGAATCAAGGAAAAACAAAAATTAAGCAATTGAACTATTCAGTGCGTAGTGGAGAGGTGAATTACCTGAGTTTATGGAAACAGAAAAATTAGATTTAGAAAGGTTCTCTACAGAAGACACGGAATCACTAGAAATAAAGTGGACACCAGTACAAAAAAATAAAAAGAATGAGCTGACCAGTGAAGCAAAGATGGGGGAGTACAAAGGAAAAGAAGAGAAAACAGGCAAAACAATATTAAAACTTATGGGAAATGACATCTTGATGTGGTACCACTCAGTTGTCCAATAAAAGCACTGCAGCATTTGTCCAAAGAGTCATATGACACAAGAAGCCGACACCTGCAAATTAAAGTGCACGACACAGACTGCAATATATCAAACTGAAAAGGTTCTAAGAACAGGACAGTGAATAAAAACCTGAGAGACCTGTATTAAATTACAAGTTTGGCCATTATCTTCCCATGAGATATGAAAAATGGGAATATAATACCTCCTACCTTGTCGGGAGGATAAAACTCATTAATTATCATGAAGTGCTCACCCATTACAGCACTGTGGAGGAAATAAGCAAGTAGAATCTAATTGCTGTTGTAGGATAAAGAGTACAAAAGGTATATTACTGATTGATGGACTAAGGGGTTACAAATTGATTGTTTTATCTGAGAAACTGAGAAATCCAAAGGCCAAAGAATGATTGGTCTTCTCATGCTTTTTTTTTTTTTGTCTTTTTGGTAAGTCCAAGCAAACACAGTCATTAGATTCAAAAAGGTCCATTGAGACAGCAGATTAAAAATGAGAGAGAAGGATCTCCTGAATGTGGAACAGAAATAAGAAGAAAGAACACAAACTATACCGCAGCATATTAACATACACCAGAAAAAATACATGGAATTTAAGTTAGAGAATTTTTCTTCTAATGAAGCTATAATTTTGAAAGGATGATTGAAGATAAATAAAGATTGGCACGCAGTACATGTGAAATTAATCTATTTTAATTCTTCAACATCTAAAAGTTAGGACCTGAAAGTGTCTGTTGGAGAAACCTGGCCAACAGAAACACACATCTTGAAGTGACTCAACTGACCTTAGACACCTACCTCACAAGAAACTGAACAGCTCTCTAGAAGTATCCAGATATCTAGTTTTAATAAATAAGTTACTGCAACTAATTATTCCTACTTGTACTAAAACAAAACAAATATCATGTCCTGTGATTAAATGAAGCTTTATAGCAAGGAAGAGAAAAAAAGTAAGAATTCTAAGAGAAAGTAAAGAGGGGATGGAAAAGGAAGCTTTACCACATTTCCGAGATGATTCTTTTAAAACCTCTCTCTGTATAAAATAATATGTCACCTAAGTTGTCTCACCCAGTTCACAAATACTGACAAAGGACCTGGAAGTAGAACTCCACCAGTCGTTCAGGCATGAACAGAGAAGAAGAATCTGTGATGTTTGCATGTGTAGTTTAGATTTGGATGCAGGTTTTCCAATGAAAAATTGGTATCGGATCACTGACCGTGTCATTCTTATTGCTGCTTCTTTTAACTTAGCATACTGATCACAATGACAGCATAGGAAAAAATACATCTATTTTCACAATTCTGAAGTGTTTTACCAAAAAAGTATTTAACTGATTCTTACCACCCTAATGAGATGCAAATCATCAGTAAGCACACCCACAACTTTATATTTCCAACAAAGTGCTACAATTAGAATACAAATTTTTCTTGGTTGCTAAACTGCATTTATCTAATAAGCCTCAGCCTTACTGATGAAAGAAAATAATTTCAATATTTCACATTTTTTAAGAAATATTTGCTTAAAAATTTTAATAGTGAAAAACTTGAGACTTATGGAAGAAACTTTCTTAGGAGGTCTATGTTAGTATTTTCTGAAATACTAGGCCTTTATAGAGGATCCAAATCTAATCTGCATGTATAAATCACATCTCTAAAATAACTGTTCTTCTTCTATAATATTAAACCATAGAATCATGGAGTGTCCTGAGTTGGAAGGACCCACAAGGATCATCAAGTCCAGCTCCTGTCCCTACACAGGACAACCCCACAGTTCACACCATGTGTCTGAGGGTGTTGTCCGGCCTCTTCTTGAACACCGTCAGGCTTGGGGCTGTGACACCTCCCTGGGGAGCCTGTTCCAATGCTCCAGCACCCTCTAGGGGAAGAACCTTTTCCTAATGTCCAACCTGAACCTCCCCTGGCACATCTTCCTGCCATTCCCTCAGGTTCTGTCATCGATCACTAAAGAGAAGAGTTAGGTGCCTGCCCCTCCTCCTCCCCTTGTGAGGAAGCTGTAACGTGCTGAGGTCTCCCCTCAGTCTCCTCCAGGCTGAACAAACCAAGTGACTTTAGCCACTCCTCGTACAGCTTCCTCTCCAAAACCTTCACCAACTTTGTAGCCTCTTCTGGACACTCTCCAGTAGCTTCATATCTTTTTTATCCTGTGGCGCCCAGAACCACACACAGTGCTGCAGGTGAGGCCGCACCAGTGCAGAGCAGAGAGGGACAATCACGTCCCTCACGTCCCTTGCCTAGCTGGCAATGCTGTGCTGGGTGCACCCAGGACACAACTGGCCCACTTGGCTGCCAGGGCACACTCTTGGCTCATGTTCAACTTGCTATCAACCAGAACCCCCAGATCCCTCTTTGCAGAGCTGCTTTCCAGCATCTCGTCCCCTCAGCCAGGGTTTCCGTGTCCCAGGTGCAATATCCAACACGTGCTCTTGTTGAACTTCAAGCAGTTGGTGATTGCTCACTTCTCCAATTTGTCCAGAAATAAGACTTATTTTTTATTAAGAATTCATACTACTTTTGTAGCTAAAGGAGGATAACATTTATCATCACTATGAAATACTCACCTTTCTAAATAACAAGAATCATAGAACCATAGAATCACAGACTCATTTAGATGGAAAACACCTTTAAGATCCTTGAGTCCAACTATTAACCTAACACTGCCAAGTTCACCTCTAAACCATGTCTACACATCTTTCATACTCTTCCAGGAATGGTGGCACAACCATTTCCCTGGGCAGCCTGTTCTGATGCTTTACAACCCTTTCCGTGAAGAAATCTTTCCTAATATGCAATCTAAACCTCCCCAGGCACAACTTCAGGCCCTTTCCTCTCATACTCTCACTTGCTACTTGGGAGAAGAGACCAACACCCTCCATGCTCCAACCTCCTTTCAGGTAGTTGCAGACAGAGATAAGGTCTCCCCTCAGCCTCCTTTTCTCCAGGCTAAACAGCCCCAGTTCCCTCAGCTGTTCCTCATCAGACTTGTTCTCCAGACCCTTCACCAGCTTCATAGCACTTCTTTGCATGCAAAGAAACAGAATTTGAGTATGTTTCTGTGAGATGAATATATCCAGCCCTTTCTCAGATATGTTGAACTAACAAGGTATCAGTGGCTGAGTTATCTGAGACTTGGTCTTTTCATGCTGCAATTAGAACTCATTTGGAACCTGTTACTGGCATCTCCCTTAGTCAAAATAATTGTTGTGATCGGCTAGCCAAAAATGCTTAAATGACGGACAGAAAGCACATGGTTTCCAACCATAGCTTGTAAATACAGTACTTTCTTGGTATCTCTTTCCTATGCATTGCTTTCTGAACTTAGAATTAAACAGAGAGATTGAAAGCAAAACAAACAAAAACACTCCTTTTATTTTTCTTCTCCCTCTTTAACTTTTTAATTTGAGGACTCTTACGAAGGAAAGAAAAATACTTATCTCAACACATATAGCCTTAGAAACATACTGGCCTATCAAGCAGTGATATATTTTTTGTCTTTTACAGAGTCCATATAGCATAGATCTGCAAACATTCCACCTTAGTAATCTGAAATTCCTAGGACTTAAAGTTTTTAGTTGTGAAACAAAACATTTCAAAATAAGAACTCAAGCTGGTTTTGGGTTTTGGTATTGCACTTGTTGCAACACCAAAATATTGCTGATGCCACAATGCAGTGTTACTTGTTTCTTGAGAGACTGGCTCTGACTCCCAAGGAACTATTCTTAACTCAGCAATAAAGGTTCATTCCAATAGTTCAAAAAGACATTAAAAGAAATAAAACTGACACAGAAATACAAATAGGACACCTGGTGGAGATATATATGTATATATTGTGTGTGTGTATGAAATCAGAATGAACTCTAGAACAGTATTTCCTTTCCTGCCTTTCCTACCCGATTTGGATTCCTGCTGTAGAAGCAGTCACCTCAAGACCTTTCCCAAAACTATTTAGTCACAACAGATACAGCAGGGTCTTTTAGTTCACGCCATAATCTATCATCACTAGATGGAACATTTAGATTCAAAATCCAACATTTAAGCTTTGTAATCATGTTTCCAGAGTGATTAGCACCTGTAATCCCAGTGAATTTAATAAAAACAGACTAATATCTTTCAAATGTAGGTTGGCTTTAATGAATTATACTTAAAACATGCAAATTTTAAAACTCTGGACAGTAGAGTTGTTTTTTGCATCTGAATTCCAGTACTTGTAACTCCACATAAGCATATCAAATAGCTCTACTTGACAAGATCTATGTACCTTATTTAATTGCCTTACAGCAGAAGCATCAATTACAATAGTGTTGCCATCAATCTCTAAAGAATACTTGATTAAAAAGTGCAAATGAAGCATGCTGGCAATTCTGATTAATACATTTACAACATTTTTTCTATGGTTTTATAAATTAAATCTATAATGAAGACAAGCAGTTTTATTATCTCAAGTGAAGGTGAAGATAACATGTAGTCTCCCCAGAAGACATTTAGATTTTTAATAGTTAAATCCAGGTAGGGAACTTAAGCCACTTAAAATAAAACTTTTAGTAGAACCAGGAATTGAAATATCATACTTTTTGTCTAAAACTTGGGACTGGATTTTCAATTAACCCAAAGCTTATTACAGTCACTTGAGTGAGCACAAAGTGCATGAAAATAGTTATTCAGTAATATTTTACATCTGCTTTCCACTCATGTAAAAAAAAATCCTACAAAGAATTCAGAATGAGATAATATGAGTTTGAAAATAGGGCCAGAAAACGGTTCCTTCAGAGTAAATTATTTGCATTTATCATTTTGATTTTCCAGTCTTATAATTACAATTTCATTTCATTTCAAAAACTGAATGATACTGGTGTCAGGTTCAGGTTTTTGTTTTTCCTCCCAGCATATTCTCTGCCTGATCAGTAACTCAGACTGTATGAGGGAAGCCAGACCTTCAGAATTAGAGCACAGGATATCATTTGGCTCTTGATGAAACTTTTAAAGACATTTTTAAGTTTCTTGGTTGCTTACTTTTGCAAAATATTTAAATGTTAGTCTGAGAGTTTAATTAATCTTTTCAATCCCTTAAATTTCTGAGATTACAAGCAATGAAACAAAAATAAACACATTACTTACATCGTTCTGATCATCTTTTGCATTGTAATAGACTATGTCATTATTCTGTAAGAGAAAGAAAATAATTGTTAGTTCAAAATTGAAGAATAAAGTTTACCAGCAACAATTTGTACTAAAATACATTTTTTAAAAATGCATTTCTTTATGTATACTCTTTTAAATATGAGAGAATCAGACCTTTGCTTGCTCTCTGTTGCATGCAATATTTCCCACACTCTACGTTTAGCATCATTTAATGCTTCTTCCATTTAAAAGTACAGACAGCATTTTTCCCTTTAAAAGTACATACAACATTGGACAAAATCTACAGCTTGTGTCCTGGTTTCAGCTAGGATGGAGTTAATTTTCTTCCTAGTAGCTGATATAGAGCTGTGGTTTGGATTTATTATGAGAACAATGTTGATAACACACGGATGTTTTAATTGTTGTTAAGCAGTCAAGGACTTTTCAGCTTCTCACGCCCTGCCAGGTGCACAAGAAGCTGGGAGGGGACACAGCCAGGGCCACTGACTTCAGCTGGCCAAAGTGATATTCCATACCACGTGACATCATACTCAGTGTATATTTTGGGGGACGTTTTGAGTTATGGTGTTTGCCTTCCCAAGTAACCATTACATGTGATGGAGCCCAGCTTTCCCGGAGGTGGCTGAACGCCTGCCTGCCCATGGGAAGTGGGGAATGAATTCCTTGTTTTGCTTTACTTGTGTGTGCAGCTTTTGTTTTACCTATTAAACTGCCTTCATCTCAACTCATGTGTTTTCTCACTTTTACTCTTCCTAGTCTCTCCCCCGTCCCATAGTGGGAAATGAGTGAGTGGCTGTGTGGGGTTTAATTGCCAGCTGGGGTTAAATCATGAATTGCTTATAAAAAAACTTTTGTAAACTGTTTCTCTTACAGACACAAGCCTCTTTCTCTATGCAATTAGGTGATTTATGCATCACGACATCCAGCAGGCAATAGACACAATGAGGCACGGGCATTGCTAAGTGGTTTAAGTATTTGTTGCAGACACATTTATTGTTTTCTTCACTTCCCACGGTGAAAATAAAGACTGGGAAAAACATCACAGGAGAGTCTGGCTTTTGGAGCGTAGAGTGGATACTGGCAGCCCTGTGCAAACATTGTACCATGTAATTAAAGCAAAGCAATGAAGGAGAAGATTACTAGTTTCCATTGCAAAATCAGTCAGAAATGTCATTCAGTGTAATGTCTACAGCGGCTTGAAAATTGGGGTACTTCCTATGGAATACATTTTTATTTTCTCTTGAAATGTTTCTGAACCATTTAAAAGCCTTCAAGATTTAGGCTTGCTGGAGTAGCATTCCACTAAATGGAATTGCTGCAATGTGCCCTATATTTGCTTTTATACTTTTTGGAATGAAAGTAAGCAATTTTGTGTGCATTTCTGTATGAAGTAGACATACATATGTGCATAGCATTTTTTGAAAGTCCCATTACAGATTCTGAATAAAGGAGCAGAAGTTCAGATTTTTCAAGTACAGAATTTTGTTTAAAATAGATGACCAATGCTAACTTCTAAAAATAGCTTTAATTTATATTTTCAATTCTGTTTATGCTAATATCTTTGGATTTATATACCTAAATAAAAAGTTGACCATAAAAAGTTTTTCTTCTTTTCTTTTAGAAGTACTAACAGGAACGAATGACCTTGGTAACCATTTTTCAAGTGGGTAAGCCAATAACAATTATTATTTGCACTAAAAAAAAAGTACCATAATGTGCTACAAGGTAATACAGTTCATCTTTACAAACTATTGTTTCCCTCCTTTCATTGTTCATTCTCCTTTGTGACCCTTTTGAGATCCAAACATGGAATATATTATAGATGAGCTAAATGCCTTTTTGAGGTAAACGCTATTAACATGAACTCATCCTCTTTCCTTTTCCCTCAAAATGCATTTTTCCATCAAGATACATTTTTATCCTCAAGTCAATTGGTTTTGTATCTCTACCTGGGTAACTAAACCAGATCTCAGTGTGTTACAGACAGGGGAGGAAACGCCTTTCATCATTAAAGACCAAAGATAATAGTTGTTTCACTTGCTACTTGATTGTTGTAAACAGAAGTGCACATGAAGCTTGTGGAAGCCTTCAAGTAAGTTAGAAGAAACAAAAAAATCAATTTGCTTTGGATCCTCTTTACTTTGTATGTGGCTGTGTACAAAGTAATTGTTCTGTAAATAAATTGATCCATTCAAACACACATGATTCTTTAGCAGGCAAAATTGAAAACCACAAAGGATCCACCTCTGAGTGGTTCTAGCTGGAAATGACAGCACAAGTGTTTTCAGCACAAGTTGATCTGTTCATTTTTTATTTTTTATTTTTTTAAGTACGTGGTTCCATTTCAGAAAATGGGAAAATAATACTTCTCTCACCACACCTCGTTATGCTATGATGTTATGCTATGCTATGCAATGTTACGTTATGTTATAGAGTGACAGAATTATAGAATCATTTCAGTTGGAAGAGACCCTTAGGATCATCGAGTCCAACCATAACCTAACCTGACTCTAGCACTAAACCATGTCTAAATCTACCACTAAACATCATCTAAATGCCTTTTAAACACCTCCAGGGACGGTGACTCTACCACTTCCCTGGGCAGCCTGTTCCAATGCCTGACAACCTTTTCCATTAAGAATTTTTCCCTAATACCCAACCTGAACTTCCCCTGGCACAACTTGAGGCCACTTCTTCTCATCACTTGCTACTTGGGAGAAGAGACCAACCCCCTCCATGCTACAACCTCCTTTTGGGCAGTTGTAGACAGCAATAAGGTCTATGTTATGTTTAGAGTAGTTCCGCTGCAGTCTCTTCCCTGGAAGCTTTTGTTCATGAGAAATGAGACCTGAAACAGCAACATAGCCATGCATATCTGGTTATTATGTATATATTCTTTTTGTTTAGTGGTTTCACTTTAAAAAGGAACATTTTCATAAAAAAACAATACTCTTAGGCCTTCTCTTGTATTGACTCTCATCAAGATATCAGTTTATTACCCTATCCCATTCCCAGTGTTCAAGTTTACCCTAACAGAATACCCTGTCATAGAATCATTTCATGCATTGGATTTTTAACAGTCCTCTAAGCATACAATTCTGTGTATCTACTTAAAATTATTCTTTATCACCACAATTATATTTTCCCCCTTCTGTTATATCTTGATTTATTTGTTTAAATTGATCGAAGCTGGTAGAGCATTGCTATCTACTTCTACTGGACTAAACTTTATTTTTTAAATCACATATTAAATAATCATTTTTCAGAAACATGATACATTTACAGGTTAATTAGAATACCCCCATCCCCTCCAAATGAATTATAGTTTGTTAGGCTGTTCATATTTTGTAGTTCATTACCGTGCCTGGACATATTACCTACACAGTGCATAAACTGACACTGGCATGGGTCATATCTCACTACTTTTAATACAGAAAATATAAGGTACAGAGTGCTACAACACACTGAATGTTGTACAGCTCACAAATTAGATTCATGGATCATTTATATGTTTAGAGGACAATTTTTCATAATTTAACCACTTCCAGCTGACAAGAACAAATTGCTTTGTTGCTGGTTCTCAAGCGAGTAGTTTATTTATTTATTAACTTCTTGACACAAAGAATTTGGATCTTCCCACTGTTATTCACTCCTGCCACCAGGTAATACTGCACATTTATTAAGCAAGCCCAAGATACAATGTAAATATCCTAGACATTTATTTTTGTTCTTTATCCAGTAATGCCGAGAGAGGCATAAATCCTCAGTTATTTCTGTTCATGAATGAAGGGGCAGAGTAAGACAGTCCTGAATTTATGGAGAACAACAACTTTAGGAGACCATATGCATAAATTAGACACCTTAGCATAGTATCAGTATACAAGTTTACAAAATTTATGCAATTGGAAAGGATATCTTTCACCATCATTAATTCCCCTTTCAAAGCAAACAGTTCCAGTAACTGACAAGCATATGCAAGGCACATCAAAATACATTAAGGGCCAGGTCACAAACGTTTTATTTGTGATTTACTATTTTCTTCTAGTCTATTGTAATCATCTTTTTTCTTCCACACTTTCATTGATATTATTATCTGCTGAAGTTAGATTGCTCCGTTGTCTTTACATTGTTTTTCATTTAAATAGTGCTTTGTTTCCAAGCTTTGGGTAGAAAACCATTCCAATGGGAAATAGTACATATTGGGTAGTATTATGACTTCCTAAATTTCACCACACAGAATCCAAAGTTCCTGGTTTCTGTGATGTCTCTATATAGAGATTTAAAGAAACACGCAGATTCATCAAATAGAAGAAAAGCATTGGAAAATATAATCTTTAAGAATATCTGCAGGTGAAATTTGGAATCACACTAACACTGACACTCGCATTTTGATTCTCTACAGAGCAAGTTTACAGACACTCTATTGACTCAGGTTTATGTGAACGGAGTTGAAGCTGGGTTTTAATATAACTTTGATAATCATACAGGGTGTTTCAAATAGATGGACCCAATTTCAAAGATTTCAAGTTGGGTCTGTCTTTTTGAAACACCCGTATCTCTTTCAATCAAAATCTTTTAAGAGCAACACAAAGTGATTACATTGCAACAAAACACATCTGACTCTAAAGATAATTACATATAGTAAATCATTATAATATATCTATGTCACGCTGTTGATAAAAGTTATTCTTTCCTATATTCTTTACCAAGTGCCAAAGATGAAAGCTCTTTGTCAGCACTGCCACACAATGGCTTCTGCAGGAAAACCTGATCTGTAAATCCTCTGCTAGAAATTCCAAGAATTGTCCATCAAATATGGACCCCATTAACTGGTCAAACTTCTTTTTCAGTGGAAACATTGCATGTATAATTTTGAAGTATCTGCTTTTCCACAACTGATGTTTGCATTTCACTCATGAAAACAAAACAAAACAACCAAAGAAACAAATAAACAAACAAAAACTGGAAATCTTAAGATATTCAACAAACATCTAATTCTATCTAATCAGAAATGTTGGTTTCACAGAAGATGTGATTAAGATTCCTTATGCCCTCAGGTCTGTATGTGAGGATTCCTAGAGAATCTACTCAACTTTGATTCTGTAATGTAGCCCAGAATGGGGTTAGGCAGGCAGGGGAGATCGAACACCTAAAAGAAATACTTGGATTTTGTGAGACACTATGATAGACAACCTGAAAATAAATAAATTAAAGAAATACAGGGAGAAGGGGAGAAACCACTTTTCTTCAGTTTTTTTAAAAAAATACAGTAAGAAATTAATGTAATGTGTTAATTTAGAGAAGCATCATGATTACGCTTTTTTCATAAAAGTAGCAGTACTGAAACAATTGTAGATAAGATGTGAGAACAAATATAACTCTCCTTTCAATGACTTCATTTGCTACCGAGATGAGTGAAGATAATGAACTCTCTCAGAAAACAGAAGAGTTTTTGTGAACGATCTCCAGACTTCAAACATTTTCTTCAATGAACCACTTCAGGCAAATATAAAATTAGTGTAGTAGATTATATTGCAAATATATATTACTGCATAATTATTAGTGCATGTTTTAAAATCTGAAATGAGAGCCAAATAAGATTATATGAATTTAATATTAAAACAGCGTATTTCCCATAATACTTCTAAGTATTCTATACAAAATGTGCTAAAGCAACCAAAAATAGGCAACATATAAAAGCTCCTTTATATTGCAGTGTGATACTGTGATACTGTGATACTGTGATAGTAGTCATTCTTATGAGATTCTTTTGTTCTGCAGGTAATGAGGTAGCATAAGAAATCAAAAAGCCAGAAAACAACAACAACAAAAAAACATATTACAGATATATGTCTGATTTTGACTGTTCACTTAAAAAATAAGTTATTAGAATTATAGCACAAATTTGGAGAACATTCTAAAATCATATTAGTCCCACACACTTTAAAATAACTTAGAACACTAGTAGGAGAACTGGTAGTCCTGTTGCTCAGCATGCAGCAATAAGAATAATAATACTGGTTTATTTCATATGCCATAGACATACTGGATGATACAAGTGTAAATACCTATAAATGCTAAAAAAATCTTTCATTCATTTAATTTTCTTCTATCCCCTTGCATAAAGATATCGAATTTTATAAGTTCACTCTAATACCTTTAGGGTAATTAATATTTAAACCCAATCTAATAAATACTATGAAAAATAAGCCAGGTAGTTTTAGTTTAATCCTTTACACAGTCTGACATGCAGCTTAAGGCATAATTAGACTCTTCAGAAAAGACAGTAAAAATATGGCCTGCCACAAATAAAAAATGACATTCATTTCTAAAGAGAAGAACTTTAGGGAGTAAAAGCCCATAAATAGGGAAAAAAGGTAAGAATGCCAACTACTACAAGGTCTTTGTTATAGCTTTGCAATTTTACATAAGTGAAATGGCACAGGTAAAATAAGGGAATTACCAGCTAATAACTTTTTTCCCCTTCCATATCCATGAGTTGAAATACAGATTTACCTTCTTTTTTAACGTGAACACAAAGGCAATATAGTATATTAGTTGCAATTACTGTGTCCCAACATGGGCTGCAAGAAATAGGTTAGAATGTGCATTTAGAACAGGATCTTGAAACAGGACTTAAACCCCACATATTTTAAAAATTAAACTCTTTTTAATTAAAAAAAAAAAGACATATCAAATAGTTCAATAACATCCTGGTCTAGAAATATTTCCCCATATTACCCACAATATGGGGAAATGAGTCACTTGGGTTAGATATTTTTCCCCAAGATATAATTAGATTAAAGAACTACTTTCTCAGAATATTAAATTTCATACACCGATTAAAATTTTCCAGATCCGCACTGGAAAAAAAAAAAAAAAAGAATCCTTGGGATAGGTGGTTATATCCACCTTAGAAATGGATTATTATGGATTAAATGGATTATTATGTAAAAGAGTTCTATACAGTTCTATCCACAGCTTCTCTGGGCAGCGTGTTCCAGTGCCTCACCACCCTCAGGGGGAAGAATTTCTTCCTTATATCCGATTTAAATCTACCCTCTTTCTGTTTAAAACCATTACCCCCTTTACTAAATTTTTAAAATTGCTGGCTTGGAATTTTAAACATTGTGGATGTTTGTGGTTTTTTTTCTTTTAGTTGTTATTGTTGTGGTGTTGTTTGCTCGTTTGTTATGGGTTTGTTTGTTTAAGAATAATATAATATAGAGGCAACATAGCAAATACCTTCAACTTTGCACATTACTCTCTTCTGTCCGCAATTTTATTTCAGTCTGAGTCAAAATTCATTGAAGTCAACTGAACAGACTCCAGAACAGGCCCAATAGAGACATATGTTTCATGATATGAATAGAAATTCACAAATAATATTACTATAGTCCCAATGGATACAAACACCAAAAATCAATATCCACTCCAATTCAAGTAGAAGACTGACAATATGCCTAAGGTGGTAGGTGGATAACAAAAGATAATGATTCAAAAAGTTATTCTCTCCCTCTCTTTCTACCAGCCAAACCTCCCTCAATATTCTTACAGTCTCCCCAAAGAATGACAAAAAAGTTTAGGATTTTATGTACTTGTGTTACAAAAGAAGAAAGAAGGAAGAAAATTGTAAAAAGTCTCTTCTGGGGTCAATGAGTTTAAAAGAACTGGCTACACATAGGAAGAGAGACAAATAACCGTCTTCTATATTTCTCCTCCAGTTCTCAAACCTAAAAGTGAGGAAGGCAAAGATGATCCTGACAGACAAATGTCTTTTAATTTGTTTAGTTTTGGTAAATATATTCTTCCAAAAGTTTCAGGAAACTGCTAATCTTCTCATCACAGTAACTCTCTCAAAGTATAAGCAACTGCAAATGGCTTCTTTTTATAAGGTGAAATGCAAATACAAAGCAGATTTCCAGGTGGGAAAATGAAATTAATTTGTTAGCAGTTAATTAACCTCTGTATCACACTATCTGATCTGTTTAATTAAAGCAGTAAAGCATGTTTATTTGAATTTATTCAGCATTACTTTCTTTAGTTGATGAAAGAGCATAAAAATAAAATAAAAAATAATAAAGAAAATTTGTCTAAACTGATTGCAGATTATCTAGATTGTAAATACCAGGATTAGTGCAGTACAGGAGCTGAGTTAAACAATTTGAACAGGAATTTAAACCAGATTCACAGGAAATAGGCATTGGCATTCTGAATTCATACTTGTCTAGCTGCTAGGACATAATGAACTACGCTATAGCTCTTGCACAATCATAACTGAATATAGAAAATACGCTGCTTCTCCAACTCAGATCTGCAAAACTTTTGAACTCGGGTTTGTTTGTTTGTTTGTGTTTTTACCAAGTAACGGGCAAACATATAATACAATTTGTCCCAAAAAAAGTGAGTTTGAATTTGTTACATTGCTACTGTGTTAAATTAATGATAGCCAATGAATAAGATCATGCTCAGGAATGCTGCAAACAGTGGTTACAAAATGTTTATAAGGAATCAACCTTTAAGCATATGACACTACAGTGGAGTAAAATGTCAAGAATCTAGGTTCTGGGTGATCAATGATGGTGAGTGAAGACATCAGGTGTGTTCCAAGGCTTCTCCAAACCCAGCTGTGCAGAGGCCAGTGGTCCCTAAGAGATGTCTCTGGACTTTCATTATCTCAGACTCCAGAACCTAGAACCTGAGGATAAATGCTTGTGTCTATTTCTAAAATGATGTTTCTATCATTTTTTGTATGCAGATTCACATTCATATAGCCCACACTTGGAGTCAATACGAAGAAACTAATTATTGCTCAGCAGATAAATCCACAAGTACTGAAAAATGCTGATAGATCATGACAAGAGATGAGGACTCTCAGTGGAGAGACCTTGATTTGCTTACCGCTTGAGTTTTCATCAAATGTTAGCCAGGTAAATGTACAAGGAATGGACTACACAAAAGTGAACTCCTCAAGCTACAACTGCCAGTATTACACAAGTAAATTTACACTATTCTAATCCCTCTGGCTGTGTAATGTATTAAACAATTCATGGTCATAAGTAACTGAATTATAACTTTTCTAATTAAGTAATTATGATCTACTATATAAAATGCAGAGCATATCCTTAAAGAGATTATTTTGCTTCTGGCAACAAAATGGACACTATTCATCTATAAACAACGTTATTCTCCCTTCCAGTTCTACACTTGTACCATGAAAAAAAATCTATATATATTCAACATAAGTCTAACAAACTTATTCATAAGCAAAGTCATGAAGCTTGCACTGCAGGTCGTGGAAATCCATTGACTCACCAGGTTAGATACAAAAAGGATATTTATTTTTAGACTAGAATGCCTTCTTTGAACTTCTATTCAAAGGCTGCACACTGTATTTTAAACCCATCATTTAAGCTCCTACCTCCTTGGGAACTTTACAACCGTTAATGACATTAAACCAACAACTAATAATACAAGGGAAAAAAACGAGTCATTTGAAAAATTTTGCAGGAATTTCCAATTAATGATGCTGGTAATTATTCTTAAACTTGACAATCTAAAGTATGGATTGATAGTTAGATTAATCATTAGTAGTCCATGAACCAACATGTGATCTTAAAGACTATGAAGGCAAAGATTTTAAACACAAAGATAAAATTTGCTTACGAATATGTCAATTTTGGCAAGAAATTAAGAAAATAAATGAAAAGCAACCACATTATTTCAATATATGTTTGGCTCTGAACAAATGAATTAATCTGAATTTGTGGTTTGAGCTATTCAAAATATTTTAAGTTACTTAATATAACATATAGCAATCTGTATATGTGTCAATAAAATGTACAAATGTTTTCCGTACTGCAAGTGTACCAACTGTAATCAAACCAACATTATCAAAATGATGTTTCTTTCATCCTCCTCTTTAAATGTGCACAGAAAACTTACAGATTTAATTCTGATAAACATTGTTTTCCATGGAATATCAATTACTACAAAATGTATGTGTTCATCTTACTTACTAAAAAATGTTTTGAAATGAAAGATGAAAACTTGTAAGACTAATTAGTGTATTTCCATACATACAGGTGCTTTGAGGATATATGCAATGGTTGAAACGGCTCCACAGACATAGACACATTGACCTCTGTTTCATTCTCTTCTCTGTTTCTCTCTTTATGAAGGAATAGTACATCAAAAAGATAGACCCAGTTTCAAAGTATTATATTTCACGATGGCAACATGTTACAATTACACAAAAATTTACAAACTGTTTAATGGGTTAGTGGGTTTTAGTAACCTCTTAGTTACCCTTTAGTAACCCCAATATCCCATCCTTTCAAATGGTAAGAGCTTCATTCACAGGCAGTTTGTGGTTGCAACGATACCGTGATTTCAAATTGGGTCCATCTTTTTGAAACACCCTGTATATGGCAAGGTGAATATATTACACAGTCACTGTAACTAAATTCCAAGCAAAATACCCAGACAAGGTTCATGTTTTTTAAGAATCTCACTGCAATACAAAAAATGCTTACGTTTTGCATACTTTTCCTTAAGCTGCAGCAGCAGAGGGTTTTATATTTCTTTTACTTTCCTCTTTTTTTCCATATGTAAAAACTAAAATACAAAGTGATTACAACTGGTGTTTCTGCAGGGAAATCAAGTACACAGTATTTTGTCCTTAGTATTACAATACTGTGTAACACAGGAAAAATGAATTTTCATATATAAATTACGAAAGTCTGATCCAAACTTGGGATCACACCTCCCATAGCTGACACTGACCTCTGAAGTTAATGATCTCAAATTTCATAGAAGCACTTGATTTTTTTCCCTGTGTGTATAAGTTCTTCATTTGATTTATTCAATCACTTAAAAGTGTGCCCACAAAAAAAACCCCACACAGTTACACAAAAAAGGAATTGCTATAACTTATCTTCTACAATTTGCATGAAAATCAGGAAAATTAATAAACAAACAAACTCTCAACTTCCTTCTAAATCTGAAAAGTACTTTTTGAAAAGGTAATGAAGTTCAAAACATGTTGGACCATGTTTTTTTTCAGACAGCTTTGGTTCACAAATGTGTCTGGCTTATTGACTATTAATTATTCTAATGGACTTCTTACAAAGATAAATCTTATCTGCTTCATTAAGATTTTACTTTAAATGATTTTGTAAGCTCTCCAATATCTTAGAAGAAAAGCAACTGCAGACGGCAGTTTCCAGGCTTTTAGAAATACCCCTTGTTCACCTAACTAATAAAGACCAGAAGGAATCATAATTTAATTATTCAGCTTTGGCACAAGTCTAGTGCATGTCGTGCACTCAATCCCTGCAATAAAGCAAAGCTCCATGACTACACCTTATTTTGGAAGCAGTTCAGTAGCATGAGACAAGCCAGCAGCTGGAAAATGTCATTCATTTTATGATTTAACATAAAACGAAGGAGACTTTTCTGGTTAATCACTACAAGCAAAAGGACGATATAAAAATAATTAAAACATAATTATATTTCTTCCTAATTATTTGACATATTACACTGGTATGCTAGAATTTATGTAGAAAAGCAGTAAGGTTTAAGAGCTATATCAACATCTTGATATTATGTTTCTCATTCTCTATTTTAACCATTGCACTGGGTGAAAAGTTATTTGTGTGTTCTTCCATGGATCACAACAGGGGTTTTCTCTCACCATTTATTTGATGCTTATGCCACAAACTGCAAAGAAATATAGAGACATCCAGACTTATGAATAAACTGGTTCAGATAAATCGGCAGAGTGAAATGCTTGGATGAGCATTTGCACTGTCACTAGCACAAGCTGCTTCATTTCAGGGAATCTCATACATCTCTTGACAGCAAACTGTGCAGTTTAAAAATACTTCATATTCTTTTATTTATTTTTTTTTAATAGTAAAAGGATGTGATTTCTTATCACCACCCAGTCCTGTCACTTTCTAGAGGTAGCAGAGGGGTTCTTTCTTGGTTTTGCTTTTTTCCCTGAATACTATGAAACACAAGTAAAAACTGCCAATACAAATGTTATTTGAAAATGAGGAACAAACAAAAATAAAGGAAACCAGGTACTGGCTACATCCTCTGTGCTTTTGTGAAACATGTTCCAGTTGTTGAAAGCATGCACACTCCCTGGTTTCAGGCCTTGAAAATATTTTCTTCTGAGCTGTACCACTTCACATTATTTCAGAAACTTTGAACAGGAAAATACACAAATGCACACACACATATTATGGCTTAGAGCCTCCTAGGTATCACTAGCAGAAGTCACCAAACCAGGTCTAGCTTGAACACTATGCCACTTGGTCCAACAGCCAGGTCCGTAGATTTGTTCTATTCAGCAGTATAGGTTTATAGAAGTAAGCTTTAGAAATATAACTGAGTTCTAATTTTGAACTTAGTTCTTAGAGAATACCTCAGAGAGGTATGAAATATGCACTAACAAAAAGCGTTAAAAAGAGGAAAATATACAGATTTGAGATTTCTTCTGCTACCGAAGGGTCGTTTCAGCTGCCAAAGCCTTGCACAGTTGTCCGGCTGGCACTGCTGGCTCTCTGCTTTTTGCTACCTACCCATCCTTGGCAAGGGCTAGAAAGTGCTGAATTAGCCAAGGCTTTAAGCAGGTCCCAGGCTCTACTCTAAAACTATCTGTGATTCTCATCTGCATTATCCACCAGTTTTCCTTTTTACCGTTCATACCTTTAAAAAGCAATTCTCCATCTTGAGTGCATTCTCTCAAAACATTACTTAAATTAGCTGAAAGCCTTTATGCAGCAATGTTAGTATCAGCAAATCTTTACAGATATGTTTCATAAATGTCTTACGCAAAAAAGACTGTATTGACGATTACTGCTCTGTAGTTCTCATATCTATGCTGTTCCAGGGCTTATTATGTTTTCCTCAATACCAAACATTATGAACGGTATCCAGACCAAGGAAAGATTTAAGGTAGAATTGCTTTGGGAAAAAGAGAGACACCAAAAGAGAGAATGGAAGTGTTTGGAATTAAATCTCCTATGTCCTGTGCTCTCTTTCCAAGTCAGCTGCCAGCAGAAGAAATAGCAAGAGACATCACTTGTGACTAACACATGTATTGATAATATTTTCAAAATAATTCAGTCTTAGTCTAATAAGTTTTTTTCTACTGGTATCCCTCACCAAAAGAAAACAAACAAACAAACCAAACAAACCTTTGCTGCAGTAACACAACTCTAGCACAAAATATCTGCATATACTAGCAAGATAAAACTAAGATGTTCTATCTGAAAGGTGGGGAAGTGCTATGGCAAGACTTCATACTTCCTCAGTGCATATTTTGAAATACTTCAACTCCCATACCCGTGGCAAATTGGATGAAGTTAAACTCGTCTATACGGAGAACATTCAATCTATTAGAAAACTTTTTTTTTTGAAGTCTTCTTTCACTTTTTAAATAGGAAAAAATCACACACAAAGCATAGAAAGTTTTATCAGGAGAAAACACCAGAATTTTCTGCAGACACAGAAACATATCAATAGAAGCAAGCTTCTTAGTTTTACTGTTCCCATGTGTAACTCTTAAGAAATGCAAAAGTGAAGTTCTTCTCTTGAGAAGTGGTAATGCCCACAGGACTAAGAAGAGAATCCTGCCTGAATTATTCATCAGGGATTATTCATCCATTTTTAAAATGAAAGATCTGTTCTGGATTAGCATAGTCATATTTATGCTTTTTCTTCATATTTTCAAGACAGTTACAAATACATAGTGTTTCACTGAAGTATAATTTGAGACCAGTAAGGTAGGTTAATACTCCTTTCTCCACAAAGATTGGCACAATCCCTAAATTCGATGTGAAAAAGGGGTCAGGATGAGTGTAACGGGCAACAGAGGGAATGAGTTTGCCTAGGACATGATGGAAACAGAGGAGATGGGTTAGATCCCAGTTATATAGGCTAGAATGAATGAAGGACAAAGATACTATTAGTTTTGAACTGAAAATATGTGGTAAAGAAGCTTACAGACAAAACAAACAGCATCCTTAAAGTCCATTTCTAATTGATTTTACTGATTCACCAAGGGTAGGAAAGCAATGCTAAGAATTACTTAACACAGATTGAATTTGAAGGTGAAATGGAAAATAAAAAAATAAAAAATAATTAGCTTCATCTGTATTTCTAATTCAACGAACTCTTAGAAAATATGCACAGCTGCAGTCTGCAAAAAGCTTTTCTTAAGATATCAGGCTTTTCTTTGGTAAGTTAAAGTACATACAGGCTGTTAATAAATTGAGTGCAATAGTACATCTTGCCTTTAATAAGGTGTTTGTTCAGAAAGCACATGAAAGAATCATTCAAAACGAAGGTGATAATAATGCATTTGTATGGTGTCTTTATAATGAGAATTTACACCTTTCTTTTTTCCTTTCCCAGCTCTTTCCCTCCACCCCTTTTTCAGAAGCTGCACATTTTTTCTGGTCAATAAGTGAAAAGAGGATTAGATGTCTTTTAACATATTTGATTTTTCAGAAAAAAAAAAAAATGAATGCTTGAAAGATTGAACAATGATTGAAGCCGTTTCCTTACTTCACTCTTAAAGCTTTTTTGGCAAGTTCCCTATCAGTGAAGCACTTTGCTGTCCAGATGAGATTCTTGTAATGATTTATACTCAATATAAGCATATTAAGAGATGACAAATAACCAAAATCTAATGGCTAAAAGACAGCAGAAAAGCTAGCTCCACTAGTTACACATTTAAGGTCCTTGCTTACATGTAATCTTAATTCCAATTGTAAAGCTACTTTTTGACATCTTTATCAACTTCTTAATTGGCTTAAAATGTGAAAAGATATATAAATCAAGAATTACAAACGTGGTTACAACTGTGTTCAAATTATTAATCACACTATCCTTATATAGGAACACATTAGATCTTAAAAAATGGAACAAAAGCATGGAAGAGTTCACCTATGGCAACTCAAATTTTAGAGGACATCTACGATTTCTATAGGTATAAAACTCCAGGCAAGCTACCAAGAGGTGTTACCCTTTACAAGTTTTCTAATGACCTTGAAGGGTTTTTTGCCCTTAAGACTAATTCTTATACCTAACTAGCCTGTCCTATATATTTGTAAGCCACAAGGCATCACTGAGACTTGGTGAAAATAAGATCCTGTTGGCAGTAGGGAACGACAGACAAATTCTGGTGAAGCCCATGTCACACGTCTCCATGCAGACTTCAGCAGGGACGTGTTCACTGTGAGCTTCCACATTGGAGATGAATCTGTTTTGACTCCATACAGAGGTCTCAGGAAAGCAGGGTGAGGGTGCTTCCAATGCTGTATCTCTCACATGCTTTTGAAAAAGCACGACCAAAAAACTTGCCAAAAAATACCTGTTACTGAAATGCTCACCCTACACTTTTCTAAAATGAAAAGGTGTAAGTGATTTGATAAGCAGAGCCACCCCTAAAACCATTGAATTTCAGTAAATATTATTCATTCTTATTTCGTCTGCAACTCCCCTTCCCACCACTGCCAGTGTGCACACTGAGCTCTGTCCCTGCAGTAGAAAGATGTCAAAGGACAAAGAATCACTGACTGAAAAAAAGGTGGTTTCACTCCTTTCAGTGAGATATGGTACATTTGATTTAAATTATACACAAATGAAAACTATATGTCACTGAAGGTGGCACACAGCTCTTCAGAGAATAAAAAATTATCCTCCATAAAACCTTGACCATCTGCCTGTCAATTTAAATCAATCATTCAGCACTTTTTTTTTTTCCAAATCACATTCGCTTTAGAAGTGTGAGGCCTTATTCAAAATGTCAAAAATCAATAGAAGATTTATTTTACTGGGTTTTGGATCAGAGCATTGTGTGAAGATACACACAGCTTTGACACTTTGCCCATGGTTAGTGTGGTTAAACTCTCACAAAATTCTGAAGGATATATGACTGTACTGGGAAAGGATCCCACACCTACTGGGTGTCTGTGGGGACGGTTCCCTGTACCCCAGGTCTGGAGACTAATCTGAACAGTATCATTTCCACAGACGCTCTTTACATCCAAGAGGACTATCAGGTGCAAGCAATAAGAGAGTTTTTTTCTGTTTCAGAAGATGAATGGTGTTAACTAAGTTGCCTCTGTAGAATGAAGCAGCATTAAAGCTGAAACAAAAGTATTGTTTTGTTCATTTTCCAGCTGAGGCTTTAAGATGCAGTGTTTTAGCATTGTTGTAACATCCACACTAAATTAGAGTTTTGAAAACTAAAATCTTCAGGAGAGGTCAAGCACAGAGATTCCTACTACTGCTGCTCTGCTCTTGCAAGTCACCTCTCGGATCAACTCTTATGATGAGCGACTTGTTTTATCTCCGTTATTCTTTTTATCTTCCATTTCCTTGCTGAGCAATTTTTCACTACAGTATTAGGCTGCCAATATTTGTACAAGAAAAAAAATCATAATTCTAAAGTAATATTTTTCTTTTCAGTGCAGTTAGTACATAAACACCAGCCTACACATTATCATCACAACAAATGCTATCTTGGAAATACCAGGACTGATGAATCATCATTTACACAGAAGAATATAAAATGACAGTATTGGTTAAAAGATAAGGTACATTGAAAGGATATTTCATGTTGCATTTTAATGTGATAATTCATTCCTAAAGCCTGAGTTTCAGTCTTCATACAAATAAGTGGATGCTAATAGGCCATCTATAAAGACTTGCCTTGTTAAAATATGAATGAGATATCCCTTATGTTTATACGTGTGTAAGTACAATTAATATTGCAACCCAACTGGAAACAAAATTGCTTTAGTTAACCAACCATTGCAAGGCAATCAAATGTGGTATCAGATGTAATTGTAGAAGATTCATTTGGGGAATAACAGCAATTATTCCATACAGAATTTTTCCCTCCTTCTTTCAACGCACGTACAATTTTTTTCACACATCTCTAAGCCAGAAAATTAATTGGACCATCACAAGTGTCAAAACCACTCCCTTTTCATTCTGCAGCACACAAGAAAATTCAGACTGACAAGGCTGTTTCATTTAGAAATATTGGTTTGTACCTCTGATTTGTAACTGCATTAATCTAAAAAACATTTAAGAAGGTTTTATTTCTCCAGCTATATGTGCAGCTAGGGAATTGGGCAACATTGATGGAGCAGGAAGCAGAGAACAGCATTTCTTTATTTTCCTGAAGCTAAGTACTCGGGATTCGCCTTCATAAACTTCAAAAATGTTCTCTAAAGATGTAATAGTTTTATAACAGGCAAGTATTATTTTATGGTTCTAAATGTGAACTGCAGTTCAGATATTTTAATTGTCTTTGAGCTTAATCAGAAAACAACACGTTGCAATCCAATATTAATTATATTTTTTTCCTTTTTTACATAGAAGACATTCAGTATTCTTAATTATTAGCAATTAATATTCCTTTGAATAATTTTGCACTTCTTAGTAAATTAATTAGTAATTGCCAAAATTATTTTGATATTTAATTGTCAATGTAAAATGCCAAAATCCATTATGATCTCTATTTCGGTCACCTAAAGACTAATAGTAAATATGCAAGATACATGCCCTTAACTAATTTAAACTTTTATTTTTGCTTTTGAGACACTCAACATACATCTGGAAAGTGCTCATTTCTTAATAAAAAAAAAATATATATATATAAATATATATCTAGCACCCAGTGTGAATCTATGTCTTTGGAAAGTTATGCAGGATGACAGCATGACAGGAGTATGAAAATACTTTGGCTAACAAAAGATATTTGCTGTTCAAGAAGTTGCTGGGTCACTGCTTTCCTGGCTCAAATTCATATCAGTCTGAAATTTCTATACTCATGGCAATTTTTTTGTTTTGGTGAATATAAACCAACTATTTCAGATAAAATTAAAACACGATTTTAAAATTGAAAACATTCATAGCATCATGGAATCATTTAGGTTGGAAAGGATCTTTAGGATCATAGAGTCCAACCATTAAGTCAACACTGTCAAGTCCACCACTTCAGGGATGGTGACTCCACCACTTCCCTGGGTAGCCTGTTCCAATGCCTGACAACCCTTTCCGTGAATAATTTTTTCCTAATATCCAAACTAAACCTCCCCTGGCTCAACTTGAGGCCATTTCCTCTTGTCCTATCACTTGTTACTTGAGAAAAGAGACCAACCCCTTCCACGCTACAACCTCCTTTCAGGTAGTTGCAGACACAGAGAACATTCTCCTGTTCTCCAGGCTGAACAGCCCCAGTTTCCTCAGCTGTTCCTCATCAGACTTGTGCTCCAGGCCCCTCAGCAGCTGTGTTGCCCTTCTCTGAACTCTCTCCAGCACCTCAATGTCTTTCCTGTAGTGAGGGGCCCAAAGCTGAACACAGGATTTGAGGTGCAGCCTCACCAGTGCTGAGTATAGTGGCACAATCACTTCCCTGGTCCTGCTGGCCACACTATTCCTGATACAAGCCAGGATGCCGTTGGCCTTTTTGGCCACCTGGACACACTGCTGGCTCATGTTCAGCTGCTGTCAACACCACCAGAATCTTTTCCCCCAAACAGTTTTCCAGCCGCTCTTCCCGGAGTCTGTAGCACTGCCTGGGGTTGTTGTGAACCAAGTACAGGACCCGACACTTGGTCTTGTTGAATGTCATACAATTGGCCTCAGCCTCTTGATCCAGCTGTTACAGATCCATCTATATGGCCATCCTACCCTCCAGCAGGTCAACACTGCTGCCCAACTTGGTATCTGCAAACTTACTGGGGGTGCCCTCAATCCTCTCATCCAGATCATTGATAAATATATTAAAAATAACTGGCCCCAGCACTGAGCCCTGGGGAACTCCAGTCATGGCCAGCTGGATTTTACTCCATTCACCACCACTTTTTGGGTCTCTGGCTGTCCATCCAGTTCTTTTTCCATCACAGACTACACCCATCCAGGCCCTGAGCTGCCAGCTTCTTCAGGAGAATGTTGTGGGAAACAGTGTCAAAGGCTTTACTGAAGTCTCAGTACACAACATCTACAGACTTTTCCTCATCCACTAAGTGAGTCACCTTGTCATAGAAGGAGATCAGGTTGGTCAAGCAGGACCTGCCTTTCATAAACTCACGGTGACTGGTCTTGATCACCTGGTTCTACTTTCATTCAACCACAATTAGTAAGAAAAAAGGGGTTTTAGTAGTAGTTGCGGATATGTGTTTCCATTGATGGTTTAGTACCAGGTTTCTTTCTAAAAGGTAAGCAAATTCACTCCTTAAGACAATTCTGACAGTCTTTACATGAAATTATTAACTGAAATAACAAAAACTAGACTGTAAGACCAAATCTGGATCTTCAAAGATTTTTCCTTGTAACACCTAATTTCAAAAGACCACATCTGAGGATACTGAATTTTTATTATAATGTGAGATTAACCTGCAAAACAAAATCTTTAATGCTTATATGCTTCTTTTGCTGCAAACTGTACAATAAACATTAATCTTTTGAATAAGGTTTTAGAACAGGCCCTCTGGCAGTCTTCTGATTGACCCATCCCTTGTGGCACTGTATAGACCCTGGTATAGACCCAGCACCCATTGCCCTTCCTCTTTTGGATTTGTTGCACCGAAATCAGCCTATCTATACTTCCCCAGAAGGAATGTTTGTGGCATTTTCACCCTAAAACTCCAGAGGCCATTATTCAATCTGGCTGTCAAAGACATTGCTGATTGTGGGCTCATTAGAAGCAGAAATAGACTGTCCCAAAGAGTTTCTTTCTACAGTGATTTGTGTGCAATGCTAATGGAAGGGCTTTCATCACCCAAAACCAAACCCTGGAAAAGAAATAAACCTCATACAGTACAGTGAAGACCATTCCTAATGCTATCAGAACCCTCATTCACAGAAAATTTTAAAGTATATCTTGTATTTTCCATCACAGTCATTAGAAGAAAAAAATCTTCCAGTGAAAATTAAGTTTATCAGAAAGATCTGTGTGCAAACTAATTTGAGCAGGCATTTTCTAAGAAGAAGACTAGCAGAGAAGAATGATTACTTCTGGCAAAAACGAAGCAAATCAAATTATAGGAAGCTTAATACATTTATTTGAAATTTAATTTCATAACCTAATGTCAAGGTTATTATATAGTGTACACTGTTCTCATCCAAATTCAAAACAGTAAAGCACAAGCTCAGTTTGCAGTTACTTTATTATAAATCCAACTGCATTCCTTTTTTTTAATTTTATTCTTACCATAGTCTTTGTCTGAACCACAACATTAATATAAAATCACATTTCAAAATTACTTTTGAGATCTCTCCTTGGCAATGAATTACGATGAGACCAGAACACTCTCTGGTATGACTGACTTCTACTGCAAGTAAAAGGTAAGAAGAAAAGCAAGAGCTGAGATGATGTTGTTGATGTGATGCCAGTGTGCACAATAAGAAGCAAAATGATGAGAAAGAGCATCTGACTGTATTCACACTGCTCCGCACTGAGTTCATCAAACCTGCAGGTTTTGTTTTCCATTCAGAACAGACACAGATTAGTAGAAAAGGTCGCTGTAGCATTCTCATTATTGCGTCCCTATGGAATACACATTCGCGTTTGATCCTGTATTAGAAGCTGTGCCTGTTCCAGAGAGCACACACCGAAAAGCATTCAGGCTGTGTCCAGACTCTTTTTGTGCTCCTAAAAGCCAGTTAGTCTTACCTGAATTATTTGTCCTGACTTTAGGGTTTTTTTGTTTGTTTTCAGTACTCGACCATTAAGTGTCTGGGCAACACTGGATCACAAAGGACATTATAGAAAAGCACTGTGCATTTAACTCTGCCCCTGTGATTCTAGTGGATGTGGAAACACAGTCTCAGTTTATGGCAGAATCACGTCAAAGAACCATCTGCTTTTGTTTCTGAAGGGACAGGTAATGAACGCATAATAGATGACTTTGACACTTAGCAGGGAGCTGTAGCCTAAAATTAGCAGGCTTATAATCATGCAGAACAACATTAATTTTGCTTGATCGGTAATGAAGAATTAATGATGTACATTGTTGTTTTTCAGTAAAGTCTGAAATTACTGAAGAAGATAGCTTAGTGTTGGACCAGGTTAGAGTCTCTTCTAGTTTTACTAGAATACTGAAGAGACATAATTATTAAAGTACAGAAAAGGATTCTAAAAATGAAATCTATGACTCTCAATATAAGCAGTCACATAGATAACCACAACCTTCTGTATAAAGCTTTTTCCTGCTTTTTTTCCACCACATAGCTACAACTTGTAAAAATCTTGTCTGTGATTCTGTGTTTCTGTGCTTGAAGTAGCACACTTTTAACTGACAGTAACCATAGCTCAGATGTCTTCTCTGCAATCATTGCTCATATGTCAAAACAAACAGATGCCTTGTGTACATCTCAGAGCTACATCCCTTTGTCTGTGAAGCTTCTGAAGTGAAAAGTCCACTTTATTCTCTAGACACCCAGAATGAGACTCTGTTTACTGAATAAAAGAAAATGCCCATTCATATGCAATGAACTCTTCTGTGGTGGATATATAAAAAATGTGTTTGTATGAATATAGTTAACATTTCAAAGAGGAAAAAAATAAGAAGGGTTAAAAGGAGAAAAACTGAAACTTACTCCAAACTCATCCCTCCACTGATGAGATGCTTGGTACTTCTCTGCTTCTTTAGCAAGGCGCTGGAAACAAAGAAAGAGAGGACATACATTTTAGTCTTTACTGATTCATCATATAGCAAAGTCTTTTTTATTTTCTTCAAATACATGTTTTCTCTGTATGATTTTCTATATAGCTATGCTTTTTTGCACTTACGTGAAAATTATGTATATTTGAGTAAAGATGAGCAATCTAATTTAAAAAATGCTACTTTCTGTATTATTTCCTTATTTAAGTACTGTAATTATGCATTAGAAAGCTTAACCCTCATTCCAATGTCATTTAAGAAGTTCTAGTTAAGTTCAAAATCCATCAATATCTTTCTGAAAATACTTTCTCCTTACACACACCACCTTGCCTTATATGTATTAATTTGATCATCCAATGACAAGTATTTATTAGAATCTTAAAACACTCTACTATGGACAGTTATTTCTCCATTAAATTATTTAGCTTCAATTATAGGAAGTCTTGACTTCCCCTGTGATTATTAGGGAGCCATAAAAACTCAGTAATTTGAACTAGCTTGTAGTCTGGTCCCATGGACTGATTGCACTTTAGCAGATGGAGAGTAACAGGCTTGCTCCTAGAGGGCATATTTCCCGTTTAAATTAATTTGAAAGAAATCCAGTTTGCCCACTTAGCCCCCCGGGAAGCAAAGCATGGCACACAGGAATGATCAGATTTTGCTCTTTGAAATCAATCTCTTGTGCAGACACATCCATTGCGTTGGTGACGTCTCTCATACAAAATCATAAGTCTTTGTAAATAAGCTGTTTGTACACATCTATAAGAAGCATTTAAAAGTTGCTGAGCGTGATGTGCTCTCCCATTGAGCTGCACACAGAGCGCAGTGCCTGCAGCCCTGCAGGCAAGAGCCCGGCCTGAGAGCAAGAACCTGAAGAAGCAGCTGCCTGATGTGAATGAAGTTCATGTGCACTCAGACATGTCCTAATCATTGAGTGACTTGTTTCAAGGACTAAATCATTTTATAGCCCTATAAATATCTTAGCAAGCATCTCTGGTCCCTTTTTAACAGAAATAGTCTGGATGTATTCACAGATACCCAGGGATGGAAACGCTTTGTTGTGTAACAACATGTGTGCAGGAAGTCTGATGATCCTTTTAATATTCAGACCAGTTCCCACACAAAATGAACTGGTGGTCTAAGTCACATTTTCAGTTGAGTCAACTGTCAGTTCTCAGTGACAACCAAAAGGAGTACGACCAGAAAGTTCGCGTAAGCTGGAATCGCGGTGATATTGCTGTCAGAATCTCACCTCAACGCCAGTCTGGGATAGCAATTGCTATGGTATCTGATCCTATGAGGGACCTCCTTCTAACAGCTATCAGGATGATAAATTTCACAAAGCAAAACTGAAGACCTTCTCCTTTCTTTTTCATTTGCAGTCATCCTATATAGACAAGAAAACCCAACAAACCTGTGTGCTCTGCTGCCAGAAAATCAGTGTCCCTTCTCATTTGTTTTATTATCAATTCAAATGATTATGAGCTATCAGAAAATTACTCGCATCCTACAGACATTGCCAACTGGATGTACCTTCCAGAGTAGCCAAGTACCGCATTTACAAAAGCAAAATTGTAATTTGTTGCATTACACTGGGAAAAAGCAGAGCCCAACTCTCCCTTGACCCCATTGGACAAAGACCTCAGATACCTGCAATATTTTCAGTTTTCTGGTAATATACTAGAACAATGTGGTCCTTCTAATTTCTCCACTCAGTGTAGCCCGTTCTGCATCTAAATTTGCATATCCTCTGATGAGTTCAAGCTGATTCCATCATGCTTCACCAGATTGTAACAAAGTAAGATATGACACATACTACACATCAATAGCTGCGGTTGCTGTTGCCCTCAGATTTCCCTCACAGCCTGCTCAACTCCCTTAAGGTACACAGCAAACTGCAATTGTTTTCTACAAAAGATAGCAGAACCCAAATGCACAAACTGATAGATGGACTATGAAGAGAAATACATAATGAGCATTAACATTACTGGGAATTTTGCATGGAAAGAAATGCAGTCACGCTTGAAATTCCTCAACTTCAAGAAAAGTTGGTAGATTCCTCAGCTAATCTGCACTATAAAGCAAAAAAAAAAGTAAAAGCAAATAAAAAGCCATGTTTTCCCTGAAACAGATAATCTTTTCCATCAACAATTCTTATAAATGCTACAAAGATTATTAGTAGTCAGTATAGTTGCTGTTAGCCAAGCCTAGAATAAATCTGTAAGTGGTCACGAGAAGAAGACATTTGGTCTCTCAAAACAGGGATAAATATTGTATTCTGACCATCTGTTAGTGCAACAGAACAATTCTGCAATTCCACAGCTGTGGAAGTTACCTATGCAAAAAACACGCAGGATCATTTCCCAAAAAAACAGTTGATTACAGTACTCTGACTACCCAGCTCATCTCCAGCAGAAACCTTTTAATCAACACTTATGTGCAGGCTATCACAAGGATACAGGTCATGTAGGGACTTAATTTGCAACAAGTGAGTGTTTCGAAAGATATGGATTGACTAATGGGAAGCCCATGCATGCAAAAAACAGTATCATTCTCTCCCCTGAAATATCTTATATTTTTAGGAAGACAAAGGAAGAGTATTAATTAAATATATATATTAATATACATATTGAAGCTAAGGTGTTCATGGAAGTTCTACATTTCTATGCAAGGACAACCTTGCTGTTATAGCAACTTGGATTCTAATAACGGAGATACCCACCCTTCTACAGAGAGAGCTTTGGCAAGATCCAGAGTAAGAAGTCAAGGCTCTTGGGTCAAAAATAGCTAGATTGCGAAGTTACCTATGCCCTTTATGGTGACACAAGGAGAGACTAATTTTTCATCTCTCTCAAAGAAATCACGCCTGCTGCCTTTTGAGGTATGCAAATGCTAGGTCTTGCCTTCCCTGTTTTGATGGCAGGGCCTCTGGAGAATGGCAGCAGAGTGACACAGGAGCCACCTGCCACCTCCCATTTCCCTGCTCATTACAATATGGGCTTAATAAGGTAACACCTCCTTTAACACCGTGACCCACTGCAGTTCCCTGCAGGTTTCTCTAGCAAATGCTAGAAATTTGAGTTTCATATTTTTACCTGTAAGAAAATAAGCAGAAATGGTTCTAAACCAAAACAATATTTCTGCCTGATAGGTTTTAATCATTTCTTACTTTGTACCTCTGTATGTGTGCTGTGAAGACAAAAGCTGTGAGTTGTTTTCAGGCCTTGAATGAAGCTCTATTTGACCTCATCTTTTTTAGATAGAGAGGATGAAAAACCAATCACCACTAAAAAAGGGAAAAGAAACAAAACTAACATGTAACAGAAACATTCTGTCATCCTTCGAGGTACCTAAAAATCCCTACTTTGTGCAGCCTGCTGGAGAACGAGGATTCTCAAATTACGGCAATGAAACTCAAATTACTCTGAAGTAGTACATAAATTGAGAGACTATGACCAGGAAAAGAGGTCTGCAAAAGTTAACAAAATGCTGTAGCATCTATTCCTACACTTTTGGAGGATGCCCGACAGCTGTGAGATGATGTTTCAAAGTAAGCAACCAAAAGGGCTGATGCTAGATTTAGCCAGCGTGATTGACACAGTAGCTGATGTCAAATCTAAGGTGTTTGAAAACACTGAGATTAAACAAGCATTTGTTTAGTAAATGTTCCTAGATTAAACAATATTTTCTACCTCTATTATTATTATTATTATTATTATTATTATTATTATTATTATTATTATTATTATTATTATTATTATTATTTTAACCTTTTGTGATAAATGACAACTGCTTTCTCCCATGTTATTTTCTAAACATTGTGCAGGGTGCATTATCAGAATACTTAGTTTGTCAACAAAAGAACAATTATCTCTTGAAAGACAGCCACTGCCGACAAATAACTATTTTTATTCAAACTTTGAAAGAAGTCAAGTTACCTTCCACTAGATTTCCATAAATCTTTCAAAGAGAATGATTACCTTTAAAGCAAAACAGTTATTGGGAAACATAGATAAGATGCAAGTGTTATTTACTGCATCAGCCTATGAACTTTTCTTTTAACATTTAAAGGGATTATAAAAGATTACACAACCACACATTGAAAAAAAAAAAAAAAAAAAAGAAAAAAATGAAAGAAAAACAAACCAACAACTAAAAACCCAAAGCTCAGCTGCCTGTCAATCTCAAATTTGTCCATTGTCGAGGTCTTGTCCCCAGATTCCGAGTGCACGTTACTGTCTCTGAAAGGCAGCCTTTGATGTGCCACAGAATGCAAAAAAAGAGACCTGAAGGATCTTTATCTGATCAGTAAAGATCAACTCCCTAGAAGGTCTATTCATCTTCTAGCCATCACTTTTGTGCACATGTCATATCTTTATCTCCTCCCAGCCAGCACAGAACTCTGGCAGCTAATGGCTCGATTACAATTATACTCAGTACAATGAAATCAGTCTTTTTCTGTACTTCTCACTGTCCTTTAAGTATTTTATCTTGAAAATAATATCTTAATACCCCTTGATATAGTAAGTTATCATAAAATGTGTAAGCTTAGAGTTATTAGACATCAATAGCCTCACAAAGCTTTATAAAATACCAAATACATGAAATTTTTAGGCTATTTTAAGAAGATAGATACTCAGGGAGAATATAGCAATATCACGCTTAAATAGAAAAGTGTAGGAATATACAATGAACTTCAAATCCTGATTTTAAAATAAGATCCAAATATAGAGTCCCTATTTTGCGTGAACAGCGTAAAAGCCACAAACAATATGTGTAACAGCAGTTTCAAACATGGTTTTCGTGTATGCATCTGAAATACAAATAGTGTTCTTTTGTAGATTATTATGAATTGCACATCACTTACACATGAGAAATATGAGGGAAAAAATTTGTAAGACTGGGATGAGGTGTCTGAAGTGCCAATGGAAATCTGATACTGTTATTTCACTGTAGCTTTATAACCAATTGACAGAATGGCATTTTCACTTCAGTAAACTGTTACATTCTATATTAAACCAAATTAGAACTATTTTCTTTTGCCTTGATTTTACTTGCATAGACTGTTTTGTTTTTGTAGAAACTCTTGGTGATGAATTAGTTAAATACCCGTGAATTACCCTGTTACCCTATTAGATAAAAGACCCCCCAGTCTGGCCCAAGGGGGTGTGATTTCAACAAGCAACTGGAAGGTCAGTAGACTAAAAGTGATCTTGGGAGTGCTGATAACAGCAAGATCATAACCTCCATGTAAATACACACGGATTTCCTTTTCTTTGTCTTTATTTCCTTATTCCCAGTGGGGCACGGAAGGGATTAATAGGGACTGATTACCTATTTACATGTAACTTTAATGATGATATTTGCCATATGACCTTCCTCACAAATGGGAATTCATAATAATTATCAGCACAAAAGCTGATTCATATTTGGTGAAGCTGTGGCACTTAAGTTTTGGTAAGACGGTCACAATCATAAAACAATATCTTAGATTGAACCAAACACATACCTAATTTTGCTGATTAAAACTGTAACCACAAGTTTTGAGATTTCCTATGCCAATTTTTCTTTTTCTTTCAAAAATATTTTGATCGCTAACACTGTAGCACATAAGTTTCCATGATAATTCGTATTTCCCTACCTCAAACAAGAACTGTTATCATATGCATTGCTGTATTCCATTATGTAAATACCATTATCTTCAGTAAAATCGTAACCACAATTTTGATACTTACAGAGGGTTTTTAAGACTTTTTTTATGGCAACCAACAGCAGGTTTTTGTTTTGTGCTGATCTGCCGCATGGTTTTATTTCATCTATTTACACTGCAGAGTCCAAGCCTCCCTCCCACTCCAGCATCTGCTGTGACACATCATGGCAACGTGATCTGTGCTTTGTTAATGAGGGTATCTGAAGCATATAAGGTCACAGACAAAGAGTATAATAGGTCTCCTATATTCAACATAGACCTTGTATGATATATTCCCCAGCTACTATCTGGATTCAGTTTCGCTTTTGTCATTTGAGGCAGCAGATGAGTCATATTCACAAGGAAAAGGGGTTTGTTAGAGGCCTGCTGACATTGTGAGCTTTACCAAAACAGTCTTCATATAAATTACTGGTCCAAATTTATACGTAATCTAAAACAATCAGCAATTAGCATATTTTTTTTTTTTAAAGCTGATGTTATTACACTTTGGAGCACAATTCAAAATAATGCCTCCAACTTTCTCTTCCACTACTAACCATTACTAACAACCTAAATTGCTAGATTTTTTTTCCAATTCCACTCAAATTTAATTAAACAATAAACACAAAATTACATGTTTTGTGGGCTTGTCTAATACATTTCAAGCCATTTCTGTTTTATTCACATGAACAGCAATTCTATTTCAGACCTTCCTAATCAGTTTTTCTAATAAGATGACCTCATACCCAACACAAAGCTGTCATGTCGGCTAAAGAGAGTTTAGTGGAAAAAATGTATTATCACCTTCCATGTATTTAGAAGACAGGGCTTTAAAGGATTTCTGTATCTATTAGCAACTGTAATGTAAATAATTATGATTCAAGACAATATTCCTATTGTTTAATTAGATGAGTGAAGGAAGAATCAAGATGATGCACCACAGAGTAATGTTACCCTTGGAGTGGATTTTCAATCTCAAAAAGAAAACTTATAATAAATGAAACCACTGGTCTAAATAATGTCAGAAATCAATAGGAAGTGAAACCTGACCTGACCTGCAATTACAATAATGCAGGTGAAGTTAGTGCTTTCTAACATTGATAATCATCTTGGTTTTAATAGGAAAAACTAAAATAGACCACAAATAAATATATCACACATGTGGCTTTTGACATCTAAAATGTCATGTGCAATCACCTGTCTCTGAAAAGACTGTCCTATAAGAAAAGGCAAAAAGGGTAAAACTGAAAGATCATTTGGCACAGTAACACTTCACTACATAAAAGCAGATCTTCTCTAAAACATGGCCTAAAAAAATCTCCTCTCTCTCCTCTCCTCTCCTCTCCTCTCCTCTCCTCTCCTCTCCTCTCCTCTCCTCTCCTCTCCTCTCCTCTCCTCTCCTCTCCTCTCCTCTCCTCTCCTCTCCTCTCCTCTCCTCTCCTCTCCTCTCCTCTCCTCTCCTCTCCTCTCCTCTCCTCTCCTCTCCTCTCCTCTCCTCTCCTCTCCTCTCCTCTCCTCTCCTCTCCTCTCCTCTCCTCTCCTCTCCTCTCCTCCTTTTTTCCCTTCCCTTCCCTTCCCTTCCCTTCCCTTCCCTTCCCTTCCCTTCCCTTCCCTTCCCTTCCCTTCCCTTCCCTTCCCTTCCCTTCCCTTCCCTTCCCTTCCCTTCCCTTCCCTTCCCTTCCCTTCCCTTCCCTCTCCCTCTTATTCTGTGGATTTAAGAACTCAATTAATTGTAGCAAACTATCAAACAGAGAAGACAAAAGTGATATAGTGATAGTACTACTTCTACTCATAAAAGAGTGCTGAAAGTGGTTTTTAAATATATTATAGCAAAGTAGGATACCTAGTTAAGCATAGTTAGAATTGAAAATTAGTCAAATGTAGAGTTAAGGTAAAAAGATCTCTCATTCTGTCCTGAAAAGAAACCTCAGAACAGCTGAAACTAACCACCACTGAAAATCACCACTGAAGAATGGCTAAAGAAATAAATAAATGCATGTAATTAAGCAAATAAATAAAATGTGGTAACAAATACTTGTCCAAACTTCTGGAAAAGCCATATAGCTGGGTACACATCTGGGTGACCACACAGGCTATGGATGTTCCAAAAGGAGATGTTGTCAAATACCAGTTGGTAACTGGAAACTTACTGGTTGCCACCTCAGCTTGGTCTCTAATATTCATAGTCCTAACTGGTGAGAACATTGATACTAGAGGAAAAGAAACCTCTTATGAGCAGTCAAGGGGATAAATGAAGTGTAGGTGCAAAAACATTGCTGAAGGGCACATTTCTGAGTACCAGAGAACAGGCCAACTCAAATACAGCCACAAGGAAGAACAGAGGGAGCACAAAATTCTCTTCCATGATTGGAGCACTGAGTCCAGTCCATGAGGGATGAGATAAGATTTGTATGAAATTTTGTGCAAACTTAATATGCTGCAGAATGAGTGTACAAAATAATTCTGTTCAACTATTAATAAACAGCAGCAAGGAATGTAGGAAATTCTCATCAGAAGGTAGAAAAACAGCACCTTCTTAAATTCTACACTTTCTGCATTTATGGGGAGAGGGAGGAGGAAGCAGGTTCAGTCCCCAAGGCTGAGTATATTTGTAGGATGCTCAATCAGGCGATTTGAGAAGCTGGGCAATATTATGACAGCTGGATACTGTCAAAAATGTTTCAGTGGACAAGAGGGTAGGATAGAACTGTAGATAAGGGCATGAAGAAAAACGATCAGAAAAGAGTAAAAAATAGTCTGTCAAATGCATCTTGACATCTAGCAGTGAAATTTTGCTAGAGTGCAGTATAGAATCAGCAAAAGACCACTTCTTTTAGTATATAATTTATCCTGCACATTTGCAGAGGTTTCAAACCCTTAGAGCTTATTACATTTTTCACTCTAATAATTCATATGCCTTAAATGCAACTCACATTAGTGTTATATTTTTAAACAAGCTCAAAGTGAAGGACACACGCTGAAACCATTAGACTGAAATTGCCAAGTGCTCCGACAAATCACAAATTGCATAACAGCACCAGCTCCGGTTCAGCGCCTGCCTTAGGAAACTCTTTCAAGCTTCACAGCTGAGCTGGTAACTTCACAGGCGTGATTAGAAGATGACACGTATATTGAGCAGGCATGCCTTGTTACCCTGTTTTTTCAGCCATAGTGTATGTTTAGTTTTTAACAACCCAGGGAGAAATCAGCACTACATAAATGTATTTTTGAAATATCAAAATTAATCAGCTCCAAAACAAGAGTTCTAAAATGTCAACAATGTAATTTTCCTCTAACTCAGAAAAAAAACCCACCAACAACCCAAACCAACCAAACTTGGATGCAGTTCAGCTTGCTTCATAGCTCCCTTAATATCTCCTCATTAAGTATCCAGTAAAAACAAACAAACAGAACACCCTTAGCTGCTCAAAATTTATATACATTACCAGTTCCATTAAAATCTGACTAGGATCTAAATGGGAACAGACACAACTGAAATGCAAATGGAGCTGCCTCATTTTAAAGGAAAAGTATGAAAAGGAACAAATCAGGTCAACACCTCCTTATTAAGGACAGGGAGAAGCAAACATTGGTACAGGCTTGCAACATTTATGCAAGAAAACCACTAAAGAAGTCAGTTATCTTTAAACAAATAGGGGGTGTAACAGGAGCTGCATTTTGCCTCGTTGTTTAACCAAACTGAACAACACATTTAACAGAATCTTGTATAAAAGTTTAACAAAAATATATCGAGTTATGTCAATATATATGCAACTTAATAACAAAATTTTATATATATCACATGTATCAAATATTCAGACTATTGTTTGCAGTATTTTTTTTATTTAAAATTATAGCATTCTTCTAGTTAATGCAGTTCACAGAAGTAGGTATGAAACACTACATTTAAAGTGTAGTGAGCACTGGATTTCCTCACACTTTGTGTGCTACAGAAGACATTTAGATGTAATGCTGTTATAATCCCCAAAGAAGATTAGAAATCTGGCAATTTAAAGTCTCCACTGAAGATAGAGTCAGCTGCCTCTTTTGGCCACATCATCAGAAACAAAATTCAGCTCTCTTAGAATTGCACAGATATTTATATAAAGAACAGAATCCAGAATTTCAAGAAATAACAAAAGTGACCAGAGCTCATTATCAAATCTTCCTCTGTAGAGCAGGACTAAATAGTTTTATTTCCTTAAGATATATTCATAACCTAAACCAGCACAATGAAGTCCAAAGTAGTTAATAATTTGCAATAAAATGGAGATAGCACTGAAGACTTCAGTAGTGTTTCCAGAAAAGGGCCTATGAAATATGCAACTTTATTCATAATAAAATTCAGAGCTTGAATGGTAGAATAATAATGTGAACTTAAAAAAAAATAAATCTGTACCTTCTCCTAGGTTCTCAGATGTATAGAACAAAATCAATCTGAACTTGAATGGTTAAACATTAAAACAAAATGAATACAATTCTTAAATATATATATATATAAAGAAAACAAACAAACAAAGAAAAAACCACAGCTGAATAACAAATGTGGCTTTAACAAGGCAAGATAAGTGTATTAACAGCTTTGCATTTCAAGGAAAAAAGTGGAGCAGGTGGTAGGCTATAGCTGCTGAATAATCAACTTGATCTCATCAACAGTCAGGGGGTGAGAGCCAAGAAAACGTGTTACTGTTGGCAACAGCAGAAACAAATGATACGTTAATACCACATGCTATTTTCAGGCAACATTTCCCTAATGGAAGTAATTCTAGTCAAAAGAAAGAAGTGTTTAACTGTGAGTCCTGGAGAAAACTGAGTGCAAAGGAAAATGACCTTCTACTGGCAAATAATGAAAACGTTTTTTATCTTTCCAGAGAAAATGTGTCAGTCGTGACAGACGTGCTAGAAACACTGCGAAGCTTCAAGTACTCCTACACCTGGTTTGCGCTGGGGTAACAGGACACCCAAAGCCCCTTTAGTTCTTTCTTATTTTGTAGGGTGAAACAACATACTGCTTCTAAACTTTTCCTAATGTCTTTCAAAAGAGGTGTTGCAATCCTAATCTTCTCTTACAGATACAAGTTTTAACTTTCAAGTGTAGCCGTGCAATGTTTTTAAAAACAATTTGTGTCCTTCATCGTTAATTTATTTTCTATAAAGTAATACATATGGTCTTACCCTCCAACAGAAAACTTTCTGATTGTAATATAAAAATGCCTAAAAATTACAAGCAGACAAAAATCTAGGAGGTGAATTCTGAAAATGGTGTCTTCTACCTTTTCTCAGTCCATTTAGCTTCTGTAGTATCTTCCCATGTCCTTTGCACATGGAAAACTCCCAGCACTTTTATGTTTGCAAGCAGTTTACACTCAGATACACCTTCATTTCCCTGCTCTCAAATGCAAGTTTTATCCTAATACAGCTGCAGGGTTGTAAAGCTACACTTGCTCAACTTATAATGTAAAACACTTTTAGCATATAAGTATTAAATGTATACCCATAGGGATAGCTATTAAAAGATCAATATTAATATATTAAACATTTCAGCAAATGCTTAAATATCTCTCAAGGTCACCAGATTCCCTAAGAATTGGTCCTTTAGGATGAAATTCAAACCCTACTAAAGTTCTTGTGAGGACTTTTATTGACTTCATTGAGATTGCCCTCCTGCTGCCTCGAGCCCTGTGTGTGTGAGATCATGAAATTTATAACCAGAGATATTCTTCTTCCAGATTCAGTGGTCACCAATAGCCATGCAAGGGTTTGGCCATTATTTCTCTTCAGCACTTCTTGTCATGTCAATGTCAGATACCAGACAATGAGTCACCTCTTTCTTCTAGACAGTGCAATGCAGTACAGTGCATTTCTGGGCCTTCTTGTGATTATCAAGAAAATCCAACCTGGCTCAGGTATACAATTAATATCTTAAGTAAGGGAGCTGGTTCCCATTTCTGCACTATAAAAATTTATTTATTTATTTATTTATTTATATGTGAAAAAAAAAAATCATTTTGAAACCTACAGTTTAAAAATGAATGCTGCATATTGTCATGGCTACAGAAATATTTAATATCCTTTCACAACCAGTGTGAAGCAAATATTGTTAACAGTATTTAACATAAAAAGGCAAGTGAAGCAGAAAAGTGAACAGATTTTACCTAAGTCACACAAAACACTAGTGCCAGGTGCTAGTAACACCTAAGTCCATAAGATTTATCCTCTAGGTAAACCTTTTGTATTTTCCTTTCAGTTCTTTTCTCCCTTTTTATTCTATACATGACCTATATCTATGCTTAAAATATATTTGAATCAGCATTCAGATTATAATTTCCTTCCATTTTTTCCAAAAAGGAGAAGAAGAAGGAGAAGAAGAAGAAGAAGAAGAAGAAGAAGAAGAAGAAGAAAAAAGACAATTAAAAAAAAAAGAATTAAGAGACTTTGCACTACCGTCACAGGTGACACATTTGAGAACTACTACAAGCGGTTTGGGTTCATCCGTGATGACTTCCACCAAAGGTGTTTAATTAGGATGTCTCACACTTTTCTGTGTATGAAAATCTAATTGCCACCTTCTAGCTCAAAGAACACAATCACGAAGCATTATCCCATCTCCAAATTGCATAAGTGTCTTTCTCATGTTACTTCCACATCTGATGTTACTTCATATTTTTTGAACCATAACAACAAATTTAGCGCCTACAAAAAGCGTGTTTTCTTTCATTGCACCTAGTGCTGCTTACTGAAAGCCATCATCAGAAGCAAATTGTGACTAGAAAAAAGAAAGATGAAAAAGTTAAAACAAAATTATAAAAAAGAGAAACTAGATAGACATGGCAAGAATGTCACAGTACAAGTATATCTTAAAGCAAAATGTGGCAGTACCTTGCCAGACTGGATGTTTGATGCAGGTAACTCAGAATGGTGCAGCTGACCTGAGCTGCACTTAAAACCTCAGAGATCTGCCCACAGGGAAGAGTTTCTTCCACAGTCCTGTTAAACTGGCAGAGGTGATTTTCAGAAATCAATCTGAGCGTTACATCAACAGACCTGAACTGAAACTCAAAGGGGTCTGGCAACTTATTAAAGGTTTATCAATTTTTAAAACTTAACAAAATGTTCCTGTAGGATTTCATAAGATTGAGTTGGGGCTATATTCTTAAGGGATTCTGGAAAACAAATAATTTACATACGTGGAAAGGCAGATTCTTCTGGACTCTTCCCTGATATATGAAACATTAAGATTTGAGAAGTCAAACACTCTGTGCTCTCATTTAGGTCATTGGCTGCATTGAAATGTTGAACCTCTACTACTGGAGCTAGAAAGTGACTCTTAATGCTAACAACAGAAGCATCTTATTCTCCTGCATGAAACCAACCTCTAGATTTAGATGTGCATACTGCATTAGCATAGAGTCAAAATGCAATTTCATCTTCATGTTGCACCACACGATGACTTGAGTCATCATAGATTAGCATTCCCATCAACGCATTCACTTGCATATAGAACAGAAGCTTCAAGTAAACAAAAACCAACCTTAAATTAAATTACAGCTAAATTTAATCATATATTGAACTCTTCACCTGTCATGTGGTCAGATGGTTTTATCAAACTTAAATGTAGGGTATAAAGAATTGTGAACTGAGAAAATCACCTACAATGTTCAATATGAAGAATGAGGTGAGAAGTGACAAGAGGGATCCCTTCCACCATGTTACCTTATGAAAATATCCTGCTTGGAGATCTGGTTCAGGAAACCAGACAGCCTGACATTCCTTGACAGCTGAACAGTTGCATGGTTCAGTTGTGTTAGGCTCAAGAGGAGATGAAAAATAAAGAAAATTAACTTTATTTAGCAAATTAAAACTGCATTTTCAAGATTGTTTTTGTACTATTATTATTAGTCACTTGTCATCACAAGTCTCACAATACCTTTCTGCAAACCTTAGGTCTTTGACTTAGTTATGTTATTCTTATCTGTTTAATTTCATGTATACCACATTTTCATCCTTCACAGAAAACCAAAACCAACCAACCAACCAACATCAACGTAAAAACAAACAACAAACAAACAACAAAAACAAAACAAAACAGCAACAACAAAACTAAAACAATGACAAAGAAAAAAACAACAAACAATAACAAACAATAACAAACAAAAACCCCGCACCCTCAGATATATAACACAGATAAAACTGTAAAACTCAGGGGGGTGAGGGGGAGACCCCAACCCAATGCAAACAAACAAACACAAATAAACAACAACAAACAACAGCACAAGTTCAGATTTATTAAAATCTCATGCTTATCAAGATCATAACCTAATTCTGAGAGATCTATTTTTTTCTTAAAAAAAAACTCCCTTGCAAAATGGAAATATTAGCAGACACAGACAGATGTGCGATGATGGCATAAATCAGCATAACAAATAAGAAACCTTTTGACAATGTAGCAACCTCCCCACCTGGCTTCTGGATACCCACCCAGCCTTCCCTGTAGCTGCAGCTTGGGGATGCACCGGCACAGCTGCCAGTGCTCTGACACCAGCTTTCCGTGGGGTGACTGACAGTCAACTTTCCAAGTGCCCAGAAAGGTCCAAAAATCAACACTAAAAAGTGGCAAATTCTGCCAGCTCATAAATTTATATAACTATGATTCCAAGAGAAGCTACAGTGTGCCCTGGCAGTCAACGGGCCAACCGTGTCCTGGGTGCATCCAGCACAGCATTGACAGCCGGGCAGGGAGGAGATTGTCCCGCTCTGCTCTGCACTGAGGCGGCCTCACCTGCAGCACTGTGTGCAGTTCTGGATGACACAGGATAAAAAGGATATAAAGCTGGAGAGTGTCCAGAAGGGTGAAGGGTTTGAAGAGGAAGCCGTATGAGGAGCAGCTAAAGTCACTTGGTTTGTTCAGCCTGGAGGAGACTGAGGGGAGACCTCATCACAGTTACAGCTTCCTCACATGGGGAGGAGAAGGCTCGGGTGCAGATCTCTTCTCTTTGGTGACCAATGACAGAACCCAAGGGAATGGCAGGAAGATGTGCCAGGGGAGGTTTAGGTTGGACATTAGGAAAAGGTTCTTCACCCAGAGGGTGCTGGAGCACTGGAACAGGCTCCCCAGGGAGGTGTCACAGCCCCAAGCCTGATAGTGTTCAAGAAGAGACTGGACAACACCCTCAGACACATGGTGTGAACTGTGGGGTTGTCCTGTGCAGGGACATGAGTTGGACTCAATGATCCTTGTGGTTCCTTCCAACTTAGGACATTCTATGATTCTGTGATACTTAACTGCAAAGCTACCATGGAACTCAATCCCCCAATTACACAGTTGGTATCAAATGAAAACCACAGAGGTTGCTCACATCAGCATTCAGTTGCTGGAAAGATCGCAGACTCGTTTATCAATTTATCAGGAAACAAAAGCAAAAAATGTCACTGATATTCTGTGTCTTCATAAAAATGCCATGGAAGGGAGATTTGTCTACACGTTCCATGCTTGAGTTTTGCAGGTACTGTATGCTCAGTAAACTGACATTATATGAGAAAACTGAGAAAATGGGGTCCTAGTGTTGCAGACAAATTTCTCCTGAAGGCCCTCCTTTCCTCTTCTACCATTTGCATGGATGTTTCCCAAATATATTTATACCTACATCTGAATATTTTTGTCAAATATAAGTAAATCTGGTTCAGTCATTTTTTAAAAGTAGAAGGTAAAGGAGAGAAACACTTTCCTCTCACTTTGGGCAACACCTTGCAATGTTAGCAGGAGGCATCCTAACAGTTCCAGTCAATCTAGAACACTGAATATTTTCAAATAAGGATTTTGCTTCACAGCATTTATATAAAATGAAATTCTTTCTAAACTGAACAGTTTCCCAGGCTGATACAACAGTTTCCCAATAATTAACCTTATTGCAGTGAAAGGAAATCTCTTCTGGCTAGTCATCTCATGTATTTCATGTGCAGCCAGAAAGGAATTTATATTGGTTTTACATAAAAAGCCCCTATTTATGATTTTATTGAGTAATAACATTTGTAGTGGTTTAAGAGCCGAATCTTCAATACATACTTGAACATTCAATATATATATTAGCATTACCCTCCCCATCTTATATATCTATTCAAAAGTCACAGAAAGAAAACATGTTCCTATTTGGAATAGAAGTTTAAGTTTGCTAATAATACTTGAAATGTTTATTTTTCAAAGATGCTGTTTCTAAGTATAGCACATTTGACAATGTCATAGAAATACCGTTCTTTCTTGTTTTTAAACAATCAAGTTGTCAGGTTTGTTTTAAATAGAATCCACAACATTGTACCAAAATCTGCTCAGTCAGAAGCAGCTTATTAAACAGATTTAGGTTAGTTTGTTTCGTTCTGTTGTTGTTCTGTTGGTGGTGGTTGCTTTGGTTTGGCTTGGTTTTTAAGTTATGGAAATAGCACTGATCAGATGACGAATACTAAGCAAATGATGTTATTGGTGCAAAAACTAGGCAGATAATCTGGAAAGGAAAACTTCCAAAAGTCAGTGGGGTTTCTTAGAACTAAACTGCATCTATAACTGATTAAACCCTGGTCCGAACACATTATTTTTTCAAAAATTTGGCCTAAGCACAATCTCCGTGCTTAGGGTGTAAAAATTTCCTGCTACCTTAAAACTGATTAAATGAGCCCAGATCCACTGTCCACTGAAACCTGAGTCTTTTATTTAAGAGCCCACCCAAGGAAGCCTGTGGCAGAAGAGAAACCAGAAAGTTACACTCAACTGAACTATTAATCTATCTATATAATTATGATTAAAATTAATTGCTCTGCATTATAGGGATGCAACACTATCTTCTGTCTTGCTTGATACAAAGCAACCCAATGACCAGAATATAAAGATCAGATTCTCAAACAGGGTGATTTTACTGATCTTCAACACAAAATATTGAGTTAGCCTTCTAGGTGTAAGTCTACAACACCTAGAAACTTACTGTAAAAGACAAGGTATATGGAGATTTCAGTACAATCTCATCTACTCTACTTTTAGTCACTTTTACTCCCTTGTCAACTGTAATTTCATATTCTGCGTTTACAGCTCTATCATCCTTAGGCATAAAAGGATTTAATGTTTGTCACAAAGACTCAATAAACCATATGTGCTCATGTATATACAACACTGTTTCTATCTCAGACAATATCTGTATGCTAATATATCTGGGTTTGAGAGCTTAACAGCTCTCCAAAGTACCCAGATTCCGTACTTAAACAACTTTATGAAATCTCCCATTATGGTTGCCTTACAAACAAGTAAGTGCTTTTATGCATATTAAAAATACTCCTTACTAGTGCATGCTAACCAAACTGTTCTGTGCTATAAAGGACCCTGTTAGTTGTTACTACAGCACGTGTGCTCCGTCTTGTAATCAGCCAGGAGACTCATTTCTGTGCAGGCGCCACAGAAGTCGCTGTAGAACTGGAAAGCAGTGATACAAAGCAAACTTTCTATGCAGCTGAAGCCTTGACGTAGCACAACAGAATAGGAATTTCTAAAGAACAAGTGTACGAATACAGTATCAGAGCACATCTTGAACTGTAACTTTGTTAATAGCACTGACTGAGCTGAATTTTCTTCAGTTATTTAAATCTCATTATATATGCCCTATTTAATTCCCTCTCTATTTAAATTGATATGAAATATAAAACAACCTCTAAATAATTTAGTGTGAAAAAACACACAAGCTAATTAAAAGCTAAGACTTGAAACCCAAACACATTAGAAACACCTCTTTTTTTTTAAGATAACCTTTTTCATTTTGTTTTATTTCTGTTTTGAAACTGTCTTTTGTTTAGTTTTGGAGAGACAATGATTTTGTTCCCAGAGTGAAAAGTGTTTACAAAGAAGCCCTTAGGTTTCAGTTGCTTTATGCTACCAATAAAGGTTTGTGTCTTCTTCAAGGCGGCTGAACTTGTAATTAAATGAATAAAACCTAAATGTTGTATTCTTAAGCATGCAATGTGATTTTCCTTAATTACAAATTAAAATAAATGCCATCTTGATTATTAATCACTGTCTTTAATTATAACTTGAGCACTTAAATGCCACCTTACAAGATATTACCAAGGTCAGACTTTGCTGGCAGGTGTCACTGGGGGGTGGAGGGGGCAGCAAAGAGACCATATTAATGCAGCAGCACTGCCCGTGAGCAGATCCATGTGCCTCCGACATGTAGAAGGCAATAATTAAAAAAACCAAACTTCTCTCCTCTCTAATTAATGAATTACACTGTTGTATACTTCACTTTTGTGCCAAATAGATCGTAAAACAGATATTCATACATTAAGAGCTGAAGCTCTTCTTGGTCTTCAGCAGTTTTCAAGTAAAGATCCTCCTGAGAATATAATAAATTTAAATAACACCTAATTAACACTGTCCATTCTTTTTCTGTTATCTAGTACCAAAATTGTAAGAATTACCCCCAAAAGATGTATGATCTCCTGTTACTCAGACTGAAACCATATTACCCTTAATATTTTTTCTCTTTTTCCTGTATTTTTAAAGCAGTGTTTTTATCCCTCAAGAAACCTGTTTTCAAATGTAAGTTAAGACACTTATATGTTCACATTCTTGCTCAGTGCCATGTAGAGACTGGCAAATGGTCAGTACACAGTTCCCAACATTTCAGTTCTATTCCTACTCTTTAATTGTTCAGACATAAAATCTATTAATAAAAATCTCTTTTGAAATATGAAAAAATGGGTCACAGCTTCTGATAAAGTAAAACTGTGATTATGATTTCTGAGAAATAAAGAAATGTGCAAGTGACATTATTGTAAATGTCACTAATCACACTTAGCTTCCTCATTAGTAAGTGCATCCTGGAGACAACTCTCTTTTTGAACCCATTATCATCTATTATCCAAACTGTTCTCTGACTCTTCCTCTCACACGTACACACATAAATTGGTGCCTGCAATTGTCTAACCTCTAAAGTCAAATCATATAGAACCTGGCAACTCCCTGACTTTATGTTGTCAATTTGAGCCTTAGATCTCGAATGTGAGAAGCGACACCTACCATTTTTTATTTAGAGAGGAGTTGCTTTGTAGCTTAATTAAAGCAGTGTCTGACAGTTCTGAAGATGAGAATTTGCTTCTCCTGCAAGGTTTGACAGCATCTTCAGCTAAAATGTGATAATGCAACTTATGCAAGAAATAGTGAAACGTGACACTAAACCTTAGCCCCCAGCTTTATAGAATTCAGCCTCTAATAGCCTTATCTTTCTTTTATTTCCACTAATTTATTTAATAGAAATGCATGACTGCCAAATTAGCAAGTATATGTACCTAGGATCTTTTAATTGAAATTTTAATGTACTTTAAAAGAATGTCTGTAATGAGCTTTATAACTATCAACAAACACCAAGAGAATTCATATAGTAACCTACTGTTCTTTAGACCTATTTTAGGGAGTCTGTACACATTTAAAATTAAATATCAACACAGTCGTAATTCAACTATAATGCAAGTGGCTGAGAAATTTTTCCACATTTTTTTTTGCTGTGGGGATTTTGTTTGTTTGCTTGCTTGCTTGTTTTAATATAAAACCAGCATCTTTCTGAATGAGGAACTTTTATTGAAAGGGCAAATAGTTCCTGACATCCATACTAGAATTACTGGTACAAACAGGCATTCCAACAAACAAAAGGAAAATTAAAAACAAAAAAAAAAAGGGTGGAGGAGGGATCAGCCAAATAAAAATAAAAATTAAAAAAGAAATTAAAAAGGAAAATGGAGAAAATTAAAAACAAGGGAGAAATTAAAAAGGGAAAGCAAGTACTCATTTAATATTAAGTTCTCTGTGGGTCAGGCTTATCCTTCAGATAAAAGAAAATAAGAACTCAGACAACAGATCTTAAAACCTCAGTTAAAGGGCCATCTGTGAAAGACAAATTTCTGCTAGATCCAAAATAGAGGAAAAAGCGACACGGATGCACCTGACAGTAACACTCAGCTACACGTGGAAGTTGTTTCGTGTCTTGGTCATGTTAAGCCATATAATGTATCTTACACGGATTCTTGTATCACACCCTTCAGTGTAATGCGGTTAAAAGCAGCAATTTCTTCCTTAGGGCATGTACTGCCAAAATAAATATGAACTTCCATTCAACCTAGTTTATATGAAATGAGAAGAGACATTCTTCACCAGCTTCTACACAAAGAACATGCATGTCTAAAACTTTAGTCCTTTCAGGTGTGGCTCAGAATACCTTACGGATACACTCTGGCAGAAACAGTGGCGTTTATTTCCAATTGACTAAAAAGGATGATATGAAGGATCTATCCTAGAGAATATACAATTAATTTTGTTTTATTTTTTCTTCTCCTTCAGTTAGCTGACACACAGGAACACTGGAGGGAAAGAAAACCCAACATCTTTTATATCTATTCTCAGAGTAGTTTTGATATTTTACCTTTTAGTTTTTCAAATGCTGTGATTTTCTAGACTAAGCTTGTGCTCACTTTGAGCTCGCTGGCTGTTGAGGGATGACTCCTGGAACTCCAGCAAGCACAAAGTTATTCTGTTTTCCAAAAAAGGACAAATGGGAATAATCCTGCAGCCAAATCCTCTGGGGTTTCTGTCACTCCCATAACTCAGGGAGCCAGGGGAACGGACCTGCGGTTCCTGGCATGTCTCAAGAGCCAATCTCCGGGCCACACCGAGTGCTAAATCACCGGCAAACTCCAGCGAAGTGTGAAAGGTGAAAATATCGCCAGGACTATATTTGATCACACCACTAATACCGCCTGGCATAGCACGGGCATTGTGAATGAGGGCTTGACTCTGTTTATCCCAGTCCCTTCCAAAGGAAAATAATTGGTAGCAAGTTGTCAGCTCAATGCACGCTGCAGTTCTGGGCAGACCTAAGCTGTCAGGACAAGAAAGTGGAGAGTCCATCTTCCTTATCTCCAGCCCTGCGCAGCCTGATGAGCACTAGGAATTAGCCTGGTTTTAAATGCCAGACAGCACACGGAGGCATGGGCCTGTCACTGGAAATACACATTCAAACCTTCCTGGGTTTTCTCAGTAAAAGTCCTCTTTTCCTGACATGCATGGATGGAGAAAGAGGCCAGATTTAACGTGAGATTAAATTATAATAAATTCACCATAACTGTTTTTTAATGAAATGTTTTGTTTATCAGGAAAGCAACAAAGGATAAAAATCATAATGAATCTCTAGCCCCTGCTGCCTACAATTTCTTGGTAGAAAAGCATCCAATGAAAATGAGAGATGGAAGCTGCTCAACAATGCTGAAGGCATGCTCTCTTGCTTCTTTTTACTCAGTAAAAGCTGTCAAAAATCCACATCCTCCGATGTACTTGCAGTTAGCATAAGAGCTTGTCGATTATTTATTGCAGAGAGTACTGTCAGACTGGGATTAAGATGTCCTAAAATCCCCAAGAGGGTAATTCATCATAACACAATATAGTGTGCGAATAATGGACACCCACAAAAGGCTCAGCTGACATGATGGAAGTGAATGATGGGTGAATTGAGGTCACCGGCTTGATGTGAAGACGTCAGACAATGTCTAACCAGGCTGTCAGTCAAGCCATTAAAAAGAAGAAAGTACATGAATATGAAATAGTAAACAAACAGATTGGCTTTAGTTTCCTTGTTCCTAACAGCTCAAAGGAGAGGTGCTGGGGCTAATGAACACATCCTCAGTGTGTGTCCATGCACTTCACAGGGGCTCTTACACCTCCGAGTCAAAGAGAAATGTCCTGTACATGTTCCAGCTATGGATTAATAAGGCCAAGTGTGGGGTTTTCTTTTGCTAGTGATACTATGATTAATTTATGGCTTTTTCCACTTTCAACATACTTATGAGAACTATATTTCAGTAATAAAGAGCATTTTAAATCAAAGCAAATTTACATTACATATGTTTTGATTTACTACTTGTTTTTCTATCAGAAACCTATAAATCTAGAAATACTATTGACCCTAAACTATTCCTCAAAAAAAGACTAAGCAAATAAAGTTAGCAGCTGTCAAAAAAACAGAAGTTAAATGAAAATCTGGTCCAAGTGCAACCAAGGCTAAAAAAATTCTTAGTGTTCCAGTGAAAAGGACATTTCACAAAACAGGTCACTTTACATACAATGACAATTTCTGTTATTCTAGACCTAACTGTCACACACAACTGTTCCCATTCAGTGCACCCCTTCTCCACTTCAGGTGCTTTTATCCAATAAGAATGATGCTCTTTATCTCGCTTGCTCTTTCCCACCAACAAAGACCGGAATGAAGAATACTTTGTGAATATTACATACAAGGGTTTGCAGGATCCATCTGCTGTATCCTTGTCATCCTGCTTCATGCACTTTCATATTTCACTGATTTAATCTTTGGTATTAATACCACATTTACAGATATAGCAAGTGCATATAAAAAAACCCCTTATGGTATTGTATTGTATAGTATTGTACAGTCTAGGAGTAGATTCTCAAAAATGCCTTTTTTTCCCACTCTTGTGCAAGTCAGATATGTCCATGGGTCACTCCTGTCTTCCAAGTTACTGTAAATTAAACATAATTCAGTATCAATAAAAGCTGGTAAAACAGGTCTCAGGCTGTGGCTTCTGCAGCTGCCTTGCCTTCAAATACTCCTACTTATCAGTCTGAAATCAGAGCTGACCCCTCAATCTGCTTCTTGCCTGACGGTCCCTCTCAGTGGTCTCCACAGCTCCTGGTCCCTCCTCCTTCCACCCATAGCCTAGCCCCAGCGCTGAAAAAAGAGCTTATTTTCACAGACAGACACATTGTTTTTAACTTTTCAAGCACTCACAACTTGCAGTCTAAGGCATAAACACTTTAACCTATGTTGATTATTCAGGAGTAATTAAGCATCAAGTCCAGTGCTCAGAAAGTCAGTCATATAAATTTTACCTTGACATCTTTTTCTCCCTGAGCTTAATTTAAGATTCCAAGTTCCCACCACCCCCCTGCCCCTTTTGACTGCACACTAGCAAAACCCTAGGCTTCAGAGATCGTGAAAAATTCAATAAATCTTTGCCTTACTGAAAAGAGAAAAGTAGATCGTTATTTGGTCTTTTCATTTTTCTTATCAAATTCTTATTGGTTAGAAGTACAATTACAGTGCAGTTTTAAAACTCAAATATGAATTAATATACTGAACAGTTGGATCTGTTTTTACCACAAGGACCAAGGAACCAAAGTTTTGCTTGGCTTATATAGCTATTATTTTGTGGATAAGCTCCATCTCCTAAAATGTTTACATTTATCAAGATATCTACCCTTTTATTTTTATATCTCTAGTAGCAAAAGACATTTTACAGTGAAAGAATCTCCATCTGTAAAGTGAAGCAGTTGGTGCTGGGATCCAGCATCCCCAGGGCTCACCCCAGTGAGTCAGGGCTATGAAGATGATGAGGGGTCTGGTGCATCTTTCTTATGAGGAAAGACCTAGAGAGCTGGGTCTATTCAGCCTGGGGAAGAGAAGCTGAGAGGGGATGTTATCAATACTTATAAATATCTCAAGGGTGATATCAAGAGGATGGAGAGACTCTTTACAGTGGTGCCCAACAATAGGATGAGGGGCAATGGGCACAGACTGAAGCACAGGAGGTTCCATCTGAATATGAGAAACTTCTTTACTTTGAGGTGCCAGAGCCTCATAACTAAAGAAGAATGATTAGTAAATGGAAATGATGCAGGTCTGTACCTGTTCAAGCAAAAGTTGGTGTATCCTGGAAGCCTGTCTCAAAAGGAGTGAAGTTCCTGATCTAGAATTTGCATCTGCATCACAGTATTTAATAGTCTTTGACAGAATAGCTTTTTAAATCTATTTCTATTTTGACATTTGCAGCAACCTACAACCTAATTGTGTTCTGGGAAGAAATGCTAAAGAATCTTTTGTTTGTTTTAAGCAAAGCCAACACAACAATTTTATTTGGTACTTTCTCATTCTTAACACTTTAAAAAACTATAAAATAATTTCAAATTCACTTCTCTATGTAATTTGTGAAACTCTGTATTTCAATGAGCCTTCCACCATGACCTCCATAACCATCTCAGTCCTACTTTTTGCAATTTGAAGAGTCTAAGCAAGTCTCATCACCTGAATAAATTATTTGTCTGAATTTTACAGGAAAGTGTTTGCAAAAAAAATCATTGCAAGTCCATTTACCATGCTGTAGATGGCCATAAAACATCACTGGGAAGTTTTGCCACTCCCAGTCTGCCATCTTCCCACCTGATAATTCACTGCTTCAAGTCATTCACTGCTTTGATGATGGTATTTTCAGAATAGGACACTATTCAACCACAAGGGCAACGTTTAACCTTCTGGAATGGTGGCTGGCTCTAGGTGGCCCTGCTTGAGCATTTGGGATGGACCAGATGTCCTGTAAATGTCCCAGTCTCAACTGTTCTATGATTCTATGATGTAGCTTCAAGTTAAGAGACTTTGTTTTAGGTATTTCTCCTCCTCTAATGGAGAGATATGATCAGTGCAGTCATTTGTGTCTAGACAGCACTTCAAATGAACAAAGGTGTCCACCTAAAATTGAGAAGAATCGTTCAGTAGACTGAATTTAGATATCTGTAAGTGAAGCTGGATTTCTCCCAGTCTCAATAATAATTCTAGATATAAACCTAGAGAGATAAGCCTACACAACTGTAAAAGAATGCATGGGAATTGTTTAAATCCCATTTATATTTCAGATGTAGATCCTTAGGTTTTTTTCTTGAAAAGGATGAATGCCAGATGATAAAGGATGCTGCTATGGAGCTAGAATTAATAAGAACACGAATTCTGGTCATTAGTTTTTGGTTTGGATTTTTAAGGTTATAGCTCTAGGGCAGAATTACAATGCTTTTGTCTAATTTTGTGAATTTTCTGTATTTTTGGAGATTTGGGCCTTCTGACAGTTTAAATTTGATTCGGTATTTTCTGCTTTGTGAGTCTAAGAGGTAATATTGATCTGTGCCTTCAAAATCTACTTTCCCTAACAACATTTGATATTTGTCATTAAGTCGAGAGCATTTGTCACTTTCTTTCACTAAAATGAGTCATCCTCTGAACATTTCCTTTCTTGTTTTTAAGGTCAAATATAACTATTGATTCATTGTCAACACATCATATCTTCTCTGTTAATGGAATCTATAGATTTTATTCTTCCTCATTCTTTCATCTAATTGCCATCCGTGGAAGTTACAAACAGACACTATCCATGCCCAACTCTGAAAGGTAAAGGGCTGTTGTGATAACAACAGCATTTATTTCATTTCTTAGTCCTGTCTTTGGCTTTTGACATCTTTCCCCTCACAATGGATAATGGTTCACTTTCAGGAGTCAGAATAATTTCTTCTGAAGATACTATTTCTTTTTTAGTTTGAATATAACAATATTTTTGAGAATCAGAGAGGCCCATTACACTCAGTGCATTTCATACTGATTTCAGAAATCATAAATAATTTGGTTTGGGTGGGAGCTCTGGTGGTCGTTGGTTCCAGTGCCTGCTCAAGGCAGGGTGAACTCCAAAGTCAGATCAGGTGGCTGAGGTTTATATCCAATTGTTTTCCTTGATTTACCTCCAGGATGGAGATTCCAAAACATGTCTGAGCAACCTGTTCTGGTGTTGAGCATCCTTCTTAAAATTATTTTTCCTAATACCTAATAACAGTTTCTCATAGTGCAAGTTTTAGCCACTGCCTCTGGTCCTTTCTCTGTGAAAAAATTTCATCAGTACACTTAAAAGGAAAGAAACTGCATATCAATAAACACTGTCAATTTCCTGAAAATTCACATTAAGCAGAAAACATCAAGGAAAGGAAGTTTGCCACTTGGTGCTTGTGTACTTTCTATGATACCTTTCATACAGTATTTTAAGAAATCACCTCCTCTTACCCTCATTATCAAAATACTCTGTTTTATTGAATTATGTTTCTTTGGTTCTGGACCCTTCTAGAAGACAAATTAATTACATAAGCTATGAAAATATTACTACTGAAGAAAGAGCAAATGCAAGTTCCATGAGATTTACTAATATGCTTCAATAACATCAATATGTTGCTCTTAAAAATTTCAACAAAATTAAAGTAAATTTAACAAGTGAAAAATTAATAATCTGAAGATAAATGGGAAGTTTTCAAAACCAGATATTTTCAGAGTATGGCTGCGACCGTCTCCATTGTAGGAACAGACATGCACCCGCTGCTTATCCCAAATAAAATTTTATGGGCACATTCCTTGGAATTTCTGTAGAATTTGCATTTGTAACTTACTTTGCACTTTTAAAAACTATATGTTGAAAATAATATTTCGGGTTCAGGTACAATGCTCACTGAAATCTACCATGTGAATTCATATCGGTATGACACCAAGTATACGTACAGAGCAATCTAAGTAAGCCCAGCAAGTTATGTGTAAGATAATTGTAACTATCACCACTCTGGAAAATACCTACTCATTGAAAGCAGATTTTCTAAAGAATAATTTCATAGAAGAAATTGATCTAGTTTCATTATTTTGTCTCCTATTTATTGCAGAATCAACCCAGAAAATCTTACAAACGGCAGTTAATGACACAACATTGGTTCTTTCCATAACAGCCGAATGTGAAGATTTATCATTTAATTTCCAGACCATAAGGAATAGTCCCCATGTAGTCTGGATACACAAGAACTTGCATTAGTATTTGGCTCCAACTACACACCACAGGGCAACAGGCACCTTAACGTTTAAAAATTACACACTTTTACTGAGTTTATTTCTTTCAAAGCAATGGCTTTTAAGAGGGAATGAAAAAACCTTCCTTGCAAATTTTATTCTGGGTAATTAACTTTTCTCATTTAATATAACTGTTCCTTTATGTAATACAGTAAATGGTGATATATCTATCTATATTCATATATTAATAAAATACTAGGTAATAAAAAAATATTTATGCTACCTTTCAGGTTCACCATTGGGTTTTTTGTATGCAATTAGTCAGAACTTACTGGCTATGACACTTAACTAGTGTTTTTGCCTGCTTCATCTTTTCTGTGTAAGAAAATGAATGCCATTATTGTTCTTATACTACAAGAAGGTTTCTTGTAGTGCACTAAGAAATGCAAATCAGGAATGGACCTGAGGGGGAAACTGATCTCTTAATGGACCTGAACTTCTTGATATTTCAAGAGGCCACCACTGTCCCCTGTTGTTTCCTCAAAGGATCCTCTTTTCCATGTCCCAAGGTTTACATCTACATGGGATTTTGAAAATTAAGTAGTCTGCAAAATGTTTTCTGGGAGATAGGATAATATCACAATGTCAAGAAAGAGAGATTCAATAGCTCGATTCCCCAGCCTGCATGAGAATAGCAAGCATTTTATCCTGAAGTCATAAGAGTACTGGCAGACAGGCAGTAAAAGAAGCAAATGCTTCTTTTAAAGGCAACTTATTCCATAACTAATCATGACAAGATTCACATTCTAAATCATTACATTAAAACACGTTATTAAAAGAAAAAAACCCTCTACAAAATAAATGAAGAAATTACAAATTCCAATCCATATTTCATACTGTGAAAACAGGATCACAACAGATGCATATTTTATGAATACAGCAATAAAAGTACAGCCAGTTTTCCATATTCATGTGAAGTGTTGCTGAAAATATTAAACACATTCATCTTTAGGAACATGTAAATTTCCCCTATCACATTGGGTAACATTCTATAGAGGGAGAAAACTAAAGGCTTTTCTTTATGTGACAATTTGTTCATCTAGTTTGTCTTATCCAGCTAATCCAGGCTTTTCCTTTTCATCTGGCTGCATTAGGCCCTTTTACCCTTCCAGGCTGTTCTCAGCTTTGTGTGTGCAACTACTGACCAGCAGCAGTAGCCTTACAAACAGACTCCACATGTGGAGTTATTTGAAATGTTTAATGACAGTAAACTCCTCACAATAATTGACCTCAAAGATACAGTTAAAATTTTTGTTTTTACTTCATCTTGGGACTGCTAGCTGCCCGGCACATTCAATTACTTTCTCTAATCAGTGCTTAACTATAAATATGTTAAAGGATTTGACACTTAAAAAAGAAAGTGATTGAAGAAGTTGTTGCTTTTAATGTGGCAGCTCTCATAGCCACCCAGGGCATCTCCAGTCTGTGGTTCTTCAGCCAGCAAACAGCCACTGTTTGTTTGCAGACAGCCAAGGGCATCACTCTGAGGGGCCACATCCTCATTCCAGGCCCATGCTTGCAGGCTCAACAGAGCCAGTGGCCTCTCCATGGCCTGCCATGCCATTGGAATGCAGGAACAGAGCCATTGCTGCGGATCTCCTCCCTCTGTGGATTTAAAGTCTTTCTTTTGAAATATCAGCCACAATAAGAAGTAACTTGCAAAGAAAGATATTACGTTGGAGAAATGTCTACTTTTAGGGAGACCTGTCCATTTTGCAGTGGATTTCAGAGACATCTGCAAGTCTTCTAAGAATTTAGCTTTTTAAATGTTCTCCCACTCAAAGTACAAATCAGCTACAAATTGATGATTAGAAGAAATCCCCTTACCACCTGAATATTTCATATGCCTGTGAGCTTTCCTCTAAAAAACCTGGTACCAGTCACTGTCAGAGACAGGATTCTATAACGAATAACCACTGGCCTCACTCAGGATTGGCAACTGCTACAACAAGGTTCAGAAATGTCTTAGCCTGGCACTCAAAGATCTCTGCTACAGCTCCCACATTAGAACAAGTGGCCTAATTCATCACAACAAAGGAATATTTATTTCCTTGATGAACAACTGAATGTTGTGTATGCTGGGAATACCATTTTCCTTCCTCTTAAGAGCTGCACATGTTGTCAGTGCAATCTTACTTCTACCAGACTGTTTGCTTATCCCAAAGCTTGGTATTTTCTTCTGTTGCTTTATTTTCATGTGCCTCTAACAGGCAGCACAGCTGCTGAAGCTGCTAGTCAGAGCCCTAATTAGTTGCGTTTCTCTGTCCCTCACTTGATCCATAGTAATAACATGTAAAATGCAACTACCAGAGTGTCAGCCAGAGCTCTTGTAAACCCAACCAGCAGCCTGTCAGATTCAGACCTGTGCTGCTCCACTTCAACTTTGCACTGCTAAACCCCTAAATGAGCCTCAGTGGCACAGTCAGCTGCCACCCACCAAACCACAACCTTTAAAGGCAGAAAGGTCTTAATTCAAGGAAGACCAGGAGAAGACTCTTGACCCTTGTGTATCCTGCTATATTCACAAACCTTTTCATTTGTGGTGCTTGCAAATTAGCTGATGCTGAAATGCATCTAGAATATAAATTTCCTCTTTCTAAATCTTCACAAACACTCCACAGGAGAAATATCCCAGTTCTGCACTAAGACTACGATCTGCACTTGTAATCCTCTAGATCAATTGCACTATTAATTCTTCAGATAATGGAAGCTGTTGCTCCTTTGAACCTCAGAGAAAGGTAACAAGTTAATCTGACTTATCCTCATTTGGAAGAAAATATTAATATCTATCATAACTTTACAGGCTGTTATATTTATTAATATTTCAAACACAATTTTTTACTGTTTCCCTTCAAGTTTTTTTATGGAAGAATTTAATTTTCAAGTCTATCTGGTACAGCAGAGTGTTGGGTATATAAAACAGTACTCAAATGTAAGAACAAGAGCAATGCCTTTATGTGCCCTTCATGTATTAATCTCCACTTTAACATAGTCATGCCCTTTATCGTGGTCCATTCTTATTCTGTCAATTTTTATTAATCTAATGGTACTTATAAGGATGTGATTTAGATGTCAGAAAAGAACAGATTGTTTCAAGAGTGTAATACGAGTTTAATTTATTCAAAATAATATAAAATACTATATCAACAAACAAGCACTATGTGGACACTGCATTTATCTTATTCTTCTGAACGCTCTTCACAATGTATATACATACTACAAATATTTCAGGAAATTAATCATGATCATGGTCCCTCAAACACTTCAGTTTCTACAAGCTTCTACATACAAACCAGAATCAAGCCATACCACTGAAACTGGTTCAGTTCTACTTATATACTTCCCAATATATAGAAAAATCATGCTCACTTTTTAACTGAATATACATCTGAGCCTAATTCTAACTTGTCTGTTCTGTTGGAACATATTGATATTGTAACTTTTGGCAGTAAACCGCATATCCCTCTAGAAGTAACCATTAGGCTAGATAATAAATCAGTGTCTTGACAATGGCGTCCTATACCCATCACAGCAAAAAGCAGCTGCCGATGACCTTCGGAGTCTGCCAGCGTGGTCACAAATTCTTGTATTTGAGACAGGCAATGATACAAACTGATACACCTGAAGTGATACACCTGAAGTGATACACCAACCTCTGCCAGGCCAGCCTGAGGACCTCAACTTTTACAGTAAGAATACTTTCCTCAGTAATAGGGAATGTAACAGAACTCAGTCTCTTTCTAACTCAGACAATAAATTAAAAAGAAAAAAAAAAAAAAAAGATGGTAAAATGGTTTGTAGTAGGAGGGAGGAAAGGAAAAATCATTTTGCTTCGCTTTAGCCATGCTCTGAATTCCAATACAGAACAGCCCGAGCGGCACCAGCTCCCCAGGGATTGCACATGATGGTGTGGGACATGGACACAAGGCAAAAACCTCTGAATTTTGTTCTGCAGTCTGAAGTTCTGCCAAGTTCTCCAGGACTGAAAAGTTCTGTGTTTTTTTCTTTTCCTTTTAACACCTCCCTTTTCAGCAGAAATGTACGTTTTTGACTCTCTAGTTGGAGTCAATACAGTTTAAGTACACACTTAAGCTTAATCCCGTGCTTCCTAGGAAACAAGTATTGAAATCAGGATGACATACAACACTTAGTCTTATATTGTCAGTTCTTTTGAGGAGAAGTATGTTCCATTTTTACAGAGCCTATAGCACATGCTGGACCTCCAGACTATTCACCAGTGAAGCTTTATAACCATAAAGAACATTTCCATGTGTCCGTTGACCATGCGATATAGTCTAATATATTCCATCTGACTGACTACTGCATACGGTATTTACTGTAACTACAAATGGTTTAATCCAACCTGGTGTGTTACTCACATCTTGTTTGGCCCTGCGACATTCCTACCAGCACTATTGCCACTTTCTGATTCTTTGGATTAAGGACACGATTTTCTTCTTCATCTGGAAAGTGCTGTCAGTGTAATGAATTACTTGCACTTCACATGCTTAATACTGTAATCCTGGTATGTCATTGCTATATCCTGCACATCTCAAGGAAAAATGAAAACATTTTAAACCACAACTGAGATACAGAAAAATCACATCACTGTCTCCCATTACAAGACGAGAAGCTTATTTGTGCTTAAAGAATGTCCCTTCAGTCTTTAGTGATTTTCTATTCACAGCAGGTACCACACATAGTACAGCCAGTTCGAAGCATCTGTCGATACCTCAGGCTGCAGTTCATTGGTGAGCCCTGGCTGGAAGGGCTCTCTAGGGAAGCTCAGATATTATGGGCTCATGTTGAAAATGCTACTGGAACACATACATTTTCTGCTTGGCTGCAATATTAAAAAGTGATGCCTGACCAGTAATTAAATAAGCTGCCAGATAAGACAAAATGTGTTGGGCTAGTTAATGTATGCAGATGTCACTACAGACAGTGATCTCATAAACAAAATAGGAAACAAAGCACTAGCACAACAAATTAACCTTTATGGGTTAAGCAGACTGTGAGCAATGAACAGGGGGGGATAGGTTGTTAGTGTACTGGTTTTGTTTGTTTGTTTTTTAATTAAGTCATAAAATGATCTTTGTACTTCTGATAAAACTGAGTACGTCAGCAGGGTATCTGAGCCCCCATTGCTCCATGGCTGCAGTACACCAGCCCTTATCCTCATTTTTGTACATTCATACTGTAAAACAGTGTATTGTGCTTGGTGCTGTATAAACACAGTGTTATTTATTTGCATCTGTCAGCATTTTAATCAGATGTAACATTACTCAAGAAATGTTGATAATACAGACTACCAGCCCTGCCTTTGCATAACACACCTGCCAAGATGCTCTCTGCTTACTTAGGCAAAGCTTCTAGAATTCCCCCTGGATTAAAAGTTTAAAAAAAAAAAAACAAAAACAAAACCAAAATCAGTGTAAAAGGATATTATTACTGCATCTCAACAGTCAGCTATCCTTCCGTAATGGGTGAATGAATCATATTCATAGAAAACTGGAGCAATCTTCACCACTGCAACTAGAATGAACTGGGTAATTTGGGGTAGAACATGAAGGAACTTCTGTTTTCCTAGAGATAAAACTGGAATCTGGCAACCCAAAGAGCGTTAATTAATATTTGTCACAATTCTTAGCTGGAAAGTTTGCAAGTGTTTCTGTATATATAATACTACTAGGGTTCTTTTGAAACTTTGCTAAGCTGTTTGCCTTCCACACCCTTCAGCTGTTAATTCTTTAGGTTAATTACACACTGTATCTACGAATATTACCTAAAGAGTCATATGAAATAAATAATAGGTCTGATGTAAGCCATTCCTAGGTGCTTTTTGAGGAGACAAAGTTTCTAACCAATATATCACTACTGTCTGCCTTGTCAACTCTTCTTAGTTCATGCATTATTTACCTGCTAAACTGTGGTGACAGTGGTGGAGCAATAACGCTCTGTTTTGAACCTCCAGCTGCCATCGATGCAAAATAGGCTGAATACAAAAGAGATATGAAATATTCATGCTTTCACTCTTTTTTTTTTTTTTTTTTGGTAACTGACAACATCCTAATGCATAGGTGAATTTAAAGGTTCAATATTTTGGTCATTTGTTTACCTCTTCCACTCAAAATATCCAAAAGGTGTGAAGGGCAACATAGGTAGCCTTTTTCTCCTGATTGTTTACGGATTAATTTAATTTATTCTTATTATTCTGGTTATTAAGTTAATTTAACTAGTATTTAGTTTATGGATTTCTCAGAACAAGTCTTCCTTTGGCTTTTGGACAAAAAGACATAACTTTTGCTTGTAACCTGACTACTAGCTACAAGATTTGAAAAATTCTGAGGGATGTACAGATTCCATCATGATGAGTAGTAGTTTCATCTGTTTTTTATCAGTCCCGTCTGACGGCATATTCAGCAATCAAAACCTGACTTGCCTCAGACTTTGTTAGCATCATTCCCATTTTTTCTTCAAACATGTTCAGCCTTTCTCCCTGTAAAGATGTTTTTATGTGGAATTCATTGTGTCACAGAGAGCTGCAGTGAAACAGCAGAGGATGACAGATGTCTATGAAGTTGCATATTATATGTGTATATGTTGTCACCATTAAATATGTTTTATTTTTGAGCATACCCACCTCATCTTGAAATGAATACTTAAAATACTTCAACCAATGTTTTACAAGTTTTTTTTTTTTTTGCCATACGAATGAAAAACTTAAATGCAACTTTCAATTGACCCACTTTACCTTACTCCATTGTCAGTGAAAGCAAACCAGTAGTTTCAGACAGAAGACTTCTTTGTCTACAGTCTACATTCAGTTTTCATTGTTTCCTAAGTTTTGGAATTGATAGTATTATAGACTTGTAATACACTCATGTTTATTTCTTATATTAAATTGCAAAAACTTTGAACAGGTACCATGCTCTATTTAGTAAAGTGTTTTGGGTACATTGCTAGACCCATTATAGTAAAGTTTTTATCTTTTAGGAAAGTCACACAATTCCCTTTTTTGAACACAGACATAATAGAGTAATATATAAAAGAAAAACACATCTTGTATGAAGTGAGTTTAAATTTATAAACGTATTATCTAATTGTTTTAAATAAACACTAAAAGCTCTCTCTTAGTATTTAAAAAGCAGAAAAGGATCATATAATTACCAGTTACCACTAATCTCAAAAGTGTCAGACAGACTTACTGAAACACTCTGATTTCATTTAACCCCAAATGTCCCATTTTAAACTGTCACGCAAAATTTCCCAAGTCACTCCTACAAAGTGTTGGTACAAAATACTCTTAAAGGAACTGGCAAGGTTTAAGAATGTCAAACACAAGCCTGTAAGGAAATATTCTGCTTGGAGATACTTTGTAAACCATACATTATTTGTTTTCCCTAAGCTAAAGACATTTTTGAAACAAATATAATGGTCAATGATCAGGTAAGAATATATTCTGCTATATTTACTTAACTTGCTTAGGTTCATTATCCTGTGAATAGTTCCACTGAAGGACCTGAAGCCCAAGGGCATGGCCAGCAAACACCATTGCCTCTGTTCTTAGGCAGCTCAGGAAAATTCAGGAAGAAACTGTGACTCTTAGGCTCAAGTTCTTTCTTGCCCCACCCAGAAAGTAGTTTTCTGACACTCTTTCATGGCACAATGTACCTTTGCTGCTGCACTAGCTAAACTCTGCAGATGGTCACGTCCAGAAGAGACTAAGGGGTCATCAGAGTCCCTTTACCCCCATATACCTGCTATGATAAAAAAATGTCATCAGAACTATGAGTAATTGAGGAGAGGATTTTTATACCTCCATGAACCTCAAACCGACAAAAGCACTTGTGACAGGGAGAAGAAGAGCAAAGTGAATGATAGTGAGGGAGTTCATAAGGCCAAAAAAGAGTAAGAACAAATTTCATTAGTAAACATTGAAATAATGAGGTCATAAGAGGAAGCTCAGGAAGGCTGGACAAGTAGATAGATATAACTCAACACTGCAGACTAAGAAGAGAGAAAGGTTTAAAAAACTGAGCAACTGAAGTGAAGGAGGGGAGAAGAAAGGTTTGCGATTGCCAGGATATAATAACTTTCTACCTGTGGCAAAAGCCAATACTGCAGGTATCTACAGAAATATAATACTGCAGATCTAATATTCACATGCCAGTTAGCACACACCAGAAAATAAAATTGTCTCTACATCTTAATTTTTATCAGTAATGTTTTAGAAAAAATGCATGAGGATGAAATCTTCACACAAGAAGTTTAAACATTCATCAGTAAAAGGCTCCTGAGTATATTTAAACTCACTGAGTGAAATCCCCTGTGTATAACCTGCTATGGCTCCATTGATTTCACTTAGGAGCTTATAGAGTCCAACATTTACTGAAGTCAACAGAGCTGAGCCATTTGGTATCATCTGCATATCTTGTCCTGTATGCGTAAAAATAAGGGTTAGACTTTGCATACTTGGGTTCTGTATTGTTGAAACTATCAGTTCTTTGGATTCCCAATATTTACAGTGATTTATCATGACCAAATTTATGTTGCCTTGCAAAAATACAGTATTTTCAAGAAGGCATTGAAAAGAAAATGTGAAAGAACCTGGACAAAGCTTGAATCTCTTGACCTTTTGTATTCCTCGGAGTAAGCCTTGGCATCCCCAAATCAAATACTGTGTAAAATCTCTTTTCCAGCTGCCTGAACATAACAAATTCCAGAAGCACTCCACCATAACCCTTCCCATTGTTTTGGGTATTCTTGGTTTTGTGCCTTAGCCTCCTTTGACAAGATGCAGTGAGGTGCAACCTCCAGAGAGGAAGGAGAATGTTCTTTCTCTTTTGGACCAGCTGAACAGTCTCAAAGCGAACAGTGTTCAGTGGCAGACCACCAAATGTGAAGGGCAAGAAACAGCATTAAACAGTGGTCACAAAAGCTCCAGAAAGAGCTGGAAAACCTCAGTGAGGAGCAAGAAGCAGCCTGTCAGGCCTCTGGGACAGAACAAACTTCTCAGGAACCAGAAAGGACCAACAGAGCAACTGTGCTGCAACCCAGGGAGATGTCAAGTTAATTGCAACCAAGCATAGAAGCAAGGACTTGCCTGAAGGAGCACAGTAGGCAGGGTAAGAGCTGTTCAACAACCTTTTAGTCCTACTGAAAAAAAGTTAACTTTTTAATATTTACACATGAGAAGTTTGACTTTTTCAAATTTAGAAGTCTTTTGGATTTCTTTGGGGAACATACTGTAGTGATTAAAGATTAAAGCTGTAGGTAACAACAGATTCTTGCATCAGGCAGTTGCAAGAAATTTTAATTATAAATGAGGTAGGCAGAAAAATCCCCAGTAAACTGATCCAGCTTTTATATTTTCATAGCTTTTTTTTTTTTTTTCCTTTAGAAAAGCTTTAGGGAAGAACCCCTGCATGAAACGAGCTTTTGAAAGAACATTCATTTCATCACAGTTTACTCTGAAAATCCCAATCTATGACCTGAATCCTGAACAGGTAAGAGATAGGGCATTAAGGAAACAGGTATAGCAACTAACTGGTTTTAAAAGTGCTTTTGATTTTTGTTTTGGTTTATTTGTTTTGTTTGGGTTTGTTTGTTTTGGTTTTTGTTTGTGTGGTGTTTTGGGGTTTTCTTTGGTTTTGTTGGGTTTTTGTGTGTTTGCGGGGTTTCTTTGTTTGGTGGGGTTTTTTTGGTGTAACACATGAAAGAACTTACAATTCAGTTTGGGAGGAACAGAAACATAAAACTGGGCCTAACTGATCCCAGGTCCCCACACAATATTTCACATAGATCTGAAACTGTCTCCGCCTCAGAGCAACTTGTTATCCATCATGTTGTTACTATGTACTTATCTGCAAGGCCATCTGTCCTACTCACTGTTCTGTCTCCTCAGCATGACAAAGCTACCCGAGATGTACAATGACTAAACCAGACCCACTTCCACACTGGAGATACTAAACTGAAAATTCAGATTTCCTAGTGGACACAGCAGAAATTAAAAGCTTTCTGGTTGCATCAGGATGGCATCCAACTGAAGGTGTTTACAAAACACAGATAGATACCTGTGAGGGTAACTTGGGAGGCAGACACCGGCCTTGACAAGCATCACTCACCTAAAGCTCAATTCTATGGCTCCTGCTGGAAAAAAACCTTTATGTTATATTTAATTTTCTAATATGACTGTTTATATTCCTGTAAGTAGCATTAGTCATTTGCTTAACCTCAGTTTGCTGCATTAGCGCTAAACATTCAAAACTGTACTGAGCCCTAAAGGAATATCTCAGCTAACACAAAATATTATAATAAGCAGTCCTATGTTCACATACAAATTTCTTTATCTTCCACTTACATTTTTTAACTTATATCTGCTTATTTTCAGCTTATGTTTTTAAATTTGAAAGAGATTCCTTAGCTAGTAGGTGTTTGAAAATTCCGTTAATTCCATTACTTGAATACTCATATTGGAAATAAATTATCATCAACTATACAATATTCTCTTGTACAGAAAATGTCACTCAGCCAATTAAGAGGCACAAGGAGCATTATATGACTTAAGTCATCATTCACAAAGTAAGTTTTCTGACCTGCTGGTTTCTGAACTACTCCCATACTGAAATACGTGTCTTCATGCATATATTTAGTAAATGTATTCTCAGGTGTGTTTCTTCTTCAATAAACTTATGAATAGAAATAGATATTTACATATTTGAAATGAATAATTCAGTAATTGTACTCAACAAATAAATTGGGTTTGCTTAACTCTAACTACAGGCAAAAGACAGAAATCTAAAGCTTGTTAAAATGTATTATTTCAAGAAATTATATAAAGGCAAAGAGCAACCAAAGTTAGAAAATCCAATATGAAAAGCAGATTTTTCACATAAACGTCACTGAGAACAATAAACAGCTAGTAAACAACTCAGACTGTGCACCTTGTGGCAAGTCACCCACAAATGTAACCAGACATGAGTGTGTATGTGCCTCTGGCTTTTTCCAGATACAAATCAACAACTGTAGCAAAGCTAGGCATGAAAAAATTGGGAAACAGCAGAACTGAAGCTGTCCATTTTATGTAATTTTGTCCCTCCTGGGGCCATTGGCAGCCTAGAATTAAATGGTCATAGTTTCAAAAGTCTAGGCTTGTACCATACTGCCCACAAACCATTCAGATCTGGTTTGCATGTAGAATTATTTTCTGCTGGTTAGCTGGTCAGATACATCTGATACAGTATCTAATACAGTAAAATGTCAAGATTTCCCTTATTCTTCAGTAATATTGAAATAAATTCTTGGGAAAAATATAGCATTATTATTATTATTACTAAAATTATTCATACATTTATTATAGATAGCAGATTTTTTGTTCTACTGAATTTCCTTCCATAGTATACACTCAGACAGGCATAGAAAAACACAAGTGTCATGCCAAACTACTAAGCCACACAATTGTGCTGTAGACTACTGTAGAACTAATAAAGAAGAGCAATCAGTAGGCATAATGTGATTATTCACTTCTGGAGAATTCTTTCTGTCTCACTAAAGCAAGGCCAGGTGTAAACTGTGACTTCCACCTGGAACGTACCAAGATTCTGTCACATCTTTAATATAACCTTAATTTATTTCACTCTGATTTATTATTTGTTCTTAGACATGGAGATATTGATACTGAAGAAGAAAACAAACCAGTTGTTAATGACATAAACATAGAACAGGTATGCCAATACATAAAAATATGACTTATACAGTTATTTTTAAATATGTATGTCTGCATGTGGATTGGGATGAATAACAAATAAATTTTAAAAGATAATAAAATAACCTCTTTCTTACTGTATTCATTTCCAAATGTGCAACTTCACAACATTGCCCTTGGACTTGACATTCTGATACATTATTTAAGCAATGAGATTTCCCTAGTAACTCTAAAAAGTTATTAGTACAGGATCTCATTACTGAATCATTTTGTGTTTCAAAATACAATCATCCATAATATGCCTCATTATACCACAATCAGAAGAGCAACTGATAATAATAATAATAAAAAATAAATCTAATTTGAGTTTGAAGCTTTGTTGATTTTCTTAATTGCTAGTAATTTTACATATTTGTGCAGCAGTTCTCCCAACAATAGGGAACAGTAACTATTTTTTTCAAACAAAATAGTCTGTACGAAGCTGAAAGAAACCTGAAGATACTTTAGCTAAATGTAATTATACTTGGATCAGCATATTACATACCAAGTTTTCTAATTTGATACAATAATAAGAAGGGACACTAGGATAAGCAGAAATACATAAAAGAATAGAGATTTCTAACCCCTCCCATTTCAGCAATTCACTGCCTTGGTTACATCTCCTGGCAAACTGTAGATCTGAACACAGACCTGTGGCTTATCAAGAATTAAACAAATTTACTGATGTGTTATAAGATTAACACCTTCTTTCTTAATCCATTATCTCCTGATGACAGACTAGGGATCTAATTGACAGAACAATGCTCAAAAGCTCGAGAAGTGGGCTCATGTGAAACTCATGAGGTTCAACAAGGCCGAGTGCAAGGTCCTGCACCTGGGTCAGGGCAACCTCCAGTATCAGTACAGGCTGGGGGATGAAGGGATTGAGAGCAGTCCCACCGAGAAGGACTTGGGGGTGCTGGTGGATGAAAGATTGGACATGAGCTGCCAATGAGTGCTTGCGGCCCAGAAGGTCAATTGTATTGAAAGCAGCGCGGCGAGCAGGTCAACAGAGGTGATTCTGCTCCTCTGCTCTGGTGAGACCCCATCTGCAGTGCTGTGTCCAGCTCTGGGGTCCTCAGCACACGACAGACATGGACCTGTTGGAGAGGAGCCAGAGGAGCCACAGAAATGATCAGAGGGCTGGAACAGCTCTGCTGGAAGGACAGGCTGAAAGAGTTGGGGTTGTTTAGCCTGGAGAAGAGAAGGCTCCAGGAAGACCTTATTGTGGCTTTTCAGTGCTTAAAAGGGCCCGATAAGAAAGAAGACAGACTTTTTGGCCGGGCCTTTTATGACAGGAAAAGGGACAATGGTTTTAAACTAAAAGAGGGGAGAATCAGGCTAGACATAGGGAAGAAATTTCTACAGTGAGAGTGGTAAAACACTGGCCCAGGTTGCCCAGAGAGGTGGTGGATGCCCCATCCCTAGAGACATCCCAGGCCAGGCTGGATGAACATCCTCAAGACTTCTCTTCCACCCTAAATTGTTCCATGTTTCTGGAAAAGGCAAAGATGTATATGACTAATACAATTTTAAATATCTAAAGCTTTTGAGTCTGAACAAAGTTGAAAAATATCTAATGGGCAAAAGTATTTCTTTCTCTCCATACGGCAGACAGTGAATTCTTACCTTAACTATGTGCCGTACAAAACTGATAAAGTATTATCTCCAGGGTGTATAAAATAGTAACATTTGTCAAATTTGCATAAACAATGAAGCCTGTGTAACCTCAGAGCCAAGAAATCCTTCCCTCAGTCCGACTTTCAGGTAGGTCACTAGTCCCAATAAATATTGGTGTTTCACACCTTAAAATAGGAGCAAGTAAAGCAATGGAAAACAAAGGCCAAACAATTTTAAGGTTTTCATAGTTTTTTGTTTTAAACATTCCTTTTTCTGCAAAGAGTGATGTTAAGGTAAACAGTTTTTAAAACAGTGGAAAAATACATGTATAAATAAAGCTAGATTAAATTTTGCAAACCATTTTCAAATCCATATCTCATTTATATAAAATCAATAATCATTCTTAAGCATTTACTTTGTAGAGCCAAAATCATTTGGATTTTTTAAAACAGCTGTTAACATCTAATGGCTAAATGAAGATGATACAGCTTTAGGAGAAAAAAAACAGCTTTCAATTTTATGGCAATTTTATTCAATATCATTTATTTCAGGTAAGGGTAATACCACTGTCCTCCATTACTTCAGGTTAAATTCTACAGAGAGCAGCAATATCTTCTTTTCCTCAGTCCTATGAACCTCCCCATTACAGCAGTGTCACACAGCAAATTCTAGAGCACGGTGCATCAAGCCCTGACAGCAACAGCTTCTGATTTGCCTGTTAATAGCTACTACACCATTTACAAGTGCAAAAACTGTCACCAAAACCTTGTGTGTTCAGTACTCTGTTGACTTCCACATTTCCATGTATTTCATAGAAGCCAGACCAGGGTAGGGGACACAGGAGCAGAAAATACGTGGTTGCATGCAGATGGTTTGACACACAAAAATTTTCCTTAGCCTGCTACTGAAATCCAGACTGTGGCCATGCAAAGGAGAGTAATTATGAATGTGAAATTAAGCTACACAGTGTGTAAGTACTACAGGAATGTGTGGAATGGTTTATGGTGCACAAAAGACCAAATCAAGATACTATGGGAGGAAATAAGATAATTAATTACATTGTTCAAGAACCCCAAAAGCATAGAGATGAAGTAGCTTTCAGCATAAACCTGTTTCAGCCACCATATAGCTTTGTTAGGCATATTTTCCTTTTTTATATATAGCTAACTTCATTACCAGTGTGACAGCTTTGGAAGAAGTAAATAGAATTGTTGCTTTAACAGAAAGTTTTATCTTTTGTGTAATCCTTTCCTAGTAACCTTGGATAGCAGAGAAAATGGCAATTGCTGTTGTTAAGGAAGATGCTTTTTTCTTATAGGTGAGTTCCATGTATTCTTTTAATTTTATAAATATCTAGGCAGCAAGCATTACGGTGGAGGAATTAGTTAAGAGGTAGGCAAGCTGAGCTGTCTTCCTGTATTCCGCTTCTATGTCTTAAGAATAAATACCATGAACGATCCATTAGATTGGACTAGATGATCTTTCGAGGTCCCTTCCAATCCCCAACATTCTGTGTGATTCTGTGATCTACAGGACTAATTGACCGAAGAAGAGCAGGCTCCTGTATTTCAAACCCTTCCCTTGACAAGATACTACTAAGGATGATATTGTTCAGCATCTAGGTTATGTGATCAAGTAAAGAAGACCAGGGTGAGCATCTGTATCTGCCTAATCACTGTAACATAGACTCTCTCTGCTTCTGTAATTTTACTGTCTTGTTTACTTCTATTTGTCTAGCAATACAAGAACATAATGAAAAAGCTTCTCTCTGAACAGGCAGTTTTTCTAAAGGTGTAAACTGGTGACTTCAGTCTGTATACAGATTATCACTGCAACCATGAAGCAACTCTGATGAAGAATCAAGTCTGGAGTTTTCCGAGTGTTGATTGATTCAACTGTTATGGACTTAGAGAAAAAAGAGAGACCTTAAGGTTAACTTCTTCCCATCAAAAGGAAATGGAGTAAGTTTAAATATAACTTTGTACAAAAGTATTTTGATTGGTAGTCAATCAGAGATTTCAAGTGTGAGGTCAGCAATGTATTTTATGAATTAATAAACCTTTTTATAACAAAGAACAGTTATTCTACTTGGGACTCAGAATATTCATTTTTTCACTATTCTTCTCTAATGACACCAAGAAAATGTTCTGATATTGCCGTTTGTGTTAAGAGATACTTAGTGTTAATATTCTCTTAATAACAGTGGTTTAAACAAATGTACATGATTGGCATACTCCGTTTACCTAAGGCATCTCTTTAACAACAAAAATACATCATCATAGAAATGAAAACTAAGCAAATTCTGCCTGCGACCTTTATCAAACCATGTGAGCCCCTGGTTCTTAGACAGTTTTTTACGACATGAACTAGGATCATTTTTAACAAGTTGTACTGTTCTTATGATGATGAACCATATTTATGATGCTGAGGTATTAACTTCTGTCTTAAGTTGGTTTTATGTTTGCTTGTTTTGGGTTTTTTGGTTTTGGGTTGGGTTGGGTTTTTCTGAGTGCTTTAATACCATTGAGTTTTGCAGTTTAAAAATACACATATTAGTTTGCCAGTATTATTTATCAAATGAAATGAATCTTATGACAAATGAGGATAGCTGTGACAATAACCTCAATTCAGAGGCAGAACCAGCACTGCAGATGTACTAAGTCTCATGAAATAGGCTTAATAAAGACTTAATCAGACACTCATGAAATATTACACAAACAGAGCCCAGCATAAACTGATGTTGTAGCCAAGAAACTGAAGTATCCATTATAAATAAATTCCCTGTCAACACAGAATTTTTATTCAAATATGATAAAGCCACATATACTACTTATCCAAGACAATTAAAAATGAAAAGCAAGATGCTTAATTTTTTGAAAAATCTAACATTTCATGTCCATATTTTGTCTCCAAGCTACAGTTTTTCTATTCCTTTATTATCCCATTAAAAAAATCCAGTTTCTACCCATTTTTTACCAAACTTCCTCTGGCATTTGATGCTCTTCACAGCTTGTCATGATGGAATACCTTGCCCATTCACTTTCTTTATGAAATACAAGATTTTCTACGTTGTTCTTTTTATGACACAAAAAAGAAATTTATCTAGTATTAGTTGTAATTGCTGCTGGTTAAACAAAAAAAAAAAAAAAAAGTGGGCTTTTAATTAGCCTTTCCATTCTTCAGTCTTTATAATTATTTCTTAATAAATTTGACAGAGAAATCTGAGCTAAGTAGACATAATTTAAATTTACTTCCTGCTCAGTAAGATCAGGTGATGCAAGGCTGATAAAACACTAGAAACACAGAGCCAGTAAATAGCATATGTTCATAGCAAGCAGATATTGCCTATGAAGTTTAAATGAAAGATTGTACCAATTAAATAAATTTTCCCCTAGTCCTTGACAAGGATGCAAAGCTTAGAATTGCTGAGTGTAATGCTCATACAGTGAAAGTAACAGAATAAAGCTGCTCATTTTCACTTCAAACTTCCTTTTGCTTCCAAGGAGAAGATGAGAGTACTGCATACAACACATCCAGCTCCCCCAGGGTATTATGGTCAACCTCAGATTACAACATTATCAACAGCACCGTAGCAGGGAGAGAATGCTAAACTCACAGCAAGGCAAGCTTGAGGATATCACCATTCTATAAGTGGTTTTTGTTCTATCTTTGGTTCTTCACATCTAAAAATAGAAAATAACCCCAAAATGTATGAACCTTAGCTTGTGGCATGGATTATGGTGAGTATTTGACTTTAATTGGGGACACTAATAGCACAAATACCAGGTATATTTTTAGCACTGATTCGGTTGTTCAGGTTCAGAGCACCCTTTGGAAAAGGTGTTCTATAAAAAAGTTTTAAATGATGAATAAGGTTGGGGTTAGGGGTTGACCTGCTGGAAAGCAGCTCTGCAGAGAAGGACCTGGGAGTCCTGGTGGACAAGTTAACCATGACCCTGCAATGTGCCCAAATGCCCAAGCAGGCAAATGGTATCCTGGGGTGTATTAGGAAGAATGTGACCAGCAGGTCAAGGGAGGTTCTCCTCCCCATCTACTCTGCCTTGGTGAGGCCGCATTTGGAGTACTGTGCCCATTTCTGGGCTCCCCAGTTTAAGGACAAGCAACTACTGGAGGGAGTGCAGCAGAGAGCTACGAAGATGATTAGAGGTCTGGAGCAGCTTTCTTACACAGACAGGCTGAGAGAGCTGGGTCTGTTCAGCCTGCAGAAGAGAAGGTTGAGAGGGGATCTTTTCAATGCTGATAAATATCTCAAGGGTGGGTGTCAAGAGAATGGGACCAGACTCCTTTCAGTGGTGCCCAGTGACACGGTAAGGGACAACAAGCACAAACTGAAACACGGGAAGTTCCATCTGAATATGAGGAGAAACTTTTTATGTTGAGGGTGCCAGAGCCCTGGAACAGGCTGCCCAGAGAGGTTGTGGAGTCTCCTTCTCTGGAGACATTCAAAACCTGCGTGGACACATTCCCGTGTGATGTGCTCTGGTGAACCTGCTTTAGCAGGTGGGTTGGACTGGATGATCTCCAGAGGTCCCTTCCAACCCCATTCCAATCACATTCTGTGATTCTGCAAGTAGGAAAATATCATATAGCACTTCTTGATAAAGCTGTAGCAAACTACAGAGAGATCAATAGAGTTTGTAAGGTTTTGGTCTTTACATCAGGCCGCGTCCTGAAGCATAACACAGAACCCTGGTGAAGCTTCACTCTTCACATGGTTATGCTTTAACTGTGGCCTCAAAAACTGAAATTATTCTAGAGATTGTCCTGTATGACTGCTGTTACTTTCAGTTTACTTTCATCCACATTTTATACTAGGTTTTTGGTTTGGTTTGGTTATTTGTTTGTTTTGTGGTGTTGTTGTTTGTTTGTTTGTTTTTCTTTTCTAACTTGTGTACTTGCAGGGTTAATCATTGCTAGTAATGTTATCCAAACATGTATCCAAACAGGAAAGTATCACTTTATGACAGTCAAAGAATCTCGGACCATCAGTCATAACTCAGCCCATGAATTAGTGGTCATGCTGAGTAAGACAATGTCTGGAGACTTGGTTTGTTTAATCAGCCTCATTTTCATATCTGCATTTTTCCCCAGAAACTCACTGTATCATTAAAGAACCTAGGCATCTCCCAAATAATCTAATTACAATAGATATTTATTATTGAAATGCCTTTAATATGGATTGCATAGCTCATGCTATGATTTATTTTTTATCTGCTTTACAATATCTCTTACAGAAAAAAAGTAACAGATTTGATAAAGACACACAAGCCTGATTTCAAACTAAAACTGGATATCACACAACATGTCCAAAGGTCCAAGCCAATGACTGTAACCTGTCATGTTACAGAAGATAATTTTAGGGATGCTGTTAAAAATTACATTTAGTGTGTATTATAATCAACTTGGAAAACACCCTTGTTTAAACACGATAGCAGCATATAAAAACATAATTAGCACAGAGAGGATGACCAGAGATTGCTTGATCTCTGGTTCTTTCTAGTACAATCTTGAGGGGGAAAGCTTCAAAACAAAGAGGAAAAGCTTCTTCACGTGGCAGACAGGCTGCAGAACTTGTCACAGACTACTGAGACAGCTGAAAGTTTACATCTCTTTAGAATAGACTACATATATTCATGGGAAGAAAATCTACCAAGGGTTATTAATGCAATTAAAACCATCTGTGACTGGGAAAATTCCTGGATTACAAACTGCTGGAGGCAAGAAGAGCATTTTGAGGAAGTTTTACTACGTCTGTTCTGGTTTTACACCCACTCCTACATATCTGCTCTTGACCCTTGGAGAGACGCTGCCAAGGGACGGGCTGTGGGGCTGCTCCAGGATGCCTTTCTTGTACCAAGAGAGGCAAAACCAGCATGTTCTGGATACCTACCCTTCAGTGGGGTAGAACGTAGAAAACTGATTCTGCTAAAAAATAATGTGTGCCAAAAAGTAGTCGTCCTCATGGACTCAAAACCTTTCCCGTGCACCAAACTGCACCCTCCAAAAAAACAGATGAAACAAATCCTTTTTCTGAAGTCCTTAGCAAGGACACATGGGGCAATTCTGTCTCACGATGGAGAACAAAAGTTCTGGTCAGCTCCTCCTCAGCAGGAATTAGTTAAATCTTCTGTCCATCTAGGTGGGAGTGGGCAAATTATATATACCGACAGCTAAACAAGACCCATATCATGTCCTATTGCTTCATTTCTAGGGACAGACTAAAAAATCAAAATTAATATATTCAGACCTTAACATTACTAAGTCACTGCCACAAACTTGATGAATAATACAAGAAAAAATAAGAAAAACATGGGTAATAGCAAAACAATAAATGACTCGTCCTCTACTAGCTGAGGATTTTTGACACAGATCAAAAAAGATTAATTTAAAGTCAAGACCAATGGGGTGATCTTAGGATAATAAAAGGCCATCAGACTCTTCCCATTAAGCACTGTTAAGTTCATACTCAAAATTTAACTCTTTGGTCTTTGTTTTGATTTCTCCTTAGTTTTGTCAGGTGTTTTATCAGAGGTTATGAAAATAAATGACAAAGCTATAGTGGGAACATGATGCTACGCTATGCAGTGATGTCTGCTTTGGGATCAATGAAATCCTGCAATTTATGATCACTATTTTTCTGAAAAATTACTTCCTTAGTTTTTACAGACTAAGTCAATTATTCTACCCAGCAACACTTTAGCCTCTTTTCAAGTGCAAATAGCTTTGAAGCAAAATGTAGATACCCGCTAGTCTTTCTCGTATGAGACCTTCTCAACCAGTTCCCAGACACCTAAAAGAGGGAAGGCAGCAAGTCTGCAGAGGGTCATTTCTCCAGCAGCTATGGACTCTTGAAGCTCAAAAATGGTATGGAAGACGGAAGAGTCAATGACCTGATGCTACATTGTGGCAATGGGGCTCTGCTTGTATATGAATATTCATTGGATTTTTCAATGGTGATGGTTTAAGTTCTCTGTCTTTACCAGCTATACCTTTGTGGGAAACCAAGAATATAGTTGTTTCAGAACCGCACTGAAGTCCTCAGTCACCTTAGAGTAACAGCACCGCAAAGCTGGAAAGAAATGTAAATACACACACACAATAATAGTTTATATTTCAGTCAGCCTCTATACATTTTCCATTAATTCTCAGCATGCTCACTATTCTCTATATACCCCTGGTGACCTCTGGACAACATTCTGTCTGTTCACTCCTCTTTTAGGACTCCTCTTGTGGTTTAAGGCTCTCTGCCAAGGCTCGTCATGTTTATATACATTATTTCCCACCAACAGAGGGGCTGCTGTGGTCTATCAGGTTCATACACACTATGTTATCAATGATATTTTACATCTTCCTAAACAGAAATTTGCCTCAAACCACAATGTGTCTCTGTTAATTAATAGAGTTTTCATAAATTTCTATTGAAGACTTAACTGGCTGTTTGTTTTTATAAATCATGAGATTAGCTAACAGATAACAGATGCTGATTTCATTCTTCATTCCATTTGTTACTTTGCATATTGTTTGCTTATAAGACCAATCATTGATTCATCAGCAGAATGCTGAGTCCAGTTTTAACATTAAATTTAAACAATATCAATGATAAAAATATTTGAAATGGAAAGTAAAACCTGCTTTTATTATTTGGATAATTTCCTGTCCAAAGCATGCTTTATTAATGAAATGATTATTAATGAAATGCTTCTGACTCACTTTATTAAAATATAAAACCTTACACTCATAGGTCTTCTCTAGTTTCCCAGGAAAAAGTTTGTTCCTGAGAAACACCAAATCCTTGTTTTTCAACTGATCGGAGAATTTCAATCATGAGTTGAGTTTAGCCTTCACAAAGAAGGCTAAACACCCCCTGTTACATGAATCAGAAATTATTTCCAGAGTTGAACAATCATTCCATGGCTGTAGCTTACACATATTGAAATGCATGTGGGTTATAAATATGTAAATGAAATCCCAAATTTAGGATATCATGGTAATTTATTAAATGGTAACAACCATTTTGGTACACATGCCCAGCACATGGTTAGTACCTCAGTTCTTCTGAAGCAAGAGCATAACATGTTTAGTATTATTCTGTCCTTATTTTCAAACTGCAAGCAAATAAAACAAGAAAATTATAGTTTCTCAAGATCTTTTTTCTTCATAGCTTTTTCTTCATTACATACTTTTGAATCAGAATATTGTTTTCAGAAACTTCTTTCCTAGACAGGCTCACACCTTGAAATACATATCTGTACCTAAAGAATAAAATCAAAGTCCAGAGGAAGAAATTACTCTCACTCTAGAGGACAAAACAAGAGTAAGAGTCATCTCTCACCAGCAGAGAAGTCTGACCTCAAACCAGAGTAACTCCCAACCTGGCCATCTCACAGCGTTATCATGTGTCAATCTTTTCAGGGTTACTGCCTGGTGAAAACATCTGAAGAATTCTCTAGTTTCCTAACTGTGTCTGACACTTATGAATAAGTATCTCCTTGTCTAACCTTGCAACATTTATCAAGTGTGTGTGTTGCAGGAGGATGCATTAAAGGCTCTGAATGTTCAGTTTTGAACATAAAAAAGAAAACATATCATATGAGTTAAGTACAGTTTATTAATGAGATGACCGGCCAGCTCAAATCAGATTTTCTCATTGCAATATCCCACAATAAAACCACTAATTCTTCTAATAACCTCTTACTAACCAATCTCAAGAATCCACCTTCAGACTTCATCTTTCAAACACATCACTTCCAGCACAAAGGTTCTCCTGAGAATATTATTTTTCGTCTCAGTTTCTCTGATATCCTTTCCTAGTTCTTCTCCCATTGCTTTCATTTCTACTACATGAAGCTTTGCAGAGCCTTGTCATTTTTCTGCAGGATTCTTATGGGAGTTTCATAGGGCTTTGACTACAGTCTATTTATTAATTCTTTTTTTTTTGGTCCCTCTACATTTTGTGTCTAGGTGACATTACCCATAGCTGCAAGTTCCACTACCATTTACTAGCTACTATTGATGATTCACAGCCTGGTGTGTTTATTACAGACCTGTAACTTGTCCAAACCAAAGCCTTTCTGTAGTTGATTGACAATCAGAGGTTAAAATCAGACTCAAACTGCCTTTTTTTTTTTTTTTTTTATCCAGTAAAACAAAGGAAAAACACCCAAACCTTGCAAAAAGCCAGGCTCTGGCACAATCCTGAGACTTCACATTGTGCTAAACTACAACTGGCTTATGGATCCCTTGTACATCACCTACCATCATTATCAAGTTGCATCAGGGGAGGTTCAGATTGGATATTAGGAAAAATTTCTTCACAGAAAGGGTTGTAAAGAACTGGAACAGGCTGCCCAGGGAAGTGGTGGAGTCATCATTCCTGGAGGTGTTTAAAAGACATGTAGATGTGGCTCTTAGGGACATGGTTTAGTGCTAGAATTCGGTTATGGTTGGACTCAATGATCTTAAGTGTCTCTTCTAACCAAAACGATTCTATAATTTTATCTCAAGCAACTGGGGCAAACATCTTCACTTTAGTTCCTTGTTTGTACAGCTTCTGCAGCAACAGGAGCTGCTCCACACGTGTTATCAATCAAGAGCTGGGGGTTATTTGGCCTCCAGCACTCCTGGAAAAAGGCTGGCTGGAAAGAAACAAAAAACAAAACAAGTTTTGTTTTGTTTTGTTTAATTTCTGAACTGGTACTTGTATAACTGACTCATTTATATCGGGAATGAACGGCCGGGGGTGTCGTGGGGGTCCGGGCGCCGCGCGGGGCCGGAGGCGGGAACGCGCAGCTCGCGCCGCCGCCAGCGCTCCGCCAGCGCCCCCTGCCGGCCGCGCCCTAGCACTGCAGGCGGGAGGGAGCGGCTGCAACCCCTGCAAAAGCCCCCAAAACACCCCCAGGTTAATGATAATAACAACAATATTAACAACCAGAACGGATCACAAAGTCGTTTACTGATCTCCTCCACCCACATCTTCTACCTCCAGCCGTGTTTAAAGGTAAAATAACGACTCTGGTGCAGCGTTTCTCAGGGGGAGTTGCTCTCCTGCCGGGAGGGCAACGGCCAAGCAGCCTCCACAGCCTCAACTGCCCAGTGAGAGACAAAGAACAAAAATAGACAGTGATCCAATTTGTTAAGAAAATCTCCAATAAATAAATAATCAAGCAAATTTGGGTAGTACATCATTAAACAATCATATATATATATATATATATATATATATATATATATAGTCACACTGTAAGCAGTCAAATCTAGTCCAGTAGCTGCTATGTGTTTGATTTTTAAAGATGCATCTTGATTCTGTTCACCAGTGTGCTCTAATTGATATGTGGTCATTAGAACTTGCTCAAATAAATAGTGCCTGTAAGAACTTTTCACCCAAACAGAATAATTCAGCTTTAATACCTTCATATTGAAAAGTAAAAGATAATTTTCAATGTTGTAAATTAAGCTATTATTTTGGATGATAGGAAAGATTTCTTCTTTAAAAAAGAAAAGTGAAAATCCTTAAGTACCTGTTCCGTTAAGTAGCAACAGCAGCAACTTAAAAATCCTAAGATAATTTTATTTTCAATTTTATTACTCTTATCTTTTGTGAATTTCTCTCTTCTATAGAAGGCTTTATTACTACCAGTCTTAGGTGTGGATTTTATTTGAAATTATTTTTGAGGTAAGTACTCCAACATTTACGCTTGATATCTGTGCATCTGGTAGTAATTTTTTTGTTTTTAAAAAGATCTGATTTCTGCAGTATGAATGAGCAGCAGTAGCGCTCTTCTGTGTTATCTCTCATACAACAAGTATATATTGGTGATAGAGTAAAACTTAACCAGTCATCCCTTTCATTATCCAGCAGTAATTGCAGCATTTATTTTAGCACTTAGAACTCAACAGCTACTACCTCACCCAAAAGCACAAGTCCCGTTGGGATTTGAAGCATAATAAGAATTCTGAACATCCCTATTTTATCATCACATAAATTATACTCTTACTGTTCTTAAGTATATAGTATTTTCAATAATCATTGCAAGCAATGAAGAGTATGGACATTTTAAGCAGCAGCACTTGAGAACATAGTAAGTTTAATGTTGTACCTTGGGATGATTTTTACCCCTGTGCTTAAGCTTACAACAGAAGAGCATCCTGGGCAACACAGCTTGTGTACATTACTTCATTTCTTTCCCAGGCCAGACACTTTTACTCAACTGAAGTATTGTCCCCCAGTGTAGTCTGGCAAAGCTTTTTGCACCGTCACTCAGCTCTCAACGCAACGTGGAGCCATCAGCTGAGGACAGTCCCTTCTGCTGTGGAAAAGAGTTGGAAGGACGTGATACTCATGCTTTAATTCCCTGGGCCAGGTGCACAACCAGTATCAATTACCATCTCTCCATTGCCTGCAATAGTGTTGGCTCAATTAACACCAAGTGAAAATTTGGCCCTGAATATAGGGAAAGGGTTAGGTGGTTTCTTTTATAATACTCTTTTTAAGTCAAAGGTTCTGTGCAGTACTACTTCAATACACACCATGTTGTGGCACACCTACAACATTAGGATAAATTCCCTAAATATATCTATATTATCCCTTTTACTGAAGAGGTTATTGTTCTTTTAAAAAATTCAGTTGTAAAAGCTACTGGACCGCTTAAGCTGGTAGCATCAGGAAAAACAAGCAACACCTCTACCTGTTAACACATTTCCTTTTGAAAGCACAAGTGTGAGCTATAAAAATCTCAATTTTCACAAGCACTGCTGTCAGAATTTGGGAAATAATACAATACATTAGCTGTTTTATGAACCAGATCACATTGCTGGCAGATTATGTAGGCATTTGTTTTATACCTTGGTGGTAAAAAAGGCAAAGGGATTAAATATTGTACGTGTAGCCCAGTCAGCAGCTTTGCACACCACTAGTTGTATTTTAGGTATTTTCTGAGTTTTCGTTTGCGGTATGCAAATTCTGTGTACAACTGTTCATCCCAGTATTCTAAAAATACTTTATTAATGCTATGTTCTGTGTACAGATTGTAAAACATGAAAGTGCAGAAAGTTTAATGGAAAGAAAGTATTTAAGAATTGAAATCAAGCAATAAATGTTTTATCCAGAGAACACTTTTAAAATACAACCATATGTTAATTGTATGCTAAAATTTCTCTTAATTAATAACTATACCAGTGCACATAAAAATGCGCTTCACAACAACTGATAGTTCATGAGCCAAAATTAGCTGATTACGTGGCTTTTAAGAGCAGTGAGGCTGCTCTACTGATCTAAATCTGAATGCTAAACTGTTGAACCCATTTTCTAGGATAAATTTAGCTGCTCTTTCGTGTTCCACTTTTCTTTGGTACTTGGATCAGTTCTGCAGTGTATAATTATACCAGTGCAGTTATACAGCGCTTTCCATCTGAATGTCTCAACACGCTTTTCAGACTTAATTACTTTGGACTTGGAAATCCTTCATGACGTAGATACTATTAGTCAATCTTAACAGAGGAGGAAATGGAGTCATAGAAGGGACCATGCCTAGAAAAGGACTGAAATGAAGCCTCAGTCTCCCAAAATCTCCTTTTTTTGCCACCTTGCTTTGGAGACAAATGAAATCAAGATGATCTTCAAGATTAGCTTCTGGACATACTAGGAAATAGCACACTCTTAACAACGGTAAGTAGCTTGACATTTCCCTTACATTTAACCCAAGTAAAATTCAGACACTAAATAATTCCTCATGGTCCTCATAAGTACTTAGACCCACATCCATTCCCAGGAGACGCCTAACACATACCTAAAAGCAAAGGCCCGGGGCCAGGTGCAGTGGTATCCTGCCCTGCTTGTTCTAAACACACAGCAATTCTTGGTACTAAGAGTCACACACTTATCCAGAACATAAGACCAAGCTCAATTTTTATCTCAGCATGAGAGAAAACTCACACCTTGCACCTCTGTGGAAAGCATCCTACCATATTATTTTATATGAAAGACACCCTTCCTTATGTAGCTATTTTTTTTTAGCAGAAAATAGACAAAAGGACTTAATTTTTCTGAAATAAATCTAGAAACCTCCTTTCAGCAGTGATTTTTGGCTGTAAATGTCAAATTAGTTGCATAAATAGTAAAGACAGAAAAGGTTTAGACATATCTATATTTTCAAATTATTTTACCAAGTAAATGAACTTAATATACCTAAGGGACTGTGAAATCTCACCTGTTTTTCCCAAATTTCCTCATCAGCTCACTACCTTTGAGGCTTGGACAGAAGGGAAACACAAACCCTGCATTGTCATTTTTACACACAGAGTTTTGTCACAGTTTTCACCCTGAAGGATTCCTAAAATGCAGCATAAACTTCAGAACTGGAGGAGCTCCCCTTGCTCAGCCCCACCAGCTGAGAACAACACCTCACGTTGCATTAACACCTTGGCTTAACAGGAGGCCTAAAAATTGCATCTTTGGCACCTGGAGCCTTGACACCAGCTTGTCAGAATCAGGAAGCTGTTTTTGGTTTTATATCTATTTTTTCTGGGCTTTGGGACTTCCATCCAGAGGACATGGCTTGAATGCAGAATAGATGTTGTCCAGTAACAGCTGTACCCAAGCTAAAGGAAGAACTGAAAACAGTAACAACTATTAATGCTATGTGGTGCTTCAGTTAACAAGCCCAGCTGAAAGGCAGGGCTTATTAGGTGGAATACAGTATCATGAAAAGGAAGGATACCTTCATAGCAATGTGCAATATTAAATGATAAATCAGTCATGCAGAAAGAGAGCAGAGAAGTAAAATGCTAATTAGCATTTCCCAGCCATATCTTGCTTATCTAGGTCACTACAAAGTACTCTCTACTTTGTCTGCTGAGTTTCTAATTCTTCTATAATGCCTAGAAACACATGATGGAGTAAAATAATTAATTGGTGACATGAGCGGCATCATGTGTTGTTCATGGGTACCTACATTGTTATGCAGTGTTACTTACAAAGAAGTCCATGCCATATAAGAAAAATGAATCCAAAATACACCTCCTTCTCACCCTGAACAGCACTTGCCTCTTTCACCATCTTGTGTTTCACAAGCAGCGTGGGCTGTCACCGGCACAGAACTCACAGGGTCATAACACCATTGGGATTCAGCAGCACAGAAGAACAGAATTGCAAGGGGAAAGTCTCCATGGGAGTTGCAGGAGGCTCCTCCAGCATGTGTTTCCACAAACCAAGAATCCTCCTCTTTAGAATCAACCATACAACAAGGACATAAATGTTTATAGGAATAATTACATCCCGATGTTCTCAGGTAAGCCCAGCCAGCTATTTCCTCTACCTCACAGTTCTAGTTAACAGGTAGGGATAGCTTAGATGCCTGGATAGAAGAGAAAGTGTTGATTCCTTAGGGATGTTGTTAAGGCTGTGTAAAGAAAGTAATCTCAGAGGCCTGTAGTGAGTATATAACCATAGTTCCAGGTCTGGCTTTCGCTTTGCTATTATTTTTTATATCAATACAGATGGTTAACTACCAGTCATTTGGATCCCTAGATTAGCTTTTAAATGTTTGAATATAACAGCATCACAGGAATGCATGAGGTATGAGAAAACTGAGTGTACTGATAGAAGCCCTTAATTTAGAAGCCCACAGCTTAACCTTTAACTTCTGTTGTGCTTATACATGTAAAGTTCCTCCCTTATGGCTGTACAAGTGATTGTTAGTGACAAAGATTAATCTGATTACTGTTTTCCTCAGTGTTAGAATGGAGAAGCACTGGGAGATACATGGAGTGTTTAATGATATATGAGGCATGCAACAGAAGATATGTAATTTACTGGGAAAGACACTTGAGAAAAAACTGCTCAAGCGACACATTTCTGTTCTTCTTTTGAGAATAAAAAGAAGAACAAATTAGCTTTTGTTCATTTCTTTTCCCATGCTTCTTTTGCCAACTAAGAATTACATGATAGAAAAACTGGTATCGCTCTAAAATATGTGCTTTGTTACAGAGGGTCACATGTGAAAGAAACTAAACTTGAGTTCTTTTGGGATTCTGGCATCACGTATTTGAGACAAAGGTGTAGTTTGCCACAAGCATAGCTGATGGATCAGACATTGCAAGCAGTTTTCTGTGCAAATTGTGCATGTTCTAGGACAAGTGATATAAAAATGATTTGAGGTAGATACTGACATATCCTGAATTGTTCACACATTCTGAACTCTAAAGCTACTTGAGAGTGTAAAAAGCACATTCAATTTTTAAGAATACAGTGATAGAAACAAAAAGTCTTTTTGAACCCTGTGAGAAAGCTCGAATGGGAATAGCTATGGAGACTGGGGTGGAAGGCAGCTGATAACAGAGCCAGCCTGCGGGACTCTGCCGGAGACTCTGCAGAATGAGCTGCAGGACCCAGGGGAACTTACAGAACACTGTGCATCCTTCAAGCCTGCCCAATTAGACCAGTCTGCAAGGACTTTAACAGGGAGTTTCATCTTTTAAAGAAGCAAACAGAACCTCAAGTAGTATAAATTACTCTTGTCACTTCAATTCCACCAACTATTTAAACCAATTTAAACCATTTGCCTTAGTGAGCAAAGCAGAAATTGACCCGGGAATAGGTATTACGCTGTATTTGCAGATTAAAACCTCTTATTCTCATGGAAGAATTGTGCCTGCGATGCATAACCCATTGTGTCTCTGATGGAGCTTAGACAGCCTGCAACAACTGTAATTTTTAAATATGTAATAGCACTTATCACCATGAAAACCATAACTATATAAGCAACCTTCACAGAGTTAGGAGACAACGGATATTTCCTATTGTAAGTAACAGTTTTGTCTAAATACAATATTACCCTGGCAAAATAAAAATGTTCTGGCATTGATTTTAAAGTAATTAATACCTAGGGTTTATATTTACAGATGGAACAAATAGAAATTTCCCTTGCAGAGAAGTAATGTCCAGTACTAACTGCACACTATTTCTGATAGTAGTCATTGCAGAAGTATGAAAACCCCATTATTCAAGTTAATTCTTGCTAAGATAAGTATGATGAAGTATTATCACAAGTATATCATCTACTTTCAGGAATACTACCTTCACAGATCTCACATAATTTGTTTTTAAATAAAAAAATGAACTTAATACAACTTGAAAAGACAGAGAAGATATTTCTAAATGCTCTGAATTTAGAAAAAAATTCTGGTATTTCAGTATAAAATGAATGCATTGATTCTGAAGCACAGCTAATTTTATTATGGACATACCATAATGAGATTTGTTTGGAAAGTGTTTTTTTTTTCTGTTTTTTTTTTTTTTTATTGATGTACAGACTTTCCTTTTCTGATAGACTTGATAGACTTTTCATAGACATATTTTTCTCCATGTGCCTGTACTCAACACCACTATCACTTCACAGCAGGCATATGGAGTAACTGATAGACTGACTGCTTTAAAGAGTTAGTTGTCAGGTTAGATTTCACTTCAGAGTTGACCTCAAGCAGTTTCTGTGCTGAAATGTTTTGTGTGTCTGCAGTTACAGCTGGGCACTGGTCTTTAGAAATGCTGATAAACAGGCTAGTTGTATATAACAAAAGGCAAAACTCCTTGTACAGACTAATAGTATTGATGATAATCCTTTCCAGTACTCTACTACAGTTTGATGCCAGAACGGACCACCTGAACTGGAGCAAATGATTGAAAAGAGATGAAGGGGAACAAGCTCTCTACAACTACCTGAAAGGAGGTTATATTGAGGCGGGTGTTGTTCTCTTCTCCCAAGTAACAAGTGAAAAGATGAGAGGAAATGGCCTCAAGTTGTGCCAGGGGAGGTTACACTAGATATTAGGAAAAATTTCTTCACAGAAAGGGTTTTCAAGCATTGGAACAGGCTGTCCAGGGAAGTGGTGGAGTCACCATCTCTGGAGGTATTTAAAAGATGCATAGATGAGGTTCTTAGGGACATGGTTTAGTGCCAGTGTTGGGTTAATGGTTGGACTCGATGATCTTAAAGGTCTTTTCCAACCAAAATCATTCTATGGTTCTATGATTTTAAGCAAGGAAATGAAAGAAGGAGCACACATGTGGATGCAAATACAAATGGTCAACACTATCACAGAGCTGGAATGCCCAGAAACCTAACACAGGAGGCTGGGGAAAGGCAGGGACAGAGCCATGGCACAGCGGTACACACCTTTTCTTAACAGGAAAGGCTGTAGCATTCCTTCCTCCCAGCCTGACATGTAAATGTGCATTTTCAATCAGGAGTGGCACTTGAGGTGGAGGAGAGGTGGAGAAGAGCCTACCCATGAATTAAGCTCAGTAAGGAGGAGAAAGCATACAGAAGCTGGGAAACAGAGGTATGTATAGAGTACTCCTTAATATCCAAGATGTAGAAGCTTCTTGTCCACTTATTCACCACTTTCTGCGCTCTTTGAATCACCTTCTACAACTTTTTTATTATAAAAAAATACATCAGGCATTTACAGTGCATAAATAAGTCACCATTTTAACACACAATGTGAAATTTTCCCATACATTAGTCCTATACCTATATGATGTCTGAATTTCACAAGTATTTCTTGTGGCATATATACCGATGTTGTATGTTGGATTGAACTAGAAACTGTCACTGAAGTGCCTTGACCTCTATACCCTTTATGGAGATGCTAATTCTCTGAAGACAGCTCCTCCTCTCCAATTCACTTCATCTCCTTTTTTCTGGAGGAACACATTTATATTGAGCCATATTGACTCTAAGGGACCATACTAAATCTTGTCTGAAGTAAACTCTTTAAATTGCAGCTATGGTAAATGTAGGGCATCAGTCAACTCCGTCGATCTACTGATCTGCTTCCAGTGCACCTTCAGCAACCGAATACAGGATGATGATCACCATTTGGGATGACTGGGGAACTGGTATTATATTTACCAAGTCATTTTGTTTGCTTTTATGATTCAGGAAAATACATTAGTGGTCTTCCAGACTTCTGCAATATCTCCATTAGTGAAAGATGTATTAAAAGTGAATACTAGACCATATGTTTTATCTGCTTATTCATAGGGTTCCTTAAAACATGTGGATATAAGTTATTTTCAAGATAATTATGCTTTATATTGTTATTAATCCCTTTACTTAATTCATCAATTAGTGTTTTACTGCTTTCCTGTCAGAGGAGTATATTGTTTCCTTCTCTGAATCATACAGCAGCTATTTTGATTGATTATTGTTGCTAGTTTAATTTCTGTTGCCAATATTCTGAATACCTGGATTCAATCTACAAAGCTGTCAAAGTTTAGTCAGCAAGTGGCTAAAAATTCAAGAATCATGCATCTAGGAGGAAATTGGGCAAGAAACTGAATCCATAGCCTGAGGCATCTTTGACAACAGACACACACTTCTACAGTCAACTAAGCTTTGTCAGGGAGGACAGAATAGGAAGAAAATGTGCAGTCACTAAGCCCGCACACAGATGGTTTTCTTCTTCCTGGAATTCGGGAGCATGCAGTGTGAAGGGGTTCTTATGGTAAGCAGGTGGGAGTCTCCTGGGCTGCTCTCCCAAAATCCAGCTCTGAAATTCTGCCTGGCACCCCTTGCAGCACAGACATTCTGCTGAGTGTTTGCCATACACCTCGCTCTCGCCCACATCTGTACTGCTGGATTACTCAAGTCTTCTGTATCAATATTATCCTCTAATTGCAACATGTTTGCTTTGTACCTTTCACCGGTTATTTTTCTTCTGGGTTATAAAGAAATAAAAAAACAGAAACACAGCCCTTCTATGTCTTGTATTCTGAAGTTTCAGGTGGAAGGATCCTGCTGACAAGAAACAAGCTTTTTTGTCAGTTCTCTATATTACCGTATCATCCAGAGATCCCCAAACACTTTCAGTCTAAATCGGAACAAACACATGGCAAATGACACTGCCTACTGTGAAGAGCTTACTGTCTTAAAAAGGATGAAAAAAAGAAATAATTACACCATTTTTCAGCAGCATAAAGTGATTAAGTCAATTGGCTTAACCATGAAACGCAAGATGTTTGGCAGAAAAGCAACTTAAAGCTGATATCCAGAGGTCTTCACGAAAAGACTGGCATTCCTCCACACAGATTATTTGGTCACTGATATTTAGAGTCTTACGATTATTTCCAATATTGTGTTAAAGTTAACATTTTTGAACAGCGAATCAATTACAATATCTCAGAAATTATCCTTTCTTCTACTGGCACAGCACTTTGCTGAGGCTCCATCGTCAAGTGCCTTTACAAATAAAGCTCTCTAGAATTCTCATTCCTAATGTAGTAATTACAGCTTAGAGAGGTCGGAAAACAATTTCATAGACTTTAAGGATCATGTGAAGGAAAAAAAAAAAAAACTTTTATTTTTAAAACCTAGATGATAGTGAATAATAACTGCTGGTTTGATCTGCTAATTTATTACAGCTATGTGAAGCAGGAATTTTATCTTTAAATTACATCAGTTCTTCCTAGATACATTCACCACTGAAAACTTAACAAGAAAATTAGTTAAACAGAAACAATCAGATAAATTAAAGACTCACTAAATTCACTACAACAGCTGATGAGGCCATCACCAAACAGAACATACTAATGAAATATTTCTTGCAAAAATATCCATCTTCTTGAAATCATCTTGTGAAAAAAAGGACTCCTGCTCCTTTCCAATAAAAGTGATTACTCAAAAGGAAAAACAGAATTGGACACTGCAAGGGCATACTTCAAACAAAGCAGTCTTCTAACACATCTAGTACTTCGAGTTAATTGCCTCATTGAGGGTAAAAGGTAGGAAAGTCACTAAACCCTCAGTGCTAGAACTAAGATGACAATATACATTTATAATTTGGGGCTGATGCAATAAGTACAAATAGCCTTACTTCAAGTCTCCCCATTGTGATAAAATACTACCATCATCATTAATGACCTGGATCCTTTGCTCATATCTCTTCAGAGCTGAAGGCACTTTTGCTGCCCTCTCTTATAGAGAAGTGGGAGAGCAGATCCAGCCCTGCCAGCGGCATCAGCCCTGCAGAGCTCGGCAGCGGTGTCAGGCAGCATCCAAAATACCCTGCCAGATAACTGGGGACATCAGTGCTTGCCTATCGCACAGTGGTTTGGGAAGAAAAATATAACAGGGAGGCTAAAACATATGAAATCATAAAATACTAGGCTGGAAGGGACCACAAGGATCATCTGGTCCACCCTTTCTTGGCAAAAGCACCCTCTGGACAAGATGGCCCAGCACCCTGTCCAGCTGAATCTTAAAAGCGTCCAATATTGGGGAATCCAGCACTTCCCTGAGGAGTTTATTCCAATGGTTGATTTTTCTCATTGTGAAAAATTCCCTCATGTCCAGTCAGAATCTGCCCAAGAGTAACTTGCACCCATTGCCCCTTGTCTTTTCCACATGACTCCTTGTAAAAAGGGAGTCTCCATCCATTCCACAGAAATGCTAAATCCCAACCAACCTTGCAGAAATCACTTCGCATATGAAAAGATTTTACTTCCAAAATATTTTCCTTATGAGTAGTTTGAATCTTTGCTGTTGTGATTCCATTCCCCTTATTCCAGTCATACCCCGTGGTGTTACCCTGAACACATTTGCCATTTACTACACATGCACTGTAATATCCCCACATCTTAACCCCTTTCTGAAGTTATATTTTAACTCCAGTGTTGCATAGATTCTCATTTACCATTATTGATGTATTCACAGGTTTTACTTTGACTTCTTTCCAAACTCTCAGTATCTTAGTATGCCCAGAAGTCTTCGTAACGTGTATCCTTGTTTATAGAAGTGTATCAGTGGTGTGATTGAACTAATAGAGTGTAAACATGTTTTTTAATCTGGGGATTTTTTGTAGAATTATTATCACCATCATTATTATTATTAATAGTAATAACAACAATAACAAAAGTCTTTGTCTCTGTCGGTATTAACCGGCCTTCTCCTTCCTGCACTGTAATTCAGAATATTAATCATTACATTTATCAACCTACATTTTGTTGAGCTGAACCTCCTTTTTTCTCTTTTTTTTTTTCCTTTTTTTTTGTTGGTTTTGTTCTGTCAAGCTTCTTTCTGCCCCTCTGTGGTTTTGTACCTTCAGCGGTATTTAAAGCCAAGCTTTGTAACTCATGCAAATTTAATGAACGTGCTGACTGTCTCCCTCTTCCAGATCATTAATGATGATGTTAATCCAGGCCAAACTTAAAATCTCCCCTGTGATACTTCATTAGACACCTCTCCAGAGTTTAACATACCTGGCCAAATTTACTCTTGTTGTAAACAAGGAATAATTTCAAGTAATGTTAAAAACTTGCACCAATGTGTGCAAGCAATGAATCTGGCCGGTTACTTTCCATCATCAGCCTTTGTTTGTAGGCATGTACTCAGTTTACAATGGAGTGAAAATGTGTAAAGCCAGTTGTAATTAATTTTGCAACTAAGACCACACAACAGTATTTAACATATCACTAAACTAAGTGCACTAGTGTTGCTGCTATCAGTCTCACTAAAAAAACAAACAAACAACAAACAAACAAACAAGAAAGCCTAAAACTGCTAATAAGAGGTTTTCCTTTCTGTTTGGAATTTTAAGTCTTCATCATGCTTTTCTCATTCCAAGCACAGCAAACCTGCAGCAATCAGTCCAAATTTAGCATATTGGATAGTCAGTTTGACTATGTCTGTGTAACTCTACAGCATTTCTGTTAACTTTAGTTGATATGATATTCTACTTTACTACAAAAACATTAAAAAGAAAAAAAAGAAAGAAACTTGGCTGATTAAGCCAGGCTTTTATGCATTTGCCATGCACCATTGAAATCAGGAAGTATTTTTACGCCACTGATGATGGAAGAGCAAAGCCACATAGAGGACAGACAAAAGCACATAAGACATTTTATAATCCAAATGGAGAATTGCAGCCCAAATAGCAGGCAAATAAACTCCCTACATGGGAGGTACTTGAACATTTTATAATGGACCGACACCCTGCATGGAAAACTGCCATGGGATGACAGGATTCGTTCTTTGCTTTCCAAGTCCAGCTATTGCTGATGTCTCTGCTACCCACAGTAGATTGCTGAGTACCCACTTGTGAAAGTGTGAGAGTCCCAAGCCCAGACCCAGCTAAAGACACTCAGATTCACCCCCTGCCTGGAGCGTGACCTGGTCAATCACTGTCAGAGAGCTGGAGGACCTCCCAGATGAGGACAGCCTGAGAGAGTTGGGGTTGTTCACCCTGGAGAAGGCTCTGGGGTGACCCTTTAGCAACCTTCCTTTCCCTAAAGGGGCCTACAGGAAAGATGGGCAAGGGACTGTATCAGGGAGTGGAGTGACAGGATGAAGGGTAGCGGTTTTAAACTGAAAGAGGGTAGATTCAGGTTAGATAGTAGGAAGAAATTTTTGGCTGTGAGGGTGGTCAGGTATTGGAACAGGCTGCCCAGAGGAGCTGTGGATGCCCCATCCCTGGCAGTGTTCAAGGTCAGGTTGGATGGGACTTTGAGCAGCCTAGTCTAGTGGAAGTTGTTCCTGCCCATGGCTGGGGGATTGGAACTAGATGATCTTTAAGATCCCTTCCAATGCAAACAATTCTATGATTCTATACTTCATCCTATCCTTGCAAGTTGTTTTTTTTCTCCATTTGCAGAAGAAAAATTTAATTTATCTTGTGCCCAACTAAATAGTGAAGAATGAGTATGATCTTGAAATCTAATAAATGGGGATCTCAGCTGAGGGACAAGAGACCATATTGTTCAAATGTTTGCTTAAAGTACAATACAGCAATGCCTCATAAAATTGAACAGACACCCAGTTGGACACAGTGTAACTAATATAATATCTTCTTTTCAACATCAACCAAAAGAGATTATCCCAAGAAGAATATCAGATAAGGCAAGCCAACAATGATACTTTTCCAGCCTTCAATAATTTGCCATTCAAGCATAACCTGAGCTACATATAGTGCTTTCCTATTTAAGATCCATGATGGGATTTGCTTTGTGAAGTGGTTCAGCACCCTTGACTGTAATCTGAAGGTATTTGTGAAGACCTGCAGCCCAGAGTTCCAGCCTACATTCATGGTGAGGTCCCACCTCCTTTCTCCAATTCAGTCTGTTATCCGATAACATCACACGATGCTTCCTATGTCTTGTAGTGGAACAAACAAGATGGTCTTATTATATTTTCAGCTGGAAGGGATTTGCTGCCTTGGAATCAGCATGCACTGCAATGACTGAGTGAAGTACAGAATGTAGTGGAAGAAGATGACAACATATTGTAAGTACTCTAAAAAAAGGATCTGTGGTTTTATCTAGTTATCAGTGTAATACAAAAACAATTGACTCTAGAGTCACCAAATATCTGACAAGTTTGGAAATACTGTTAACTGTCTGTCTTTAAAAGTATTTGTGTGCTTTATCATCTTTCTCCTCAACTCTGTTCATGTTCTGCTTTTAACTTCTTCTATGACTCCAAAAGATGTACCCTAGGCCAAATACCAAAGACCAGTAGTGTCCAGAGAATAACATACATTAAAATAGTCCTCTTTTTTTCCTTTTCCTTCCTTCAAGAAAAGCATTCTGTCCATTGCCAACATGGTAACGCACAAAGTGTGCCAGGGACATTAAGTGGAGCTTTCACAGAAACAAAGGATAATTTTTTCATGTTGATAATAGGGGAAGACGGTGACTCAATGTGAAGTGAAATACAGAATAGATTTGCAAGTAGAAGAACCAGCTGCAATTCTGAACAGCCACAGTATCTCAGTTTCAATTAAAAGAGCTGAAGTTCTAAAGTGCAGAGAGTTTCACGAACCACCAATTAAATAGTTCTGCCAGAGGGAAAAGGAAAATGAGGAATGAAATGTAAAACACTGCCCGTGCCCTTTGTTACACAGAGACATGCATTTCTTGTACAATGACAGGGTATCTGTCACAGTGCAAAGCCACTGTCCAGCCCATTTATAATTATTTTGTGCGTTCTTTTGCTAAATACAAAAAGGAATATAAATTGGGTTTTTTTTGGGGGAAAAAAAATGGTATTTCTTATCCCTTTTCACAAAGTCTATAGGCTTCCTGTATACACCACGGGAACTGCATCTCTTTTTTAACAGTTTCCCACATGTATCACTAAGGAAAGCTCCAAGTGCCAAGTAAAGTAAATTCCTTTTGTTAATCCATTTCCCAAAGAGTTTCACACAGAGATTCACTGCTTCAGGTCTTTGATTTCCTGCATGTCAGTTGTTGGACTGGTCTGTTAGTAGCACAACAATCCTCCTTTCACCCCATCAATGACTTCAATTAAATAAATCATTTAGGCCAGGTTGGATGGGGCTCTGAGCAACCTGATCTAGTTGAAGATGTCTCTGCTCATTGCAGGACGTTGGACTAGATGACCTTTGAAGGTCCCTTCCCACCCAAATTATTCTCTGATTCTATGGTCAGATCCACAATCGTGTGGAGACAATACAGAGATACAGATTCCGCTTTATTTTTTTCTGTCTCATTTCTAGTATTTTTAAGTTTTGTCCTCTGTGTTAATGAGTGCAGGGTCAGTCCCTGAATACTTAGCCTTGTTTTTTTCCAGACTGATTAACTGCCAATTAATGATAATTGTACCTGGTAACATTTCTATTGATGGACACATACATGCCATGAGGCAGAATGAAAGCACTAATTAATTTCAGATAGGTCACCCCCGGCTGTCAATTTTTCTTTAAACTCTAGGTGTGTCCACAAAATTCTTACTTCAAATTAAATTAGTTGGAAGCTATTCAGTCTCAAATGTAAAATCAGACAGTACAGTTCAAACTGCAGTAGTTAAAGCTGAACAAATATTGACTTTCCTACGTGTGGATGGGGCCAGTTATGAGGTAGGATCCTTTTTTTTTGTTCATCTACTCTGCAAGTCACTGCTTAGGGATGAAACTATCCCAGTCTGTTTGTAGTTCCTTTCATTCCTCAGTTCCTCTGCAGGCTGCTGCAGCACTTGGACTGCAAAGACTTCAGAGCTTAAATCAAAATAGGTAGTGAGAAGCAAAAAGACTTTAATTGTTAGTTTGACAGGTTTTATGCAAATATTTCTATTAACATTGGGGTTTCAAAGGCTTAAACAAAAGCTTAAAATTCAAGGCCCTAAACAGTTATTGTGCTTATGTTTACTACCAGTAAAAGAGTATACCAGACCTCAGATGCTCAATAATATACAAATCTGAAAAGTACTCAGTCATCTTTCACGGAGAAATTTCAAAAGCTGTTTCAAGAGGAGACACCTATAATTCTGTGGAGCTCTGGCTGTCAGTACATTTTTAAATGTGTTTCTCTAATGTGAAATTGTCCCCCTCTATTAAATTCTAAATCAGGAGGTCTTTTAGTTCTTGTTGTAGTTTTTTTCTTTCAGTGAGACACCGAAGCCTGTCTTAGGACAGCGTAGTTGAACCAGTCTTTCAGACTTCCTCGCTAATCTCATTTGAGGCCATTTCCACCTCTTAAACCAGGCTATCAATAAAGCTCACGGAAGAATCCCAGCAAAAGGTAATAAAAACAAAATAAAACAAAACAAAACACACACACACAAATACCATAAAAGAGTTTTAATTGGTTGTCCTAGTATTTTGCAACCTGAAAAATATACTTTATGTTTAATAATGATTTGTGGACTGCAATTATGTATTTACTTTCAGAAAACAGAAGTGACACTATTAGCTGTCACAGAAGTTAATACAATAAACACAGTAAAATGTAATTTAAAATGTTATTATCCTTGCTAATTTATTGGACAGCAGACCTTTTTTCCTTCAGCCACTTCAGATAGTAAAGTGACTTCTTTCTGGAAGCAAAATCCTAAATATTAGAAGTCTGACAACTAACATCATACTTAAATACTCCCAAGAATGAAATAATAAAATCTCATGCTTTTAAGTCAAAGAACAGATTTGTGAAATCCCAGTTCAATACAATACTTGAGAATTTTTTAAATTATTTTGAACTGCGATAATCTATTCCAATTCTGCTTTTATATGTGCTAGAGGACAGGGAAATGTGCAAGCCCTGGATTTCCTCTCCAGTGAATGTCACTTTGAGTGACACCAGCATGGCCAGGATGGTCCAGAACCCTGACTAAGGTATTTCCCAGTGGACAAAGAAATGCTATAGTTGATAAAAACTGATGTATTCCTTGATTTATTTTTAGTGGTGATTTTGTTCTGGTCTAAATAGGGAATCTGAAAGTGATTTATTTCACTTGCCTTCTTTCACTGCTGTATAAAAGTTTCATTCTCTCTTATTTTTGCTGTTGACATCAAATAAAATACATTGGACATTCTGAGACTTACTTTAATTCTCATTCACAGAAAGTTTTAAATGTTCAGAAAATTCATGAATGAAACATACACAGATATATATTGATTTATTATCAACTCCAGCAAGGATATAGACCACAGATACAACAAAGTATATATTCTACAGAGTTAGGTGACACTAAATTTTAGTTATCTTCCTCTCCTCCAGGAAAAGTGGATATGTATTTCGGTGTTTCTTCAGTGACTATACCAAGCTGACAATGTAATCTGATTTGTTTAAGATCATGTATCAGCAGAGATGATGGAGTCACACACCCTACAGAATTTATAGTGTAAACTGATGTATGTACAGCACAGAAAATATGAACTGCAGCAAAACAATTGCTGAGTGCTGAAAATGTAATCGATGTTTAGGTTTAATTTATTTTAAGCTTTTTATATCATGACATTCATCCTTTCCATGACAATTGAAAAAAATCTTTCCTGATTTATGGCTCAACTTTATGTGTTTTAATGTGCATAAATAAATCAGCCTCTACTCAGGAATAAAGATAAACCAGTGTAAGAATGAAGAGGGTGGTTTTTTATTTTGTTTTGTTGCGGATTTTGTTTGTGTTTTGTTTGTTTGGTTGGGTTTTTGGTTTGGTTTGGTTTGATTTGGTTTGGTTTTATCTTAGAAGATTTTCTTTCTATGCACGTATCTATACATCTGTATAAAACTCCTGAATGAAACCCAGCCCACCCACAATTTAGGCTCTGCTTCACTGTCACTTTGTAAATCAGACTATTATGAGTTGGGTCAGGAGATCTGGTCTATCTGACGTCTCTGCCAGAGGTCGTTCCACACCCAAACAAAAAGGCAAGGGAAACCAAAGATGTCTTGAAGGAAATCCATGCTATACAACAGAATTTCCTCGATACACTGGCTGCACTGTCTTTACTAGAGAGCTCAACACTTTGCCTGTATAAGCTGCGCTTACCTGCACTGAGGATTTGCCTCCCCACCTATTTGGGATCCAGCTTGCCCAGTAACCCTGAGAAGGCTGCGGGACAGCAGGGGAGCAAAGCCACCTGTCCCATGACCACACCATCCTGCTGGCTGTGCTGCTGCCCAGGTAAAGGCATTTTCTATTCCTCCTCTTCTGGATGAGAGCAGTTGCAGGCACACATTCAAGAGGGATGTGGCCAGAGGAAAAGCAGGCAAACAAGAACCCAGTTTTAACCTGAGAACTATGTTAGATATCAAGGTACAAAGAAAAATCTCTGGACCAGGAAGCATTCCACATTTTTTTTTGGTTTATCATCTAGTCTAATAAGAGACATCGAACCTCCTCAAAAGCCTTTCATAACTTGTTTTTCTCGGCAGAAATCATCCTTTATTGTTGAAAACATTCATGCCAGGAAAGGTTGTGGAGTCTCTATTGTTAGAGTTATTCAAAATCCACCTGGACATGGTCCAGGGAACGTGGCTTCACGTGGCTCTGTTTGGTCAGGGAGGTTGGACCAGGTGATCTCCAGAGGTCACTTCCAATCTCAACTGTTCTGTGCTTCTGTGATACACACCTGGATGAACATGCCCATGTGTACTAATGGATTAGTTGATTACCATGAGAGAGACAAAACTTAATTCACAAATGCCAAATTGTTTAGCACAGTTTGGTGAGTTCCCTATATACACACTCCAGATGCCTTCAGGTAGTGCAGGAAAACCTTGGGAAATAAATAAATTATCTCCCAGGCAAAAAACCTCTATAAAACTGAAATGCTTGGTGAAAGGTAACAGCATCTTTCTTTACTCTTTTTGGTTTGAAAAATTCACAAAGGCTTTAAAAACTAAAAGAAATCTGAAAACAAACCAAACTAAAGCAGATGTTACTGCTAAATTAAGGCTCCAAAGGCAAATACTCAAAAGTCCTAAAATGCAAAACTAAGTGTAAATGTGTCACTTTAAAACCGCCCCCAGTGAAATACATCTGATGCATAATACATTCCCACTCAACACATAATTAACTGTTGGAACTCATTGCACTAAATTAACATTGAACTAAGACCTTGGCGTAATTCCAAAAGGTATGGGGCATTCTTGTGGTGTTGACAGGGTCCTATGTGTCAGTCGCACATCCTCCTGAGATCTGGAGTCTTCAATGAGGCGGTTGATGGCTCTTTAGCACCTTTTGTACCCCACTGTGTCTGTTCCCATGTTCGTACCCAGGGTGGTACCAAGGTACTGATAGTCACATCCTCCCCTATCCCAGGGCAGGGTGACTTCACCTCCTGGGGAGCAGGAGGGGTTGGGATCCTCAGTCAGTTGACAGGGTCCTTAACAAAGAAGGTGCCCAGAGTAGCTATGAAGCTTCTGGACTATGTTGTAATGCCCACAGCCAGATCTGACCAGGCTGTAAAACGGGATCCCTGCCAAAGACCCCTTTTGAGTGGTTTTCTTGGAGCAGTGGGTCTGTGAACTGGAGCCCTCCCCTTAGACTGGGACACCATCTAAGGAGACTTCCCAAGATTGAAAGCACCCCACCTCCTTGACTGGGTGAGTGGTTATTTACTGGATGTATCCTTGAATGAGTCCTTGCCTAACCCAGGTGAGTGATTATTTCTTGTGGGTACCCTGGAATCAGAGGCCTCTGGTTTTTGTTTCTTGTGAGTGAATGTGTGCACTTTGTGGATGCTCATTATTATTATGTAGTTGTACCCTAATAATCTCCTCAACTGATATCAGAGTGCTAAATAATTGTATAAACCCTGTTTCTAGTCAGTTTATTTGCTACACTTTTCCAGCTAGAAGAAAGTTTGGTTTAGAACTTATTGTCCACCTAAAATTGACTTTTGGGGTGCCTCCGTGCCACCCTGTTCAGCAGAAATGCCCCACTAATCCATCCTGGGAGACAGAAATGTATTATTATTCTTCCAGCTGATGAAGATCATAGAAGAACAAAGAGCAAACTGAAGTGGCTTGCCTGAAGCCAAATAGGAAACCTCTGGAACAGTGAGGAGCTCTCAAATCTTCCGAGGAGCAACAAATAAACACAAAGTTTTCTGGCCCCATGCATGGGCATCCTTTTTTTAACCATATCCTTTGAAAACACTGCAATTGATGGTGCAGGGACACTCATTACAGGAACATACTGAAAACTGCATTGTGGGAAGTGCCCAGCATCTGGATGTGTGAAAGGAGAGAAGGAGGTGTTCGCAGCTGGGCTTTGGAACCTCATGGCCATTCCTGCCCTTTTGCCACAGCACCACCCTGCAGTCTCCATCAGCCCAAGGTAGGCCACTTTTGTTAAACCCTGTTTTACCTTTGATTTCCCCATTAAAGGGAACACCTCGAACCCCAGCCGTGCTTCCAGCTCTGCCCTGCTCCAACCTTGGCCTGTGCACAGGCTCAGGGACCACATGGGGAGGACATTTCCTGGAGGGCCATGTCACACGAGTACCCAGCACAAGCTTGATAGCTTGTGATGAACTCAACCTTCCTTCTTGTAAAGAAAATGATTTTTGTGATCAATATAAATTAAATTTGGGGTGAAGCAAAGAAGCATTTTTTTGCTGAGTCTGGAGCAAAGAGCTGCCATGTGGCGGCCCACTGAAGTCTGCAGCAACAAGCAAAGGCATGTCCCCAAAATGCCATCTGTGTGGTCACCTTGGAGCTGTTCGAAGCTTCAGCCTGGAAACTAAAGCTGAGCTTACTGAGGTTTAAGCAATTTTGTACTAAAATAATTTTTCTTCTTATAACATCAGAAAATGTTTGTTTTTAAACAGAAAATTTTCAATTTCAAGTATTTGGAAATCAAAACCAATCTATGTGTTCTCTTTAGCTTTATTTGTAGATGTTTCAGTGATTACTTTTATGTCAAGTTCTCCCTAGTCACAAAATGATCTATAGCCATTTTGCAGAGATTAGTAATGTAAGTTCTAATGCCATTACACAGCAGCTGATACTCAGCCTTTCGCATTTCAGTTGTAAGGGCTATGGAACTTACAGCCTCTGCATCTCTCTTCTGTTTTCTAGAATAAATATCCAACATATACCCTCAGAAATAATACATTTTTCTTTTTATAGAGACAGGGTAAAAAAAAAAATAAAATAAAAAACCCTACAAACTGTAAGCAATATAGTCCAATTTAGAACTGAAAATACATCACTACTGAAATTGGTAACAGCACAAAACTACAGTGAGATTTGGGTGTTCTCTGAGCAAACTGGATGATATAGCCAACCCATAATGAAAAAGAGAAACCAAGAAATGACCAGCAAAGCAACAAAATAAACAAATTTTATCTATGCCAACTAGCAATTCTCATACTTCTGTTCTGTCTGCTCTAAGCTTAGGGTCTGATAACTAAAATTAATTCTGCAGAAACAGAGGAGATAAGAATGATCATCTGTCTGTAAAGTGCACTAAATCGAAATACTTTAATCTGATTAAAAATATTGGATTTTTATTATTGGACTATTACACATTATTCCAATGAGCTCAACCCTTCCCTGCAATTCTTATTTCCCATCAGTTCCCACGGGCAGCACCACTCAGACTGTAACTTGCCACTAATTGCCTTTTCCCTTTTGGTGGCTTATATCAGATCGCTTAAATTTTCTTGAGTTTTCTAATTTCATTAAGAGACTGGAATAACTAAACTAAACTATCAGATAAAAATCTTTTTTTCTTTTACTTATTGATATATTTCTGACTAGTTAAATCTTTGCATTTGTAGAAAAAACCCTGTCATTCCTTTTTGCTGTGTGCCAGCCTTCTATCTTCCATCACGACTACACTGACACTGCAATAAAGTCATAAAATACATTTAAACAAACACGTTAACTAACTTTTATTGTCTTGTTGTTTTTTATATGTAGAATTACAGAGTACAAAAAATATGACAGTCTGTATCAAAAAGGTTTCATGACACAGAATTTCTGCTAAAAATATTTCTTAAACTATTATCTCCAATGTTTTCAGAATCCCTGCTTTAAATTTGATTACTTTAAGATTTTAATATATTTCCCTACAAAATTATTCTGAGGCAGAATAGCTTTGCAATGCCTTTTTTTTTAAAAAAAAAAAAAAACAGTATTAACCCTTAATATTTCATTTTCTTAATCTCCCCTCATTTTTTCAGTCCTGTATCTTCAGCTTTACTGTGATCAAGTTAATCAAGAAATTTCCTTAGGTGCATGATCCTAGTGTTCCGAAGGGGAGAATTGCACAAGTAAGCAAAACGAATTTTTCATGTATCACTTGACATGTTTCATTGTCTCTTTTTGAAGAGCATTTCCATTGAATCATAAAATGGTTCAGCTTAGTAGAGACCTCATGAAGTCATCTGGCCCAAGAGCCAATTAGCCCAAAACCAACCAGACCAGGTTGCTCAGTTTTTTGTCCAGCTGAATTTTGAGCATCTCCAAAGATGACAAGTCTAAACGCCATCTGGGCAACCTGTTCCAGTGTCTGTCTCCATGGGAAAATGTCTTATGTCTAATAATAATTTCTCATGTTCCAGCTTGCGTCTTTTGTCACTTGTCCTATCACTGTGCACCACCAAAAACCATTTGGCTCCACCTTCTCTATTGCTCTTACCCCCATTACACAGGTGCTGACAACATTAATATACCCTGTTCTTTTTCTCTTATTGAGGATGAACAGAGCAAATCATTTCCGCTCCGTAAGTATGTCATGGGCTTCAGATTCATTTTAGATTACTTTCCAGGGTTTTTTTTGTTTAATTTGACTTTGTAGCGGCCATAAATAAATGCGTGTGCATACATATACAAACACATACACAGACACTCGTACATGTATTAATATATACAAACATACACCCAAATTTTAATCAGGAATGATAGGATACTCAAAAAATGTCATTATGGAACTACAAGCTGTTACTACATGTTCATGTCTGGAAACAATATTCAAGTTTTTCTTTCAGTCTTCTACTTCAGTGTAAGCAACACTGACAGGCTAGAGAGAGCCAGGTTGGAACCTCACCCATAGCGAGAAGCAACATGGAGATGTCCCACAAAATGAGCAGAAAACAGTCCAAAAGTAACTCACCATTTAGTTGTATTTCTTAACTCCTACCATTGAGGGAACAAATTATGCCAACACTTTTTGTAAAGCGGCTTCTCTTTGCATCTGGTTACCCATCTCTGCAGCAAAGGTGGGAAGAACACTCAGTGATCTCCCTTCTCCTGCACACTTGTCAGAGCTGGATGGAGCAGCAAGGTGGACAAACAACACAGAGGAAGGTGACAGAGACTTTGCTGTCCCACCGTCTGATAGGAAATGCCCCACATAAAGAGATACTTATCCGAGGCATCACTATCCCCATTGCTCTGTATTCCCACAAGCATATTTCTGCTGTGATCGTGGGAAGTAACTGGCAAGAAGGCACCATGGACATTCACAATCTGCAAGGACCTGAGAAGGATACTCAGGGATGATTTTACTCCCATTTACTCACTGAGGATGGGTGAGTAAGGACAAAAGAAGCCAAAAGGAAGATGAAAACAAAGCGGCAACTGCCCTGCCCCAAAGAGAGACTGGTTTCCATGTCACACTGGAATAGCGTTCCCATGGTTCAGAAGTGACGTTGTCTCACTACATTTGGTGTCTCCTTTCTGCAGCTACAACTGAGAAAATCTGCAGCTGAACCACAGAACATGCTGGGTTCCCAGCAAGGTTTGGCACTGCACACCAGACAGCCCGCTGGCACCCAGCCCACAGCAGACTATGTTTAACAACTAATGCTATACATCACCATACCCTTGACACTAAAAACACATCCCTAGTGCCAGTCATTCTGTTGCCATTTAAATTCATATACGTCTTGGGATGGTTTCCATCCATGTTGGCAGACAAAATGTAATGGATAAGGAGGCTCCACTTTGTAGATAAATAAAAGCAAATGTGGGATGTACCAAAATGGATTTGACAGATTGCAGGAATAATTTAAAAATATAAGAGTACAACACAGAAATGTTGGTGTTATCCATAATGAGGACAAGAATTCATGAGTTATATGCTATTTGCTAGACCAGAAAAACAGGAGAAGGTACCAAAGACGTTCAATTCCTTCAATTTACACAACAGTAAGATAACAAAGTCCTCATGCTTAGTAGTCATGTAGTGCTTTTTCATTTGTAAAGCCCTAAGCCCTCTACACAAAAAAAAAGATGTTAAGCATGGAGCACCAGGCAGTGAAGCAGCTTGTTTCTTCTCACATGGAAAAACAGCATATAAATAAAAGAGATGGCAAAAAACATTATAGGTCATACCCCAAACTGGGAAAGAGCAACATAATCCATGTCACTGGGCTCCTCCCTGAGGACTCCTACCATGGCATCCTATTAAGCAGCACTAAGTGTCCTTCCTAATGTCAACTAGTAGTCATCCACTTGTAATTGGCACAGTTCTGTAAATAAATACATCAAAAAAAGCCAAAGTTTGAAAGGGTGGAGCTGTCTGATGAACAGATAAAATCTAGAAGGCCTGTTTTAACATCCATGATTTTATTACTTTGCTTACTAGCAAGTGTGCCAGATTTAAAGTATTAATTGTTTGGACAAGATACTTTATTTACACAGCCCAGTAACAAAACTAGAAGGGTACCGGAATAGAAGAAATAGCAAACATTCTACGGAGATATGAATTTTTGTTCAAAAAGCCTCCAAATTATCAATCAGTTCTTAGAATAACCTACTGGTTTTCCTTGTACTTTTTTCTTTTTTTTTTTTTTTTTTTTCCCTTGTACCTTTTCCTTCTATAACAACTTATTTTTATCTTTTTTCACTATTACACTAGAAACAGTGACCATCTTTCTGTACTGTGTTTATAGAGTGCATTGTAAAAGTATGGAAATGCAGCTCGATGTTATTATTTGAAAAAGAAATAATCAAAACATCCACCAGTGAAATTCACCACTTCAAAAGTCTGTCCTGAATTCAAGTTATTTATTGCATTCTGTATATTGAGGTTGTCTCCTTCGATGACTAAGGAGAACAGAATATCAGTAGTAAAGAAAAATCATGTAGAAAAAAGACAGTTGCTTAAAGGAAAAAAAAATATACAAAAAGAAGGAAAAAAAGCCTTATAAAAATAATTTTAAAAACCCCAAAGTTTGGAAACTTTATAGCAAATATTGTTTTCAAACAGTGTGTCACCTGCAGTCTGCCAGAATAAAGCACAGAGGAATGAATACGGACTGTGTTCCTTTACATTAACTGTATTTATTCCATGTTCTGGTAGCTTTTTCTCAAAAAAAGTATCTTACAGTATGTCATTTCAAGACAATACGTGTAAAATCTTTGAAAAAAAAAAAAAAACTATCAAGAAAGGTGCAAAACAAACATCCTGCATCCTTGTAACATGGCCCAATAACTTTATAGAGAGAAATGACATTATTATATTAATATCACAGTAACAAAATCATATGCTAAGTTAAAACTGGGAATATTAGTATGCAAATTGCCTGCAGGAATTATAATTAAGGTAAACATATATAACAAAAATGTATTAAGCTATATCAAAGCCACATAGTTGGAAAAAAAATCCAAGTAATATGACAGAACTCACCCCAAAGAGGCAACTTTATCATTCTTACCAAAAAGCAGAAAAATGTAAGCATGTGGAAGAATGCAAACCCCCCTCCTTCCCCCTCCCTTCCTTCGATATGGAAGGCATAGACCCATCTCCCGCTCTCTCTGCTGCTTGAGGCTGACAGCTGCTTTTGTTTGACCCCAGAGCCTGCTGGCCAGTGTTGTTAAGAGAGAGGAGAAGGGAGCGCAGAGGCACCAGGGAGCCGCTGGGTGCCCACAGCCAGTGTGGGGGATGTCTGGAAGCTTCAGGGGCACCCCACAGTCACTGTGGGGGTGCAGAGAAGTTTCTGGAATGCCTACAGTCAGGTCTGATCAGGCTATAAAAACCGGATACGTGTCGAGGCCCGCTCCTTGCGCGATCCTGTTGGAGTTAGAAGCTGAGCTGCTGCTGCCAGGAGCCACTTTCCACCCCACCTGCCCCCGGGACGGAGACTCCACTTGCCTTGCTGCCACATGTGTGAGTAAAATTAACCCTCACAGGATTGCGAGTGTATTTACTTTCTGTGTACATTTGCACGTGTATTTATACTTTCTGTGCACATTTGCACGCGTCCTTTCCGTGTTCAATACGATCACATGTATAAATTATTTCCTCGCATAATCACGAGTGTATTTTCCTCCCGTGCTTCCACATAAGCACGTGTAATACTCCGTGCATACTTGCACGTGTATTTCTCCTTGCAGGATTGCGAGTGTACACTTTCCGTACTCAATACGAGTACGTGTATCCCTTTAAAATAATCCCACACCACCTTCAGGCAAGTGTGGACTCTTCCCGGACTCAGGGACAGCTCCGGCATTGGTTTTGGCAAAGCCACATGCATGCACACTGTGGACCTCCTGTTGTATTAGTTGCTGCCCCTTAATAGTTTCCTCAACTGATATCCGAACCTGCATTCAAGTCACTTTGGAGTGCTAAAACCCTATTTTTCACCAGTTTAATAAAAGTTGTTTTGGACCCTGTTGTCCCTTAAACTAACCTCGGGGTGCCTCCTTGACAAAACATTACACTTATACATGGGAACTGTAGGGATACTTATACTGTGGAGATACGGAGACAGTAAACATGGAGATATTCAATCTTTGAATGGATATTGGTGACCCCAAAAGGTGACTGTGGGAATGAGCTGGTGTTAACACTAAATAACATGTAAATAGAAGAAGCTCTACGTAGTGTTTTTGGTAATGCATTTTAAAGTAGCTACCGTGGACACCCTGGTTGTGTGATATCCAAAGTGAAAGATCTTGCACAGGTCTGTGCCTGTCAATGGTGCTCCTCAAGCCTCTTTGAAAATCAGGCTGCGTCAGTGGTGTTGCAAATGGGACACCCAAACCCCATAAACACTCCATAGCACAAGCCTTTGTTGAAAATGTTGATTAGCTAGGAATAATAACAACTTGTGAATACTTGCTGTTGAAAATAGTTATACAATGACCTGAGCATGAAGTGTCCTTTTAGGAGTTTACTGTAGCAATTATTCACTAATAGAGACTAAAACATTAATTACCATGGGATCATTCACTGTAAACCATGAGCACGCAAGCAAAGACAATCGGAAATCATTTTATTGTGCATACTAAGCTTGAATTGAAACTATTAATGTGATGATGTATCTGTATTTTTATTGTACAAAATAATACCACGTCTCAAATAGCATGGGCTTTAAATGTGTTAAGAGTTTCTTCCTGTACATTCATGTGCTTCTGCCAATATAGCAACAAAAATGCATCTGAAATGGATAATAGATGGTTTTAGGTTGTATCAATCATGGCTCATTGAGGAACTTAGAAACTGATTAAGAATGTAACAGTGAGCTTCTGTGCCCTCTGGCCACCCTACGCATCCACATGTATTCATACACATTCAAAGGGAAGTTCTACAAGCACTGAAACAACGCATTAATTGAACTAACGTATCTCCAAGATGGTACTATGCACACTCCACTTTCATGCTGATGGCGAACATCAAGCTAGCACGTGTACTGCCCACGCCTTTCCAGAGAGACGGACTGCTCTTCTTTGCCAGGATAACCAAACTGAATATGTGACATCCCAATAAGAGGGAGCATCTTGTGGAAAGGACCCCAGCTCCTCCCTATGCTCTTTTATAATCATATTTGTGATTATTATTGTATTAATGACCCCTCCTTTAATAGGCTCAGAGCGTGAAAATGCACTTCAAAAAACTTTAGATGGGCAGCTATTTCCTCCAGAAATTAGGAGAAAAAAAAGTTCAGCTTTTCTCCTTTACCATATCTTCATTATACACCCAAATCCAGTGAATCTATGATTAATGCCACAAGCACCTCTAATAACATGTAGAGATTGCAAGCTTTGGGAATTCAAATGACCTGAATCCACCAGTATCACAGCAAAAAAAACATGGTTTCTCACACTCTAAAGACCAAGCTTTGGAAGGACTAACATGAGCAGCCAAACTGCACCTGAAGACAAACAAGAACCTAGTGATAAAGAGACTATTTCAATGGCATGAGTGTGTATTTCTCAGAATACCTTCAGATAAGTAAGTTTCATGACAAAAATAGCAGGGCAGTTAAAAGGCTTAACTTGGTTTGTTTTGAATCTCATTTATTAGAGGGATAGATCTTATCTACTTAGAGATATGTCCTTAGTATCACAGCAGGATATAAATAAAGGCCTCCTATGTTATCTTTAGAAAGACTCCTCAAAATATTAGTAGAATACTATATGTCTTACTGCTACTAAATGAGCTTCCACTGATTTTAAATGTCATTAAGCCCATAAACTCCTCCAGTTTGCAGACAAATTACATTTTCTGATTTCCAAAGCTGCGTAATGAGTCATGACCTATCCCTTCCCTTTGCCTCCTCAGAATACCCTTCTGTTAGTTAATCTCCTCCGTATTTTGTATTTTCCCCCAAAACTCATATGGGTATTTGCACACACACGGATGATATCTCAGACCATTTAATTTTTTGTTCCAAAGCTCAAGATGCTTGATCTAGGCTTCCCTGCAGTCACTATCAGCAAAAGCAGCAAAGGAAAAGGCAGTTTCATATCATATGTCTCCTGCCTTTGATGAATTTGCAATCCACCCAATTTAACGACTCCTCATAAATAATTCAATTTCTAATTATGCTGTAAGTCCCCTAAACTGAAGAAGAAAAAAGAAAGGTAGAGGAAAAGGAGGGAAAAAGTACATATGTTGGATCAAACAATGCTGGCAGCAAATGAGCTACTTTTACTAATGAATTCTGCCCATGGAAGATGCAGCTCTTTCCTAAACCTTGAAGTGTTTCTCTAATAAACATGACAGGATTACATACAAAGTTGGAGTTGAGTTGAAGACAATAATTCTGGAATCTGCTGCTGGAACCAGCCCAGTGTCCTGCACACTGTCCTGACCCCAGCGGAATGAGGTAACCAGCCACAGAAGAACTTCTACTTTAGATTCTTGCCCCTCATTCCTTTTCTTTTAACTTCTTGATGCGGGCTAGGGAACCACATATTGGCTACTCTGTTTTTACCTTGCAACTCATTGCTTGAAGAGGTGAGGTAGGAACTGCCTCTCTGACCTCCTCCAAGGAATATTCATGTTCCCTGCCCACAGATGAGCCAGCATTTTGGGAGGAAACCATTAGTTACCAGCAGCTGAACGATACCTGGCTTCTACCAGAAGTGGAGTTCTGCAGCTCTCTTTGCACCCAAGTCTCACTTTTTCAACTGCACAAAACATTGCTGCCAAATCATCCACCAGCTACAGACACTTTTTCCCCCTTTTTTGCTTTAATCAAAATGCATCCAACATACAAAAAGCTGGTCAAGGTACAACTGACAGCACACAGACAGCTGAATGATCTCCTCCTACTTACAACTATTTTTTAATTGCGAGGAGGTCTCTGAATACACAGCAGAGCATCTGCTCATTAGCACTACAGCACTATTTCTCCTACTGACACTTCCTACCCCTCCTCCTCTCCACTCTTTAACAACTATTCCTAAAGCACTTGCAAATTGCAAACTCTCTGTGACCTGTGGGGTTGGATTTATATTGTGCATATTAATGCATTTCTTGCTGAAAGTTCCTTAAAAAATAACGAGCAATCCAAACTCACTATGGCTTTTGTCCAAAATCCCTGAGATTTATTTTGAATGGCAGCTATTTGGTTTGTCTTGATTCCTTCCTGAAACAGTATTATATATTTATACAGAGCTTGTGGGCTTCTACGTTTCTAATTTTAGAATTCCGGCTACAGAATTCAGCCCACACTGTTACACAGGCCAAAGCTCATTGTGTCAAAGCTGCTGCAATGGTATTTTATGGAAGATAATGCTAAATTGCTACAATTTTATTAATTAGTTAGCAATCAGAAGGGTACGGGAACTGCCTGCATTACAGAATGCAGTGCATTTGATATAAGAAACACAGTTCATCTGAGATCACATATTTTGACTTCTCTTGTTTGCTTTACATCTATATATAGAAGTAGTTAATAAAAGCCAGGAAAATATACAGGTTGCTCACCTTTAGTCTTACAGAATCTTGCGATATATATGGCCCATCACCATAGAGATTGAAGCTGTAGCTAAGCTGTTGCCAAGGAACATTTCCAAATGCTTTGATGTAGGCACATAAGCCAACCTGCCCTGGGCCAGACCTAAATGCGTGTTGCTGTTTCATTACCTGAAGATCCTTAAGTGTCTGTGGGAAGGGAACAGTAGACACGGGCTAAAAGATGGTCAGTCACATCACGGCACATGCCTTGGCTCAGGGCAGGTGCAGCCACCGTGACTGAATGTGGAATGCGCTGATATTCTCCAAATCCTTGCAAAGTAGCACAAAATCATAGAATCATCATTGAACAGTATGAGTTGGAAGGGGACTTCAAAGGTCATCTAGTGCAACCCCCCCACCATGAGTAGGAACATCTTCAACCAGATTATGTTGTTCAGAGCCCCGTCCAGCCTGACCTTAGATGTGTCCAGGGACAGAGCATCTACCACCTCTCTGGGCAGCCCGGCCCAGTGTTTTACCACCCTCATTGTAAAAAATTTCTTCCTTGTATCTAGTCTGTATATCTCCTCTTTTAGTTTAAAACCATTAACCCTTGTCCTATTGCAACAAACCCTGCTAAGATGTTTGCCCCCATCTTTTTTGTAGGACCCTTTAAAGTACTGAAAGGCTGCAATAAGGTGTCCCCGGAGCCTTTTCTTTTCCAGGCTGAACAACCCCAACTGTCTCAGCCTGTCCTTATAGGAGAGGTGTTCCAGCCCTCTGATCATTTTTGAGTCCTCCTCTAGAGAAGAGCTAACTAATGAAAAATTAAAATCTCTATATCTATTTGACATGGCTTGTCCCAGGAACATCCTGACTAGAAAGTCAGCCCCAAATCAGGCCACCTTCAAATAAAATCTCTCTGGGATTTCTATGCAAACAACATCACCGATGCACCAGTGAGAAGGCAGCCAGACAAGGCTCCGTATGTTGGAGTCACACATGCACCATCCAGGTTGTCCCAGCATCACACTTATGAACACTTCTGAAAATAAAGAACATAACAGGATATATGTTCTAAGACTTCATTTGTCTACACTCCCCGAACAGCTATAACAAAATAAGGAAAAGATGCCATGGATGAGGTATCTAACTTCACCTGCTTAAATATCAGGTGTCTTGTCTGAGCTAGTTATCCATGCTCCCTCTACAGAAAGAGAGGGCGCTTCCAGATATTCCCTGGAAACAAGTTCTTCTCTTTGATTTCTGAAAAGGGAGGGAGATAGGACTAATTTAGAGAAATATTTACTTAGAAAATTTGAAGTCAGATGAACATTATCCTGCAAGTAATTAGATTGAAAACACATAAGTAATCTCCAGCAAAGTAAAATCTTCAACCAGCATTTCCCATGATCGAGGCTAAAGCTCTAAATATTGGCCCATGGTTCTGTTAGCATTCACAGGTCCCCACCCAACACGAGCTCATGTATAAATACGTGCTTGCATTTTTTTACATTATTCCATTTTCACATAGAATTCATCATGACTGTTCATAAGCATAAAACTAGCATAAAGCACGCTTGGTTCTTTCCAAGCACATGGCCCAAGTGAAAGCCAACAGAAAAAAAAAAAAAACAACGGTTTAAAATTATAAATATTTATTCTCTAATTCTTTAGACTATGTTAAAACATACCATGGTTATAAATACCATGTGTATCAGATGATTTTTCCTGGTCTAGGTTCATCACAGACACATAGAAAACACTACAAAGCATTGAGTGGCTGCATCCTTCAAGAATAACTAAACGAGTGCATTCCCACAATGTCAATGGGTGTTCTGGATGTTCTGTGCACTGGTGATGCCCAAAACCAATGAATATATGGGATTGAGAATTTGTACAAATCTCCTGCTGTCTTAAGACTTGGTAAAAATATTTCTCTTACAAAACCCATACTTTTTAAATTCTAAATTTCAGACAGAACTGACTGACACTGGACACAGGACATTTTTCTGATATTGTTCTTTTATCGTTCTTATGTTTCTATCCAAGATAGACTTTATCAGAAACATAGGGATGTATTCTGAACAGTGAGGGAACTGTTTATGTTCTGTATAAACTTAAAATCATAATTCCCCCATTTCTTTTGATTAGAGAAAAAAAAAACAAAAACAAAAACAAAAATCACTTGTAGGAGAATAGATTATTTATTTTATTGTAAATGTGTAGATTTGATCTGACAGAATTTTTTTTTGCCCATCAGATAAGCTCTCTGGGTCTTCATGACCTGGTTCAGTGTGTCAGTTTTGGAAGCTGATAATAAACATCAGTCCTTTATTGCTGTACAAGTAAATATAAACTTTGGACTCTAGGAGCCCTCGGTACAAAGCTCAATGGCTAAACCAGAACATAAATACTGGGTGGCTGGAAGATTATGCTTCCTGAACAAGTTCCTCTCCTCTCATTACTTAAAAGATGAGAACACTAAATACTGCTGTATTGATTAAAGTTATATAAAAATAATATGGTGAACTTTATGTGTGTCTTTCTTTGTGTATGTGAACTTTCATAGTAGGCTTCAGATCTGGTATTTGAATTTGATTTTCCACATAGCTCTAGATCTGAAATCTCACCATCTATTCAGAAAATACCAGCTTTAAATAGCAAAAGCTTTACTCTTCTTACTTTTCAGATGGTGAGGGACAGTACAGTACCCTGTAGGCATGTATCTAAATCAAGTCATGTCTCTCAAAAATAAATCTACTTTTGGAACTAAGGTGAAACCAAAATCATAAAGACAGATCAAGAGAACACATGGCATCCTGGTGATAATCTCCTCAACCTCCCAGCAGTGAGTGTCTTCCCAACACAAAGTCACACTGAGAACCAAAGAGCCCAGAAATCACCTGCCACAAACTCACTTGGCTGCTCTGAAAACCCGGCATCCAGGCTTCCTGCTTTCTAAAGAGCTAAAGGGTAAAAATATAACTATTATCCTGTGGTCTGTTCAATTTCTGTAAACATTTCAAAATATGTAAATATTTACCTAGAATGTTAGCCTCAAAAAAAAAAAAAAGAGCATTTTGCTAATAAACATATTGAAAAATGGAAGATAAAATATACTAAAAGAGCTGATCAGCTAAATTTAAAATTGTTTTAACGACCTTTTAACATAAGATAAACAAAATATAAGATAAAAACCTGAAAACAAACAAACCAACCTCTGTAAGTGGTTATTTGTGTTTCTTGGCCCTTCTGAAAAGATTGCAGCCGCAGAAGCAGACAACAATGTGGCCACAATGTGAACAAAAAGGAAAGAAATGTAATTCCCCATTGCCGAGGGTTTTGGTTGCGGGGTGACAATAAAACCCTGGCAGATGTATTGCTAACACACTCTCCTCCCCCCCTTTCCCCTTTTGTCCCTCCCTCTCCCCCCTTCCCACTCAGCACAGGCGATCGGGAGGGAAAGAAGGACAGAGAGAAGAGAGTTGGAACAATTAAAAATGTTTTACTAATGCTATTAATAAGAATAGAGAAAATAATACAAAATATACAAAACCAATCTTGAAAGTCTCAGCAACTGCAGAGCCGGCACCCAAAGTCCTGGACTGGACTCTGCAGCCAACCGGAGCTGGATTCAGTGTGTCACTAGGCCTCAGTTCGCAGGGACGACTAGCAAGGTCCTCTCCTAATGTCAGCCATACGGAAAAGGGAAAAAGAAGGAAAAGGGACAAGATCCTCGTGATCTCCCACTTTTATATGAAGTATTCACGTGAATGGAACATTATACACAGTTGGTCAGTCTCTTGGTCACTTGTTTCTCGTTGCCCCTCTCGCGAGATGTCCATCTGTGCTTATCAATAACTTCGCATTCCATTGCTATGTTTACCAAAACCTGTATCTGGTTCTCCAGGAAAATGCAGCTAATATGAAGGCTTTAGCTGACAGGCAAATTCACTAAAAGAGAAACTTGTTTTTTAACAAAACCAGGACACCCATTCAATAATGAAAATTATAGCTAAAGGGGCAAGTTGATTATGAGGGCAACACACAATAAAACATGTAAGAATGTATTAGATTAAAGCATAAAAAGGGAGTTCTGTAAGAGAAGCAGAATTGTTTCTAAGCTATTAGCCTCCGAGCCAGGTTTGTACCCACAGCCGATGTTCTCACAGGGCTCACACTTGAGAGGGATTTCACCTCTGCACAGACTGTTCACAGATTCCTGCCTGTGAATTCTGGAAAGTTCCAGCTCAGATTATCACAGTACTCTGTGCTGACACAGCGATGTGTGAGAAATCCCAGGTAAGTCAATTCTGGTAAACACGCAAACTGAAGAAAAATGCACAAAAAATATATGTACTCACTAAGAAGCTATTATAGTTAATCAGGAAGGAAATAATTCCTACAATGTTCCATGTGCCTAAACTAAAAATACAATTTAGAAATGTAAACACATCTTCTAAAACAAGCAAATAAATTAATGGCTCCATCTGAAAATCACAGCCTCACACCCCATCTGGTGAATCCTGTGCCATCACATTCAAAGCCCTTCTGACAAGTTCACCGGGCACCAGTGCTCAGAAGAAAAATCAGTTTCTTTTTCCTCCGTTGTCTAATTGGTGTCTGAACGGCTCAGAGGACAGACTAGAAGGCTCGAGCAAGCTGAGCAAAGCGCTGCCTCTGCCTGCCAGGATGGCCTTCACATTGTCTGACATTTCACATCTCATACAGGGACCAGAAGCCTCATAAAACTGTCTCCTGCTTTCTGCTCTCACCCATTTCACAGGGCAACGCAGTCACTTTCCTCACAACAATAACCCAGTAACATTAATTCTCCCAGAAAACGAATCCTTCTTCTGCTGTGTCCTGCATCAGAGCCATCAGCAGCACTGGCTGAGCACTGTGCAGGACACAGTCCTGACGTACAAAACGTTTCCCTCCCACGGTATTCACTGGGAGAGAACGTACCTGCAAAATCTGGAATCCCTTAGTTCAACTCTAGGATTAAGGGTCCTGGTGTATTTTAGAAAAAGAGTAATTTTTGGAGATTTCTAGAGAGTTACCATCCTTTGACTTTCTTCAATTTATTCGTTCAGTAAACAAACACTTCACAAGATCTTACTTTCATGAACTCATATAATCTCCATTAAGACTGGGAATGATAAATATACATATCGCTAAGAAAATAGAGAAGTCATACAAAAAAGTGGCAAGTTTGAAAATTATTTCACTAGCTCTATTTCCTGTAAAATATCTATTATAATTACATTTGAATCCAATGTAACAACAAATTCAGTTTCTTCATTTCTCATTCACTTTAATTCAGCTAGAGAAGCTCTAGATTGAATCTCATGTTTATGTTTTATGCAGAATTCTGCGGCATAGCCTGCAGCTGGGATATATTCCACAGGATACCCTTGGCCTCTGGCTGTGAACTTCATTTGAGAAATGTTAAGGGAGGCTTCTGTTATGAGCTGAGCTGGGGCTACATCATCACAAGGGTCCCATTTAGACTCAAAACCTCTGAGTTTTGTCCTTTAAGAGTGAAATCAAATGTAAAAATTATCCTTACTTACTGCTTGGAAAAGATGACAAATTCGATTACGCACTGAAAGAAAAAGGGACTATTGGGCTGAGTTTCCAAATTAGAGTTTGTGAGATAATATATTCTTCGTTTTGAAAGCTGCATTTGCTGCTGCTGCAGTCTGGCTAGCTCTCATATACCATGGACAGAAAGGCTTTTGAGTTAGGTGCAAAATATAATAAAAGTTTCTCTGTTAACTAAATATTTCATGATCTTGTTCATTAATATTTTTTTTGCAAAGCTGAAGTAAAAGCAATTGTATTTAGTTATTTAGTTCCAAACTACATATTCACAGCAACGCCTTGGGAATGAGCACAGGGCATTCTCTTACCTTTGCAATTCAAAACTGGGTTTGCATTCTTACTTGGAACAAAATGCTTTATCAATAATTCAAATAACAAAGTCTACTGGGTATTAACTTACAACTGAAAGAGTAAACAAGCATTGAAGCTTAGCAAAATTGATTGACACTACATTAACAAGAGGATCCTATTCTACTGTATTACTGTGTCTTTATTTTAAGTGTGAGATATCATTATCATCTGCAATGAGATCCTAGAAATGTAGTGGTTCCAAAGAATACAGCTCATCTCTGTGGAAGGTTGTCAGATCACAACTATGTGTGATCATAGAGCAGAACTGAAACAAGATAACCCTGTTTCCATCCAGCCCTTCGTGAGAGTGACAAAAAAATCACAGAATTTGTCCTAATGTGCTCTCCAGCATGAGCAGCCTTGCGTGGCAGCAAAATCCCTTAATGCCTGAGGAACGTGGCATACTGAATGACTCAAGCTTATTAAAGGAGTTAAAAAGCATTATACAAGACACAACACAGATATCTCAGAAACAGAGTCAAGGACCAAAAGTTTTCTTAATTACAAGAAAGAAAGAGACAATGAACAGAAAACAAAACAAACCCCACATTCATTATGAAAGCACAGAAGAGAGGTTTTGGAATCTTAGGGGTAAGTACTGAAATCAAAAGTGGAGAATTATTTGGTTGCAGGGATAAAGAAGTTAATAATAATCTAGTATGCTTTGGAAGGGACAGGGAAAGAAGGCAGGGTCTTTTTTGCCAGAGCTGCTCTTTTGCTCAGTGATATAGCCAAGAACTGTAAGTGAAAGACCATGAACGAAGGAGGCCAAAAAAAACACTTTACTGTATTTTCCTTCTGTATGAATTCCCATATATCTATTGAAATACAACAGGAGGCATATTCCTTAGAATTATTTATTTACTTAAGTATTCTGTCAAAAAACAACTGTTATTGAACAAGATTTTTGCAGTGCTTTGAGTTAATAATATCTTGATCAGATGTGGAAATGAAGCAGATGATAACTTGAAAAATGATTCTAGTATCAATAAAAAATAATAAAGCTTGTGGTTACAAACTCCTTGCGGAAAAAACAACAGCAACAACAAAGAGTCCATTCCTTGCTCTTCTTATTAGCAGTAGAAGGACAAGATTTAGGACTCTGCTTCTTGTCTCTCCCAGCTTCTCTTCAAAACTTCTTTGGATTTTACTTCCCTTCTCTGTGGGGTTTTTGAACCTTTTCCTTCCCCCCCAAAAAAGAAGAAAACCAACCAATCAAACAAACGAAACTGCAGAAAAGAAACAGGGTTGTATTGTATTGCTGGGCAGGAAAGAGAGGGACTGCCAGGCTGAAAGGGGGCAATCAATGGCTTGCTATCTAATTGGTGGCTGGTAACAAGCAGAACACATGAGGGGTCAATAGTGAAGCCAATGTTGTTCAATATTTCTATTGACAGCCTGGATGATGAGATAGAATACATCCTCAGCAAATTCAAAGGTGATACTAATAAGGCAGAGGGGATGACATGCTGAATGCCAGAGCCTCAAGCCAAAGAGACCTTGAGAAACTTAAGAAATGAATCAAAAGAAATGTCCTCTGGACCAACAAGGAGAAGGTCGAAGGCTTGCAGGCAGCATGTGCACTTACCAGATACAAGCTCCCTGCAGAAAAGGACCTGGAGCAGAGGACACACCAAAAAGCAGCCAACACTTGGCTCTCATTGTAAAGAAGGCAGATGGCACATTGGCTGCACCAGGAGCAATGTGGCCAGTAGATTGAATGAGGCTTTTATTCTCTTCTGCTCACCAATGGTGAGGCTGCATCTGAGATACTATGTCTACCTACAGGTTTTCCAGTTCACTAGGGATGTTGATAAATTAGAAAAGGTTCCAAAGAGGGCTACCAGGATGGTCATAGGCCCAGAGCATATGTCCTAGAAAGAGACTCTGAGATTTTTCAGTCCAGCAAAGGAGAGGCTGAGGATTGATCTAGTGGAAGCCTGCAACTGCTTGCCATATTGACAGACAATACAAGAACCAGTGGCCATAAATTGCAGCTTGAGAAGTTCGAGTTAGACATTAGGGGGAAGAAGCTCACTAAGAGAGTAGTGCAGCTCTGAATCCGGTCACTCAAAGAAGCTACTGAATCTCCACCCCTGGAGGTTTCCAAGACTTGTCTAGGTGCTGCTGAGGCTGACCTGGTTGTAGAGTTGGCAACAGTCCCACTTTGAGCAGAAGCCTGGATTAGATGACCTCCAGAGGTCCCTTCCTGCTAACGTATCTGTGATTTGATAGTCCCTGCAACATCAATGTGCTTGGCAAAGAGGAGCCAATAAGGTGTATGTTTCAAAGCAGCATCTAGAGAAACATTTTGTGTTCTCACTCTTGAACTGCTGCCTGGGAGTGACAGGGAGAAAAAAAGGAGGACTGAAGGGGCAAGGGTAGCAAGGGAGACAAGATTCAGACTGGGTGGGCAGAAAGGATGGAAATCTCTAGGACAAGATATAGGGGAACAGAAGCCTAAGGAAAAAAAAAGTTAAGAGATAAGAAGAGAAGCCAGACGGAAGATTTGGAACTGCTGATGGAGGCAGATGGAGGGAAACCTCTGGAGGTTCCTCCCAATCATGAGGATTCAGGCTAGGATAAGTAGCATAAAAAGAAAGGCAAGACTTTCTATGCTGGTGAAACAGGAATATAATGAGGAGGTGGGTTAAGAGGAAAGGAAAAAAAAATTAAAAAAAAAAGGACAAGCAGAGCAGAAAGGTAAGAGGCAACTATATTTGGTGGTAATCAGGCAAAAGACTTTCTACCTAAAAGAACAAATTTCCCTACAGAGTCCTAAGGAGAGTTCAGGATTCCCAAAGTTCGCCAATCTGTTGTGAGCAAGGATTTGTGTGAAGTAGCTGACTTTGAGAGTGAAAACCCGTGAGAGACTCCCAGAGACCAACTGGTTTAAGATGTTGTCTGTCATAAAGAGAAACCTACCGTGGCAAGACACAGATGGAAGCTGATCCTTGAGACAGGATTTATTTGTTCACCTTGAATGCTACTGTGGTCATGATCAATGAATCAATAGTTTTCAAAAAAAAATCACAACAAACAAACAGAAAAATAGAAGAAAACAACACATAATTAATGTGTCAAAACCAGATATTAAAAACCATTTTTACGTTTTGTCAGTAATGTAAATCAGCAGACACTGATGCCAAATTAATTAAAAGCTACTGCTGACTGCTAAATTACTTCTTCCTAGACTCCTAACTGATCAGTCAGAATTGCTAAGTAAGTTAATCAAAGAGAAAGAATTTATTTTGGCTATTAAAACCATGCCTGCAGGAAAGGCCACAGGTTCGAATCCTTCCCACTGAATGCTTTTCATAAAAGACAGCCCAATTTAATCCAGTGCTAAAGATTTTAGAGTACATATTCTATCTAAATCTATGTGTGGGACTGTTGGTTTTTTTGTTGTTTTCTAAAAGAAGGTTGACTTAATCAATATGGGAAAAAAAGGAGCTTTTTAGTGTGATCTTGCTAAATACAAATTTTAGAGCGTACACTTCAAGACAGAGTAAGAAGTGCGGAAACTCTGCATCACTTTTTTCATTATGGAGCCTGAAGCCAGACAGCAACTCAAGAAACTTAAGCTTCTCAAATTGCTTTTGACAGACATGATTTAAGTATTGCTGAGAAATTTACCACAAAATGTCCCCAAAAGTGCCTCTGCTATTCTCAGCGGCACAGTGCCATATATAGTAAAGGCCTTTGAAAATTTGGTACTGAAAACCTTTTTATTTTTATTTTATTTTTTTTCATTCTCCTGCTGTGTGGAAATCAAACCTACAAATTTGGCTTTTGTTTTTCTTTTGGTCGGATTCATCCGACCTCATAGAAATTCCAGTTGCAACTTTACCTTCATGATCTTTTCTGTCTGTCTCCTGTGCCCTTGAGCTGATGTTACGATCTAAAATCTGCAGAAGTAACAGAAGAGGCAAGAGACTCACAGACCTGAACTAATATCAGATGACCTCTCATGTGTCCAGTGATTTCCAATTTATTTTAACTCTTCAATTCTGGAAGGCTTATCAGAGTGTTCCCATGTTGCTTGAAGCAGCAAGTTGGTTCTTATTCCTCTTGTTGGACAAGAAGTTTAGGCTAGTGTTAGATTGCCAATTTGAGCTTTCTTCATTAACTCCAAATTATTAAACTTTTGCTAACTGAGGAGCTCATTTATTCCTAAATTTTCGGCCTCAAACAACTATAACTGTATGCAATCACATCTTTATGCAAAAGTTTGGAAAACCTGAGGAAAACATCTCCCAAAACAGCTGCTTCTGTGACCTGCAACATACATCCAAATGAGACTCAGGACCACATATTCCTGTAGTTTGGACTCCAACCCAAAAGTAAATCTACAGAAACAGATCCTAACACTGGAGGATCAGATATGAATTCAACCAAAAATATTCTAAGGTAATTAGATTCAAGGCTTGAGTTGACCTGACACTAGGTATGGATCTAAAATGACATCTACTCTTTTCTGAATACAAATGTTCCATTGCCAATTCAAACCAATTAGGACTGTCTGGTTCTAAATGCTGCCCTTTCTCTGTTCTCTTTCATTATATGCACTTTCATTATTTTAGATTGATCTAACATACTGTCACTTGAAAAACCTTGCTAAAATGTTTAGAAAAGAGTAGGGTAGAGACTGCTTTTCCTGCCCAGTCTTCTAATACACGCTGCTGTGTATTAGAACATTTTTATAACGAACATTTTTATCACACTTCCTTCAAAATAATCATAAGTGTGAGAGAGGTAATATTAAGAAATAATAAGAGAAGCAAAGGCTTCTGTAGCACAAACACAGTTACATAGCACAAAGATCTTTGCATCTTTATCATTTTTAGATTCCCCTTTCTTCTGCCTTCCTGTGTCTCGTACAAAAGAACCAGAAGCGGTGGCACTGGCAGCACATAATTATCTCTTTTTGGGTTTGCTCCAATGCAGGTTGGCAAGATGTGGAACTTTTATTATCTTGCTTAGAGACTGTAAAGAGAACATCTGTCTTCCACACACAAAACCCAGCAGTGCTCCCTGCCCCAAGACAGACTCTGTGAAAATTGACAACTTGTCGAACTAATCAGATTACTCATGATTTTGCTGCCATCTGATATATTCTCACAAAGGGAACTACTCGTCTGTCTCTCCAAAAGCAAGAAGTCTTTTACCAGCATTCATAACATGAATGTGCAACCAAATCATCTTGGCAGTGTTTCTTTTGATTCCATTTCTCAGCTTTTTTTTTTTTTTTTGACTTGTCCCTCTTGCATTTTAATGGATTATTTGAAAAAAAATGTTAATTGTTTGCTCTCAAATTCTCTATTTGTGTACTTGCAACTTCTGTACTGGATCATTCCTTTTTCATATTATATTCATAGATATGCTTCTTGAAAGCAATCAGAGCTGGTAAATGATCGATCTATATTAATCTGTAGACATATACTCAATCCTAAAGAGAATTTTGCAGAATGAAAGCTGCACACTCGCAACTTAGTTTCTCTAACTTTCCATGCTTGTGGTAATAGCAGGTTTTCAACAATACTTGGTGTCCTCCACTCACAAATTGTAAGAAATATCAACATCATATAATGAAGTTTTCTTTTAAATGATAAAACTGAATATCTGAAGCTTTTTTTCAGTTTGAGAATCCAGTTCCTAATGAGATGATAATATTATAAATACAAAAAGACCTTCATGCAACTTTGAAAGTAGCAAGTCCTCCGTACATGTCCTCTAACATTGCGTGCAATTTATGGGTCAAGACAGGAAAGATCAATTAATTTATTTTGAACTTAGCCTGATATTTGTCAGCTGAAGATTTGGCTCAGTAACTGTATCCCCGTAGAGTGTGATCATGCTAACAATAATAAATCAGGCTTTAATAAAGGCATATACTCAGACACAAGCACAAGACACTGTTCTAGCCACCAAGCAGACATCTCTCAATGGCAATGTCAATTAAGCAGCAATGTAAACCTTACTACGTTAATTAAACATTAAAATTTGCAAAGGACCTCCAGCAAGAGACTTGTATCTCTCAAGAGCGGCTTTCTGAAACAGTAATGGAGAATACCTTTGGATACTTCCCAGAGCATCCCTGAGTCAGCAAATCCCCTTTCCATCAGACTTATGTGGAATGCAAAGATCCTCCCCAAAAAGGAGGAGTCACACAGGCTGCCTGTTGTTCAACATTTCCCTCCGGACTCTGTAGCTCTCCTGGAAAGGCCAGCACAGCCGGTCACATAAGGTAAAACTGCATTTTCCCCATCAGGTTCTTATCCAGACCCATCATTCCCACAGAGACCTGTATCATTATCCCAGGAAGGGGCCCTTCTGCAGAGAACCCACAGCCTGTGTGTGCTTCTTGTGCTCTCTCCAGAGAGACAAGTACCATTTAGCAGGGTTTAACTCTGCCATTTTCATCGAGAACCTGTAATTATCTTCCAAAGGCAACACTTCAGTCTGTTAAACTGATGAAAGGCCACAGACTCTCAGTGGCACAAAATGACAAATCACAGAGAGCTAGGGGAATATCTCGTCTGCCTCGATTCATATAACGACACAGCGTTTAATGACGTTTGCACAGTTCTGCAGTTTAAAGCCCTTCTGCCACTCAGGCTCTGTACAAGTATTTCACTTATTTAATCAGTTCTACTCTATTCACTCCTTTAATATACAGCTAAATGTCCAAAGCAAGTCTGATTATTTTCTCATAACACTGTAGGAACCTTTACTGAGCTGGACTCACTGGACCGCTCTTATGATCAACAGTGGGAACTCTAGATGAGAGGTGAAGTCTACAGAGACTGATTAATATTCATCAGGTTTATCTTTATTAATAGACAATTGCAATGCTAATTCCAGGAGCATACAACAGTACATTTCTGTCTTATCATGGGAAATAAATTGCATCAGGTTTATAGGTCTTTCTTTTTGAAAACAAACAAAAAGATGTTTTACAAATACAGAAAGATCGGTACTTCCTGCAGCAGAAAAATGTTTTGAAACCTACAGCCATACCATTACACAATATGATGACATTATTTAGGGTAGAACAAGAGAAGGTAAAAAATGCAATTTTTCATTAAGAACTGTAGGAATGATTTAAATAGTAAGCACAGTCCAATTTACCAAATTGGAATTTGTCTTAGTTGACTACATTGAGTTACTGAAGTGCCTGGATCTTAAAAAATGTGCCCTGGGATCTCTAATGACTAAAAGAAAAAGCTTCATTTTTATCACTTATTTGAAAACAAACAAGCAAACAAAAGCTCTTCCAGCAGTCTTCTTTTTTTGTGCAACTATGTTATAACTGTGCTATATCTATATCATCTATCTGGACTTGTGTAAGGCCTTTGACACAGACCTCCACAACATCTTTCTCTCTAAATTGGAGAGATATGGATGTGATGGGTGGGCTGTTTGGTGCATTAGGAATTAGTTGGATGGTTGCATCCAGAGAGCAGTGGTCAATGGCTCCATATCCAGATGGAGACTGGTGACAAGTGGTGACCCTCAGGGGTCCATATTGACACCAGTAATCTTTAATATCTTCATCAATGACATTGGCAGTGGGATTGAGTGCACCCTCAGCAAGGCCTTTTGTTTCCCTGAATTCAGGGAAAAAAAAAAAAAAGACAATGCAATAAATGAGACGGAGTAATTATGTTTCCCTACAACACAGTCTCCCTTAAGGGACTAATATGCCCACTGTTATGAAACGCCAAATCATAGTAACATTTATTGGTAGGAACTGAAACCTTATAGCATCAGTCCTCACTTCAGAAATCAATAAGAGACTGTGATGTTTAATATTTGATTGCTTTTTCTAGTACTGACTTTCTCAGCTTTGTAGGAGTTACTAGCTTTCAAGTAAGTCACAAAATCCAGGTAAGCCAAGACAAGATTTAAAACAATATTTTAGTCTCTGATACCTAAACCTTGGTATAACCTGTAATAAAGAAGAGTTTATCAGGTTCCTGTCTAGTAGATGGCAAATTAGGCTTCTAATTCTTACTGGTTCTTACCTCTTCAAAATATGTTTTCTGAAAGAAAAAGCTTGCTGGGTGCCTGATGTCTGTTTTGAAATGGGTCAAAAGCTGATTTATGTGCTAAAGACTCACTCATTGTTAAAGTTAATGAGATCTACCAGTCTACCACTTAAGTACTTCCATGCCACTTACCTTGTTTCTTTTCATGACAGATTTAGGTTTGGGTCTGTATTTGGAATATATTCTCTTAGATTTAGTGTTTTAACTTATCAAGTTATGGTGAAAAAAAATAAAAAAATCCATCACCTACCAGGTATCAAACTGAGTTTCTTCCTCAGTTTCTAATCAAGAAACACCAATACACAGGACATCTACTCTACTCTACTCTACTCTACTCTACTCTACTCTACTCTACTCTACTCTACTCTACTCTACTCTACTCTACTCAGAAAACACAGAATTTCCTGATCCTTCTATCTTCTACCTTGAAGACTATATCAATCACTTCAATCACCATGTTATGGGCCCCTTATTTTTCTGATGTGCAAAGAGCATGTTATTAGGGTGTCAGTTTGTCGATAGCAGATTTTCAGCTGTTTGCTGTTCTGTGGCCATTCACACCACCTGTTCTGCAGTCTTTGGTTGCTAATCTGCAGGTAACCATCACCAAGTCTTCTCCCTCATGACACAACAGGAATTACTTTGTAGTCTGCTCTCACCCATCTCAAGCCTATCTCTCTAAAATGAGATTTTGCTTCCTTTCCAAGGTCCCAAATTTAATCATAAAATCTTCATACCTGTAATGAAAAGTTAATAAAGAATCATTTACTGATCAATTATCAAAGACCGAAGTTGAGAATCAAGAGAACTATCAACATGGACACAATAATTTTTACCGTGTTTCCTTTTTGTCTTTCATCTTTTTTGGGTTGATCTTGCCTCTTTCAAGTCTCATCTTGCTCTCCTTGAGCATCAGCAAATCAGGGTTTCTACCCAAATCCACCTCATCTGTTTCTCTTGTGTAGTTTCTTTGTTTTCAGCTTCTCGTTTGTGTATCTTCTCTCCCTCTACAGCAGTTTGGAGACCCCTGAGACAAATTTTAATTATATTTAAATTGACATTGATATATAAAACCACTGTTGTGTAAGGATCAGGTGTTCTGTCATTCTGCCATGGGACTCTCTGTTGACTAAGCTCCGACGTTAACAAAATAAATCTCATGTGTGACTTCTGCTTTTGTAAAAAAGACTACGGGTTAAATCCCCCTATAGAGCAAAAAGACACAGCATGAATTTTTTCTGTAATTTCTTTAATTAGCATCTTACTGTTGTTTCAATTGTCTGAATGCACTTCATCCTTTTAATGATAATGCTGCTCCTTGACTCGGGTGAACAGAAGGTAAACAAATTACCTGAAGGTCTCTGGTGTTTTTGCAATGGCCTATTTTTTTTCGCAGAACCCAGATCTTTGCTTCAATTAAGCAACATTCAAGGTTTTCACTCTTATATAAGACTGTAAAAAGTAAACACGAATTGCTGCCGTGATAACAACTTTGATTTTTTTATTATCAATTAGCAGCTTGTGGTATTAAGGGCTTTCAGAAACCACAGAAGCCATTCAATGCCATTTTCACAGGAGTGAAAAACATTGTTCCTCCTCCACAAAACATCATTTTATAAACTTACACAAGACACAGAAAAAAATAACCCTTGTCTGCATTTAGGGGAACAGGATATTTCTCCTCTCTATTCCCTAAAATAAAGAGAAACATCCAAATGACAATATTGAATTCATTTTTTCCCTATATCCACTCTGTAAAGTTATTTGGAGCTATCAAAAAAGTACAAATGATATAGGACAGAAATACAGTCCTCAGGGTGGACAATATCCATTTGTGTTATCACAGCTACCAGAGGAGAAAAAAAACCCACACATCCTCAAAATGAAACTAAATAAAACAAAGCAAAAAAAAGAGGATAAAAAGAAAGAAAAACAGAGAGAAAAATATCGGGGGAAAAAAATAAAAGAAAAAAAGAAAAAAACAGCTAAGAATACTTGCTTGGCTCCGGTTTTGGACATGGAGATCAATCCTATCTCCCCTCCCTCCAAACAGAAAGGATGACCTGGTGTCCCTGAGGCTAATTTGGGGCAGCCTGACCAATGTCCAGGTGTCCCAGTGTGACACAGCAGGTCCAGCTGGCAGGGAAGCACCAGGAGATGGCAATCACAGCCTGGCTAGCATGGAGAAGGACAAAACCATCAACATGTCAGCTAATTTACAACTCATTTGCTACTTATTAAATGTGTCCTTTACACGCTGGGTTGTTGTTTTTCTTTTCCACTAAAAATCCGCCTTCATCTGATGACACTGACAATTAGCATGGACACCTTTTTTCCAGTTTCCACAGCACAGCCTCAAAAGCAACTCTCCGGGGTCTGACATGTAAATCAATTAGTGTACAGTGGTGCAGCCTTCTCTAATTTCCTTCATCCCTGCCATAGCTTGATGGCCCATGGCACATTTAAAGAGCTTGATTTGCTATTAGCTAAGTTCCTATCACGTAGGCAGATCCAGACAGAATTTACTTTTCTATTTTTTTTTTCTTAAATATCATGTAGTTGTTGCTGTTGTTACCCTGTGGATGGTTTCATCCCTTCCAATTCAAATAGCTGAATCACTGATGAATGCTCCTTGCTTGTGTTTGTGTGCACATTTGTGTTGTCTGTTGCCTTTTCAGTCCAAAACATCTGTTTAATATATTTCCCTGTACTGCCCACATGGTGAAACAAGTCAATATCACAGAGGAACTGAAAATCAAACTCCTCAGCAGGAGCTAACCCTGCCTCTCAAATGATAACACATGCCACAGGTAGTACCAGTGATTTACAATACACCCAGGGACTCCGTGCACTTAATGAACATGCACTTGCAAATTGTTGCAAATTGTTAATATTTCCAACATGGGAATAAATTCTCCATGATTTGGGACCAGAACTGTTTACTGGGACACAGCTTGGGTCAGATTTCCAAGATTTGTGACTCTTAAGATAAAAATCTGGTAATATATACTCAAGCATGAGAATAGCTTGGATGCCACCTTTCAGCTGAAGATCAGGGCACTAGGAGTCTGATATTCTTCTGTGTTTTAAAAATCCCATTCTGTAACTTCTTGGACATCTAACTGCTCCATCTTAGTAAATGGCTTTTGGACGTTCTTTCCAGCCTCTGCAAGTGAACCTTCTTACACAAAGAAGACCTGAAAATGATGGGTAGGGGATTTCAGAATAAAACCCTGTTCTCTGAAATCAGCCTCCCCATTCTTCATCACTCTTCAACACTTTGGCAGCTTACCAGGAAGATAACTAGATTTGAGCTACCTTTTTCATCTCCTAAATTCAGCTCAAATGGTTGACTTCAAATAAATAAATACATAAAAAAAAAAAAAAACAAAAAACAACCTTCCAGGAAGTCCAAAGATCTCATCATAGAAGTGCCTTGAGCCAGACCTCCAAATAAGTAGAACATTCAAGTTGAGCCAACAACAGATCTGTTGTAATTGGTACCATCTTTATTAGTCAGCAAGGATGAGCAAAAGAACGCTCCCCTTGGTTCTACCAGTGAAAAAAATGATATCCGACAGACAGGATTTTACAGCTCTGATTCTCAATCGATAGGGGAAAATATAATTCTGGAAAACCTGTAAAGAATTTTAAACAAATAGTATGTGTTTCTCTATTGAGGAAATAGCACTGAAGGGACTGAGAGTGAAATGAATCCTCCACTACACACTGGCACTGCCTGTTTTCCAGCCCACATTCTGAGCTTAGACTAGACAACATTCTTTTATAAAGCTCAATTTAAGCAAGACGAATCATACATCACGTTTTTTTCATGTTATATTCAGCATGTGATAGATAGCATAAATAGTGACCTCAAGGATCGCCTATAGGGAATTCTGTAAAAAGGAGCCAGTTACTGACATGTCTTGTGTCAGGGATTTATACTTCCTTGCACACAGCTCTCATATGTATTGCAGAGGCAATATATAATATATATGACACACAGTTCACTTGGACTCCATGACATAGCAATGGTTCAGCGGGAGCACAAGTAGTGATACAGCTGGCATATCAGTCTTCATTTTGAAAAGCTATGAAAAATTGAAAAGTATCTGTAATCTTCCTATCTATGTCAGGTTATCTGAGTCCCCTACCTGTAATATGCTGTGGGCTGCTTCCTAACAAAACTGCTCACAGGGCTGAAAAAGCAGCTACAGACAGTTTCTGAGCAATTGCCAAGCCCTTGCCTATGGAATTTATTTGCTGATCACAAATGTTTCCCAGTGGCTTTTACTGTAGTGCTCCATTTTTATCACAGACATTACAACTGCAGATAAAAAAAAAATGCTTGAAAAAATACCACAACCTCGACTTTTATTCCATTATTATAAAGAGTAGATATTGCAACAATTCTCATTGAAGATCAAAAAAAGTTTAACTTCAATACTTGTTAAACTTTCTATTTCTATGTCCATCCTTTTCAGACAGCAGAATTTTCTCTTGTGTTTAGCAATTTACAGAGTTAGCTAGATTACTATTCAACTTTTTAATTTATAACACAGGAGACTTTTGCAGAAATCCCTTTCACATATGTTATGTTGATGTATGACATGTTGAGCAACTTGGTCTAGTGGGAGGTGTCCCTGCCCACGGCAGGAGGGTTGGAACTAGATGATCTTCAAGGTCTCTTCCAACCCAAACCTTTCCCTTATTCTGTGATAGAAATATCATTTCATCCAAACATGTTGCTTACAGCAACTAAAATAAAACTCGGTTCCATCAACATGTATCACCTTCCCAACTTGCTTGCCTGATCTTTACCCAACCATATCAAAAATATATCAGAAATCTTTGCTGAGATTAGGTGTAATTTGAAAAGATGGGAGTTTACTCTGACATGATAAGAGAGCTTCTAATTATGCAGCTGTTTGCTATCGTTAATAATAATTTGATATAATGGAGTGGAATTCTTTAGTTTCCAAGCTGATAAATGGTTGTCAGGAAAGAAGCAATTAGTATAATGTTAGTATAATGTACAGGATGAGTATCAGAGAGTATAGAAACAAGTGTAAAATAGTCTTTTGTAGCATTGAGGCCACTGTGAAAATGCATTCTGTTGAAAGCGTGCAGTAACAGCATGAGTAGGAACAATGTCCGAGTCACTGCACAAGAGTAACTTTACATAGAGATCTCAATGGAACTGCAAGAAGAAAAGCTCCCCTGCTGAACTGAACACGGCTCTCAGCTAAATAATAAATCAGAGCATGTAGTCAAGCACCCTGCCAAAGCACATCTCATTCCCACATCTCTGTCTCTTCATGCCTGTCCTGGGTTTGGCTGGGATAGAGTTAATGTTCTTCATAGTAGCTGGTATAGTGCTGGGTTTTGGATTTAGTATGAGAATAATGTTGATAACACACTGATGTTTTTAGTTGTTGCTGAGCAGTCAAGGACCTTTTAGCTTCTCATCCTGGCGTGCCAATGACAGGGCAAGGAGTGCACAAAAGGCTGGGAGGGGACACAGCCAGGACAGCTGCCCCCACCTGACCAAAAGGTCACTGCCATATCATGGAGGGAGAAAGAAGGAATGGGGGATGTTTGGAGTTATGGCATTTGTCTTCCTAAGTAACCATCATATGTGATGGAGGCCAGCTTTCCTGGAGACGGCGGAACACCTGCCTACCCATGGGAAGTGGTGGATGAATTCCTTGTTGTGCTTTGCTTGTGTGTGTGGCTTTTGCTTTACTTATTCAACTGTCTTTATTTTGACTCATGAGTTTACTCACTTTTACTCTTTCTGTTCTCTCCCCCATCCCACCATGACGGGAGTGAGCGAGTGGCTGTGTGGGAATTAGTTGTTGGCTGGGGTTAAACCGCAACATCCTTCCTACAAATTCTAATCCATGGCCAATAGTTGATGCAGCTGTAGTTGTAGCTAAGACCACAGTGAAGACATATTTACAGAAGTATTTCATTTAAACAGCATAACCAAGAATTTTACTAATAATTTATGAGACTATCCAGAGTATAACTAAGTAATGAAAAGAAAAAAAAATCTGTTTCTCAGGTTATAGCCATAAATTTGAAGTTACTAGAGTGTCTTTTCACTACACACTTATGTTTATACATGAGATTTTTGAAGTTTTAATATACAAAAGAAGACAGGACCACATTTAGATACGTTACCATATTTTTACAAGGACTCGAAGCCCATGAGATGTGTCATGAAATGAAATGCTCTTCCTAGAATTGCCAAATGCCAGGGACTAGTCCTTTGGTACCCATTCCCCTCCATTACTTACAGAAGAAATGTCCTTAAGATGCTCTTCTGTGATTATTTCTCCTTGCCTACAGTCATTACAATGTATACAGGCTTTCAGGGAAAAAAGAAAACAATTAGTATAGTTGAGGGGCTGGGAGAGAAGGACTCTTGCTGACCCAGAGGAAGGTCTGGCTGGTCAGTAATGCTGGTGAAGGGAACATGGTTTGGAAATGCTGAGGAAGTACCTGGTGGAACCGCATGGTTTACACACGTCAGTATCTTCTGTGTCACTAAAGGCTGATTCTGTTTGAAATCTACCTGAAAATATTCCCCCCTGGGATTTCCACTCAATCTACTTTTATCACCTTGGGAACAGGTAAACATGCTCCTCTAGCATTTTCTGTTCATCCACATTAATATTTTTAAAGGCTTGGTTAAACATAAATATATCCTGACAACTCTAGAGTACCTGTAAACCCTTAAAAAAAAAATAAATAAAATAAAATAAAAAGCCAGAACAAATGTCAAGGAGGACTGTTCCCTGCCTGCTCAGCAACAGGAGCGTTACAGCTGCCCATTCCTGCATCATCCACCCAAACACAGCCAGAAAAAACAAACAAACAAACAAAATTATTGCTCCATGGTGCTTTGACTCAGACAAGGTACTTGGGGAATAGCCACTGAATTTAGCAGCAGAGATTGTCTGCTTAGTACTTCACACTGGGCATTAGTGACTCACTGCTGCTGTAACACAAACCAACTTGGAGACTGCAGAAAGAGAAGAAACCCGGCCATAGCCAGTGTGCAAGCAAAAATTGAAGCTGAAGGGTTATGTAAGGTTTTTCTTTACATGAGAGCAAGACCAGAAGCATCATCATGATCTTTTTGGTTTTGGCAAGTGTTCCCTACCAGCTCCTTGGTGGGGGGCGAAAAAATCCTCTTCATAATGAAGGTGCAACCTGCTGAGATATGTAACAGGTTCTGCCAGAGAAACACCTGAGGAAATACTCTTGAAACATAACCACGGGTAGATTTCAGGTTGGGTAACTTCAGGTAAAGAAATACATCCTTTTCCTTAGCAGTGTCAGAGCTAGATGTGCTGAAGATGTTAATGGAAGAAACTAGAGGGGACCACCAGTGTCCCATCCACATGTGACCCACTGAACACTGTAGTGACCATGTAACCCCGGGAGAGGAACCTGTCTCCCTTTGCTCTTCACCAGCCTGGCCAAGGACATCCACAACCGCACAGAAACATTTTCCTCGGCTACTATGAAGGAAATTAACTGTATCCCAGCTGAAAACAGGACAGATATGAGGTGGGAGAGATGTGGGAATGAGATGTGCTTTTGCAGGATGCTTGACTACGTGCTCTGATTTATTATTTTTCTATGAGCGATGTTCAATAGGGCACAAATCAACAACTTTGTATCTTTGGTCTGGATATAATTTCAGAATTCATTGAGTCAGGAGAATGCACTACAGACCCAGGCTCAAGGAAAAGTACAAACTCTGTTTTGTTTTGTTCTAGTATTTAAAGGAGAAAAAATAATTTAATTACTTTGTCACTTATTTTAACATCACATGAAAAATAGCGATATATGAACAATTAGATTTTCTATAATTATACCTGTCATATTTGCATAGAACAAAATGTATTGCCTGGGGGAAGTTTTAATTACAATCAAGTGGTGGGTGATTGAAGTTTTAATAAGAAATAGTGAATTGAAAATATATTAAATCCCCAAACAATTCTATTAAAAAAAACCACTTTATCTCAGGGTGTTCTGAACCTTAAAAAATGAAAAAACAAGAAACAACAACAACAAACATTTTAATGGAAGGTATATATTTTCTCATAGCTAAACTAGACATCACCAGGCTTTGTCTGAATGTGCTATAATCTGTATTCGCCTATAACAGTGGCTTCTAAACGATTTCCATTTGTGAGACAACTTCCAAATCAATATTGATGGTTTTTAACTATTTTGAAAAAGAATATTAAATGAAAATTAATTGCTCTTGCAGTTATAATCCAATGCAAAGTGCTGAAACATACTTGTGGATTCATTCCACTCCGTCTGGAACTGAGGCTCTACATGGTGATTTTGTTCGATGAAGATCATGCCCATCTACTTGGAAGAGTAAACTGACTGGTTTTGTGTTTGTAAAATACCAGCAGAATTTTGTAAATACAGTGTGGAAGGTACCAAAGTCGTAATTTATAAAGGGCAAATCTAAAATAGCATTTTTCAAAAAATAGAAATTAAGATCCTAGGACAAGACTAAGGAGAAGGTAGCCAGAAAACACTAACAGGAAAAACTTTATTTACTAACTTCGCTGGCATGAAAGGTTGAGGGAACATTAGCAGAGACTTCTCTAGATAACGGTGTGGCTTTTGAGCATTAGCAGAAGTGCAAGAACAGCTACTTAGACTCCAAATATCCAGCCACAGTGCTTAATTCAGAAGTGTCGTGCCTAGGACATGTTCCGACCTACTGCCATAGTTTTTTAAGATGTCTTCCAATGTAAAGAAGGTGATCATGTTTAAATTTATACAAAGATCAATGGAAAAGGATTTTACCCTTATCTATCTGAGTGCTACGAAAACTAAGATCCAAGCCATCCTTTGTTATTCTCCCTCCTGGCTCCATGAATCCTCTGTTCCTCACACAGCGACTCAGCACTGGTAGGATGAAGGAAGAACCAAGGGAGAATAGTGCATTTCCAATCAGTTCAACTTGTAATTAAGTAATCAGAGAAGTCTTTCAGGGGTGGGAGACAAACATAAGCCTTGTTAGACTGACAACAAATTTGATCTCAGATCCCTAATTTCCTAGACAGTCATTTGAGTTATGGCATCTTCCCCCCAATGTATTAAAAGAGAAAACCTTACCAAACAAAACAAACCAACAAACCAACCAATCAAACAAAAAACCCACCAAAAAAAACCCACAATGAAACAAAACACACCAAACCAAACCCCACATCTCTGCAGCTACCCATCCTAAGTAGGAAATTTCAGTCTCTGATCTGAAAGAAACTGAGGTATCATCTCTCAACATCGACCCAACTGGCAATGCTCCAGACAAAGGATTTCAGCTGCATCTATGTAAGCCATCTTGTGCTTAGCACGTATATATCTGTCCTTCAGCTGTGTTCATCTCATGTCCATATGCCAAAGGTGAAATTTGGACTTAGGTGACTCTGTGTGTCCGATTCCATCAGGACAGTCCAGGGTGTTAAAATCAGGCATAGTTTGGAGACTTTTCAGTGTTTGGAGCTGCTGCAGCAGGAATCTCCTTCCCTCTGAACACTAGGAACATACTTTCATAGAGAGACCACTGGGGATAAGTTCCACCTCCACATAAGTCCATAAATCAAATCCAAATATATAGCATATTTGAGCCCTTTAGGAGTCTAGTTGATGAGCATCAGTCTGGATCTGCTAAGCAGCTGCATAGGAGGGAGTGAAAAATGTTCCTGGACTTTGAAGAAAACATATTTTCATCACATTGACACATCATAAAATGTGTCATCACCTTGTTTCTTGAAGCTTCCCTATCAAAGGCAATCTTTTAATTCAACAAAAAGATTAACATAAAAAAACTTGTAATGTACCTCAGCCTCTAATTATCAATAAACCTTTCTGCAGGTGAAGTTTATATTTGTTTATCAGCAAATTCACAGATCACAGAAAGCTAGAAATTGCAATTTAGACCTTCAGGAAATAGCACAAAACAGTTTATTACAGCACTTTCCTTCAGCATATCCTGCTTTGTGAGCTCTTCCACAGAGACTTACGGTGCAAGGCAATTGCTGAGATCCTGGGGAATTTTACCTTTTGTAACAACAAGCACATCAAAGGTCAATGTTGCAAAGCAAGCTGACAGGAGCTCCCTCAAGGAAAGTTTTAACATGGAAATTCCACTAGAAAGCCTGAAAGGTGTGATAAAGGTGGCAGGTAGACACCTTAAGCTGATAAGGGAGAAAAAACTTACAAAAGAAAGATGCCAGGTGAACATGCTGCCTGAATCTGCTTCATACTTTCATTAAGACAGAAATTCAGTATTTCTTCTTAGCTAGCTCTGCAGCAGAGTGTTTCCAAGGATTCAAGCCCTGCTGATCTGATTCTTCTAAATCTTGCTTGGAAGACCCTCAGATTTACCTGCATTTTTTCCCAAAGGTCCCAATTAGTTGTGCGCCTGAAATGCTGGCACAGAGCCTGCTACCAACATGCTCGAGGAAAAACTCAAATATTCCAGGAAACAATTTCTTTCACTACTGAACCCATGCTATTACCCAGTCCGCCAGTGCATTTAAGGATACTGCAGCTATATAATAAGCATTATGGTCATGCTGGGGATGGCAGGCACAACACTCAGAAAACCAAATCCTTTATGGAAAGGGAAAAAAGTTAGGAAGACTGAAAGGAAAGACTAATCAACTACCCACTGTTGACTATTAGATTATTGAAATGTATGACCACCAACCAACCTGAATGCGGAGGGTTTATTGTTTACTTGTGCAAAGAAAAACACTGCAATGAGTTTAAAATCATAAACTGATTCCCTTCCTCTAATTCAATAGGTCCTTATTGCTGCAAGAGTTCTACTGAAGTTGAAAGTTAGTCTGATGCATGGGCATATTTCATCAGTCAAAACCGGCATTTTTAGATTTAATCTTCCTCTGGCTCCACAGTAACAGTTCCTTGCATTCAGCAATAATGAAGAAAAAGGTGGAGAAAAATCTAGAGAAAATGGTAGTTTCATTCCAAGAATGTATTTCAATTTCTCACTAAGGGGGAAAAAAAAAAGATTTAAGCACACTTCTCTTCCAAAGTTAAAAATACATCAAAATAATTAAAACATTTTTTATTTGGATAACATTTATTTAGATCTAAATTTACTTTATTTTTTTGATTTAAAATATTTTGTCTTTCTGATAGTGGCTTACTGTTGATTTTTCTTGTTGAGAAGTGCTTGTCTGAAAACCTACCACTACTTATGTACTTGCAATATCTGAGCATTTTGTCATGATCTTCCGATCTTAGACCTGGCAAAGAATGATGTGTGAAGCCAGAAATGTGGGAAATGCCCTTTCCTCTCCTACTGTTACCAGTCATGTTCTAGAAGAGGACTTGGAGGATGATGCAGGCACCCCAGACATAGTATAAGAACCTCCTGCACTATCCCTAAGCCTCTCCTCTTCCAAATACTTCTACAAAATGATTAATGGGATGGAAGTAGCTGCTATAAAACAGTTATGCAGTCTCTGTAAGATACTGTGCTAAGGAGAGACTAGAAAAACTGAGACTCTTTTTGGTAGACAAGAAGGCTGAGAGCTGATATGGCTGACATTACACACCAAATGCCAAAACTGTTAGATAGCAAATGTGGCAATACTGGACCAGGAAGGACTCACTGCAACTACTCAGAGATCTCTTTAGAACAGATAGGAGAGAATAGTTTTTGATCCATAAATAGTGAGGTCTGGGAAGCACTTCCTACAGGTGTCACAGAGGTAGGTCGTGCAGGCAGGTGAGGAACTCGGTGAACTTAAGGGTAAATTCAAAGGGAACAGGCAGAGATACCCTCTTCAAAATCTCGAATCCAAAACCTGTGAACAGTGAAGGATTACATGCATAGTGAACCATGGATACAGGCCGTTTGTATGTTTCCTTACCCAGCACCTTTCCATGCCAACACCAAGACAGAATATTGACTCCACAGGCTACCTCTACCAGCAGGGCATTTGCTGTGCTCTTATTCGGGAGGCTGCCCTCTGGTTTCACTAAAAAAATGAGGTCTTAGTATTTTGCTGAAGGAAAGAAAAATCTTTGTAGACCTTGAAACTGGTGATAAATGTAACTTGCAGCTTCAGCTAACAGGGATCCACAATTGTTCCACTTTAATGAATAAATGTTATTTGTTCTCTCATATAGTTAAACAAAACCAAGTATCACCGACCCCATTCAACGCAGAGCAGAGCTGTGGTATATCTGTAATTCCTGCCTTCCACATACTTACTAGCAGAGAAGGAAGGAAAAGGAGCAACAAGAAATACAAACATGTAACAAAGGCGAAGAAAAACAGAGGGCATGGAAAATAATTCTTTCTGCTGTTCCCTTATTAAAATCTCTGCCTTGCCCCAAAACATCTATTTCCAACATTACGCACTGATTGCTAAAGTGAACATTGGCATGAGCACAGGGTAGTGAAAGGGTAAGCCTGGAGACCCAAAATTCCCAGATAATTTTGTACACAACCATTAGGAAGGGTTCCATTTTAAATAATTTAGCTTTCTTTTAAAAAGTGTTTATATTGCTAATGAATTCTGTGGACTAAAACCAAAAAAGATGTCTTTGTTGCAACATTGGCTTTTAAGGCTGCTACAAGTATGGGAAACCACGTTCCCTAAAAGCCATAATTGGTTAAGGAAACCTGTGGAAACTCTATATGTCAACTGCAATATGATATGAAAACATACTTTGTAGAAAACCTCATTATTTACTGTGCAATTTTTATACAAAGTAGACTAGGACACAGAGGTTAAAATTATCTAATTCAAACACAATGTGTATTTATACTGTTGAATGTATCATCATTAGAAACAGCATCAGAAACTCATAGATTTCAGAGCATATTTAGAAAATAATGATGGTGTCTTGGACACAGGTACTCTGAAAAGTATTTAAAAGGTGAAGTGGGTGAACAATTCAACATGAGTTAGTGTGATGCTATAGCAACACAGCCTAATTGGAACTTTTAATACGGGGAATGAGGAAAATGAGAAGCAAAGGGTACAAAGTATTCTACTGACAAAAATAATGAAATTGTGCACACAGTAAGGTATCAATGCTCCCAAAGATACTGAAAGACAAGAGAAGATGTAGGAAATAGTCCTCAATTATCCTAGATGTGGCAAAAAGGGTTCAGAAAAGCAGAATCTAAGCCCAGAGAGTTGTGTGCCATACCCAACTACTGTACAACAGCTTATGGATAACTCGTATGTGCCAGTTTGTACCACAGAAAACACCACTTATATTCGCTTCTTCACAGTAATGTTTAATAGAGCTTTCAACAAATAAGTAGAGTTTTCATGTCACAGAGGGTTTGAAAATTTTAATGTTCACTTTTGTTGTGGTTGAAAAAGTAAATTCAGTGGTTGCAGGAAAAATTAGGAGCCTTGGGAGGGTTGGATAAGCAGCATTAGAGTCACAATGCTCAAAAACTCCTATATTCTTCTTCAGTTACCTGTTTAGATAGGTAACATTCCATTAAGTCAGATAAATTTGAGCAAATTAAGCTACTAGCATACAATATTGTGATTTTGAAAAACGCCTGTTTTACCAGGGAAAATCATTCTCCTGTAAAATTTCCAACTAGCCATAGTGGAAAACAGTCTCACACCAATAAATGCATCAGCATGTTTCTTGGGCAGACAGTCTGAATGGAAGTCATCAGACCAAGAAATAAGCAAGAAAATAGTTCTCTTTGCCTTTCAGGCAGAAGCACATACAAGGAAAACAAAAATACCTGCAGGAGAAACAGCTGCCTGAGGGTAAAGCTCAGCTAAGAAGGGTAGCAAAGCCCTGGAGACAAAAACTGGGACAAATCCAAGAAAAGTAACAACAAAGATTTGGGTAGCATTGTTTTGTTTTAAATCTGAGCTTCTGAAGCTGCAAAAGTAACTTTAGAATGAAAGGAAACGAAAAGAGCTCTCTGGAGCAAGATTTCACCTTTCACAGCTGTTCCACCCACCCCCAGCTCAGGGCAATGCTCGCTTTAACGACTCTATGCACCTGCAGAACATCTTTCACCCATGAATTTCAGTATCCATAAAGCCAGACAAAGAAACCTGCTTGTAACAAACACACAGAAAACACCCCACAGGGACTTTAAAAAACAACAACAATGCAACCTCTGGAAAATTAGCCACGGCTGTTTATTTTGTAAGGGAATTTTCTCAAATGAATAAATAAAGGGGAGTGAATGGGAAAGCACTGCTACAGCTATCAGTGCTCCTTATTTTTCTCCATGCCAAATGCAAAAGCAACAAAGAAGCTGTGCTATTAATGACAATCTGCTGTGTAAAGAGAGAGAAAAATCAAATTGTGAAGCCGATCATCCAATAATATTATTTGCCACAAGCTCTTTTGAGCTTTCATCACCCCAGCCACACTTATAAGCTCTAACTGCGATCCAGTGTGCTGGCAGGACCGACATTCAGCAGGTGTCTCTCTAAGCTAACGCACTAGATGCCATTCCAGCATTCTGTACAGTGCCCGTCCACAAAAATCCAACTGATGACTCATGGCTCTCTATGAGGGCAGGAGAAGTGGGAGGGACAACTCCCTCTTATCTGTCAACAAGAAAACAAGATCTGCAGAAGGCAAATCAAGTACACTGTGAAAGAAAAAACATGGAAACAGGTGATATTTGTAGAGAACTTTCATTGCAAGCCCTCTGATTTATTTTTCCAGATTTTTATGATGCCTTGCAAGGTATGTGAGTTACACGAATCTGTCCTCTGAGGCATAACGTTGCATTTATACAACCTGGATTTTGCTTAATAAAATAACACTCGAGGCAAGACAAGTAAAAACAAATTCAAACATCTGACATGTGGACAAGCTGACAAATGTTTGACTTCATAAGTGTCACGTCTCGCTAGCTGTCATTCCAAAGCACATTTGCTTCAGCAACTACAACTGACTTTCAAAACAGGCTATATTTACATCAGGAGATGTTCATACAGGCCAGTGGACTCAGTAGAGTAGCCTAAAAAAGCACAAGTAAAACATTTTTCCTAGTGTGCAGATTTCCCAATGAAGCCAGTTTTAAAAGTGCAGTATCTGCCTTTAACTTACCTGCAAAGTTTCTGCCATACCTGAAGGAGCTATTTCTGCTATTTGGACCAGCTCTAGTCATGGACTGAAATGTAAATCTAATGCTGTAAAAAGGAGATGACAATGTCTGTTCTGAATACTTGCAGGAAGCATCCAGAAATAAAATTCAGAAATTTTCCACCTCGGTAAATTAGTCACTATGTAGAGAATTGATGGAGATATAAAAAGTAAACATATAAATAGACCTACAGTCCTAACTCTGTAAAATTCTACCCAACACATAATGGAAAAGACTTAAAGAACCAAGACATACTGTCATGTAATAACATATGGTATGCATGATCTTATACAGAGAAAAGATTCTTTTATTTGTAGTTTTCCAAAACATCAGTATTTTTCTGGTAAGATACTGGCACAATTAAAGCTATTTGGTTTGTGATGCTGGTACACACTTTCAGTAATCTTTCCACTAATCTTCCACTAATCCAGTAATCTTTTCCTATAGCCCAAGAGACACCTCCAGCTTGAAGTGACAAGTTGAAATAAAAGAATAAAATATTCTGCAATATTACAAAGAAGACACAACCACAGCCTAGCAATTCCAATGGGAAAATGAACATGTTAGAGTGAAAAATAACACGTAACCTGTGTATATTACAGAAAAACATGTGTAGACAAACTTTGTTCGTCTGTTTGACCAGTAATTTCCTCTAGTTAATTTGCTCTTTTCCATCCACGTAGAAGTCAGACCTGAAATTATTTTGTTAAACAACTGAGCACACTAAGTCCACTGCCAGCTTCCTTATGATGGCCGACTACTTATATAACAACTAATAAAAAATATGAATAAAATATGGGGAAGTGTGTCTTGGTGGAAGACTAAACACAATTCAAGCTATTTTCTTTCTCTGGATTTCTCCAACTTGAGCCCTTTTCAGTACAATTGTCCAACACTGTCTATAACTGGCAAGTGAGTCAAAGGGTAGAAACATCTGAAAATTTAAAAAAAAAAAAAAAAAGTGAAAATAGCAGCAAATATATCAAGACATGAGTAATGCTTCTCTTGTGCACTGAAATGAATTTCACAGAATCACAGAATGTCAGGGATTGGAAGGGACCTCAAAAGATCATCCAGTCCAATCCCCCTGCTGGAGCAGGAACACCCAGATGAGGTTACACAGGAAGGTGTCCAGGTGGGTTTGAATGCCTCCAGAGTAGGAGACTCCACAACCTCCCTGGGCAGCCTGTTCCAGTGTCTGTCACCCGCACTGAGAAGTTTCTTCTCAAATTTAAGTGGAACCTTTTGTGTTCCAGTTTGTACCCATTAACCCTTGTCCTATCACTGGTTGTCACCAAGAAGCACCTGGCTCCATCCTTCTGACACTCACCCTTTATATATTTGTAAACATTAATGAGGTCGCCCCTCAGTCTCCTCTTCTGCAAGCTAAAGAGCCCCAGCTCCCTCAGCCTTTCCTCATAAGGGAGATGCTCCACTCCCTTCATCATCTTCGTTGCCCTGAGCCCGTGAGGTTTGAAATGAGTTCTCAACAAGGCTTACATTCTTAAAATCAGCTAGGAAAGAGAGGAAGGGAAAGACATTTTATCTTGATGAGCCTTCTGATGCTACCACAACTCAACAGTAAAACTTCTCCCTTTCTCTGCCCATTCTATGGTACATCACCCCTGTGCATAAGGAACTAATAGGAAACATCAGGTATATTCATCAACTGAAGACCTAGTTCATCAGTGTCCTCTAGCAACAAAATCACAATCTTTACCATGTCATCATTTTCAAAATAATGAGGGAAGTCAGAATCACAGATTGTCTTTGGCATCCAAACTACACCTCTGGAGAATGACCACATATTCAGGTTAAAGGCCAAGGACTCTGGCCTTCACAGCCTGAGACTAAGAATAAATGTATTTAACATATTTGAAGGCATAACAAAGATGCAGGGCAATTGTTAACATCAAAATGTTATTTTTGCACAGTTTATACTATGAATTGGAGGACTTCAGCTGCGTGATGAGAGAACTTAAGTGGGAAGCAAAAGAACTAAGTTGCAGATCCTTCTCCCCGGTCAGATATTTTGTCTATTTATCTTTTAGATTAGAAGATAACTGGAAAAATATTTATTTCTGGTATGCTCATTGGAATATAGTTTAGACGAATTTCATTACACCCATCTGGCTATGTCCAGATCAAGATATGTGTCCATATGTACACACAGATATTTTCATCTCAGAGACCTAACCTAAGCCCTTACGGAGTGATTAGCTCTAACCTTTAGATTACTGTGCAAAAGCGGTGGACTCCACTATCAGGTGTGACTTTTTAGGTTTATTCAGAATTTCTAGGGGAGCTTAGGAGACCGGTGGCTGAGTTGCAATGGAGCCCAAAGCGAGAGATGCTGCCTAGCACATGTTTTGCTACATGAGTGAATAACTTCCATTTATCTATAGAGTACTATGAAGAGTGGAAAGATATCTTGTTAGTATAGGCAATTTAAGATTAGCAGACCAGAAAGTAGCTGTCCGAGAGTGTTTTCAAGGATGTCAGGTGGGTTTTAAGCATCTAATTAAAACTCAGGCTAGACTTTTGGATGCCTTCCAAAAAACAGTAGTATCAAGCACAGCTACAAAATTTATTTTAGTATTATAGGTATTTCAGCCTCCAGAAAAATTCCCAACCCTATTTAAAGTGCACAGCCTCTCTGCCCAGGAATCTTAAAATATGCTACAACACATGTTTATTTAAGCTTCCCAGTTGTATTGTGAGACACTGAAGCCTTATTTGAGGTGGGCAGGGCAATACTAAGGGATTTGGACACACTTACACAGCTGTGTAGAAATTGCATCTAAACTAGCAGATAAACATTCGCAGCTCCTCATTCCCAGACACAGTTGTGCACCTTGGACATTTCCCAGCAGCGCGTAGAGGGAACTTGTCTCCTAGCACACGATCTGTGCCTCAGTTTCCATGGAAACTGAGTTGCCTCAGTTTTCAGAAGGAACCAAGGCATAAAGACTGGAATGAAGATATGATGCCTCTGGCTGAGATGTCTGAAGAAATCCGGACAATAAGGTGCAAATCTGCATTTAACTCTCTCTACACAGAGCCCAAGAAGCCAAAGGTATTGACTAGTACCTTCCCATGAATGGCCTTCCTCTAAGAGTTTAATAGCTGAAGGCAACAACAAATAACCCCACAGCAAAACGGAGAAATATTAAGCAGGAATTTGGCAGTGAAAATACGGGAATCTCTTATTCTCAAGGGAAATGTATTTTATTAGAACTTGAGCATTTACTTTACACAAATGGTTATGTTGTTACCTTAGAATATGGGCAGTAATAGAAGAAAAGTTTATTAATAAACACACTCTGAATGTACAACATAGTTTTGACAATAAGGTACTGACACCAAGGCTTTCCAGAAAGAGATAATTCATTATGGAAAAGCAGATTGCAGGAGAACTTGTAGAATTCTTCATTTTGGATAGAAGAGGACCAGCAGGATTCATCTTGAAGTATTATGCAAACAAGTAACCAACCATTAAATAATTTGGGAATTCAGAAAGGGATAGTATTTAAGCAAGAAATAGAACATTTTGATCCTATTTTCAAAATTTTCTCCAGGTTCTGCTTGCAAAGAGTGTTAGTAGGTGTTCTTTATTTATCATTTTCTCTCTTAACTTTAATTTTCTCTTACCTAAGAGAGCCAAACTTGCTTACTCCCTTCAATTAACATATAACAACAAAAATGAGCAAGAGGGTAAAACTGCAGATTTTCCTGCTGTAGAGGATTGAGGACGTTCCTGATATGTAATGAGTTCCAGGTCGCTCACACAGGCAGAGGAAGGCCCAGGGCTGCACAACTCCCGACTCCACACCGTGCAGCAGTGAGGCCTTTGGCTCAGTGTGCAGCACGGGATCAAACGTCACTTCAAGATATGTCATGCTTCATTTCTCTCATGACACAATCATAAATACAGAACAAAACCCCAGAGCAGCTTTTTGCAAAGCAAATTTTCATTGTAAACTTATCCTGCGGCAACTATGAGCAAAACTCCGTTTTCTTTTCATCCTAACTTTTTCTTGTATGGCCACTATTTTCTGGTAGTAGCTATCTAGGAAAGCTCTCTGAGTTCAGATCAGGACTTTCCCCTTTCTTCCTTCACAGCTAGGTACCTATTTCAACCACCTTTTTTAAGCTGTTCCCAGGGATAAATTCATACACATGAAAAAATAAGAATAGACTTTTTTTCCTTACAATGGGACAAGTCATCTTCATCCAGATTTTTGTTATAATCTTTTCTCATACAAAACAGAAATGAAATCACAAAGCTTTTCCATATCACTCAAGCTTTTTCTATGTACTGCACAGAACCACTAAGTAATTTTACCTTGAAGTCATAGCTAGAGAGTTTTCCAGCACAAAGTTGCATGAAGAGATAAATAATTTGGAATGCAGGAGTTATTTCTCAATTGAAGGTGCACTTGCAGCTCAAGGGAAGCCAGCTTATTATGAGAAAAGTCAACACTAATATTTGCTTATTACAACCTTGCCCAAAGATTGTTTGTGTAGCCAGCCTAGAGAAAATCATGGCATCCCTGGGGTACGCTTGTCTCTGAACAATGACACCGTTGATGTCGTTCACTGGCACCTTCCTCATGGCATCACTGGAGGATGTATGATCCTCTTGCATCATACTCTTTTCAGGATTCAGGTCTTAATTAACAATGTGAGTCATATTAGCCCCAACGGTAATCATTAGTAACTGTTCCATCCAACTCCACTCCTGATTTCAGAGAGAATGTGACCCAGCAGATTTAAGACTTATATTTCACCTAAATAATTCAGCTTCACTACATAAAGTTTACAAAATGGCAGTATAAAGATAGTTACTGAAAAAAAAAAAAAATAAGAAAGAGAAATCAGGTTAACTAGAAATAGAAAAGCCAGTATAAATATCTGAGCTGTTAGGAGTTTCTAAGGTCAGGTGATAGCCGAAGAAAAAGCAACATGAAGTGATCCAAAATTAATAAGCATGTAGAATATGAGTCAGCAAAGAGATCTGACTAGGACTGAGACTAATAAAAGGGTATTTTTTCCCTTAAGTAATGCTTTTTAGGCCTTTTCCTCTCTTCTTTTTTTCTAGTCCAACTAAGCCCCTGGGTACATGAATACACATCAGAAATACAGCAGAATCACCAGACCAGTTAACACTGATAATAGTTGAGAAAAACATCTGAATCAGAAATCAGAAGCTAAACCAAACAATGAAAATAATATTTAAAACCTTTAGCAACATTGAGTCATTTTTACTAATTCGAGAGGTTATACTCATTTTTAATGCATTGGCTTTGGTTGTGTCTGGCATTTGATACAAAAGGAAAAGTAAGTTTTCTCAGGAACAATCTATGGCCAACCGCCCCTAGAAAGCTGTTCTGAAGAAAGCGATTTGCATATTTTTTTATTTTTAAAATGTGTGTAGACAGTAAAAAAAAGAAAAAAAAAAGTAAAAGAACAAACTAGTATATATATAGAGAGAACATAAATATCACTTGCTCACTTGTTTAAAAAAAGCAGAGTAGATTACCAAATATCTATATTTATTTTTATGTATAAATACTAAGAGACATATATATTCACACACATATATATATTTAGCACATTAAAAGTATATAAAGTTGACAGAACATTTTGGCAAGGCAAACATCCGAAACCTGACAACCTCCTTAAGCCACCTCTGTCCTTCTTGAACTGGAGTGGGGGAATGTTTTAACAGGTCATTTCAATCATTTTTGCTACAAAAAGGATCTTACTTATGTGTTGTAAGCATGTAATTAGTGTTTGTAAAGTCTGGTGTTTCCCTGGCAATTAAAAAAAAAAAAAAAGTAATTAAAAGAAAAATTAGAGATATCCCAACACTAAAGAGAAGCATCATTGATCAGTATTTAAAGGATGACAAATCAAATTCATTTGAGTGAAGTGTGTGGGGGAAGCTAAGCTATTTCCATCTCTTTGGGGATGAATTGCACTCTGTATGAAGTGGCAAGATTGATAAAGGTGTCATGCAGAAGTCTTGCTGATACGCATTCCAAAATGATGGCATGCAGCTAAAAAGAGTAATTATTGTACATCCACTGCAGAACTAACACTAATGGCAACCCCAAGGTCTAAAGACACCATGAGTCACATCCACCAAAATATTAAAATGGGTATTTGAAGTCATAAGTCTTTATCCACTAATACATCTGCAGGACTTTTTATTTGCCTTCAAGATGCATCAACCTGATCATTTGAAATTATCTGAAAACTTCTGAAGACTAAAAAACTTCTTAAAAAAAAAAAAAAAAAAGGAGAGAGAAACTGGCCTGAAGGAACATCCTTTCCCTAATTTAATCTTCTTTTACATCAGGGAACTGAATTGTATTACCCTGTTCAAAAAATGGCCATAGTCTTGCCTAAAATGAGGTAGGCACCTTTCTTCTTCTACATTCTGAGAGAAACTGGTCTGGGATCTAATTAAGCACAGGGTGCTTACTTAATTATCTTAAAGTTTCAAGATCAAACCACCGCAGAAACACACAAACCCCTACATTAACCTTAAATCTCAAGAAAATATAAGATATGGCTGTCATAACTTCGAAACACGTGACTTACGAGGGTTGAGGGGAAAATGGTGGAAAAACTGGTATGTTCACAAAGGTCTGCAAATGACTTATAATTTGTTGCCACAATGCAAAGTCAACAGAGTGCTACATAAACTTATGCCCACTGAGTTAAATCAGGAAAACTAAGAAAACTCATATCTATTTACACTCAGTAGACTGAAACAAAGAAGCTTTGGCCCAGTTAAGATTGATGTACATGGCAGGGAAGCTCTGGAACTGAAGGAGTGAACTCCTCCTAAGACCAAAGGTGGGAAAATGGGTCCCTCCTGTGGGAGCGATGCACAGACAACTGACTACACAACATCTCATTGCCTACGAGGACAGTATTCAGGATAGTGTGCAGCAGAAGTTTTACTCTTGGTCTGATTCTTCAGCTGTGCAGAACTGTACTGACAAAAGGACTGCTTGGGTGGGTCTCATCTCCCCCAGCTTTGCAAACCTACAGTATAGACATTTACATTGAGGCTCCTCTGACAGAGAAAGAAGTCAGTACTTCGGGGTTGTAGTTCATCCCATTTTAAAGAAATATTCAGAACATGTCAGGTCAATCCTGACTGAGCAATGTCCATTTTGTTCTATTGAACAAAAAGGGAGCTTAGGACAACCAGCTGAGTAGATGTCTACAGTAATGTGAATTAACCTCTTTTTCTTCTCTCTTTCACTTTAAAAAAAACTTTCACTTGTCCAAATTAATCTGCAAGTCTGTGTGGATATATATTTGCTCCAGGAATCCCAGTCTCCTGTTCCATCCTTTTAAGCCTATTTCTAATAGCTCTATTATGTAAAAAGCTTGTTTATTAATTCATCCGGACCCTCCTTGCACATCTTTGGTCAGTACCTTCTGAAAAGCACTCTACACTCTGACACAAGTCAGAGCAATGTGAGTTGGAATTATAAGAAGCAATTACCCAGGTTTGGGTTTTATAAAACAGAACAGTATTGCTGGCAAAAAGCACTTTAAAGAAATAGCTACTCCTTATTGAAAGCATAAAGAACCATGATGTTACAATGCAGCATGGTGCTCACAATAATAGTTCAGAATTATCTTTGCTGATACGAAACATGATTGAAATACTGATTAAATTAACAAGTCAGAAATAGAATATTTATGGAAATTAATCTGATTCACACATGGCTACATTTGTTGAAGAAGAATTAGTTGCTACCATGAAAAAAGACTGTGTAACTGAAAAGATGGAGACCAAATAGCAACAGATGTAGTTAGCAATAATACTAAAATGAACATCATGACTCCAAAGATACCATTATTTTAAAATCACATTTTAAAAAACTCTACTTCTTGTTTCCACAAGATCACTAGTGACTGTAGAGTACAGTGATCTTCAAGTCATAAGAATTCATGTGCGTCACTTAAAGGAATATTTTCCATCCTATTTATAACTTGATTTGTTACTTGGCTATGGTTCCTAATCTGTCTGTCAATATTATAAGCATCTGCCCTATGCCAAAGAACTAATGAGTTCATTTTCTACCATGATGTCAGGAGCCATCCATCTACATGTCATGTCCTGTACACATCAGGCTGACGCTACCCGTAAGTGTATAGGCAGCAAAAGCAACAAAAAACATGTTTCAACAATGACTAAAGATCATTTTGTAAAAGCTAAATAGAAAATAGGAAATATAACCCATTAGTACTCACCACCAGGGCTTTAGACCTATTACTCAGAAGTTTTTCGATGTCTCTGGCTGCAATTTCCACTAGCTGACGAGGGTTGTTGGCTTCTACAGTATACAAGTGATTGTTTCTGGAATAAATCTGCAAGAGGAAAAAATTGAAATAAATCAAAATGGCAAAAGACATACAAAGTAAGCAAAGTGACTTGTCAGAGTAGGCATCAAGATGTCTTCTCTTCTTACTGGAGAGCTTGAGAAAAGCTATTGCTAGGAAAATCCAAACATGTTTCAGGAAAGAAAGGAAGAAACACTTCACTTTTCTGACTGAGAAGCAGAAGGTGCCACTAAAAATAATTTAATAGATCTTAAAAACAGATTGTTTCTAGTGATGGACTATTCAACTGCTACGTGTTCAAGGAATCTAATTTCCATACAATGCTGAGAGAAAAGTAAAATGAAGATGCTTTGAAATGACTGAGGTTGAAATCAAATAATTATTGCCGAATTTACTTCTTCCTTGAACACTGAACAACAAACATGCCATTTGAAGTAAGCCACTTAAGTTATGCTAATGTAATCAATTTAGTCCCTTATCTATTTATTCATATTATAGTGTTAGTATTTATGAGGAAGGAAGAGGAAAAGGAAGAAAAAAATATAAGAAAAGAGGGAAAAGAAGAGGGAATGGGTAAAAAAGGAAGGAGAAAATATGAGAGATAAAGGGAAAGGAACTATAATCATGTTTCTCCTCTATTGTGAATAAAGGTTATCTCTGGTGAGGGAACATTAACTGTTTCCAAAGCAGAATATGTATATAAAGGAGATAATTTGATTTGTTAAACAAAGCCACTACAATGAAATGCATGCAACCACAAGATGTAAAGAAAGAAAAGAGGAGCAAGAAATCCACTTGCCTATCTCTGTTCTACTAGAACTAGATAAAGAAAAAATACATTATTTGGGGGAAAAAAGAAAGAAAAGGAAAAAAGGTGGATACCTTATGGCTAGATGGGCAAATGGGGAAAACTAATGTAGCACCAACCACATCTCTGAGGGAGCGATTCCCACCAGGTTTCTCAGGTTAAAGCTCTGGAGACCTTGAAGAAACTCCCCAAAATACGTCTCTGATGCTTGGAAGGGTATTTATCACAAATAAAGTTCTGACAACTACAGTTGTAGCTGCAAATTTTTATCATGCATGTCTCATAAACTGTCATATGTTTTCATCACTTTTGAATTTCACAACACTTATGCTGGGTTTGTGGGGTTTTTTTCATCAGAAGTACAGACTTTCCTTTCCACCAGTAACTGAGTAATTAGAATATTCTTTAATTCTTCATATAGTAGCAACTATTTTAAAAAATTAGTGCATCATGAGCAGAAAGCCACTACAAAAGAAGACCATTTCTAATGAGTTCAGATTATAGTTTGGATATTTTTGAAGTGTTTGACTTCAAAATTGTCACACAAGGTTTAACCCAAATTATCTTTCTTTTTTTTTTTTTTTTTTTGAGGACTTATCTTAATAGTAGAAATGCTCCATAGGTCAATTATTAATCAACAAAATTGGAAATAAAGACATTTTGTCCTGCAATTGATCACTATGGAATTTCTTACATTGTTCTTCGAAACACATTAAATTTGCACATTCAGCAGTGGCATTTGGAGCTTAATTGACTATAGTGACCAGAAGAGCTTTAGAGTCCTACAGGCAAGGCAAGAGTAGAAATCAGTTTTATAGATCCAGATGGTCTGAATAATGGAAGTTTCAGAGGAACATCTAAATTGGAGTGACCTCCAAATCTGGCAAAACTCTGCAGTTTTCCCATCATCAGCAAATATTCACTCTGATCACGTAAGGAACAGACACTAGAATATGGGTGGTACCAGGTGTTCATGTCTTATTCTTTGAAGAGAAATGTAGTGCCAAATTCTTTAAACTTCATTTGTGACTGTGTGAAGAAAAGCTACTGAACTTAAAGAAGAATGGTCACAAGATTTTGCAAATAGGCTAGAAAAATGTAAAATAAACTTCATGGAAATTTTAAAATAATAATTTACAAAATCATTTTAAAGCATTCACGTATTTTACTTGTAAAAATGTTTTGCTTTGTTCATTTTTTTACTGTTTTTTTCTTTTTGCAGGTTTCTTCATGCAATTGCTTTTTATTTGCTCAATGGTGAAAGCAATTAGAAAATATAAATATAATCCCTTTTTATTTTGGAATTTCAGTTAGGCAAAAACATAAAATTTGAAGCAAGCAGTAGAACATTGCAAAAATGGCATTTCATTGTAATTACATTTTTCAGTTAGTATTACAAACAAACATTAAGAAGGCCACAAGCAAAGAAAACACACAGTAGGGGCACAGGCAACTCAAGTAATGCAGGTTTGGAGCAGACCAATGATCTTGGTGCCTTGGAGACTGTGCTGACCAGCTACATAAGTGCAAAGTCTATATTGCTGATTTTGTGATGTCTTTAAGCACCTAGTGAAATACATTTTCTGACAGGCTGTGATCTAACAACCTCAGCAGAAGTTAAGGTGATGGTGCACTGCATCCACACAACCACGATTTTGCTCCCCACCAACCAGAAGCAAGTAAAAATAATTCACTGGACTTAATATTTTAATATAAAGCAAAGACACAGTAAGTCATACTGATGAGGATTTGAGAATCTGGATGGAAAATTTGCACTTTCATTCCCATATGTAATTCATTCTTATAGCAAACACATGGTCCTATAAATCCCAATTTGAAAGCACGCAATTTTTTCCCACATCCCATTCCTATAGGGAAGTTGTTCCTGTACCTCCAAGCTTGAATGGTTTGAAAGCTGCAGACTATCAAAGCATGGTCTAGTGAGTTGTCGAGATTTGATTGCGGGGTGACAATAAAACCATGGCAGATGCATCGTTAACCCCCTCTCCCCTCACTTCCCTCACATCACCACCACAAGAGACAGTCCTATCCATACTTCAACTTAAAACCTTTATAACAAGGATTGTGGGTCCTACCACTGAGAAAGCCTGACTCCAAGGCTGGCTTCACAAGCTGTTATCTGTCTGTGATTCAAATAAATAAATATATTAGATAGATAGATAGATAGATAGATAGATAGATAGATAGATAGATAGATAGATAAATAAATGAAAAATCAACACATCCACCCCAAAAAACCCCACTGGGTTTTGCACAACATCCCACATAGAGTTGAGTCGGTGACTCCTTGTCCTCCTCTTCACTTCACCCTACGTCAGGGCTCAGAGCACCCATCTCCCTGCTTCTGCCACCGGTGGAAGGTTTATCCCACAGGTTCCCACACAAAAGGTATCAGAAATAACTGGGAACTTCACACACTTCTTTGTTTTCCTGAAGCATGATACCTCTCACTACTACCACGGCACACTGTAAGAAATCTTCACTAATTATTGAAGAGGTGCGTACATAATTCATTTGTTGCCTGCTCCCCTTTTCTTTAATTCAGATGTAGCACTGCAGCAGTTCAGCACAACAACACATGAGGAAATAATGCACGCTTCAGGATTTGGCACCCTGGGACAAACTTTTCCTTCTCCAAGCCTCCCACCTAGCAGTCAAACACAATTAGCAAAAGCTCATCTCAAATAGCCATAAAGGCTCTTATCAGCAAAGGTGTGCTCATTTGTCTTTCAAAATGCAATTTGGCAGGCTCTGTGGCTTGTTAAGAAGAGCTAATTTGAATATATTTTATTAAATTGCTTTGACCAAGTGAATGCAAGTTTGGGTTGGCTTTTACATCTAAAATCATTTTTAGTACTTTAATCATTTATGTTGTGCTAAAAGCTCTCAAAATTGTCAGTAAAACCCTACCAGTTCTCACAGAATAAAGTCTCATTGCATGACTAAGTGAAATCTGCAAGGTCATAGCACAAGAAATAATTTTTCTCTGAAGTCTATAGTCAGGTACTTTTCAGGCAAGAATGTGTTAAAATTGCTTTCTAAATGCTGAGTATTTATTCTGGTATAATGAACTGCAAGGTTTTAGGGGAGAGAATATGGTGGAGAGAGTCACACTGGTGTCAAACAACACAAAAAGAAGGACAATAGTTGTATGTGGTAAAGATGATAAAATACAGCCAGCTCCTTGGCAGAACATGCCCCTCTCCACTCAGTCTTCAAGGACACCTTTATAAACCTCTCACAAATAGACATTCTCCTTGCTTTCTATAAGACTTGGGAGGGAAAGAAAAACATTTCTGTACCAATTGAGAGAGAATGAAAGATGTGCCTTCATCGCACAGCTCTTGTTACATTGTGGCAGGCATTGGGGCCCCCTCTAACATCAAAATTTTATTTAAATGGCCCTCATGCTTTATTAGCCTAAGGAAAAGTTCCTGAGAGTGAGAAATTATCTGTGCTTTGGCTCTGTGGTCTTGGCACTGTTTACACAGACTACCCAAAAAACAAGGGATAGTAATTCACACTAAATTGTTCTAAACTACAATAGAACTCCTTTGCCTCTTTGTTAGTTTGTCTGTTTGTTTTGAAACTGGCAGTCTCCCCATTTAAGAAACAATGGACCTTTTTCAACAGGTAACCTGGCCGAGGGCCCAAGGGTGGGACATGAACATGGCAATCTCAGTTCTAGCACTGAATACTTTCATGAACATTTAACAGATGTTTTATGAGACAAGATCTTCAGAAGTTCAAACCCAGAATTTCAAGTTAACCTAAAATGCTGTATCTTCTCCTATCTTTAAATATGCTTTGGAATAGAAAAACAAAATAACTCAACAATTCCAGTAATACCTGTCTATAGATGGTAAATATATTGATGTTTTTATTATTTTAACACTATTTTCAAGACCACTCAGCTCAGCTAGGCTGATGGTACTCCTCTGTCAACAATCAATAGTTTATCATCAGTCTAGACCAGCTAGAGAGTATCATGGTAGTAAAATTACTGCTCAAAGATACTACTGAGCTTGGGACCCCAAGTCAACCAAAACTTTGTGGTGGTTCTTCCTCCATAATTTTTGAAAGTGACTGCACCAAAATACCAAGAGTGCTTGTGAAATCTTGAGCTAGGTTTTACAAGCTTATATAACAAATGACTTATTAAATACGTAGGAAAAACAAGCAAACAAAACTCAGAACAGAACAAATGTTAAATAAAGGGTTTGTAAATGATTCTCTTCCTGCCTGGTCCCTGTTTTTGGAGTGGTCCTCCCGTGGCCAGCTCCCGCTGGTCCTTCCAAAAAATCTCTTGCTTTCTACCACCCTGGGGCACTAATAGGCCTCGATGACCATGACCTGCCTCACTGGAAACCTCCACCTGCACCCTTGTCCACAGGCTCCATTTCAGCCCAGTCCTGAGCTATGGTGTAGGTGAGCCTGTCTCCAGCCCTACCCTCTGGATGGGTTTTGGTCCTATCCTGTAGTTAGCCCATCTCCTAGGTGGACCTCTCAGATGTATGTCAAAGCTTTTCTCTAGTCCTGTTTCTTGGATGGACATTTGACCTATGTTGTAAGCTTGTCTCCAACTTGTTCCTCACCCTATCTCCTTTTACTCCTGATTGGAGGCCCCATTTGAATCCTGGCCTTCGTTCATTGCTTGTCATGTCTGAGACTGCTGACAGACCCTGTCACCAACTCCTTTAAACCTGCAGTCAGAGCTAAACACTCCCTTCCCTCCCTGACTCAGGCTGGAGCTACACAGAGGAAACTACCTTACCTCAGCATTAACTGCCAGGAACTAGAAGATGGAACTAGAAAAACTGTAGAACACTTTTCACGGATGTTTGCACATTTCTTCGTGAAACAACTACAGATTTACTACCTGTGGTTGTGAAAGAGCTAATCTGACACCACATTCAGAGCCAGCATTTCTGCAACAGACACCTCATGCACCAGCAACCTCAGATTACTTATTAGCTGTGGCACAGTATGTCACAAATGCAGAGAAGTAGCTCAGGTACAGAGCTGACCTCACACTAAAAGAGCATTTAGAGCCATGATTGCTGGGGAGTAAGATGCAGAAATACCCCAACAGGTTCAGGCCAACTTCTGAAGTCCCATCCAATGTGTACACTTTGGGTGCCACTCCACACCAAAGCTGGTTCTGTGCACTGTGTCGTTCCCTGCTAAAACCAATAAGAATTGAAAAATTATGTTGGCTCTTTGCAAACAGTCGGGGATTTATGTAACTTAGAGATTTCTAAACCTAAGGCTGAGCAAGCACCCAAGTCACCTTTACAGTCACTGAAAGGAACAGACACTTCCAGTGGTTTATTCATTCCAATACAGAGTATTTCTATCTACTCCTTATCTAGACAAAAGATACTTACCTTTCAATTCTTGATTGAAGAAAAAATCTTGCTTAATAAAATGTATCGAAATATTAAATAAAAAAATAGCTAATGGGATAACTTAGAGGGTTTTTCTAATTTATACATCTACTGCAGCTTGGCCCAGGAGGTTGGTCAGTCTGAGCTCATTCATTGCTCTCCTTCCTCCCTCTCCCCATCCAAAATAAAATCATACAGACTGACTCCCCCACAAATTTAATAGAAAAAAAAGTCATCTAGTTGAAAAAAAAAAGCACACTGCTTATTGAAGCCTTGAAAAATGTTAAAATTTTCAAAACAGATATTTTGATGAAATGATATTGTTTTATCAGCAATCTTCAATGTGTTTACAGAATCACAAACAGCTTCAGTTTTAATAACTTTGTTTAGCTAACCAAATATCAACTAACACCCACATATTCACTAATTTTCTTTGTTGGCATTATGAATGCCATGAAGTTACGTGTCATGATCTCATTTATGTGTGAAAAGCGGAGAAGGGGGGCTGTTTGACAGCCATGCAAACATATGAAGAGAGTTTGGGAGCAGAAAAAGTCAGAAAACAGAAATAACTACTCCAATCCATGTGAGTCGTTATTATTGCTAACCTTTTATTACTGTAGATATTTTCATTTAACTCAAATTTTTAGTAGTCACAAACAACTATATCATCTGCCCAGAGGCAGTAAATTCTATCTTCTTACTACCATATCCTATTTCCAAAGTTATACTAACACTTTCTATTTCTGTGCCAGAGATTTTTTTTCTCACGAGACATTTATAGTCTTTGAATCACAAGTGATCCATTGTGGAACACACTGAAAAATGCTTCTTCCCAAGAAGCATTCTGTATGTTCAAAGAAATCAGGCTGAGTATTTTAAATATGTCTTACTCTCTGTTACACATAGTGTATAAATAAGATTACAGCTGCTCCCTAGCAACTCACAGATGCCTTCATTCTTGAAATTCATGGCAACAACACAAAGGAAAAAAACACCCCAATAGTTTACTGTAGCTGTTGCTTTTCAGAATCACTCGCCGGATCACTGAGTGCTGTAAAGGTCTGGGATGACAAGTGACAGGGCAGCTGACACGTTGAAAACTCTGATATATCATAGTAGCTGTGTGCACATTAGGAAAAATAATATCAGAACTAGTTCATTGTTAAGTAGAACATTCAGGCTGAATTCTGCAAGATGTTTGGAACGCTTATGCCTCAGTTAGCATCACAAAGTATAATAGCGCCAGAGTCAACTGGCTCACTCAGGTGTCTACTCATAGGAAAGCAGATAATAAGGGATGCTTTATAGGATGGAATAACCTGACACTTTTGACAGTTGATAATTAACAAAGTACTCTAGAGGACTTTAAAATCAAGAAGTAATTTTCGTAATTGTCACATTGTATTCAATCCATAAAACACGAGTTCAGCTTTGTACCTCTGCTATTGTACAAACATAAAAAACATATCTAAAAAATCCCCCTTTATTAAGTAAAATATATTTTAAGGCATCCAATTTTGTTTCATAGTGATAGCAATATAGTATTAAATAACAAGACTACATCATTTAGTGGTTTCACAGCAGCTTTAGCTCAGGCTCTTAGCTGAGACTGGATGAGAACCCAAAAATCCCAACTCATGATGAGTACAACATGTACAAGAAGTGAATCCTTTTTGTAACAGAAGAACAATAAGAAGAAAGTGTTTCAGATTTCTTCTGCATTTCTGGCATATTTTGAGGTGGGCACTTATGTAATTTTTCAAGCTCACTTATTCATAGGAAATTTTGCCCTGTCTCAGCTGCTCTTAATGCAATTTAACACCCACTGACTCACTCCTCAAAGGTAATTTTAAGTTGCGGGGAACTATCAGAGTCTTTTTTTGTGTGTTTTACTAACCGCGGGACTGGGAAACAGATTAACTATAATGTTTGACTTATTTTTGGTTTTGGTGTGTGGTGTTTTCTTTTTTTTTTAAGGAAAATCTTTAATTTGCTCTCAGCTTCTATGAGAAACATCTGAACATAAGCAACAATAAGACAGATTTTATTAGTGTTAAAGCCAATGGAAAGTTATAAATGAATCAAGAACAGTGCTTTGTTCAAAGATTATCCACATCATCAAATAGTAATTAAAACTATGGTAATATTAGGCCACCCCTTCCCTTGAGCCTGAGCAAGCTTTGCTAATGCAGCCACCCATTCTTAGAGTCTTCCAGCTGATTTTGTTTGCTGGAAGAAGGAACTCTTCAAAATGCCAGTTTATTGCTAAGGGAGCAGAGGGGGAGAAGCATCTGCAAAAAATAAATGAGGCTCCCTGTGTTTTGACAATCTCTTAATTTCCATTTGGATTACAAAGAGAACTTGCAGATGTGTCTTCAAATTTCCCAGTCTGCATTTTTTAAAAGTGATTTAATTTTCCTGACATCTCGACATTGGTTAGCAATGTGTAAACTCAACAGAATTGAGTTTGGAGGATTCTATATTTAATGCCTGCAGATTTGGGATTTGGTTGCACACAGAACGTAGCAGTGGCAGTGGTATATCCCAAATGGGATGTATCTTTCTAAATACTGTATTACAAAAAAGACTGTTAGTGTATTTTGGGAATCTCTAACCAGTCTAACCCATCTCATACATTACTTTAATTCTTGTAAATGGTCTCTGACCTCCCAATGAGTACCCAAAATGCCTACGTTTCGCTGCACCAACCCCTTCATAATTCCATTCTAAAAGTAACTTTGACCAAACTTCCCTTCGCCACAACCCGCTCAGATAGCAAACTGGTGTCCTCACCTTGGGGATGAGGGAAAAGGCGTAAATGTAAAGAGTGTACAACAGCCAATTTATGCTTGGAAAGGATTCAGGTTTTAAGAACACTGGCCTCATACATGCCCACTCAACCAATCCCACTTACAATGAATTATTTTATTACACATTACTGAAGGAGTTGTTTCCTTGCTTTCAGATTTTTATCATTCTGCTCCTTAGAAAAACAATGTACTAAAGTGCACTTTCATGGAAAACTGCAGTTCTAGACCTACCAGCACCACTCATAAAAGTGCCCTGAACTCAAGGAAGTTTCAGCAACCCAATAAGGATACAAAAAGTGCTTCGACAACTTCAAAACACTTGAGGGCTTTTTTAAATTTTAATTTCAAAATGACTCTTCAAAATTTAATTCAATTTGGCTTCTATAGTTAAAAATTCCTCTCTGTTTTATTTGATGCTAAAAAAAAAAAAAAGGTGGTTTAGTCTTGTGTTCCATTGAGAATAACAAAAAGAGAAAAAAAGGGGAAAAAAAGGACACAATATTTTTCTGGCTTTTGATAACAGCCACAGTGAATCTTAGTGGGTGGCAAAATTTATTCACTGGATACAAAAGTTTCATTAATTCCCACATTTAACCACATTATCTCCTTTCTTGAAGCACTGCAGAGTACGCCCAGGGCACATGGTGAATAGCTTTACAACTACGCGAGTTATACCTACATGTGTTGTGCTATTGGTTATGTTTCCCTTTTTCAGGAGTGAAGAAGGATAAAGACTGCACACCAATATATTAATATATTATAGGTCAGAAGTGTCTTATAATTCAGGGTCAAAACAGTGACAAGCTCATCAGAATCTATAGCAATCAGAACATTCAAATGAAATTCTTCCATAGATAGAGAAATGTAAACCAAACGTTTGTGTTGTTCTTCTTAAAATCAAACCATTTAAAAAAAAAAAAATCAATTCTCACATTTCTTCTTTATATTTTTCTTAATCATAAGGCTCTCCACTACTTCAGCCTTAACAATGGCGAATGTAATATATTCTGGAACATGGTCATATATAGCACAGGTCGATCTAGTAGTTTATCAGAGAACAGAATGAGGTACAATACTCTTCCTTTGGTTAAAGCATATTCAAACGGAATCAAATCTGATAAATAGAGTATTAAAAAAATGGTAAAAATAAATGGAATTTCAGTTTTATGGATCATCTTTATTTTTTAATAGATAATTTCAAATTTATATAGAACTTTTGCTAATTCATCTCCATTAACTTGGTGATTTTAGAGAAAGAACTACATAAGTATCATGTCAATCATAGAGAAAAATAGTAATGATGAAAACTTTTACTGTTAACTTGTCTGTCAAACCAGCTTTTGAAGCAGGAATTCCAGACCACCTATGGAAGTAGGGAGAAGTCATACAGATGCAAATTTTATATTAAGTTCAAACAACGTGTTAAAGCCTCCCTTTGCACAGATCTCTATACAGGTAATGAAGAGAACAAGGCCAGCTATATACGGCAGCTTCTATAGGTAATGCATTAGTGTCATGACTTTATCTGTAAAATCTCTAGAACATAACACTAATGTAGCAAAAACCTCTAATGAGTCCAACAGAAAATTACCCCCAGGTCACAAATTTTTTTGGCAGCAGGAAGCTTTCCTGAACATCCCTGCCCCAGGGCAGTTCAAATGCGAGACCAGCATCTCTTTTACAAGTCACTCATCTCAGTTCAACTCTAGATGCTGATCCAAGACCTGAAAAGCTAAAAGGATGGATGGGGAATCCGCTGCCAACCTGAGTGCTTCAGCAGCCTCACACCATCTGTGCATGAGGCACAGAGACCTCACACTGAGCAGTGAAAGAAATGTGCTCATGCAGAACCTTGGCTGGGTGTTCAGCAAGAAAGAGCTAATTATTATAAAACAGCATTCCAGAGATAAAATAAATAAATAAAAATTCTATCAGTTGCTGGTGGACACCTTCTGTGAATGAAACTCATTGCCACGTATCAAATATCTGTATGTAGCTCTCACTTCGTAGGAAAAAACGGTATTTCTATCTCAGTATGAATATCATTTAAAGGCCAAGTCAGTGTATATGGGTTCACTCTACAGCTCCTGGGACTGTAATAACAGCATGCCTTATGAGCATCATGCATGGGTTGTTTCCGCAGCGATGTATCAAGAAGAAAACAGATTCAGAGACTAGATTTCCTTGGAACTGCCTCTCTATCTGCTGCTTCGTTCAGTTATGCCACTGCTTGAAAAGGTTACACTGTACAACATGGCATTTTTTTGCCGTAGCAGTCCTAGTGAAGCTCCAGTATGTTTTGTCACGTCAAAGCTTTTAACACAGACCCACATTTATAATATAGTGTTTATGTGAAAGAGAATTCTCTTCAATCAGCTTGGGGCAGACGGGCTCGTGCATTGCTCTAAGGGATGTTCTCCACTCAGGTCTCCCTTTCTGGGTACTGCAGGGATCCCTCCCTCCTCTCTCCTCTCCCCAGAGGTGTTTTGGGAGCTGGAAATCAAAAGTATAGTCGTTGTAGTTTATTATAAAAGAGCTGTCAATTAGCTTAGTCATAGGCCTTTGCTGTGAAAGGTCTATGTAAAAACAAAAGTTGAGCTTACTTCAATCAAAACAGGTCTGTGTATTTACTCAATTCTGTACTTCAGTAGGTTATTCACCTATTTTTCCCACCTGCTAACTATTCATATGTATAAAATGTGACTTGGAAATCTGTATGCATTTTTTTGTCTTTACTAAGACAAAATGCCTGATAAATGAAGCTAGTGAGATCAGATACATCCTCAACATTTATTTTGCTATATGGGCTTTCAAATTCTATTAAGCTGCTGTCTATTCCTTCTTACCTTTTTAAAGTCTGTAAAAAGCTCTGTAAAAACTGCTTATCATTCATACCACAGCAGCTTCATAATGCCTGACAGCACAGAGAGTTCATGAGTAAGGCAAAGTTACATTAACCTTTTTAAGTTTAACTGACAATTATATGACTGTTTGGTTTTATTTATACACGATACTTATAACAGTAAATAGCATATACTAAGCTGTGTCTTAGTTGAGAGATATTTTAAAAAGCACATTGGACATCTTGTACCTCCTTAACACAAATTTTCCTTTGTATCCCGTCTACCTGCTTTTAAGTCTCAAGTTGTATTTACAACACCGTCTTATAAACATTCCCTTTGTTCTTCCAGGGGAAAAAAAGTATGTTAAATCATATAAAGGACCCAAAAATACCCTGTTCAGCTGGGAATCTACAGCAGGCATAATATCAAGTTATAGCCTCTGTTTCTTCTGTAAAAATGTTTGTTTGTTTGTTTGTTTCAAAGTCCTTTTTACCTTCTTGAATTGTAAATTAACTGTTGTTAGGCATGATTCCTGGCAAATGTAAATCAGTGTAATCCACTGAAGTCAGTGGAGCTGTGCCAGTTTTCAACCAGCTGAGTATCTTAGCATCTCTAATCCTGACTTCCTGCCTTGTTGAACCAACCTTTGCATTATTGTAAGGAGGATATTACACTGGTATTAAATCCAAGTTGGAGTTCTCCCTGATCTTGCCTAAACTCCTAATAATGGTCAAAAAAGCAGTATTTAAAAATGTGCTTTAAAACTATTTTTGCAAGACCATTTTAAGACCATTCCTAGATAGTATAGTTAAGGACACAAGGAGGAATTACACTTTAAATACAATCAGTCTTACCAATAACAGAATTCACATTTAGATGTTTCTAGTATTCATGTTGATTCATACCACCAAAGTATTAGTTTACCACAACTAATTCAGAGGAAGAGTGATCTGGAGTTAAAGCTCTAAATGGGAAAAATGAAAATCTGAGTTCAATTCTTGGTTGGATCAGGATTCTCTCCGCATGGCAAATATAAATTAGTGAGTAAAGGCACATCTATAAATTAAAGATAATGGTTCTTCTGTGCATCATAATAAACCTCAGCTCTTTCCTGCCTCTCCATCTCTTATACATATCCGTTTTTTTTGTTCCTTCTACTCTAGATATATTGGTTTGCTTTGTTAAGGCTATGGATAAGTGTAGCCTCAATGTAGAGCTCTTAATTTAATGGCTTCCAAGTTTCCTTTCACAATTTTGCTTCCTATGAGCATTATATTGCTGTTCTCATTGCTACTAAGAGAAAAGGTGTATGAAATGTCCATTGGCATAAACAGATTCATATTTTCAGAAATGTAGTCACTACTAAAGTAATTCACTAAATCAGATCACAAATATTTTCTCGTTTTTATCTATACATGGAGTACTCGTGAGTATATCATAGTGTATCCCCACTACTCAGATATTTTCAAAAGTTGTGATTAATGAAAGTCGCAATGGTTTACAATGGCTCTACTGCACGTGCAAAAGCAAGACGAAGAGTTGTTAGTTACCAGGACAAGACTGTGCTTCCAAGTCACTCTAAGAAATTTGTCAATGAACAAAGAAAAGCAAATGCTTTGAGGAGATTCCTCTCTCTAAACATGATTCCATTAAATTGAGCGTATGTTAAATGTAAACACTGGATATCTATGTCAACACTGCAGAATAAATCAGATTTTTATGTAGGTTCTGATCACAAAATGTCTGCTATCCACTTAAGAAGTCCCTCACTTGAGTTCAATCATGTTTTAGGTTTGAATGTCTTTATTCCTTTGGAAGTACATATTATACTCTATTTTACATTCTCTCCGGTCAAAAGCTCTCCTAGTCTAAAATCAAAGTAATCCTCTCTCTCTGCTCTGCCCTGGTGAGGCTGCATTTGGAGAAATGCATCCAGTTCTGGGCTTCCCACTTAAGAAGAACAAGGAACTACTGGAGGGAGTGCAGCAGAGAGCTACAAAAATGATGAGGGGTCTGAAGCATCTTTCTAATGAAGAGAGAATGAGAGAGCTGGGTCTGTTCAGCCTGGAGAAGAGAAGGCTGAGAGGGGATCTCATCAATGTTTATAAATATCTCAAGGGTGGGTGTCAAGAGGATGGGACCAGACTCTTTTAAGTGGTGCCCAGCGATAGGATGAGGGGCGATGGACGTAGACTGAAGCACAGGAGGTTCCATCTGAAAATGAGGAGAAACTTCTTTACTTAGAGGGTTCCAGAGCACTGGAACAGGCTGCCCAGAGAGGCTATGGAGTCTCCTCTGGAGACATTCAGACCCACCTGGACACAATCCTGTGCAATCTACTCTAGGTGAACCTTCTTTAGCAAGTGGGTTGGACTAGATGATCTCCAGAAGCCCCTTCCAACGTTAACCATTCTGTGATTCTGTGAGTGTTCAGGCAGTGTTCCTACACCTTTCTGTGTTGGCCAGAAGAAAATACTTCTGAGTTCTCCAGAAGAGAACATTGTGTAATAAAATTTCTTGCAGCACAAAGACCCACAGTCATCCAACACACATACAAGCACATATAGCACTGATGGACCCTGAGATATCTTCAACGAGTTATGACAACACAGCAAACTTACATGACACAGCAGCTAATTGAAAAGCCCTGTTTTTTTAAGAACTAATTCACTCCAGCTGAGAACGCAGTAATTGTGCTACTTCGAGAGCTGTCTTGGTCACTTAAGGAAACTTCACCGAAGACTCAACTGTGTGAAGCAGACACGGAATGTAACTCCAGCTGAACCAGTGGGACTGAGTCCAGGGAGATGCTGACCAGACTGTGAAATGTTTATAATCTGTTCCATGTCCTTGCTATGAGCTTTAACCTCAGCACTTGGCCAAATCAAAATTGATTTTCCCTAGAAAAAGGAAAGACATTTCTGCTACCAAAAATCTGTCTGACCAAAATGCAGCTTTCCAACCCTACACACTCTGCTACTACAGCTGTTCACAGAAAGTCATGTCTGCTATTATTTTATAATAGGAGCAGTCTGCTCCTTTTTTTTTCCCCCTTTAATTAATCATTCTATTTTGGAGAGAGGAGGGATAGATAAAACAAAGAAATTTATTTCTTCGTTGAAGTTTTCCAACAACATGATGACTATAGTCTTGGTCTAAACAATTCTGGAGTTGGAAGAAGTAATGAGTCAGAAACAAAGCTGAAAATTCAATCTGACCATTAAGTGTTTTTAAAGCTTGAGCAAGGCATGCAAGAACGCTCTTTTTAGTGTCTCGTAGTCTCCATTTTTCCAAGATTGTGGTTCATTTCAGAAGAGAACTAATTAAATGTTATTAGGCAGTGCAGAAAAATAAATAAATAAGTAAATAAAAAGTCTTTCAAAAATGGGAAAGTGACAATAGCCTGTAAACAAGAGGAAAGAGGGAGAGAGGGAGAGACTGGCTCACACCTCGCAGGGCTTTGCATTCTCCCTTGCAGAGAAAAGAGCTAATTAAAACCCTGTCGCTAGAGAAAGACATCATACAATTTAAGTCAAACAAAGGGCTTTGATACAGAAGAATATTTTACATGCAAACATCCCCATTTCATGCTTTTAATCTTAGGATTACAAGCACATATTGACCACTTGCTGGATACTCTCTGAGATACCTCATTATTTGCTTGAAGTGTGCTATAAATTTTGGCTTTCAGAAAGAAACTTACCTACAGTATTCAGAGACGATTTTTTTTCAACATGGATGTCACTGTGCTATACTTGAAGTATAGCTGGTAGCACCACATATTATTATGCTCGCACAGCAATTCTCAGTATAAGACTGTTTTAGCAGCTTGTAAGTTTGCTGAATATTAACTACCTAAACTAATATTTTCCTCAGGGAAAAAAGTGACAACGTCAATCTCTTGGCTTTTCATTATGGATTTTACTACGTGGTCTCTGCATGGAAATGCCAGGCAAAACAATTCAGACAAAAACTCATTTTTTTCTTGTTAGAAATCCTCTCTAACTCATTTCCTTTTGAAATACCCCATGGTCCCTGCATAGATTAAAAACTCAACACGTGTATTCAAAGATACACTTTTTACTCTTTGGTGTTTAATTGATTTTAGTCCGAAAAGCACCTGCAGGTCACTGCAGAGATTTTATCAGCTAAATCCCCGAGATCCTACATGCAGGTGTTTTCCAACTCAAAAAGCATCCCTCCTAGAGAACATCACATCTCCTCAGAAGCTAAAGCTCAGACTTGCTGTGGTCTCTCAGGTGATCTCTACACCCTTGTGGTCTAAGCAGTGGGAGAAAAAGAAAGCGCGAACTGAATGAAGAATAAAGAGTAAGAGATTGGGATATGGAAGTAGGAGATACCAGCTTGGAAAATGGCAGGCAAAGAATAAGGAGAAGAGAATGTGGAAGAGAAGAAGAAATAGAAAAAACCTACTGGAGAGAAAACCAGAGGTCTGGGACTAAGAACTAGTGAGGAGGGAAAAGTTAGAAGGGGGAAGAAAAATACCTGGGGAAGAGATGCAACAGGAGTATTTGGGCAGGCTGGCCACACACACCTGGACAGAATGTTCAGGAAACACTAAGGCAAAAAAAAAAAAAGAGTCCAGAGAAAGGTGCTGAACTGGAAAAAACTGAAGAGAGATATCCTAAAATAGGGCTAAGAAGCCAGTGTAAGGGAGAAAGGCAGACTGGCCAGACAGCAAATGCAGAGACTGAGACAGAAACATAGAATATGTTCAGGATAGATGAAAGACCACGCAGTACAGCATGGCCATACAGCAGGGATGGAATGGGAAGTCCAATGGTGGATCAGAGGTATGATGCTGAAGGAGGAGATGGTAGGGAAAAAAGAGACATGGCAAGTGCAGAAGAGAACAGATTACACGAAAATCAGGTGAACAAGAAGGGCCTTCCCTCCTTTTAGCTGAAACTCCTCACCAAAAACCTGGAGAGACATGATTCACAAGCTTTGTTGCTCTCTGCCAGCAGATACATGTGAAATCCACCTACAAAAATTCTCATCAGTTTTCCACGCTGGGTAAACCTCACAGTTCCTCAGAAAGCTCAAGAGATACACATTTCTGTGTTGTCGAGATCCTGTGCTGGAAACCCATGTGTGTGTCAATCTGATGCTTTGTGTTAGGATCTCGTGATTCTGTCTTCAGTTTGTTTGGGGTTTCCAAAATTAAAAAGTGCATCTAAAGCATCTACCTTAAATTGTGTTGCCATAGGAAGCACTCAAATACTAGGAAAGGCCAGAAGTAAATCTCTGTAATCTTCTTTTCTGTTCCTCATGTACATGAGGTGACACAGCCCTTCCTTCTATAGGACAGTGATGTCATCTAAACTGAAACTTCCACAAGGTAAACGTGGACATCTGAGCTAGTCATCTAGCCTTGCCTTATAGTCAGTAAAGGGAAAATGTCCTTCTGGGACAGGATTCACGTGAGACATGTGGATGTTTGGGTAAAAAGTCATTAAGATCAAAGGAATACATTAATACAGTTTAAATCTGAGAAACTTCACACCTGATTTTTTCAGTGTGTTTCTTTATGGCTTTGAAACACAGTTACTATTCATTTCATGGATCATTTGGGGACGTTATGACTTCTGAAAACCAAATCTTATGGCTTCATGTTCAGTTCCACAGCACTAAGGGCTTTTGTTGGCTGACAGAATAACCTTCCTGACATGCCAGCAACATTTCCCTTCATTATAGAGTCCTACATCAACCCAGATATCCATCGGTTCACAAAAGAAGCATTGGGACTTGTGCAGGGATAGAAAGAGGGAAATATATGATCCTGTGGTTACATACTGGATCGTGCTATATACAGACGAAGTCATACAGGCAGCATAATCCTGAAATTTTCTGAATTTTTGCTTCATTTTGCTGCAATTGCAGTCGTGTTTCTACCTTCTGTGAATAGAATATAGCACAAAAGTTTCATCTCAATGCCAGAAGAATTGTAAGTTCTTCCCTAAGACACACTTTGGGTTAAATTGGAACAGCTGAATGAAAGTAGTTTTCATTCTCATCTACTTTTCTTCTAACCCAAAGCTGCCTCATTTCAGGAAATATGTGTCAGAAAAATAGTCCCCCTTGTTAATAGAGAGCAGAATTTTCCACTGCCATGAATGGTTGCTTCCTGGATACTGTATTTGACAAACATTAAAAGCACTTGCTTCAGGTGGAAGTGTTGCAACAATGGTAAGGCTTATGTCTGATACTGCAAAGCTGATTAAATATTAGCAGTGAGCAAGTGCTGCAGCATTAAGAGACTGAATTGATGGATGTCTGGGTGGTTCATTTCTCTCTCAGCAATCACTGCAGAGTTTAATTCTCTTTAATTCACTATGTTGGGATGAAATAATCATAATGTCACTTCAGTTTCTAGTTACTGCAGTCTAAAGTGTGTTTTCTTACTTACACGAGCAAGCTCGTCCACTCCACTCGCAGTTCGTGCTAATGTTACAAGATCTTCTTGCATCTTATCTACCCATGATTTTATCCTACAAAAACCAAAAAGATAAGAGAGACATCCAATCAGATCACTGCCAAATGGAACTTACACACAATTATATAGCACAGAAAAAGGGCTTAAAGTCAGAATACACTGATAAAATTGAAAACAAAATCAACAAGACCTGTCTTTGTTAAAAATATTAAGCTTAGAATGGGTCAAAATACTCAGGCTACACCCTGATGTTGTTCCCTTTCACTGACTCAAATCTAAGCCACTTGCTTTTTTCTTTCTTTTACTTTTCATCAGCTGAAGTTTACCTGGTGCTCTCCAGGACAGACACTGTCTTCACCATCAAATATATTGCTGCCTCTTGTTGACAGGTACCAAGGTCTTTTCCAAATGTGATAAAGCCTAACTTTTATTATTATTATTATTATTATTATTATTATTATTATTATTATTATTATTATTATTATTATTTTCAGAAGACCCTCTACCCAGCCTTAATGACCTGATTCTTCTCATACATTTTTCTGAGGTGGCCACCACACCAACCCAGCTGTAAACCAAGGATTCCATTGTAGCTATCACAAGCTATAGCAAAGATCAGCACAAAAAGCTGGTACAGTCCCTGCCAGAACAACCTGCCTGGCCTGCAGCTCATTCCCACCAAGGTCTTTCCTGAGACACTTGAGGCCACACTCCCAGCAAATAGCATAAGGGAAAAACCACAGCTGGGAGCAGCCTGACAAACCAGAATAAACCTTCTGCCCTGCAGCCCCTCTCTGGACACACCAAGAAAGCAGCAGTGGGACCAGCAGCAGCAGCCATAGGTGGTATGAGTGATTTTGGCAAAACGCAGCTGCTCCTGGCTGATGTTCTTCACTGGGGAACAGGCAGTGATTTATTGCTGTGCATGCTCAGCTCCCTGTGCCCAGTGAACCTGACTCTTTGGAAAAGCTTTGAATCCAATACAGTGTTTACATTTCTATGCCATGTCACGTTTTGCAGCAGGAAAGGAGCCATGGTACCGGTTTATTCCAGTGAGGTCCATGTTCATTCCCGCAACCAAAGAAGGTTGTACTGCTTGCCTAGGCAGAAAGTTTAATCTACAGCTTGTCCGTCAGAGCATCCCTGTCATTATCACAGCTCCCTCTTCTGAATCATGGAACAGATACATACATCTATACTAATCTCATACCCAAGGAATGACTGCTTAGATTATTCATAAAAGTGGGAAAGACAGGAAAAATAGACAGACTCCATTTTTGCTGCAATATGGAAAATTTGGAAGACTAAGAAAGAATATGGGGAACTGGTTTTACTCCTTTCCATGATCTTTGTGTGTTAAACCACAGTCAATATCCTAAAAGAGCAAAATCCCTATTATGGAGTTGTGACTTTGCTACTTCTATGAAAGGATCCTTCTCCATGCTTTAGAAGAAAGCAATTAGTCATACAATCGCAGAAGATTTAGGGCTATGACATCTTAACATGAAGGACCTTCTGGTAGCCCAAAATAATGTGTGTACAAATAGGAATAGGAACTATCTGGACAGAAAGGTACTGAGTTCTACCAAAGTGCCATATTTAAGACAAAACACTCTTCTTAATCCACATTGGGCAGCTCCCTGGTCAATATCCTGTCTGCCATGAATCCTATTTGAATACACTTATCCACAAATGGAATATTCTGACATAGTAAACAAGTACTTCTTGTCTTGACAGGAGGAGTTCTACTCTATAGAATACTCAGTGGGTTCTCCATGAGGAAAAAGCAAGTACAGAAAACTGTGAAAATTGTTAAAAAAAAAAAATAAACAAACGTGTAACATGGAATATAAGTGCTTACTGTGACAAACCCATTGACACTTAAAAAGGATTGATGGGAATTAGAACAGTTGTTAAGATTTCAGTCATCCGATAGTTGATTATTAACAAACTGCTAATAAATTGGAAAGAGCAAACTTCCTCATTTTAGTGGGAAATTGTAGGGTTTGAACAGGTGTCTTCAATAGAAGTCTTACTGATACATAATTCCCAGAGGTACTCTCTCCATATTGTTGCATGTAAAGAGGATTTACCTCAAAACAGACCTACTTCTTAACTTGATATATCCCCTGCTCTTTTCATAAATCCTAAGAAAGTCATGGGGTGGCAGTAGAACGACTAAAAAGACTGGAAACTCTATGAGTTTGTCCTCCAGTGCCCCACCAGAACTCTCTGCTGCAGGAATTAACATCTCCCTAAATGTTTACAACACACAGAGTGCTACAGGACAGACCTCCAGACGGACACACTATTTTAACAGGTGTCCAAAGGCTCCTTTTATCCACTGGAACTGAGCAGCCCTTTTTCTAGATTTTTCTTGACCCTGCTTACCCTTTGTGTGATTTGACTAATATTTAGGCTATTTTTGCCATTCTGTGGTGATTTGAGTCACTTTTCTGCCCATCTCCAAGCCAAATAACAAGTAGAGTCCTTCAGGTTAATGTCAATGTTTTTCCATGGATGTTCAACAGAGACTAATAAGTGCAACAGGTCAACAGAGTCATGGTCTGTATTTGTTTTCTACTTTTGCACCATATCACCAAGAGTACTCTTACTGCCTTATTTCTTTGCTCATTCACATCCAACGTCTCCAACTTGGCCACACAAAAGCAATATATGTGGGGATTTAGGGACCAATTACATTTTCATTGACTATTACAACTGATTCCGTTGTTGTTTTAATGCTCCCAAACCTTCCCTTCTATACTTTGCTTTCCAAAATCTGATGCAAAATAAATTAACTTCCTGGTTTAAATCCCCATAAAGCCCTTACATTATATAAATATTTAGCTTTGTAGAGAAAGCAGTTAAAAATCACCTCTACAGTGTATTATGTTTACCGTGGCTTTAAGCCCATCATGTGTATCTGTGAGAACAGTCGCAACTCATAAGCACAAGTATGAACAACAAAAAAACTGCAATCATCTGCCATTGCTGAATGGTTTCTATTTTTCTGTGTGAAAGAATGAGGTATATGAAAGGTAAAAAAAATTGAAACCCATTACCCAAAATTGTTTTCAAAAGCATAAAATAAATAATTGAACACACTGAGATTTTTTTCTGATCCATTTCAGGTATAAACATTCTAGAAGTTATTTCTAAGAGGAGTCGATAGAAAAAAACAGGGAGGATTGATTTTTAAATTGACTTTTTCCATTCCCCACTGCTTTGTGTTTTTACTGGATATATTTGCCTCTGTCCTAAAGAGGAAACTGTAATGAAGAGAACATATATTAGTTAGTTAAACTTGAAATTTTGGCAGAAGTTATCCTTAAAGACACGAATTACTTATAACTACTATTACTCGTAAATGAGTATTTTCCTCTTAACTTGCAAAAATATTCTTGATTTTTTAATAAATACGCATATATTGTCTAGAATTCCTGCCTCCACACAATTAGCCCACACCTGCCTTTTGAAATTTGTCACCCAGCCTGATTTTGGTGGTTGTTTTTGTTTTTTGTTTTGTTTTGTTTTTATTTTCAATTGAACTACACTTCTGCTTCAGTCAATGGCAAGAGGCACCTCCAGAGCTGATCCTTTCTATTATCAGGAGGCTGAGGTGAACTACCCATCTCCTACATTGTCTTTAGCGCAGCCCAGGACAACTGTGATTCCTGGTCTAGGTTCTCCAGCCTAGCTAAGCTACATACTTGTCTTTTAGACAGATTAGGGTAGACAATATCAGTCTACCTTCATTCTAATTTAATTGCAATTTCCCTCCCCAGCTGTAAGTTCAATGTAAATAGTAATGCTTCTTCCAGTACTGACTGCATATTTACCTTAAAAAATAATTTTCTTGCATATTCATTTTAGCTTATTATACATTTTGTAGTGGAAACCGTCCTTTTCTTACTTGTCTATACAACAGCTAGTAGAGAAGGATCCAACATCCTAAAAAGTTATAGCTTCAGAAAGGTTTTTATAGAGGGGTATCGAAAGTATAAATGATAAAATGGCATTTCACAACTCTGAGGATGTTTGGTATAATTAGTCTTGCCTTCCCACAAGAATTTAAATGACATCGTTAGTATTATTTATAAGGTCTAACATCATTATTTCTGCATAGCAGTTCTCCCATCTTGCCACCAGACAAAAGTGCACATTTGAGGTATTTCATGCTCCTCATAGAGTGTTTTTCAGAAAGGGGCACAATCACATCCTATAACTTTCATGGAAAAATTTGGCAGAATTTATAAATAACTTTTTTTTTTTCCCCCCCCACTTAAGGAATCGTATTATCTTGTTGTATTTTGGTTTTAAATGTGTGTCTCAAAAAATGTAACAAGAGCCTTTAGGCATTGAAATGCTTGTCTGGTGCTCCTTTTAACTGAAGCCTGTAGTGCAATATCTGTCTGACAGCTGCTCATGGTCAGAGTTTATTTAACAATTGAAAAGCTGTCACAGCAAACGTGAGCTCCCATGACGTAAAGAAGCAACAATCTTTCTGCAAAGGGCACCAACAGAAAGCCTGTACAAAAGGTTAGTTTGTTCTTATCATTATTAGTTTGGCACGAAAATTGCAATGGATGTTCCACTGAAAGGTGATTACATTTTGCAGTAAAATTGATTTTAAGCCCCTTCTCCCACACACAGGTTTTCCCCACACGAAGCAATGAGAAAAGGAGTGTGCACATGCATTTCCACAGCAACTTCTACATGATTTGAATGGTGAAGGGGACTGTCTGATTAAAGACAGACAGACACAGGTCATTTACTGAGGAACTGGAAGGTACAACCCTGCTGCTGTCCCCAGGCTGTGACCAGATTGATGACGAAACAGCTGGAACACTATGGAGCCACCCATCTACATTACACTATTAGGCAATGCAGCGTAACAACTCTTTAGACAGCAGAGAAAGCTTATATATAAAATGAAACAAAAGAAACACCTTTTTTCCTCTTTTTTATTTTCCTTTTTTTTTTTTTTTTTTAAATTAGGGCAATTATATTTCCTGAAGTCAGAGGATTTTCAAAGGTACACCTTTAGTCATGTTCTAACTTAATATAGCAGGTGTCAGACTAAGAAATCTTTCTTCTAATTTCATTTAAACCTATTTTGGTGTTAAACCTGTATATCAAACTGTACTTTCAGAACAGAGCACTTCTCAACTACAAGGCTAAAAGAAACCAAGAGATCTAGATGTAGAACAGCTTGGCTATAGACTTTTTCCTGCTGAAACTGATGCACATTTTTCTGCTAAATTCAAGGAAAGTAGATTCAAGTAATTATATGCCATAGCTTGCAGAACACTCACACTAACTTCAGGTCCATTAGCTGACTTCTGCTTGAATAATGTCTTATAATCTGAAGAGGCAGATTTCTTTCTAATGTCTGGAAATTGGCTGATGGACTATGTGAAGGTATGACGGCCAGTATAGTAGAAATACTATATATAGCAAATAACAATTTGCAAGGAAGTTAAGGATTCGGTAATTTAAGTGAAAAGGGGCACAGAATCATAGAATCATTTCAGTTGGAAGACACCCTCAAGATCATCAAATCCAGCCATAATCTAACCTAACTCTAGCACTAAATCATGTCCCTAAGAACCTTGTCTAAATGCCTTTTCAACCCCTCCAGGCATGGTGAGTCTACCACTTCCCTGGGCAGCCTGTTCCAATGCCTGACAACCCTTTCTGTGAAGAATTTTTTCCTAATATCCAATCTAAACTACAAGTGTTAGGAAATCCCACTTGATTTCAGTGTGATATTGATACAGGCATGTGTATGCACTGCCAGCTACCTGTTGAAAAAAGAATACCCTGCAATTTTGTAGGAATGTCTGAAAGAACTTTTGTGTAATAAAAGCAAAACACAGGTTAATTCATGGCGTTTAGCTACCACACTAAGTGAGGAAAATATAGAAGATATGCTGTCTCTATGCATGCAAATGAATGCACAAAATGAAGTATCTGCTCCATAGGAAAAGATATTTCCTCTGTTGGCAAGAAGAAAAAATAGTACTTTTTTTTTTTCTGCCCTATTTGACTGTCTTATCTGCCCAAACATGGCAAAGCTGCTGCCCATATAGTCTGCAAGGATTTTCCAGATATAATACAGTCACAATAGCTAAGACCAGAGGGTCCCTCTTGCTCTTTCCTGTTTTCAAAATGTAAAATCCTCGCTTGGAATAGTTATTTTCCATTCATCACATTGAGACATTTGGGGATAAGACAAAACTTCTGTGTCATATCTGTCATTGCGTAGGAAGGGTCAATGTAGATAGAAAACTCTTCAGGATACACTTGATTTTTAGTAGCAGACATTTTAATTTTTAGACTTGGGGTTTTTATGCTCTTATGTCACAAGTTTAAGCCTTCCAGTCACAGAAGATATTATACACCCATTCTCTATATAAATACAGCTGTTCTCTGTCATAGTCTTCACAGGACAAGCACGCAGTAGCACTTGTTAATGACTGATTTACTAACCGCTCTTGCAAGGAATCCCTCAGCATCACAGATAAATGGGGCACTAGAAACCCAGTCATGAAGCCCTGATAGAGACAGAAAGAAAAGGAATAGGCTAGCAGGTCAGGAGATTTAAGTTCCACCACTGACTTCAAGGACAAAGTCAGTGGCAAGCCAATGGCTCACAGCATGTGAAGGGCACATCTGTCACACCTCAGTGACTGCTTATATCCAAACAAATGGTTAAATGGTTTGCTTCTTAACATTGAGCTCCAGTGGCAGGTTCCAGAATGGAAACAGTAAAGGCAGATGGCCCCATGGGCTGCTCAGTGTTTGCTCCAGTGCTCAAAAAAGCAGAAACACTTCGCTGTCTTCACCCAGAACTTCTAGGCCCAACTAACCACTTCACCTTGTCATCGCTTGTGTAGCCCTGGAACACAGCTTGAATGGCTGCTTTGGTCCAGCTTCCAAAAAACCCTGCCTAAATATCTCATCAGAAGGCTTCAAGGATGGATCTGGAAATGCAGATGGACCTGCTACTCACTCCCATCTAAAATACCCTCTCCTCATGTTTCAGTTCAGTTCTTTATCTGGAACTGCACTTTCCACTTCAATAAGTGTGTGGTAGATTCTCCAAAGCATCCAAATGTTAAACAGGAGTGACCAAGTAATTCATCAAAAATTGTGTTGACTTTCAAAATCCAGGATCAGGCATGGTCATGTTATTTTATAAGTTTATTCAGTATAAACCAAGTGGCTGACAGGTGTTTAGTCACACATGTTCATAATTACAGATTTTACTTTACAAATGTTTCCCTTCACTTTGCTAAAAGTGTTCTTTTGGAGTTTAAAGCTTCCTAGCAAATAACATGAAAGCTATACTCTTATGGAGATTACTGTTGCACAAAATATCGTTTAATAATTTAAGCTCAATCATTAATGTAAGCCTGATAAATAGAGTTAACTACAAAATTACTATAAGCTGTAAAAAAGAGCCTCTTAAAGATTATTGTTTTAATTCTCAAAGATTAGAGTACTAACACAGCTCAACAGAAAAGACATCACAAATTTTCAGCTCAAATGACTGTCAGTAGTCCTCAGATGTGTTTCATTATCAGATGTACATCTAATACCATTTATTGCTTAGCACTGAAAAACAATCACTCAAAATCTAGTTTCCTTTCCTGTAGCAGAGGAATATAAATTCAAAATGAAGAATCCTTAATTTGTTTCTGATCTGTATTAGATGAAACAGAACCATTTTGTTCTAAATTGCAATGGTTTAACATACGGCCTAGCATATAGATCTTGTGAAGGAGCAGCCACTAGAGAGGCCTGCATGTATTTTCCCCCACTAGAGTTCCCCTAGAATATTGCCTAAAATGCCTCTTATCCTCTCTTTGCTTCAGTTCTGATGACTAGTATTTAAAGAGTGTCAAATACATTCTGGAGTAAGTTCATCAGTACAAACACATATATTCCACTAAAATCATACATTCAGTTTGGTAAAAAGGAGACCACATCACTACAGTTATTCCAGTACTGTAGCAACAGAACCTGGATTAGAAGCTGATCGCTATGCAAAGGAATACGTAAATGCTATCATTTTTTCGATGTTTTTATATTATACAGTAAGTCTGCTAATGGTATAATGCCTTTGGAGAATAAAAAAACATGTCTTAAAAAAATGATTGAAAAATCAATCTCAGTGTAATGGAACTTTACAAAATGCTTAACCACACAATTTTGCTAAGGCATTTCAGGCAAAAAATGATTTTATCAGTTGCGTTTAACATATCACACTCATACTTTAAGCATAATTTATACTGAAATTACTTTTTCACAGAACTAATAAGCATGACATTTTAGCCTCAGGAAAAAAAAAAAGCACAAGGGAATTAAAACATGGCATATTGGATACCAGTAAAGAAGAGATTGAAGGGTAAAAAGAAAGTTTCATACAAACCAGGACCATATTCAGAAACTCACACGTGCATCTACATATATGTGCACCAATTCAACTCATTGAGAACTTTATCTGAGCCACCCATTTTGTGCCATTATCACTGCAGTATCTTATTTTCATGGATCTAGAATGCACAAGTTACACATATGGACAGACGTGGGTGCTCATTATACTGACTAAACTATCTAGGCCAGCACATTAACACACATACATTTATTTCCATAAAGCATGTGATTAGTTTGATCTGATGTTTGTGGTAGGAGATTTACATTTTTTTCATAATATACATGAAGAAACCCTAGTATCTAGGTATAACTGTGTGAAAATAGAGATCACATCATGTCTACATAACACAGCACAATATTATCACTGTATTGTGAGATGGTATGATCATAATGAATTCAAAGCCTGCCCCAGCCTGACAAAGAAATACAGGATCAGACCTGAGAATGAAAAGAAAAAGCAAAGCAAAGCAAACCAAACCAAAAAAAATGATACAGTAATTCAGATTTTAAAAAATCAAATTTTAACCTCTCTTTTTCTATCTTATCTGTCACTGACTGTATGCAGAGTAACGTATTATGGTTTAGGTTATGCAGCATTGAATGTGTATCACAGCAATGCCAATATAAGCTTTCAGAGAAATGACCACGTGTCCATCCCATTTTGTCCCCACCTGCACTTCTGAGAAAGTGAATGGCAAAACCTCCCTTGAGTTTAGCAACACAGAAATACATCCTTAAATCAGTGTATGTCACTGTCTTTCAGGGAACTGAGGTATAAATCTGCACCCATATTAAAAAATAAGGTTTTTTTCTTGTTTTCAATGAGAAAATGGGTATTAAAGTACTTGACCTCTCATAGAACATATTAGGTAAGTGTAACTAAGGCAATGACATTGCGTCAGCGGGGAGTTCAGTTACTCACTTCTCTATATTCATCTGGGGTCTGATGTGGGTTTTGGTTGCAGCAGCAGGACGTCCAGCCCTCAGGGCTGCCAGCAGCACCCGCAACCCAGGGCTGTGCCCTGAGCAGGAGCCTTTGCTGCAGTGAGGTCCATCAACAGGAGCATAATCCCGCCTGTGCATCTGGCACTAGTTGTATAATTTAAGGACGCAGCTAAACTGGGAGTCTGCCCTCAGACCTGTACAGCAGGTCTGCCTTTTCTGCATCTGCCACTTGCCTAAATGTAAGAGTTAAATGTAAAAACAGAGGTATGCTTAAAGATGAGCAAGTGTTTATGCACTCTGGAAGATAGGACTTGACTGTATAGGAACAATATTCCTTATAACTTCATATGAAATTATTATTATAATTATTAAGATAAATTATTTACAATGGCCATGTAATATGAAACTTATCTTGAAAACATTCTATAACCTTTTACGCACTGAAAAAAGGAACAAAGGTTGGCAAAAAAAGTGTAGCATCTTTTTATGCAACTATGAGCTGTTCTCTACCAAGCTTCAAATTTTGGAACCTCCTTTAAAATGCAGTTTTCTGTGACATTGATGCCTCTTGTTTAATAATGACAATGATTCATAAATAAAACATCTATTACATTGGACAGCAGAATGCCACCTTCTGATACACCTATGTAGTTTAAGAAAAAAACAAACCACCGACTCCAATTATACTCCATCAATGTAATGCTACTCTTCTTCTAATTTATATTTTTTTCAAATTATAATATACTTTAAGAAGTTTTTGTTGTACAGTGCTCTCCTAAGAATATTACTTGAAAGCTGCACATCCAAATTAATCAGCTGTTTCATTTGCAAATATATTCTTCCTTTCAAAGACTGACTTCCAATGTGCAAAGCTGTCACCTCCCTGACGTGCCACTACTGTGGCACATGTAGTAATAGCATTTATAGTAACGAAGAGACATTTTTTTGGAAACACCTAAATAGACTCCATCTTCCAAAAGACAGGCACTATCTGCATTCAGTTCTGCCATTTAAAACAAAAAGTAAAATATCACAGCAAAAGACGCAAAAGATGCAAGGCAGAGATTATTGTACAAGCAAAGGACTGGCATAGAATATTAAGTTTCTACCGAAATTAACATCGAAATTAGCATAGCTGTGCTGTCTTTAAATCCTTTCCATTTCACAAAGTCATGCTGAATTACACTGAGTTTTTCCTAAAGGCGCAGCTGGCATGTTGTGGTTCCTGGGATGCAAATGCATATTAATGTCTATTTGAAAAGGATAATAGTATGCAATAAAATAATCAATGCATTATTTTCCTCCTGTTCAAGAGGTTAACAATCTGTTCCCACAAACACTCCAGTTTTCTGTCTCGAAAACAGTTTTGATAACTGTCCATTCCAATACGAGGTCCAAATCCAGGAACTCTTTGTATATTAGCAAACCAGGGGGAGGTCAAAATTCCTGATCACAGGATCAGGACAGCATCCACACAGCCTGATGCAGGTGGACCTTAGACATATTAAAATAATGATTAAGTTTCTCCAGGGTGTTAGACAGACCAGCTGTGTATCAGAAGTGCTAGCATACTGTACACTAGCAGAAAAAAATTGATATAATTACTCTGTAAAGAACCAGCAGCAACTAAAACCATATTTCAATCTTCCCCTTTACAAAATTAACCTTTTGTAATGGCTGGTGTCAGGCTTCACAGGCCAGTTCAGTCATGAATAGCTGTGCAGGTCTTATATTTCTGTTGTAATCCTCCAACAGTGATATATACAGTATTTTTCTTAAATCTGCAGAAACTAGAGATTGAAGGATAATACTAAATGTTGTTATTGGAGTGATATGAAATTCTCAGCTTCATTCCTTAAAAGAAAAAGAACTCTTACAGATAGCTCACAAATTACTTACTGTTAGAAAAATAAGAGTACGTGCTAGTGATGTTTGGGCTTCACTTTTGAAAGCCTGTTTGATGAGACTGCAAGTGTTTGATTCAGAAAGCTCAGGCACAGAAACGGTTTCCAACTGAGCACACGGGCCAAAGGGCTGTAAGGGTCAGTTCCCAGTAAAGCTGAACAAGAATGACATTAAATGTAATTCAGCTTTAAAACAATGCCTTCTCAAAGAGGCTCCGCTCTCCTTTCCCAGGCTGGGGTAAATGCTTGAAGGTCAGGAGGCCTCAATGCTTGTCAGGGCATTCAATGCACATTAAAAAGACAGGCTATTAAGGAAGAGTCTCTGACATTTACTTAGGAGCCAACTCTCCCCTCTTCCTCTTGTCCCCTTCCCCAATTTCAACACATTCTCTAATTAAGCATCAATACAATGCAATATAATTGAACAGATGTAGTAGTCATTACCAGGAATTACCCATTCTCCTATCGCATCAGAGTGCACAGAAAGGGCTGTGTTTGAAATGGGTGAACTTAATTGCCTGACGGTCCCCAAGAGGGATGTACAAATAGATCAAGACATCACACACACACAACTGATCTCAGCTCTGACACAAGCTTTTTGTCACTCCCTCATCCATCTTTGCTTACTAGGGTTAATGGCGGTTGGAGCCAATGCCGGACAATTTAATAAATAAGGGCACTGGATGTGTTTCAAATGAAGCATACCAGAATGCAGGCGTTAGTGACATTTTGATTAAAGGTCCATACACAGGGAAGGCTTTTTATGAGGCAGCTGCTTAAAAGACAATCTATTTGAGTAAAAACAGAGCAGGGTAGCTGGTATCCCTTGGCAATTTACTGTGAAACATTTGTTTGCTTCACAACGATCTGGTTCACAATCATTGCACTTGCATGGTTGGTTGATTAAATTAGTATCTCTAGCAGTCATTACACTGAGCAAAGAAAAAAAAAGTCAGTTGGTAAACTAATGCCCCTCTGTGTTATGCAAAATGGATAATTCACAAGAATGCATCACATTTGCTTTTCCAGCACCTTGTTCTCCGTTTCCATTTCCCAGTATAAAGTACCGGGTTTTTAAGTTACGGAGCCATAAACAGTATTTAATTAAGAGAAGTGTTAACCCAGAGCTGTGGTGATAGTTGATCTGAAGGGATTGCACTACCAACAATTTAATAAACAATTGCAAATTCACTGATATTGATGTAGGAAAGGATTGATTTTATCTTTTTTTCTTTTTTTTTTTTCCCCAAAAAGAAAAATAATGTATTCAAATGGAAACAACAACACTAATTTGAATCTGATCATGCAAAGAACACAACCCACTCTCCCCCTCAAGCTTCCTCTCCCTCTGCTGTGATCTGCACTGTGGCAAGGAAAGAGATGCCTTGGTTCCAACCTGGGCTATCAGAAATAACTAAAGAGTATTTAAAAGACATGAACTATTTAGGCAACGGAAAAGAGGAAAACAAGAAAGAGTCTGGTAAGCAAGGAAAATGTCAACTCTGGAGGCTCATGTTGCATTTATTTAGGCCTGGATGGGTGTCAGTAAGTGGAAGAGAGCAATGGCTGGCAGGGATGGGAAGTGGGAACGGGCAGCTCTTATACTGCAAAAGCACAAACTAAAATATTGAATTGCTTAATTTAGACAAATGTCTATGAACAAGGGCATTTCAACTTTAAAAAAAAATATTATATTTATATAACACTACTTCAGGCAGTTTCCAAATTGCTCAGTAAAAGGCTGTCAATATCATTAGGGGAAGATGAAGGAGCCTTTTAAACTAGGTGCAGTTTCTGCATTTCTCTTCATTGTCATGACTGTAATGCAATTTTGCTGTGACAACATACCAGATTCCAAGGGTACTTGGAAAGCCTAGACAGCTCTGACTATGTAACATCCCCCAGATAGAATGGAAGGCAAAAACTGTAGTACAACCGTGTTCTCGTGTTCACCATAAAGATAGTTCTGAAACAGCAGTCATACCTTTGCCAGACATTTGCTAAGTGTTACAATCTGTACAATTTTCTTCTTCATAAGCATATTTTTCATAATTTTCTTCTTCTTTTGTCTGCATCTGACATGTTGAAACAGTACAGAAAATGGTCTGTGCTCAGTTTGCAAATCTCTGTCTATATGTACTTGCACTTTGGACTTCACACTTATCAGACAACACCTTGGTCACTCTTGCCCAGTGAGAGAAACATCTCATGTCTGTTTAGAATGGAGTCTATTTAAGTCTTTCCAAGATAGGAATAAAAAAATAAAAGGAAATAGGGGGTTAAGTAGAAGAATAAATAGGCTAGTAGTTTCTATATCAAAGTTCTTTCTTGCATGCTCCATTGCATGCATGCTAAAATAAACTTCACAGCATTGTAATGTGCATGCCATTTGCTTATTTCAAAATACTCTCTTACACAGAGGTATTTCTGATGAATTAGTAGTACCTGACACACCCTACACAATAAGTGTAAGTCAAATAAAATCACCTGCAACAAGCACTAACCGATTACCTATATTTTGTCAAAGATTCTAGTTAGCTTGCACAAAATAAAGGTCACAGTCTTCTCCAGATAAAATCAGAATTGTTACACTGTGATCATGAAGCCAGCTTTAAATGTAATGCCTGTGCCATTGCCCATCTCTTACATCCTAGTTAGTGATTAATGATTCAGAGGTGCATCGGAAGGTCCTTGATTTTCTTTCTCTGTGGATTACAGGCATCACATTAGATGAGCACAGCAGATGGGATCCAAATGGGACAAGTTTCTCAAGTGAATGATCACAACGTGATCAACATCCTTTAAGCCATTTCCATGTACTAAGAACTACGTTTCACTGGGTTGAGCCTTTTCTAGATACATATAGTTGTATTTCCCTCCTGCAATCATTTTCACTAATGTCATTTATTTAACCGGCTATTAAAGGACTGCATTCAGAAATCATGAATCAAGCCTCAAGTTGAAGAGTGTGATTTAAAATGTGTTTGTACTGAAATGTAATATTAAGAACCAATTTACCTTACTTAGGTTTTATCTGGGTTATTTGAGAGAGCTTACAATGGCCCTTTAAATATTAGCCCTGCTTCAGGAGGTAGCAAAGGCAACAGGCTGATTTTGCTGTCTGCAGGTTAAGTGGCAGTAGCAGTCAGGTGCTGTATGTGCTTTATGTGCAGACAGTCAAAGTATATTTATCTGGCAGTAATTATGAGGGCCTTATTTGACACGTACACCGTTAGTGTTCTGTGATAAATCCCTAGATAAATACTACATCCTTACTGTACTTTTACACAGTGCTTAGTGCTTGGGAGTATAAATGAAATCTCTGAATGTTCTCCTAGTACAAGGCTGAGATATTTTTCGATACCTGAAGGATCTGTGTACTAAATCTCCATTACATTAATGAAAATCTGAGGGGTATTTGTATGATCTGCTTCAGGTTTTCACTGGAGATTTTTTTAATTGCCTATTTGGAAGTTTCTGCCTCTTACCATTGACACATGTGGGAAGTTAAGTGCCTGACTTGGGCTTACTGAGCTGCACCTAAGAATTGTATTGTGGGGTAAACAGTACAGGAGCTTTCACAAGTGTCTAAATCCCCATGGCTGTTTTGCCAAAGAAAATGTGCCTTGGCAAAGTTGTCAACCTGCCTCTCTCAAGAAAATTGCCCTCTTAAATTCAAGTGAGAGTTTGAGAATGGGCCAGTCTATCACATCTACAACCAACCACCTGGTCTCTCTGGGTATAGAAGGTAAACAAAGGCAGAGACATCTGACCAGCCCCATTTGCAGAATTAGCATGTCCTCTTTCTACTAGCAACCATGACTGCTGAAGGCTATCTGGAACGCATGCTGAGATAACTGATGTTTAAAAGCCCTTAGTGCACAACAAAGGAGCACAATCAAAATTCGATCCATTTATATCCTTTTCTAAACGTGTCACTGAAATATAATCTCTTTTCAGTTAGAATATGAGAGTGCAGTGCTATGTGAGATCTGCTGCCTGCACTACAACTGATGATACTTTAGATAAGGATGAGATCGCTTTCAGTCTTACAAAGGTAACAGACCACTTTAATGAAAGTTTAGAATTTGTGTTTAATATTTAATCAACTTAATACTTTGATTTATGTAGGCTACTGTATATCCTCCAAGGGAAAGAGGAGAGTACTTTCACAGAAGAGCATTTGGGGAGAAATATGTTGACATTGCTACTCAAGTTAAACTCCTAATTGTGCATAAATCTTTTATAGTTCTTCTGTTTCTCTGAATAAATTACTTTCATATTGCAAACACAAAATCAGGTATTTCTTAAGTGTGGTTTATGATAAGCACCCATCATAAAACACTATCTTCTCCTCATTTCCAGTACAGAAACAGCACTGGTATCAGACATCAGGAGAAGCATTAGTTCACACACAATACAGAACTAATGTCACACTCTTCATCTCTGTAGAAATCCTTTCCTGAGACAGCTGAAAGCAGTTTTTGATAAAACAAAATGAAGGCAAAACTGTGATGTGCCATGAAAAGGCCAAAGAAGAAAAAAATAATAGATTTATGCACAAAAGCTCCAAAATTCTTAACAACATTGTCCATTTGAATATCTACATCCTAAATAGGTAGTGTTACATAAGATGAAACTCTATGTATATAAACTTTAATGTTGAAATGCAGGGCTTTTCTCCATACAGACTCTCTTTTTATAGCATACAACATAGTGAGATATTGACAATGTGCATCAAAATGTACTGTACATGTACCTGTTAGCCTATACAAGTAAGGTATTGACAGCTCAGTCACCATATTGACAACTGCTAAATACAAAATAATCAAATAGCATGTTCTGGACTAGTAAGCTGTAAAACCCATTGTTATTCACTGTCATTGCAGAATTCTCTCTTCTCCACTTCTGATGGGATACTTTGAAATTGTCTCTTGCTCTACCTAAAATTGTGTATCCTCCCTTAGCAAGTGCATTTTTACTGCATCGACTTTTGACTTTTTACCATCTCCTTTCAAATGCCAATCCAAAAAGCGTGTCAGCACAACTAGAGTCACATCATCATTCACACAGTCCATTGGCAGTAGTCTTGAGGAAGGAAAGTGGGCAGATTGATTTTATTCCCACAAGAAAAAAGTAAGTGACCTATGAAATGCAAAGCTGACCTTCTATTTGTTACCAGTCTTCTGGACAAGTAAAAGGGACCACCCTCTTTGTTATGTTTATTGGGCTTTTGTCAACACTACATGCTCCAAATTGGTATTTCCTGAAAGGCCAAATAAATTACAAGTGACCTGCTGAATCATAAAGGGAATAATGGTAGAACCATGAAAAGAATCATCACCCTTGTCATTGGTTCGCTAGACTTTTGGGCAAGAAAGTGTGAGCAGAAATAACTTCATTCTGCAAACCTCTAACCTCTCTGACTTCCTAATATTCAAGGAGAAGCAGCAAGTAAAACTATTCAGAGCAGCCATACCTCTTCACATCCACTCAAATCCTCAGCACTCACCTGATGCAGTAAAAGAGGTATCTAAGTTACTTGGCACTACTTTTATGCTGGTTTAAGTTGATTTGGTTTAGCAGCTTCCAAAGGAAGACTAACATGACAAAACTAGCTTACCATTGTGAAAAATTGCTATTACCCAACAAGGCACTTAAAATTTCAAAAGAAAAGCCAACTAACAGCTTTGTATGTGGCTACGGTTAAATAATAAACCATTGGTTCTTTCTAAAGCTACCTGGAAATTGATTAAACAAGATGCTACTCCCTCCTTCCAAGGTTGCCGCTCCCACAAGCACAGGACAACCGCTGCAGGACAAGCAGGCCTCTGCCTTCCCAGGTGTCACGTCACTTTCAGGCACTCCAGGCCAGAGGGTCTCATGTACTGGTCACAACTGATTCCTCCAGAGTTCCTCCACCTCCTCCAAGGGACACAATGAGTCACCTTGCACAGCCCTAAAATTTAGTACTGGATTTCTCACATAGGGTCCTTTTTACTCATGGCATCGCGCTAGCAAACCTAACAACGAACCAAGTTCTGAGGGCAGCTGTCTTGTAGCTTGAATCCAAAGAATCCAAACTATGGCTCTATTTTACATACATTTACCAAGTTCTTCATGCATTAGCTCATGCATTCTTCTAGTAGGTCTCATCTTCTATCACATACATACCATTTAGTTCATTGTTTTAGCCATTTGCTAAACACACTCTCAAGCTCCAGTTACTAGCAAACAGCACGTGTTTTATTTGTGCTATGTATTTTCAACTGCCTCTTCGGATGTTTCTTGCCCTGCGCATCTTCTGCTACAGGTGGTCTGTGCGACTTCTGTCAGTCCTTCGGTAGTCACTTCTGTGAGTATGCACATCCTGCTCAAGAGGTAAGTGTTTCACTTATCAGCCATATACTCAAGCTCTTATTACTTAAGAGACATGCATAGAGTAGACTTAGTATTTTTCAGACTCATGTAACACTGCTTTAGCCATAAGCAAAGAAAAAAAAGGATGTTATGATATGTTCCTTTCAGCCAAACTCTTATAATCCAGTAAAATTTGTACTGTAAATAATTTCACTGTTTAAGGACTCAAATATGATCCTTTTCACTGAACTCAATGAAGCCCATCCAAACAGGGAGGGGAAAAAAAAATTTAGTGTTATCAGTAGGTACTTCAAGAAGTTATTTTTATTATTTAAAAAATCATTTTGAAAAGGTTAAAGCAAATTCACACATGTGCTGTGGGCAAAACCTGTCCATTTTCATTCCCCCAAAGAAAAGTGTTTTAAACAAAGTGAAAGGTAGATGAATTACACACAAAAAAACAAAAACAAAACAAAACAAAAACTGGTAGGAAAGAAACACAAGGCTGTTGCTGACAGAAAGCACATCATTTCTGTGTTGTCTTTAATGTGATTTTGTTTCACACAGCTCTCTTTCCAAAAGATAGTGAGCAGATATAAAATAGTTTCACCGACTGTCCACTTTTACCAGTTATCTACCGTCTTCACGATCGTGATTTCTTCCGTGATTCTATATAACCAATTCCTTTAAGTAAAAAGCCACCCTATCTTATGACATGAACACACTAAAATTGCACCACTTCATAAGGAAGCAGCAGAGGAAAATCACAGCACATACCTAAAATGTTCAGCATGGCCTTTGGGTGTTAGTACCATCAGCCAGAATTCCTCGCAGCGGAATGAACGCTTTACAGCACAGCATAATGGCATCCGTAAATATGAAGCATGACATGCTGGAAGCATCTGAACAACAATAATTGCAGCTTCTACTTGAAATTCTTTTGGGGAATTTGATGAGCTCCAGTTTCAGTACCACAATGAAAAATTGATACTTTAAGAATGGACAGGGGAATGGAATAATGAAGTAATGAAAGAAAAGGTTTCAGAGGACTTGCTTTTTTCATTCTTTATTGTGGGACTGCTGCTCTACAAACAGCAAGTGTCTGCTATAAAATGATCAATCTCTTCAAATCATAACAAATTCAAAGAAACACAAAGTAGATGGGTGAAGAGAGGAAAGGCTATGAAACCTTGCTGGGTCCTTTCATCACTTTCAAAATGTTCACTGATGTCAGTTGTGTCAGGATTTTCCCAAGGAAAACAGTGGAGTTAGAAAATGTCCTTGATAACATCACTGAAACAGAAGCTACGCTCTTATTAGCGAACACTGAGGCACATCAGGAGCAAATCTGGAGAGGAAAGCAGTTATGCCCAAACCAGGTGCACTTGGGGCATTTTTCTTTGGACTGACTGTAGTTTGATCCTGTGGACTGAATGCCTGTGAGCAATTAGAGAGCATTAGTTGTGGTCTTGAAGCACAACTTCCAGTTACTTTTCACCTGGAATAAAAATTGTGTGCACCAAGATCACTTTGCAACATGAACCAAGTGTGTACATTCTGCATTTGAACTAAAATGCTAAACACACCAAAATCTACAGCCAGACTTGGTGAGCTTTTTGCAATAATATTTTTATTGTCCTTCTCACAGTCACAAGAATTTCCAATACTATTCCTTCTTCACTTATAAAGAACGTAGTTTGTTTGTTTTAACTGAGACCACTGCAAAATAGTTTACAAAATAAAGATTTGATTTTTATGCTCGTTCTATCCCTTTATCCCTCATTTTCATAATGATGACCTTCACTGCAATCATTCCATCAAATCATTAGTAAATCAAAACACATTCAACTGCTGATAAGAAGATGAGAGATCAGAAAGGTTTGTCTCAAGTGCCAGAATTGCCACATAGTTCTGAGGTACTCACACAACAGTTGAGGATGAGGGTGCATTGCCTATTTTGTCAATACATCAAGCACTGTGAAAATAATTTTACAATTTGTATTCTTAATACACATTATCAATCTAAAAGGGAAAGTTCATTTATGTAAGTATTATATAGACAGGTTTTTTTTGTTTTTTTTTTTTTTTTCTTTTTATCAGCCAGTATGTGTGGAAAACACATTATCCTTAGATTCCTTTTCTTTCTCAACATCATCCTTGAACTGAGAGGCCTGAGCTGGATGTTGTTCTCCAGGTTCATCCTCACCACAGCTGAGAAAATGTGCAAGAGCAATGGAGATTTTGGTACAAGTGTGATACAGAGTGAATTTCAACCCAGTTCCCAGTGTTCCAGCTGTGGTGCACCTGGGCATCAGGTCTGTGCCTGTGTGCACATCCAGTGTACTTGGGTCATCAATTCCCCGAGTGGGCCAGGAATTCCTGCACAGACAAGACCATGGACTGATCTGGGTTCAAGGACTTACTTTAGCCTGGGTGAATCCCAGGCACTTCCACAGCAAAATGACTAACTAGTGCAGGAGCTTTCCAAGTGGGAATTTTGGCCAGTCCTGAAGATTCCCTCAGGAAGCTCCTGCTGTATCTGGACTGATTTGGACATCTCATAGAATCATTTCAGTTGGAAGAGAGCCTCAGGATCATCAAGTCCAACCATAACCTAACTTAACTCTAGCACTAAACCATGTCCCTAAGAACCTCATCTAAATGCCTTTTAAACACTTCTAGGGATGGTGACTCCGCTGCTTCCCTGGGCAGCCTGTTCCAATGCCTGACAACCCTTTCTGTGAAGATTTTTTTCCTAATATCCTAATATCACTGCACTGATCAACAGCCTTTAGAGTGAATCTGGCCAGACACTCTCTTAGCTGTTTTTGGCTGCTGCATTAACTAAATTGGACATTGATAAGTTATTTTTAAACATTCAGCAGAAACTGGTCCTGTAGGTGAAAGAATGGTCACGTAGGACAGCCTCTTGTACTTAAGTAAGACAGCTAAGGGATGTTTTGTATGCACTTTGAGATAATTTGTAGTGATGGATCACATCTGCGCTTAAGTGATCATATAAGATGCTGGCCACTGGGTATAAGAATTCAGCAGAACAGTAGCTCATTGCAAAAATATATAAAACTTCTTACAGTTGTTTTTTTATAGGTATTTTCAATGTATTGCAATTATTGCAGAAAAATAATAAATTACTTTAAATTTTAGCTTCCAGTAACTAAAAAATACCACACAAGAAATTTTATTTTACAGCAGTTTTAAACAGATCACCTATTTCTTTGAATGTGTGCATATGTATATATATGTAAACATCTGTATATACACAAAAAACCCCATAACTTTACACAGAAGTCTTTTGCAATGATTCATGAATACATCAAATTATTAATTCCAAATACATTTTAACAGTAACAGAAAAATGTAACATTTGCACAGCTCATATTCACAGTTATCCTGGAAATCGTTTCGAAAAAAATATTAGTAGTTAATGGGTATATCACTATTTCTCACTACTTTTAATGGAAGAGTTTTTCTCTACGCACATATTAAAAGTTATTTAGTGAATTGATATCTTTATTTCCTTTTTTAATGTGTGTCAAACCACTGCTGTAAACAAACATGTATTAACATGTATTTGGGGGAATTTACATATATATATCTTCCAACACATCAATCTATCAGAGAAAAAGGATGTGTTTTGTTTTGTTTTGTTTTTTGTATTACAATATTTAAAACCATTTTAATATTTCCATGTGCTTAACTTAGTCCTTAGTCCTGCAAACTCTTCTGCATAAGAAGCCCCATGTGAAAGCCTGCATCAAAACCACAAAAGGTAACAAGAAAAATTAACTTGCATCTTCCCATGTGGAACTGATTACAGAACTGCTGATTTAATCTACAATTAATAAAGCAAAGAAGAGCAAGTATGGCAGCATCGGCTGCCTTGCACAAGCCAATAAAATGCCCAATTTTCTGCTCCTCCTGTCTGCAGTGCGTGTATCTACCCATCTGCAGTGCGTGTATCTACCCACCAGGTTACCGCTGCGTATTTCTCTCTCATCCCATACACAATTTCCACCCAAGGCATTAGGAATCCAATACAAAGATGAGCTATGTAGCAGGCATTAGAGATCTGCAATGCGGACTGGAGAATAGATTTTTGCTACTGTTTCAGCCTGCGCTTTTTTATGTGGATACAGATTATTCTGATTAGCAACAGTGTCATCTTGGAGCACAGTTTGAGCTGTGATACACCAGCTTAAAGAAGAAAAGGGAAGGGCTCTAACAGACTTTAAAAGGACTAGCTGTACAAAGGTGTTGAAGCATGCACAAAATTACTTGTGCTATAAAAAAATATTGCTAAGGCAATCTCTAAGACGCTATTATAAAATTTATATCTATATAAGAAATTAGGAGTGGTGCTCCAAAAATCCAGAATAGGTTCCATTCTTATTGTAGCTAATAAAGCTTTGCCAGATAGGAAAGAACCTATAAACTATAATTTGTTGTGATTTTTCTTAATTTGCCTTCTGAAAAGAAAAAGGACACTTCATGGCCAGGAGGGCCCTTTAAATCAATACAGGGAGTTATAAGCATTATCAGCATCTCCCACATCTAGTAGTTACAAGAACTCGTAGCTGATTTTCATGTGAAGAACTTAAGAACATGAAGAACTGACTTAATCTCCATGTCAGCAAAGTAGCAATAAAAAGATTGACATCTTATAAGATTATCAAAATCAGATAATGAGGCAGATAAGGTACGGTACAGGAAGGCTGGCTACTTATATGAACAGAGGCCTGAGTATTACGCAGAGATTCAAGATTATCTGAAGAAATAAATGGCAGACAAGCTTGAGGAAGTAGGACTGGATGAATATGGCACACATGGGTTGTAAAAAGCAGCTTGCTGCTTTGGAAAGCTGTGGCTCTGGAGTTGCAGAGCGTGCTAGAGCACCAAGTACTGAATTTTATTGTAAATAATAATTTCCTTTGCAGTAACATGCAGGAACCCACAGACCATACCCTTTGGATATAAAAACAGGGAGTCTCTGCAGCAACAAATTATCAGCAAAATGTGTATCTTCTAGAAAAATTCTGTGTTCTGCGCCTGTTTCCAGTTGGCTGGAGAAGAGCCATTTCCACCCTAGAACCTCTGTTAGCCCTGTGTTATGGCCAGGCAGCCACAGCCTGTTCCCCCACACGGCCTGTTCAGCAGCACAGCGCTGCTGCTGACAAAGCCACAGATTCTCCGGCTGCCAGGCAGCTCAGTGTTACAGCAAAGCCAGCTTGGATTTGCCAACATATATAGTCATAGCCTAAGGAACACCTCAGCCATATGCAAAACTCTCATGTTTCCATCAGCTTTTTACACTTCGGGTGTAGAACAGCGAGCGATGCCATGTGTCAAGCATGGACGTGCAATCCACACTGACAGGCCGTATCCTTACAGGTGAATACCTGAGGGGCTCTAGAAATACAATTGTCTCACATCATTTCAGCCTCTCAGCAGAAGATTTTGGACACTTAACAAGACAAAAGGATCAAACTAGCAGATATCAGCAGTGGGGTAGATGTGAAGAAGTTAGGAAAACAAGAAAACTAAACAAAACACAACAACAAACCAAAACCCAAGTTCTAATGCTGGCAAAGGGTTAGCTGAAAGCAGAGTTTGGCTTTTAGGCTCACAGTTATTTTAATTCTTACAAGCATTGTCGATCTTGAGAAGTGATGCTTGCTTTAGTGAGGATATTTTATCCATTCCTGGTGTTACTAATATCTGAAACCTGGCAGGCTTTTTTGGACTAGTGTGTTAGAGTACAAAGGGAGGGGGGGGGGAAAAGTATCCTGCCAGAAACCTGCACCTCAAAGCAAGATAACAATCACTCTGCTAACAAATTACTCCACAGCACTCTCACCATATGTTGCTTGCACTGAACCTGTTGATATTTAGGCTTCAGGCAGCAGCAGAGAAGTTTTAGAGAATCTCAATGCTGCAGCAGAGGTGTAAACCTTTTCTTAAAGATCACATTTAAGAAGGTGACCTTCAAGCAAATTGCCTGGCACATGCACTCACTGTCATGCAGAGTGCTGTTCAACTCCCTTGGCAAGCCAGGGTCCTGAGACTGAAACATTACGAAGGAAAGAATGATGAAACTTCAAGAATATTATGGGTTTTTTTCTTTGTTTGTAGAACCTGTGCTGATGTTTCACATGTCACAGGAGAATAAGTGTGAACATCACCTTCTATTCATCTAGTTTTGTCTTTCTGGCATCAATTCCAAAGGGCTTGTAGTTCAACCAGCTCAGAAGCCGACAGCTTCTTTATCAGTGAAGGGTGACAGAGCATTTCTCTAACAATCTGCCCTGCCAATATCCCATAACCTGTGGCCTGAGAAATCATTTCTAAAGGTAAAGGAACATTCAGATTACAGTGCTGTTCACTCCTTAGTCTATCTGTGGAGAAAACTGTGCTATGCCCCCGGGTCTAGTGGCATCCATTGTGGGATGGGATGGATGGATGGATGGATGAAGTTAATGCAGACCTTCCAGTTATCACTGCTGCTGGGTGGGATCAAGCAGGGATCCAGCACAAAGACTAATGGGGTTGTGGTTCCGAGGAAGAAAATACCTCCAAGCCATATGATACAGCCAAATCTTCCATCCTTATCACATCCAGAATAATAATGTGCTCTCTACTGCATATAGGGGACTGCTCTGAACTGTTCTGCTTTCAGCCAGTCATGTACAGGAGTTCTTTTGCAAGTGACAAATGAGTTTGCTTGGGAAAATGCCACAAAAATTCATTAGCACATTGTAAAAAACATTCAATATCTGGACACTGATTTCTTGAAAGCCCTTGCAAAGAGACACTTCTGACAGTAAGTTTGGTTTAAAAATTTATTGTGAAGGCCTTCATATACAAATAGTATTTATTAATTTAAGAGCATGAGAAAGCATGAAAGATAGAATGTCATAGATTTAAAAAATTTTGAAGTAATTCTGTTCTGTTTTAAAATCTTAGACTTTCTTTTAAAAGTTTCTGTTAATCCCTTTCCAGCCTTACTGCATTTTCATTTGTCCCCCCCCAGTTATGACCTACTATATGCAATGCAAAGTAAAATGTATTACTTTTAAGAGCAGTTTAATATTTTTGAGAGATTTGACAAAAATGACCTTTTCCTGTTTATCATTTTTAAACAGGTATCTGTTGAGCTTCAAATGTCATCATAGACTGATAGTTCTTGTGGCTTTTGTTTGGTTGGTTGTTTTTTTCTCTGTTTTGTTGTTGTTGTTGTGTTTGTTTCTGTTTTATTTCTTTTCCTTTCTTAGCTAAGGAAATGAACCTGAAAACTGAATTGGGAGGGACAGACAAAAATGCAAAAAAGTTATTTGCATAACAAAGTATTTTTTTCAATTTACTATTACATAACAGTTTAACAACTATGCCCATTGCTACAAAAGATACAGATTTCATTACATCACCAGAAAAGAAAAGACATATTTTTTCTGCTTATTTACATTCTATTATTCCATGACATGGAAATTATTCACCTTTCTGGCTGGAAAAGTTTCAATTGTTACTGTGATTTCTGATTCCCAGAATTAATAGTTCTTTTTTGTTGGAGTCTACCATATAGAGCTTTGTGTCTTATACATTTAATGAATCTCTTCTATAGAACTCTATGGTCAAAGTCAGGACACATTCACAAGGCAGGTATTTCTGAATCCCAGGATACTGAAAACTTGTGTCATGTTTCTGAAAATGACATTTATAAGAACCTTCTGTAAGACTGAGCAATAGCCTAAAGGAAACCTGCTAATAAAATAGAGACAGAAATAAAAGAGGGGATAAATAGGGGCATCGCGGTGCTCAGGCTCCAACAGCCTGACGAACAATCAGGCAAGATTATTGGTCTCTTTTCTTTCAGCCTCTTGAACACAAGACCGCTTGAAAAACTGTTCTTATTTAAAGAGGATGAATGGAAATAAAATGCCTACTCCACGAGGCTAATCACTGCTCTCTTCATCCTTTGAGGCTGAGTCCTTACTGAATTCTGTCCTTCAACTGGTCAGGACATTCTCTAATGATATGTAATCCCAGAGCTGGAGGAGAGGTCATCTGCTAACTGGGGGAATTACTGAGTGAGGTGTCACATTAACCAGAAGGTCAAACTAGATGATCATGCTAATCTATGGTCTAGGTCACTACACTGCCTGCCACAAGTCTTAATAGCCTGCTGGTACTCATATTTTGAGTTCTTTATCATTTTTCCAGGAAAGGAGAAAAGTAAGGTCATATGACTATGAACTCTAGGGCACATATCTCCTGCATACAGAATCTTCTTTGCCACATTTCATCATTGCACCATAAATACATCATGAATGAATTTTATCCTATCCTCCAAGAAAGTTATTATAGGGTCATCATGATGACAGTATAGTCTCTCATGCAATATGAGAGCACAAATCTTTACCTATAATTGGTTCTTATCCTGTTGAGCTCACATAGAAGACATGGCACAACCTGAAAATAGTCATTTGCACACTAAGGATGTTACTGTTGTTTTGTGACAAAGTCACCCTCATGGGCCATCCTCTGCATGCAGTTATGGCACATTTGAGTTGTGTCCAGAGTGTCCCATTTCGCAAGCAACTTACAAAATACAAACTCAAAGATAATACGGGTGAATAAGAGAGTTTAATAAAATGGCAAGGCAATATTCCTCCGTGTACCAGACAAACCTCCCAGTACATAACCAGACTAACTGTTGTCAAGTTTGCTGGTGAATCAGTGCAAATGAAAAGGTTAAAGACAAACATGAAGAGGAAAAAGAAACACTGGCCAGTAAGGACAACAAATGATAAAACACTTCTCTTTTCTGAACTGTATACACTAAAGTGTTTTAACGTCTTCCAAAGACTTATAGTCACATTTCTAGATCCTTAAAAATAAATCTGTTGTATTTTCTCCAGTTCTTTCATACTCACATCCTTCCCAAGAAATTCCAGAGAGAAATCACATGCAAGACACGAGGAACTGTCTACAAGTCTACAAGTAATACGTTAAATTTGCAGGTTATATGATCAAGGCTTTTATAGGTGGCTAAAGCTTCTGCACAGGTGTGTGAGACATAGTAAAGTACATCGATTTTCCAAACTTGCTGAATTGTTACTTTTACAAAAATCTAACCTCAAATATGGAAGCATAGAGTGCCTTTGGAAAATGTATAGATGCTCATATATGTCTCTTCTCATTTAAGAGACTTTTTATTTTCTTTCTTGCTGGGAAAGTGTTGTATCCTATAATGTGGCCATTCTTCTGCCTCACTGCCCAGGGAAGTGCTTGAGTCACCAGCCCTGGAGGAGTTTAAAAGACATGTAGATGTGATGTTGAGGGATGCGGTTAAGAGGTGCACTTCACAGTGTTAGTTAACAATTGGAGTTGATGATCTTAAAGGTCTTTTCCAACCAAAACTATTCAATGATACTGTATCAGCTGCCTTCTTTTTTTTTTTTTTTTTGTCTCTCAATAGTTTCCAAATAGCTCTTCTCCCAAAATATTTTTATATAATGCATCCTTTTATCTTCTCCCTCAAAGTGATTTTTTAATGAATTAACAATGAGAACACTGCAAAGATCTTTTTCTAAACTTTCCAAGACATAGTGCAGCAAGGTCAGGTTTCTTCACTTGCTGCTTTCTGAATGCCCACAGTACCTCGATGTTGTTTAAATGGATGATTTCAGACTTTTATTAGGCATCTTCATATCAATTCCCACTTCAATATTCTTTTGCTAAAAATGACTAAATTTAATAAAAAAATGTTTGTTTAACAATATTTCTGTTTAATTCCATAATGTCATCTGAAGTATGCTGTAATAACTCCTGACACTGTTTACATATTTTTCAAGAACAGAGTAATTGCTTGGTATCTCCCTAGGTCAGTCTCTGTTCTTTTGTTTTTTCTCTTTCAAATATCAAATCTTTTTTTTCTGACACATAGGATTTATGGGAGATCATTTTCACAGATTCAGAGGCTGCCCCTTTAGAGCTCTAAACTGTATGTTGTCCAGAGCTGCACATGTACAGACTACACAAGTCTAACTAAATATATTTGGTTATGCTTCTTTGGGGATTTGCAAAGGTGACAGTTTGATAACTACTTGGGGATAATGAAGTTCAACTGTTTTGAGGTTGGGGATATGGATTTTGGCTGATGAAAATTGAGTAGTCATCTTTTCCATTAACCAACAGTCTTCAAGATACACCTCAAAATACTTAAATCAATGGAGCTGGAATTTGCATTTAGTCTTGCAGGATGTTGCTTGAATAAGTCTTTTTTTAAGTTTTGCTACTGTAGGCCCTGTACTCTCCTCTTTTTATCCTATTTTACTATTACTTTGACATTTTCCAAGTACAGAATCTGAAGCCTTTTGTGTGCCTCCACTGCTGTGATAATGTCCTGTTAACCCTTTTCCCTACTTCCTCCCTTTTTCCCATTTCTTATACTTTTCTCTGTACAGTCTTTTGAGACACTCATCTTTCAGACATGTGCAACTGTAAGCTCTACCCTTTTTAAAATCTTATTGACTATTAAAATCTGCATGATAAATGTGGCCTTTAGGATAAATTTATAAATCCAGAGAAAGAAAATGGATATAGAACAACAACAAAATAAAAAGACTTGTCTTTATTGATCAGTCATACAAGGAGCATGATTTTTTAATGATTTCTGCCATAACAGCACATTCATATAAGAAAAACCTCTTGAATTTTGTACTACAAAAAAATCCAAATTCTACTGTATAGCCATTAAGTCTTCAATTAAGTCTATCCATGTAGGATTTTAGTCTGCTAAAGTTCCTGCCACATTTTCTGTGTGGAATTTTACTTTCAAGAGAAATATTTTGATATGTAAATTAATTACTAGATTCAGACTCAAATTGCAAGCAGATCAGATGAGATGCCATTTTAATAGTTCGTTACTAATCTCATTATATTTACAACCTTTTTGTTAAAAAAATCAACCTCCGTGTTCTCTTGACTGGACTTTGTAGCCAGATATCAGTCTTGATCCATGAGAGACTGTCATGAATTTAGCAGCAGTAGCACAGTAGAAGAAGAATTGCCAGGACCACTGCGTGCCTAAGGAAGATGACAAGCTGAGAGTGAATAAATCCAGAACCAGGTACCAGAACACTAGTTTTATGATCAACTGTCTTCCAGTGTAAATGGAGCAGAGTGCTGCTTCTTCCTTTTATTTATCTGTGGAGAAAAGGTGCTTAATCTTTCCAGTTGCTGAAAGACAAGGAGAGGTTTCAGAGCAAATGTGGTAGCTTGAATGGGAATCTCTATATTTGGTAACACCTGTATCATCCTGTTCCTGCTAGGGTGATTAATTTTATTCTCTGCAAGGGAAAGCTTGTGTCATGTAAAGACAGTTTGTAGCGAATTTTTTTTTTAATGTTTGTTATGATGGAGTTGGAGAGGATAAACATATACATATAATACAGATACTAGTCTATGAAATGTATTTACACAGTGCCTACTCCTTTAAAATCTCTGTACATTATGATCTGAAATTAATTCAGCATCCCTCTGTCGTAAAAGGTGACAACCCCTTGCAGTTCAGGAGACTCAAGGAAATCAAGTGCCAGTCTAAGGCTGCAGAAGAAGCACTTGGTTCTTGGATCTCTGCAGATTCAGGCTGTTGCCATTACCCACTTCCTTGCAGACAGAGAGGAGAAATATGTCCTGACAGTGCAAAGAAGTACATTGGCTTTTTGTCATGATGCCTGCTGTCAGAGCTGGGTGAGAGCAGTAGCTCAGAAATTCAGCTTTATGTCACACGCTAGTTCAGGAATGAATTGTATCTGCCAGCTTCCTTTACTAGCTAAGTTGTACTGCAAATGCACTGAGGACACAGCCAAGGTTTGTCCTGCCTCACACCTCCACTGGGTTACATCCCTTGTGCAGGAGAAATGAGCAGCACAGGGAGGGACACAGAGCCCACTGCAGCAGCAAACCCGCAGTCTGCCTGGATGGAGTTAGACAACATCTACAAGAGGTGACAGAGCACATTAAAAAGAAGAAAGAAGAAAGGGAGAGACAGCTAGTGACATCCTCCAGCAAGTATTTTGGAATGCCTCCAGCCATCCTTCAAAGGCGGTCACGTGTATGTCAGATGCTTTGCAGTTGCTCCTCACAGCTGGGCTGGGATGGCTCTCCAGCAACACTAACAACACCTTCACCATATCTGGGACTGACACTTGGCTCTTGAAAGACTCAGAATTACAGTGGGGCTGGGGGCCACTAAAATTGATACTTTTTATCAATGCCAGACAGCAGAGATGGAAACAGCTAACTGAGGGAGTCAGCCCAAGCCCTGCCCATGCTGCTGTTTTCTGGTGGGTATTTCAGCCCCTCCAGTCGTCAGGCTGACACTTTGACAAGTGGTGAATGTCTCATGATGAAAACCATTAAAACCTGGGGACTGTTTACAAAGTGCTATGTTTTAGCATGTCCCCCTAAGCCAAACTGTATCAACACTGCTCCAAAAGAGATCCTCTTTGGGGCTTTCATTGGAACTAAGAATAGAAAAATCTCTGACACCTCTTTAAAAAGTTGAATGTGCAATACCAAAAGCTAACATGTAAAGTGAGGTGAACACAAAGCTGTGCTGTCTTGACACCCCTTTTCAGCTGTCCTTTGAGAGCTATGTAGTTCTGGGTTGCAAGGGCTGAAGTCCATATACAAGCCGTAAACTGGGAGAAATACATTAACTGTGTGTTGCCTGCTGCAACATAATCACATACAGGGAGCAAATCTACCACAAAGGATGTGTATAAGAAGCAGTATTTATGTCGCTGTATGATTAGTGTTAAGAAATTGACTTCTTAATGTTTAAAAAAAAATAAAAACAAACATATAAACAGTGAAAGTATGAAAGTTACTCATATTTTTATCATTAGATTCCTAGCAGTTCCAGAAAACTAGATTACATTCCTTAATTAAACAACCCAAGATTAGTTTGAGCACATGTGATTCATAATCTTACAAACCTCTGTTTAGAAAGACTAATTGCAAAACTGGGACTGTCAAGCTGTTGCACTGCCAGGTGGCAACAGTCTCCTAGCATGCATGCCTTTAACTCTCCTCACGGTTACTTAGTCCCCACTAAAAGGTATGTAAACAATATATATATGTGTTTGGACAAGTCAGGGTGGGAAACCCTCAGTCAGTGCCCCACTAAGCACTTTGCAGAGCTACAACTCTGGCATATGTACTTTCCCCTTAAGAGGATCAGGCTACTTGAGGATTTGCCACTCCTGTGCTTCGGCCACCAAGGGATTAATTATTGAACTAGAAATGGGATGACTGCGGTCAGGGAAGTTTGCAAGCAGGGCAATCAATATAAAGGCTATAAATGGTTTAAGGTGCATGGCTACCCAGGACAAAGAGCACTTTCCTGCAGGGTTCTCGTCTTCCTTTCACTCATAGGAGCACAGCACATTAAGCTAATACACGTGTATTTCCATTTGTTCTGAATTTCTATCTACAGCTGATGGATTTACAGCTGCCATGGCATTCACATTTCAGTTTACCATCATATCCTGCAGACACTAGTTTCCCCAGGACAGAGCCAAGCAGGCATCTATTACAACTGATGCCTACATTTCTAGTAAAGTCTTCCCCGAAAAACAGACAAGGTCTTTCCTGGAAGGCTTTTGCCTGAGAAGCCCAGAGCTTACACTGTATTTGAGATTTCATGGCCTATAGGAATGAAGACGCACAGGAGAAAGCTACGAACCTATACTGGACCTGCTACGCCTTTTGCAACTTATGTCTTACATACCACTGACATCTTCTCTGCTGGGACAGCTGTTGGATCCATACTGGCTCTCCCAGGCCTGGCGAGCAGGGTGGTACAGGTGTAGCCATTTTTTGCTACAATAAGGAATATTTGGGTAGATCCTGCCCTCTGACCACTGTTTGGTGAAAAATGTTATGCAAACATACATCATTGTCACAGGATTAGGTTAAATGTTCTCAATAAATTTGGAGGCAAGTACTCAAAGCTCGAGGTCTACATAGTGTTTGCAAAAAGCCTACAGAAACAGACTATATGCACACAGCTCTCTGTTGTTTTCTCTTGACAGAGGTTATAGTTTTAATTTGTAGGAACTGTTTTCCTGAAGTACCAGTTCTTTGATTTTGTTAGTGGAGAAGGAAGGAAAGGAAAACAGGAGGCACATGTCCAACCTACAGGTTCTGAGATCCTGTAAACCCAATACTAGAAATGACAGAAAAGATGATACTATGCGATTGCCACGGCTTAGGTTTGCACTCAGACATGAGGATCACAGTTCTTCCTTGCTTCTTATAATAAAACTGCCATCCTGCCCATCTGTTTTCTGAACCTTTTACTGTGACAGCACTGAATTTGGTTTCTTCCATGAAGCGCTTACCATGAAGAATCCTGTTTCACAGAATACAAACCCAAAACATCGCTGAACTAAGAGTATGGGAATAATGCTTCATAAGAGGATTTTGTTCACCTTTACCTTTAAAAACAGCAACTAGAATTTGAAAAAGAGGACAAATATTACTTTCACTCTAACAAATAAAATATTTTATGTCCCCCACAAGGTCTGAAATTGCTTAAATGCAAATTCTAGTAGTATAAGTACTACTGAGCAAGAGTAAAGCTTTTAAAAACTATCCAGACCTTTGAAAAGCAAATACTTGGTTTGCTTAAGGGACTACCACACATCTTGAGAGGATAATTCCTATGTGTCACATAAGATACAAGATCTCCATTATTTATACAGCTAGCTGTTAGTCACAAGTCTGTTTTGAAAACAGTGAAGGGCTCCTTCTCTCTGTGGGAAGATCATAACTGATTGTGCTTTTTTTTGAGATTTCCACCTCCTATCTGTAATTCTGCTGTCTGAAAACGCCCGAGGTTTGTGCATCATCCAGCCTGACCACTTTTGCCAGGCACTAATGACTCGCACAGAGAGGGGAGACAAAACCTGATACGTGTGCATACAAGACTAAGTACCATTTCAGAACCTACTTCAGCAACTATTTCAACGTAAGAAACTATTAAGTCTACTTCTGGAGTTCCTCCTCCCATTATTTGGACAAACATACATTTGTACCACTATCAGCACTGCAAACCACCCCTACCTAATGCTACAGACACCCTGGGGTTCTTTTTGTTCCATATATTTCCACTTCAACCACAATATTACCAAGCATGTAACATGGCCAGTGATTCTATTTTCATTAAGAATCTTAGTAACTCTTCTCACAAAGTACTGTTGTATCCTCTTGGTAACCTTCTTACATCTTTAATCCAGTTATAGGCATTATTTCTTATACTCACCTTCATCCCACTAAATAGGTAGATAGATGGATAGAGAGATCAAGAGATCAATAGATAGCTAGATAGACAGACAAAGGTTTTTATTTGGAAGGTAGTTTCCTAACTCTCACAATCTAAATGCATTTTTTTTCCTTATCTTTTGCTAAGAGCTATTTTAGTATGAATTTTCCTGAGCAAACATTATTTTTTGCTTCATGCAACTTCATGATGTAAGATACAAAAATGGACATATTTTCACATAATCCCAATATGGACCTGATTTAATGCCTGTGGAGGTTGATGGAAAAAAACATCTGACCCATTTTTTTTATTCTGTTTAGAAAATATATCTAGACTATGAAAACACAAAGGTGAAGATAAAGTACATGGATTCTATGCTGGATAAACGTTGAAGAAGAACCATGCAACCATACAGCCACAACACCACTCCTGTATGTTGTGACTAAAGCACAATACTCGTGAGAGGAAACTACCACCTATTCTGCCTAATAAAGACCAGGCTGGTAAAATAAATTCAGTAGAAAAGTTCTTCCCATTGTTTCCATTCTGCAAACAATGGCAGACAGAATCTAGCCAGTTCTCAAGCCAACTAGAAGAGACATAGTACTGGAGGACTGAGAAGAGAATAAATTTCTAATTATTAGATGCAAAAGCATTCTTCCTTCTAGCCTGGTGGTTCATAACTGAGCAGAGATACATTTGCCCACCACAATAGTAGCTGGTTGCAGCTAAAGCTGTGCTCAGGTAGCTGCATTATCGGCTTATGGCAATTCCGGTTTGCTCCTTTGATAAGCCAAAGCCAGATCACACAAGTTCACACTGAAGAATATTCAGTTTCCCTTGGACCCAGAAACTCAAGCTTATCACTAAAAACACCAGGCTTCAGAGGGTTCAGATTCATTAGAGACGGTTTGAATTTTCAAGTATAAAGCTTGAGACCATCTGTATCAAGAAACTTAGACCTATCCCTGTATTCCACACTTGAGAACACATCCTTTTTCTTGGAAACATCCTCCACCTTACACCATTTTTCCTTTTCTAAGGCCAGTCCTGCTATTTTTACCTAGTGACCCTCTCACTTCTTTCTGCAGGTTTGAATCACTCTCCACCAACCACCTAAGTAGACATCCCAGACCTGGCAGAAGCTTGCGATGTATTATACCAATTTAAAAACAGTAAAAAAAAAAGAAAAAAAATTAGGGGAACAGGTTGCTTCTCATGTCTCAGAACAGGGAGAACAGGTTACCAAAAATAACACCTTACATAAGCAAAACAAACCCATGCTATATTTTGCTACAGAATTTTTCACAACCAGACGGGCCACATGTAACCACTACAACTATCATGAAAAAAGTACTACTGCCTTTCCGAACCACATGAAGGCACTGACTTCACTTGCATTCCTTTGTTTACCACAATCTTCAATATCCTACAAGTGTATAACAATCATAAAACAGAAAAATCAAAGCAAATCAATATCAAAAAGGTTCTTCATCACATGCAACTCTTCACAATTGAATACTGAATTTTAGGATCTCTTTCACTGCAGACTGTGAAAAATTTCTATGAATATTAATGTTAACTGGCAACAATGAAGAGAAAGAATTTGAGATGTTTGCCTATGGACTAACACGTGTATGTTGCCTTTAATATACTGTTGCTGTTCTTTTTTTTTTTTTTTTTTTTTTCCAAATATCCTAATTAGAACTGTTTGCATTGGTAACATTAAATTTGGCCAATTAATATTTAAGAATCAATGTTGTGTTGACCTCAACAGAAGCATCAATAAAGATACATCATGAAAAATATTACTCTGTGTTTAAAATACTTTTATTGAGCACTGCAAACATTCAGTAGCAGGGCAACTGCATTTCTTACCATGTGCCTAATTTCTGTGTATAGCAGATAAACCCCAGCTAACTGGCAAACTTGCAGTTAAGTGTCTTCTCTTGAGGGAAAAACTTGTAGGAAATCGTACAGTTATTTGTGTTTGAAAGTGTGTTTCTTATCTGAAAACCAAAGACTGTACTTACACCTAGTGTCAGTGTTTTCCCCAATGAGATACTGCAGTGTTAACTAAACTGCTAAAATATGGGAGCTCTTTAAAGAGCATTTTTCTCTCCTTTCCATCACAAGAGCCATCCTAACAACTATAATTTCTAAGACATGCTTGCTTATGGAATTCTTCATACTATAGGATAACCTGGTTTGCTGATAATTTTAAAGAAAGCTTGTAATTGAATAAATTTATAAACATTTAAAAGAAACACCCTTCTGGAGCTTAGCTGGTTAAGAGAAATGCTAAATCTGTGCTTGCTGATTGCTGAAGCCAACTGACGGGTGGCTTCTATATTTAGGATCCTCCTTACACCTGTCAAGAGACAGAGAGAGACAGCCAGTGAAAAAGAAAGTGTGTGCACCAGAGCAAGCAATCCAGAGACCCATCTCTTGTAGCAAGGAGCTAAAAATAGAGGCAACAAAGAGCAATACAGAAAACAGAATAAAATCTTATTATTTGTATTACCCCGCCGCTCTGTGACAGGCTGTCAGCGAGCGCTCCGAGCACGGTACGGACCTCATTAGTTCTAAGCGACTCTGGCTTCCTGTGGGAAGCCACAGCGCTGCCCAAAGCTGGATACAGTCCAACTGTGTCAAACCTGTGCTCCTCAGGTGTGTCCCCTTCCCTGCAGCTCCTTAGCTGAAAGCACGAGGCCTTTGTGGCAACATTTTTGTTCCGAAGTGAACTCCGGAGAATATTCATCCCTGTGTTTAGCAATGTCACTGAGAATGGCCTTTCTGGCTTTGATTGGCGTCTGTCTGAGTCCAGGCTGCTCTTTGTTTGCTAATCTGACAGCATTTATTTCTATAGTGATGATTCTTAGATACATATGCAAACGTAAGAAAAGAAAAATCTGGTAGGTTTGTTTCAGATTCCTTTGTTTTAAAGAGAACAGAGTCCTGCATTTCCAATGGAAGGGCATCCAGCTCTACTAGGAGCTTGCTTTCAGCACAGGGATGCTGCTTTCCTCCCACCGCAGGTGCACCGCTCCTTTCAAATTTTCTATCTCCCAATAAGCAGAAATATTTGGGTTTATCCAGACTAAAGACAGAAATAGCACTGCTGGGGAAGTAAGGAAAATCACGCTATTTAAATTTACACACACGTCTTTCTAAATGCTACATGGCAATTCCTAAACAAAGAAATCAAATTTCACTCCACCTTCCCTGACTCATATCATAGCAATCCAAGTAACCTTTTAAACAGTATCTGATTCACCACCAGATTCCCTGCATTCTTTTTCAGAAAAAGAAACCAAATGGCCTTTAGGTATTCCCCAGTGTTCAACAACCTATAACTATTGCTGGCCAAGCTCAATTTAACTTTCAATAACTACTACTTTCTCAGAAAGCAAACAAGCAAGTCTTTTTTCCCCATCGATAGCAGATTAAATGCATTTTATTTGTCAAAATTTAATGATGTGGATGTTCAGTTGAGAGAAAATGCTCAGTATTTGTGAAAGATGTTAAATACTCATAAATGTGGATGTCTCAGTTTGGACAGAAAGCACAGAGAGCAGCTGCACAAATACCTCTGAATCTTCTCAAAAGTACCCCTAATTATTTGTCTACCAGCTAGTTTTAACCACTAGTCAGTAGTTACTCTTAGCTCATCTCTGAATATACGCAGCTGATGTTTATGTAGATATTAACTTTAACTATACAGAGGTAACAGGCAAATGAATATAAGAACATGTGGAAGATATATTCAGCTCAATAAAGAACTAAAGTCAAGCAGAGGAAATTTGTATATCATCAACACATGCATGCAGTAGTTCTATTTACCTCAATGCCACAGAAATAACTTCAAAATGTAAAAGGCAGAATTACAGCTTTACTGATGTCAACATGAATTTTGTGATCTAGATCCATGCATTTTCCTCATAGTTTAAAAGACAGAGGATTAAATTATTTGATACTTGCTGGAAATTGGATCCAGAGCAAGTTGTTGTGCTTGGTGTGGTGCAGAGTGGTGATGATGTGCATAGTGCAGACTCATTAGCTAAGGCAAACGTAACCCTGTGATAAGGTCACACAGTTACTAGCAGTTTATAAAATTACTTTATAAATTTAGGTTTGAAGTATAGCTTATATTTTTGAAAAGCTGAGGTGGTTTCTTTTGTTTGAATGTCATGTAGGTTAATATTCAATGATTTTTAATTCTACAGTTACAGAATATCCTACTAGATATTACCATGCATCATAATGGGAAAGTATAATAGTGCTGTAGAGTATCAATAATACTAGCATACAGAAATAAGGCAAAGTACACGCTACTCCCATCCAAACCAATGCAATCTCAGTGTACTCATACAAAGGATCTCAGCCTGAACAGCTGTCAGATATTCATTAAAGATACAAAAATTTAAGTCTCTTAACCGACCATGGTCTGAAGACAGAATGGGGCCATACTAGGTGTACTGTAATAAATTAATGCATCTAGCTCCTATAATAAGCTAACTGTGCCCAGTCTTACATATTTTTTATTTGTTGCATAACTGGACTGTCCAGAAATATTCATATGCAAAATTATCTGCAGGATAAGAACAATAAGAGAGACCTGCAAAGTGTTATGAAGTCCTAAAGGGTGGCAACACACATTTACAAAAGGATAAGAGACTTGTACTAAGTATTGGGCAAACCACTATTCTGTCCTATCCATCAAGAATGGTGTCACCTATAGCAGAGGTTATGCCATTCTCTTGGGTTCTAAACCATAAAACAATTTAATGTCTGCCTACATTACATGTCTGTCCTACATTGATAACAGCAACAAACTTATAGGAGAAAAAATAATAGAAGGGATTTGGCTTGCATCATGTTAGAGGTATACACACATTAGTATACATAATATTACCACTGCCATTATTTGTTCCTTGACAGGCATTATCAGAGAAAACCCTCAGGAGACAAACTATATTGCTTCATCATTGCTAGGGATGCTGTTTCCATGCCACACTTTCTGTCTAAGGATCTCTGTCTCATAACCTTTTGTCATAGAATCATAGAATAGTTTGGGTTGGAAGGGACCTCCAAAGATCATGTAGTCCGCCCCCATCTGCCATGAGCAGGGACATCTTCACCCAGGTCAGGTTGCTCAGAGCCCTGTCCAGCCTGGCCTGGGATGTCTCCAGGGAATGTGTTGTATTGGAGTCATTTAGTGGTAACTCCTTCAGATGAGCAAGCTGATGCAGTACTTGATCCAAAAACTGAAAGTCAAATCCTGCAGAAGAAATGTTATCTTGAGCATCTTATTATGACACCATTCCATACTTACACCTTCGAAGTGGACTTAAAAATGACTTCTTTTGTTGGTTGGGGTCTTTTGGTTTGTTGGTTTGTTATTTGCTTTTGTTTCTGTTTTTCTTTTTTAGTAACATAACAGCTGGAAAGCAAACAGTTGAGCAATGAAAAAATACTTTCTAGCTCCCAAGTAATACAGGAGAGAGCTTTTGTTCTTTCAGATTTTTCTTCAGTAGAAGCTTAACAGTTCAGAGGCACCATGGACATGTTCAGAGAATGAATCCACCAGCTACCCAGCGGTACGATCAAGGCACTGTGTATATTTAATATGCATTTTCCTTACCTTAATTTGCAGGTTAAAGTCTGTGAAGCAGCTGATAGCCTCATCTTTACCGTAATTCTAATAGCAATTTGTAATCAGACTTTTAGTCTGCTCTGATACTTAGTAGCAAACTATACACTGTATTACATTTTGAAAGCATTGTCCAAACAATTATCTATGCCCTCTTGAAGATACAGAGATGAAAGAGAAAACTGGATAAGAACAGAAAAAAACAAACCCTGAAACTCCTGTTTTATTTTTGTAAATAAATAGCTCAGACACTTTAATTCAGCCCTAGCTTACAACTTTGAAGCCATGTGATTTCAAACCATGTCTAGTTTTGAGATGCGCAGAATGAGCTTTTCTTCTAAAAAAATGTAAGTGTAGCAATGATAGGGGATTACATTTGTATGGATGCAGACAAATCGTGGTGAATTACTTCAGTTGAGAGAAAAATCAGGTGGCCATTAAACTGCTGGTTTCAAAGCTCCTGAGAATTTTTTTTACTGTATCATTTCAGCATAATTTCAGACTCTCAGAGAACTATACAAATAATGTAGAATAACAATACTTCACTGTAAATAGCCCTTATTTTTGCATTGATTTTGTTTAGATAGACTTTGAGTGCTAAAAAGATTGTGTAATTACACCATTATGAAAACAGACAGCATTGCCAGCCAAGAAAACCTTCATTAGCTCATTATCCAATTTTCTCAGGTGAAAGAAATGTCGCATGGAGGGTGTGTGTCCATTGCAAATCACATAGTAACAAACCACAAACTAGAATCTATCTAAATTGAAGCTGAATTAGAAGCTTCATTTCACACCAAACAAAACTTGAACCTCATGCAGTCTTTATTTGTCTATCATATATTTGATTAAGGGCATTGGACTAAAACATACCTATGATACAGCATGTTAAATAAAGGGGAGGGGTATTTCATTACTTTGCAGATATTGTAGGGGTGTTTCACTGTAGGTAATGAAGAACTAGTTTATTTTAAGCAGTTTTTGAATGAGTCATTTTACAGACAATCCCGTTTGCAGCTTATCTATATGGCCATTAAAAAGCCTTAAATAAATTTTGTCCAAATACATGTCATTAAGTGTCAATGTATGAAACTTTGATCTTGTACACCAGAAATCTAAAATTTCAGGTAGAGGTGAAACCTCTTATATTTGGATATGGTCGCTATCATAATCACAAGATCAAATATAGACACACAAGCATGAGTTTCTTATATATGCAGGTAACTAAAACAGCCTGTATTTCCATGGTATACTGCTGACAATTCCTGTTTGTTAATTTTTAGGAAAAAAACCCAGCTAGGAAATAATTCCTGCTCAGCAAGGAGCTGTACAATTATTGAAGTTGCATAGCATAAAACCCACAAGATCAGACAGCAATTTCTCTTTTTACAGTGAAACAATATCCTAGCAATAGAAAACATCCGAACATATCTCAAAAACATCTCTTTGCGTAGGTTATCTTTGCCATAGCTTTTGGTTTCAAAGAATAACTTTTGGCTAATAGCTCACTTGCAGTTCTCAGAGGCAGATGCCCCTGCACTCCCTCCCCGGAGTGGAGGTGATTACCGCGTTTTCATTGTCAGAGACCTCAAATGTCCTTTGCAACTTTACCAAAGTTACCCACAAAATCCACCTGTCATGTTAGTCTTACACAGAAAGTGCATTTTGAATAATTAGCTATAGAAAAAACCCTCTTATTAAGTCAATATCATAAAAGTTGTAAAGTCAAATAACCAAAATTCATCTGCATTTTAATATGTAAGCATAATTCTGCCCTTTCGCATTTATTTCATATCCTCAATGAAACATGTTTCCAGCAGAAAAAATAATGGTTGATTTTGTAACTGAAGACAGGATCACAATGAAGATGTATAAAGACAGCAATTCAAGACCATAAGGCAATTTCAATATCTTACATTTCCTAGTTTTTGAGTGTTTAGCTATATAATTGTATAACTTACTCTTGGATTTTTTTAAAGACTCATCAGCACTTTCTTCTATAAACAGATTACTCTCATGGGTAGTAATGGGACAACTGTAAAGTCGAATACTAATCACCCAAAAGAAGTAGAGCCCCAGATAATTAGATATGGGGAACAAAATATCTAATCACAGATATTGAACACGTGCTTGCAAAAGTGAAAGAACCACCATTGAATACAGAAAGGGACATCTACAGAAGCATGGACATCTACAAGAATAACTGAGCATTTTTGTGCAAAACTACCTTGCTGGCCATAAAAGTATTTTATTCTATAAATAAATCTAGTTATGAAAGGAAAAATCATTATCAGTAAAATATCTGCAAGAAAAGTAGTATCTTTCTATACATCCACTACAATATTCTTTTTGGCCACTTGCTAATTGTATCTCTCACCATCCATGCAAGAAAGTGATGGGTGTTTGTAATCCTAATTTTGGAGACTGGGAGAGTGTATCTGTACTAGGAATATTTATGTAGCGAATGATAAGTAAAGATACTGGCTGAGTGCTTCTAATAGCAGAGCAGTTATCACATCAGAATTCCACCTCACGTCCCCATAAAATACCAACTTCATCTTTCATAGTTAACCCAGCTTCAGTGTAAGAAAAAATACAAAGTTTGTCTGTAAATTTCTTGCTGATTTTAAATCTAATTACCTAAACAAAAAATCAAGATTTCATACCAGAAGATCAACAAATTATTTGGTTGTGCATAATGGGGGTTAAATAAATGACTTATATGATTCCTACCATTCTAAATTGCAGTGCTGAACTCTAGAATTAAATGCTTAAAAAAAAAAAAATAAAAAAACAAAAAAAAGGAAATTTGCAAAAGCCACTTGCAGTTACCCTGCACATTATTAGACATGGCATTATTTTGAGAAGGAAAGTATTTATTTCTTACAATTCCATACTTCCATAAAATTGTGTTTGTTCCTAATCTGGGGGAACATTTTTCAATGCCTTCCAGCACATTAAGAAGTTTTTTACATGGACACTTGCTCAGTGGGGCACGGACAATGAAGTGGTGTCAGAGCTTATCATTGAAAAGGAAGACAAATGACCACATCTGATATCACGCATGGTTTCTTTTTGATATACTACTATTCCCCTCTGTATAGCCTAATACGATCATGTATTACATTTTATTTCATGTAATTTTTACAATCAGGCCTTGACAATGATGACTTATTCTGTTGCGGTGAAACCTGTATGTGTTTAATCAGAAATTATCTTATGTGGATTTGTCCTTGCACTCAGGATTTAAACGATACAGGACTGATATTCATTTTGCTGAAATTACACTGGTGCAAAGAAGGATGAAATTGGGTACCTAATCATTTCCAAAGACAGAGTATATCCTGAGACATACTCTTAGTCATACAACAAACTAATTACTCCTTCATGTGTTTCTAATCAGTTCAAAGTGGCTGCAAGGACCAGATTCTGCTTTCAGTTACCACAAAGCTTTTCCCCATAAGGTATACTGAAATCTCCTTAAGACCTGTTCCTGCACATACTAGGGATCCTCTCCCAGCTTATATATTTACCTGCATAATCTAAAATATCTGCAAAATAGATGAAAATCTAATCCAAGAAGATACTAAGGCAAGAAAAGTGGCTTGGTGAATAACAAAAGGAGAAAAATATTGGTAAGGACCACACTTACTTTTACTATTTGTGGCAAGCCAAAATGATTGTAATAAAAACTATGCTACTCCTACTTAAAATCTTGACAGCCTTGGTGATTATCAGGTAAGCAGTGATTGCTAATGACCATCTTAGGCATGCTACAAGTCCATAAACACAAATAAGTTGATGCTGGACCACCTAAATAGCACCAATAATGTACTTTTATGACCTTTCTTCTTACAGAAGCGGGACAGCTTGCAATATGCAACGCATTTATTCAAGCGGGACGGCAGTGGGGTATCATTCCCATTTTAGAAATGGGAACAGAAGCAACAAAATCAGCAGTAGCCAGTGCTGCAAAAGAAGCTGGTAGAAGAGCAGGTTAATAAACTCAAATGTCATGAGCCCTTGGTTAGCATTGTCCCCATGTATTGCTTCTATTTTAATTAGAAAGTACAAAACATTCACAGTGCAAGTGTCACATAAACTGGGCATCTACATCTCCAGCTGATTTCAATGGTGAGAACAACGATTTTCCGTGTGGCAAATGGGTGTAACCAGCTCGGAGCGCTGGCATGAGTCAGATACGCTGGCTTCTCCTCACAGTACTGTCTGCAGATTTTTGCTGAGTCCTCTTAGTTTCTAAAAATGTCATTAAGCTTCTGCTTTACAATCTGTGTACATCTGAGAAGTACAGATCATAGGGATAGAGTTCTTCTAACTCCCCAGATCTCAAGTTACCAAAAGAAGCAGATATGATGATGCCTTTTCTACAAAGATTCTATTAAAAAAAAAAAAAAATCAAGAACCGGGTAAATCAGAAAAAGTTTGATCATTCAAATTTCTGAGGTAAGATGGGAATATAGGAAACATACATCTTAATAAACAAGGCTTAACAGCTTAACAACATTTTCTAACTACATGGGGCTTCAGAGGCATTAGCTAACAAATTAATCTTGACAATAAACCCTGGCCTGACTAAATGATAAGATACTGCAGTTTCCAACATTACTGAGAAAAATTAATGTAGAAAACAAAGATACAAAACTTAAGAAATAATGCAAGGGAGGTAAAGGGCAGATATTAATAGAGATATACAATGATAAAGAGTTCAGCCAAGATACATGCAATTCCAGATGTACATCACAGAAAACACAAATAGAGTATTTCTGATTAAATAAAAGTAAATTAAAAGGCCTATTATCTCTTCTATTGCTATTCTTGTTTGCTTGTTGTTTTTTGTTTTTTTTTTTTTTCCAAAATTGGTGCCACTGGATTCATTTATGATAAATGTCACAGATAAATAAATAGTTGCTGCATTAGGAAACACACAGCCAGCTAACCATCCTGACAAAGGGTACCTTTCCACAGAAGTTGATGGTGCAGGAAAACTCATGGCTCACTTCACTCAGTTTCCACCATCTCTCACCACACATTCCTATATGTGTGTCTCTTCACTGTAACCTGTCTTTGAAAAAAATTCTAATGAACTTGTTACATCCATATGTAAAAAGATTAAAATAACCTATGAGGCTAACAGAAAATATGAACATTCAATAAATTCTGCAGGAAGCATTCTAAATAGAATCATAGAATTGCTTAGGTTGGAAAAATCCTTTAAGATATCAAATCCAACCATAAACCTAGCACTGCCAAGTCTACCACTCAATCATGTCCCTAAGCACCACAGCTACAGGTCTTTTAAACACCTCCAGTGATAGTGGCTCGACCACTTCCCTGGGCAGCCTGTTCCAATGCCTGACAACCCTTTCCATGAAGGAATTTTTCCTGATATCCAACCAAAATCTCTCCTGCTGCAACTTGAGGCTATTGCCTCTCATCCTACCACTTGTTACTTGGGAGAAGAGACCAACACCCTCCATGCTACAACCTCCTTTCAGGTAGTTGTAGACAGTGATAAGGTCTCCCGTCAGCCTCCTGTTCTCCAGGCTGAACACCCACAGTTGCCTCAGCTGCTCCTCATCAGACTTGTGCTCCAGACCCTTCACCAACTTCTTTGCTCTTGTTTAGATATGTTCCAAGCACCTCAGGGAAATACTTACTGAAGAGCAGTATACTAGGAATTATACTTTAATTCAGTTTACTAAAATAAATCAGCCACATAGAGGGAAAAAAAAAAAAAAAAGGCAATATCTACATTAATGTCTGCATGTGAAACTACCACATTTCTGGGTTATATTCACAAAACAGGGTATCAACATATCTCACAGGGCAGGGCACTCGGCAAGTAAAGAGTACTGCTTCCAAGTACAGAGCTGTATGTAGGATCCACAAGACCTGTAGCAAATAGAGTGTTCAAATCCACACTGAGGGAAAATCATTGCTTTGAGGTTTCATTCAGCCATTTAGAAACTAAGTCATTTTTCCCACTAGTCCACATCAGAATATCATAAATCAAAACTTGCCTTTTAATAGGCAGTTGAACTTATCACTCAACATTTTAACTGATCTAATGGGATATTAGATCTACTTGTGCCAGAGTAAGTTATTCACCTGTAAGAGTAGGGAAAGAAAGAGTAAAAACACTAACATTGTAATTCATACTTCTAGTCATCTTTCTTTCATTCTTCTCCTTATTTCTGTACTATTGATAAACACGTTTCTTCCAGTTCAGAGTGAAAAATGTTTTACTAAGTAATCATCAACAGAACAGCCCCTGTGACTTAATTTTCTCCTATGGAAAAAGTTTCAATTTCTAATCAAGAGTAAATACAAGCCAGATGTGGCAAATTTCTACTCATTCCAAGAACAAAGAAAACTTCCCTTTTAGTGGTTTCTTTAAGACTACCTTAGTGCAGAAAGAAAAACGCAGCATGATATCAAAAGTGACAATTGAGAAAAATGGCATGCCTTGATTTAGGCCTTAGCCCTGCCAACCTTGCCCAGAGACCTAATATAACTTTATTTTTATGCGTACTGGAAAGAAGATTTAGTCCATGCTTAGCAAAACATAATAAACATCCCAGTAAAGATAAGGGAGGGAGAGAGTATGTTGCTGGGAAGTGTTTAAAGCTTTTAGGCCAGCCTAGTGTGGAGCTGCACAGAGGAAACAGGGGCGCTTGAGTTAGGAAGTTGTTTAGATAAATCAAGTTTAGCTTTTCTTCTTTAGATAAAAATTCACATAATTTGTCATCTGATTACTAAAACAGCCAGACTGTGGACTCAGCAACTCCTTCATGTTCTTATTTACCCCATAAATCAGGTCAAAAGCAAATCAGAATTTAATATAATGGATGAATTTGAGAGTCTTTGCTTGTAGACTTCATCTGAAGCTTTATAAACATGAGGGTTGATAAAAAGGAGCACTGATCCAATATATAGCTCCATGTTAAAGATAATGATTACTGTGTAAAAAATTAATCTTAGCCCATATTATCCATAGGACACATTCTTCAAAAAGATCCTATTCTTTCTGTATTTATGGCTCTGGAGAAATAGGAGACATTTAAAAAATGAAAAAAAATGCTTAAATCTCTATGTAGCAAATCCTTTACAAAGTCGGACTATAGTTCTGGTCCTGACCAGTTCTCAGATGAGAAGGAGTGAGAATGTAATTTAAAGAGAGTGAAAAATCCAATAAAACACTTTTATTAGTCAGCAATATCATGACTTCACATTCATATTTTATGGGTAATTCAGGCCTGCCTCAGATTAAAAAAAAAAAATAGTCTGATTTTGAATTACTGTAATTAACTGCAAAAGCTTGCTGATTTGTTGATGCAAAATAATGTCAATCTTTTTCATAAACTTGTTAGAATCTTTGTAAATAAATAGCAAAAATTATACGAGGAACAGAAATTTGGCTCTTTGTCAGAGGTTTGCCATTGACATGTAGGGAACGGTGTTGTAAGGAGGGACATAAGTGAAAAATCACAGTCCTTTCCCTAAGATCACCAGTGTAACATTACCAAATAGTGAGCCATATTCTTGTCAGAGTGAGCTTGTGAAAGAGGGAGTATATTTCACATTTCACCCTGAAAACCTATTAAGTCTGGCGAGAAAGAAGACATGGAATGTTGAATTTTCCTAGAAACAGCATAGGTCAAAAAATAGTCTGGAAAGCACTACAGAAGGAGAAGACAAATCCCTCCTGAGCTGAATAGCTGCAGGCATACGTCATTAAAAAGCTTTGAGATATATTTTGAAAATCTTCACTCTTAAACTGATTATTTTTTTTCCAAGAATTTCAACAGGACTTTTATTTCAGCAGCATAGTCTGGTCTTAAATTGAGAATATCCATGAACATCACTGAAGTCTGAATTCAGTTGCAAGTGATCTCACTATCAGAGTTACCTGTTTGTACCTTAACGTGAGCCACTCCTGCATCACTACTGTGTGCATTACACAGTACCGCTCAACATCCAAATTGTATTCTGCAAATGACATTGATTCCAGTTCTTTTACTGTAGGAAATCAGGAGGGAAAGAAGAATCACAGCACACTCTAGTAGCAATGACCAATTTACTACGGTAAGCAATGGCACAACTGATGCAAAATTCAACTCTTGGTCAGATCCTACAGAAGAGAACATTGCCCAATATAAGTTTGAGAGAAGTTGAGTGGGATCAGGCTATTTAATAGATGCAACAAGAGAAAAAAGCCAGAGCTGTAATCTCAAATGCGAATCATTTAAGTATAGTATTTGTTGATACCTGTCTTGCAGCAGCTGCAGATGGAATGAAAAAGCCGATACAGGAATGAGCTAAGAGTGATCTAAGACACATTATGGAGGTGCTGCCCAGGGATGGGGGCAGAAATGCAGTTATTATTTTGTACTTCTTAAGTTCTGTGTATTTTCAAGGTGCTGGATATGTTTTGCCTGGACACAGAGGACACTGAACTGTCATTCCTTCTTCCAAGAAGTCTGATTCAGTGTTTATAAAAGACATAAATAAAGGATGGCATCTGGATTTACTGAATGGTCCAAAAATTTTATTCCAGTGTTATGTTCGGGTAAATCATTTCTGTTAAAGCAGATATTTTAACAGGGCACAAAAAAACAATATTTTCAGTAGTCCATAATACCAGCTTTTGTCACTAAGGTCTTTAAGCTCTCTAAGCACAATGTGCATCCCAAGCATAGAGGGATCAAAAGCCCCTGTATTGCTGCAAAGAAGCACAAAACCATCTGGGGCCCAGCTCTGCCTCTACTATGTTCAACAACAGAGAGAATGAGCCATTTTTCTCCTAAACTACTGAAATGCTCCTAAACTGCAACCCCTGTCTCACTGAGGTTTAAGTCAAACATTGGTCTGGAAGATAATACCACCTTGGGTAAAAGATTCTCATAGAGGGAAGAATAAAGGCACAAGCCTGTCTGATCACAGTTATCAGTGGGCAACTATAGTCTATTTTGTTTCTTTGTTACAAAAGATTAAAGTAATAATAATTTGACCACGCTTCCATCAATTTAAAATGCTCTGCTAGATAAATATTTTTAAGATCTGTACAACAGGCCTTCTATTTAACAATGAATACATTTCAGTCTAATGTGCTGCCAAGCTCCAGCTCTCTTTCTAGCAGCTGAATTCTTGGATAAAATCATTTTGCAGGGTATGAGCAATGCATTTCTGAAAATAGCATCACTGCAAGATGAAAGATGGCAAGAACCTCTACAATGCTGATTTATTTCCATGGAATTTTGTCTCTTATAATCAGTGTATGTTTTGACATTTTCAGCTGAATTTTCATACTTAATAAAACATAAATCTATAGAATTTTCTAATTTTGAGGCCACAGTATAAATGTCTAATAGGGAAATAAAAGAAGAAAAACAGTATAAAAAATAATACCCATTCACAATTTACATCTAAAATATGTAAAGCAGGAAAATGCTTTGTGAGATCCCAGTAATTTGCATTTATCACCACCACACGTACAGAGACACTCACAAAAAGAAACCAACACCAATCAACAAGCTGTTTCCCACTTGAAGTATGTTTCTACAAGAGGAATGGATAGGAGCGATACTTTAAAATATCAGTGAGTTTGTACATCTTGCGTAACGGTCAGTATTCCTACATGTGCTGCTGAGAAAACACTAAGAGGTGATATTGCACCTTCCCTGATTCTAAGTAGATTACACCTTTTGGCTTTCTTGCCAATTCACTGATAGGAAGGTACACTTCAGTAGGTGATTTTTTTCCTAATAAGGAAGAATTTTAAATAGATTGGAAAATAACAATTTTCAAATGAGAAAGAGCCTGGTATTTTACAATCCATTAACGCAGCTGTCTTTTCTAATTAACATCAGCAATAAAATTGGCATTCTTCTGTCATAGATTTTATGCTAAAAATGAGATTATAGGTATATGAGAGGTGTCAAAATCTCTAAGTCTGAAAGTAGAAACATGAAAAGAAAACATCATATATATCTTTTGTCTGCATCTGGTCACTGATTTCATACAGAAAGTGATGCTCTGTACCAAGCCCAGCTACATTCTCAGCAAGACCTACCCTTGTTAGGTCCATGTACAAAAACCAAAAATTATGAATGTCCTGGTTGTGCAAGCCCTAATTCATATGACTCATATAGACTTCCCTGAGTTGTCCCAATGACACCAAAACTGTAAGGATGATTCATGGAAATTAAAACAATGGGAATACACAACTTCTTTTCTGAAAATTTTCTGCCTGCATACATATGTATATATGTCCCTATGTATATTTATACTCAGATGTTTTACGTCAATTTATTTAAGTAGCAGATCTGTCTTGAATATAACATACAATTTTATCTCTACATACAAAAGAGGTGGTTGAGGGGGGGAAAGGGATAAACGATAAAGGAAAGAGGGAAAATGAGGGGGAAGGCGGAAATTGGAGAAAATAAAATAAAGCAGACATTAATCTATATCCAGAATGATGTAATTACAGAAAAAATACCACCGATATTGAACAACTTCATCCAAGAATTCACCAAAATTGAAATATCTGTTTTGTTTCCCTGGTTGTTCTTTTTTCTTTTTTAATCAGTACAGACAGGGTTCTCATCAGGAAGCAGCAGGTACAGCTTTATATCGTACATTACTCACGATCAGTAAAAATATGAACACTGCTAAGACATCTTGTGCCAAAAGTATGCCTAAGAATGACAACTTATCTTTAAACTCAAGGCTATCTGTTTTGATGCAGCATAGATTTTTAAAAAATAATAATAATAAAACTATAAAAAACCCACAAAAATAAAGTGAGTCCTATGCTGCCTTTATCAGGAAACATACAAACTACATTCACTTAAAGTATTTTTTCTTCTTAAGTCTGTATGGATGCAGATGATAAGTAAATATATATAGCTACAAAGAAAAAAGTGCTTTGCATACTGTGTTAGCAGTAGTGTGGTTGTAGGGACAGGAGTACTATATGCAAGAAGATGGTTATGAAAGTGCAAAATATCTGCTATGCTATGCGTATAATTTTAAATATTTGGAGTTGCTATGTTAAAAGAGCATGATACCCTGCGCCAACATATAGTAGATGCCTAATACAATGATGCAATGAAAATGATACATTTTAATGAAACCTAAAATGTATCGATCAGTAACTAAGCCTTACAGCTAAAGATCAAGACATAATTACCGCTATACTTAAGTAGTTCATTAAAGAAAAGTCTTCAATATTTGCGGTGAAATATTCCAACATGGGAAGCAAGAAATGCGATTATATCACCTGCTCAGATTTTCAATGAAAAATTAAGGCTCCCATTTTATACAGCATAATCCTTCACTTGAAATTCTCTGTGCATTGCTGGGCAAATATATCAGAGCCTTTTCGCCTTGTCCGACAAGTAAAATTAATCAAATGACTGAGATTCTATGAAACAAGCATTACTTAAACCTTCAGCATTTTTTGCTAAAAATGTTTCATACTTGTATACTACTGCATTGGTGATTAGGACTTCTGAATGTTTTAGTAAAAGCACATGCTGAAATATTTACTGATGCAGAAGGAACAGATGACTGAAGGAAAAGTGATTGTACACTAATGAGTTGTTGATGAAATAATGAATTATATAGCCATGAATATGCACATTTTTCATACAACAGCTGGGAAATACTGCTTCCTCAGACCAACATTTTAAGTAAGAGAAAAAGATGCTAAAGATAACAGGGAAAAATCACCTTGCTAAGAACATAATATCTGCAAACCTTCAGTTCTTTAATTATTAATATCCTTTCTTTCCTTTATTCTCTTCTCCTGTGTTTTTTCCTATTTTTAATATTCTTAAAATATAAACTATTTCACATTAAGGGCATTTGCGTCACTTCACTTTGTTCTTCCCCATTTGTAGTCTATAGTAGGAAACAAAACACTGCTGTCAAGTCTTAAGAAAGAATCCCAAAAATCGTTTTGTCCTTCACCTGTTACATCATTACTTTTTGCAAAGCATCTCTCCCTCCATCAACCTGTTGGGTTGTCTTCTAAATGAACTAAGCCTGATTTGAAATTTGATTTAATTTCAAAGGGGAAACATTACTATGAAGGAAGGACAGACACTATAGATTGTTTCTATAATATTTCAGTGGAATGATAATGAGAAAAAGGAAAGCCAACAGCAAGTAGGTTGTGTAGAACATGGAAATGCTATTCACTAACTTCATATTCTGAATTACTCAATCATAAGTATAGTTATAATTAAAGTTATATAGTATTTTTCTCTGTTGACATTTTCTATTATCATAATTGGCAGTGAAGATAAATTCTGAAGGCAATTATCAAACATGAACAGAGGGACAAAAACAATTTTAAGGAAATATCACGTGATGTTTTGCTAAAAAGTGGTCTAGACTTCTATTTGAAATTATACAACATTCTTTTTATATGTTATTATTTTAATTTCACTAGGTTACATTTTTCTTCCTCTTTAAAAAAACTACAAAAATCTATGTAGAAGATAAATTCTAATTAGTTGTGTATGATAACCTTATCAGCTCACTAAGAAACAGTAAATACAGGAGCTCAAACACAAGAAAAGCAGTGACTTAAAAAGCCCTGGCTTTGTATTTTGTCACTCTTGCTTCCACATGGCGCAGCTTTACAAACTGCAACACAAGAATATTTCAAAAGATAATTTTCCCTTCAGTGAAAGGCTATATTTATTCAACTTAGAAGATATTAAGTGGTTCTTTTGCACTTATCTTTCTATTCCTTTCATTTAACAGTGCGAGCATCCCTTTGAGTCTTTCATAATGGAACCGATACTCAGAACTGAATCCAATTATAACAAGCTACCAGCAGTACTAATTGGTGAAAATCCATTGCTGGCAATTGCTGTAAACTCATCCTTCTGCACAGGATGAAAGAGGGCAATAAATTCTACCCCGCGTTAAACAATAGGGAAGACTACCATTAGCACTGTTTTTCTTATGTAAAATGCATTAAAGTGAGTCATCCACTTAAAGTTACCTACTGGCAGCTTTAACCCAAATTCAAGGACTAAGCGCTTCCAAAAAAAACCCCCAAAAGAATATAAAATAATCGGTCGAGGAAGTGAGAAGGAAAAGAAAGCACGGTCATTAGTTTATAGTGTTTCGTTGTGTTTATTTTTTTTCCCCAATCTGTAGGCGAATCTCAGATATGATGTGTTGGCTTATTTTTGCCTTTTATTACATGCTTTCATTTCATGATCTTTGCACTCCCCTGGGCAACACTTTCACGCCAGTAAGTCTGCAGTGCTTTAAGGATCTCTATCTTACGGCCCCGCCAAACAGAGAGCTGCTTGCACCGAGAGCATCCACCTGCTTTCGCGAAGGTGATTTTGGAGAAGTACCGATTTGCAAGGCCAGAGCTGAGGAAAACAGCTCTTCAGTGGTGTTGCTTTAAGCATGTGAAACCCCTCCGGGGTGGCACACGCGTGCGCACACACAACCCCCCCACAACCGCGGGCAGCAAACAAACCCTGCGACTGTCACAATATTCGTAGTGTGCGTTGGAACACGGCCAGGTAGGAGTGAGGCTCAAAACTCAAAGCGATGCTCGCCCTGCCTGCTACACACGCCTGCGGCAGAAAGGCAAGAAAATCTACCTTTCGAGTGGGTTTTAATAAATTGCTAAAGTTATATATATATATATATTTTTTAAATAGTGCTAAAACTCCAGCCAGGCTGAAATAACCTTTGTGAGAGGAGGGGGCGGGCTCTGTGTAACTCGAAACTTTCCTCTCAGCACCGCTGAACTGCCAAGGTATATTTAGAGCTGGGATCCGCTCTGGAGCGGGGCTGTGAGGTCAAACCTTTCCCTCAAAAGTGCCGCCGCCGGCCGTGACCGGGGCACTCTCCCCTCATCCTCTGCTACCGTGACTCTTTCCCAAACAAAAGCAGCCGAAACCCTGCAATTTTTTCCTCACCGCCACTTTCCGCCCGTACTTGTATTTCCCTTTGTATTTTCGCCGGCACAGGGATGCGCCCCCGCCCCGGCCGTGTCCCCCGCCCCGGACCCCCGGACCCCGCGGGGACTTACGTGGTGGCAGAAGGGAAAGGTCCCTCCGAGGAGTGGTTCATCACCAGGGACTGGAAAAGTGTCAGGCTAAAGACTAGCAGCCAGCCAGCAGCCATCTTCCTGATCGAAGATCGATCCCCTTTCCCCAAGTCGGCGAGACGGCAATAATAATAAATTCAATTACTGTGTGTGCGGTGGTGTGGGGGGGCTGTTGTTTTTTAAAGCCTCCTCCGCTCCCCCCCCACCCGCCCCCTCGCGGGAGGCGCAGCCCAGAGATGTGCGGAGAAGCGGCCGAGGGTGGGAAGGAGGAGGAGAAACGATGGAGATCTGTGGGTGGAGAGGGGGAAAAGGAGAGAGAGGGAGATACTCTACTCTCTGTTACTCCAGCAGCAGCTCCAGCTTCATCTGATCCGCCGCCATCAGCGCTACTTTTGTAACAGATCTCCGCTCACTCTGTGTGTCTGTCCTTCCCTGATTTATTCCCCTGATTGCAGCGCAGGAGGAGGCGGAAGGCAGGCGGGGTATGGGCTTCTGAAGAGAGAGGAGGAAAGAAGGGGCGAGAGTTGGAGACGGGCAGATCGCTCCCGGCTCCTGCCTTCCCTGCCGGCAGCGGAGGAAAGTCGAGGCGGGGAGCGGGGGAGGGCGCCGGGCCCTGTGGCTGCCGCGCTCCTTACAAGGCAGCCGAGGAACTCCCCGGGCCGGGCCGGGCGGAGCCGCCCCCGGCGCCGCGCTCCCGCCCCGCCCGCCGCGGGGCTGCGTGCCGCACCTCCCAGCGCCCGGACGCTATTTTTAAAACCGCTTCGTGCCTTATTTTAATTCTTCCTCCCCCCACCTCCGCCCTGTTGAGCAGCAGCCTCACACAGCCCGTGTGCCACCAGTCTGCATGTATATATGTGTTCATATGTATATATAAATGCCGCTCTTTCCGCCGCTGGCTGTAGAAGCGCTGCTCAGCGCGGAGGGGCGAGTGCGGTGCTTCCCGCGGAACGCTGCCCGCGGAGCGGAGCGGAGCCGGCCCGGCGGAGCAGCGCGGCCGCCCCGGCCAGCCGCAGGGTCCCGTCCGCGGCGGGTGCCCGAAGCACTTGTGGGAAGCGGGCCCTGGGGGCGCGGCTGGGAGTCCTAAGGCTTCATTCCCGCCCCAGCCGCATCTCTAACCTAGATATTAATTTCAGATTCCTTTGAAAATACAGAGGACAAATTCCCTCTCCCATCCTTTATTTTACCGATGTTCACATCTACCGGTCTCTGTGGCAACTACATTCTCCGTACAAATGGAGAAAGTAATTCAGGGAAATATTTCTCAGCTTATTTACCAAAGTAGATAAAAGTTCAGTCACAATTTCGATTTTTCTTTTTATCAGTGGGTTGTTATTTTTGTTTGCTTGATTTTCATTCTTTTTATATGTTTATACATTTTTAATTATTTAATGAAATAGTATTATGTTTCTATTTCTATACATTTGATTAGTTCAACAGGTGAAAATGAAAGAGCAGACCCAGCATTCAGGCAATTCTCATGTGCTTTGTATTTCAGGGTCACATCATCTTGAATGTTTTAACTCACAGCAGTTTCTCTAAACCAGAAGAGTGCTCATCTCTATATTTAAAGGTGGCAAAAGCACCAAAGCTGTGATCCACAAATGAAGAATTGAGTGTTCACATCACCCAGGCTACAAGCCAGCATAATATTTCAGTTGCAATCTGTAAAGCATGCAGTCACTCATCCACATTGTTTCGGGTTTGGAGCTGGCGCTTTGGAGCTGGTGGGAAGAACTCTCGGTTGTCTTCACCTATCCACCTACCTGTGGATATGTAGGATTCAGGGCTCGGATGCAATTCCAAAATAGCAATTTCTAAAGTAATATTGCAGCCTGCAGACTCAAGCAGTCTGAAGAGTGTGTATAAACCAACTCCTGTAGGTCTCCCATGGCTTGACAGTTTTGCCACATGAGTGGCAACGCTTCAAGTACTCAGCAGCTCTGCTTTCCTATGGAGATGCAGAGGTACTGATGGTCTCTGCTGCAAGGTGTGACAGATATCAGCAGAGTCATGGCTATGTGACACAGAGGTCCTGCTTCACACGGGATGTATTGAGATGAGATCCAGGGTGGAGGGAAGATGTTGGAGAGTGGAGTGAAGGTTTGGAGAAATGCACATAGGAGAGAGACTGGAAATGTGGAGTAGTTCATGTTGCACAAGGCCACAACAGATTTACTTCTTAGAGTGTAATTTAAGATGTCTCTTCACTCTTGGGGCCCCACACTGTTTAAGGGTGGCATTATCCAGTATCAAGAGGACATCAATTCAGTTATGAACATGAATATTCCCAGAAAAACACTGTTTCTGCTCTTTGATAAGACACTGAAGCTCAGCACAAGTTCAAGCCTAAACTCTGCTGAGATCCACAAACTAAATGTTCTTCTGCACCTGCAGCCTTGCAGTGGGCAACACAGTGATGCATTAACACTCTGGCATTCACTTGCACCTCAGTAGTGCTCACTCTACTAATAATTCCAACAACAACAACACATGGCTAGCAACACAATAGGGCAATACATGGGTGGGTTGCCACCCACTTAGTACCTCAGGTCTGGATTGTGACTGTTTCATCAGTACTATAATAATACCCTGTAATGACAGCTGAAATGTGGAAAAGAAGCTAGAGATAAATCCCACTATGTTTTAATATAGCAATCTTTGCAGCATCAGATCTACCATGCTGGTTACAACTCTATAATGAGACTCTCTGCAAGGTAATCCTAGAGTGAGCACTACTGAGGTGCAAGTGAATGCCTGTGGAGCTCACTGAGGCTCAGGGCTGAAGGAGAAGGGGTGTCTATATGCAGCTACAGCATGGAGGAGAAATAGCCAGGTGAGGGCAACCTGTGGGGCATTCATGGGAAGATTCAGATCTCTGATACATGACTCAAGTTCAACAGGCAAGCTTTACAGGATTTACAAGCAAACTTGGACAAGAGCCCAATTTTAAGAAAAGCTGAACTCAAATAACAGTTTTACTTCAAAATGAAGTGAGACTTGAAGACAAGTTTTGAATTTTTGCCCTTTTTTCTGAATTGGAAACTTAAGAAGCCAGTATCACCCCGAAGCACAGGAAGAAATAAATGCAGGATTTACTCCAGAAGTAATATGTTATTTACTCTTTACTCACCTGTTTGTTTCAGCTAATTCTTTACAGCTAAAAAATGCATTTATGTGGAACATGTTTATTAAAGATGTAGAATGTTTAGAAATCTTGACCTCATCCTACAAACATGTGGGGGTATGAGTAATTGTATTCAAATGAGTTCCTACTAGCTTTGGTGGGAAGGAGTGATTGACTTAAACCATGTTAACAGAATTAAGTTTCTTGATATTTCTTCATCCTTCCGTGTAGTTTCATCATTAAATTTTAAAAACTCATTAGAATCTCCTAAGTGATCAGTTCCTTTACATTTGATGGTTATACTACTTCCCTACATTGTCATGTTTCAAACTCTATTTTAAATATGTAGTTTTTACTTCAGAGACGTGTTGCACTGCAGGTATTCTTATAACTAATCTGTGTTAAGGTTCCTAAAGATCTGTTACAGCTGACAAGTTTTCTTTTTTAAGCACTTAAATACAGAATTGAATGGCAAACCATGAAAGTAAATCTTTCTTCATTCTTCACCTCATTCTAAATTTATTGCCTATCATACCTGACCAAGACCTTTCTGTGAAGGAGCACAGGAATGCCAGGGATTGATATAATGAGAAGTGTCTTTGTTACAAAGTTTGTTTTGCACCTTCTTAGTGGACTTGGCAGCCTTGGGTTTACAGTTGAACTCAATGCTCTTAAAGGTCTTCTCCAGCCTTAAAGATTCTATAATTCTGTTCTATGATGTTAGTGAAATTACTGGGAATCTTTCAACTGACTGTGGTGGTCTGTAAATCAGTAATAAAAAATCCTGTTGCAAAAATACAAAATTTATTTTGCATCAAAGGCTTCTTCTCAGTTCAGTATATCAGTAACAAGTATTAATTTATGACCAAGCCTTTCTCTTTAATTTCAATTTCTGGGTAGATTATTTACACTTTCAGAAATTATTTACATGTTGCAAATACAGCATAAGAGACAAAGAGCTGGGTCTTCTGTGTCTTGGCCATTTTTCTTAAAAAAACCCCACAGTTATTAAGTTAGAACCAGATTCAAAATTCTATTGATCTGTTTTTGTGCTTGTATATAAAACTGATTCTTCAGTAATCAACATTGTCATCAAACTTTTGGAAAACAGTGACAGTTTAAGGCTTAACATGTACAGTGTTTGTAGTACTTGTGTGAATAGATAGCATGCAATAACTAAGTGTCTTAAGTGCCCTTTTTCTTTCTTTCTTTTATTTTGGTTGTATTTAATAAATCAGTAGGGGCTGTTATTCTCGCAAACCTAATCTGAGCACACTTCACCTCTGTGGTTGGAGTGACGAGTATTTTGACAGATGGAACTCCAGATGTCATTCAGTTCAGCCAAATTGTGCTTGCTGAAATACTGCAAGAAGTATGACAAGGTCTTAACCAATACCATTTTGTTCCTGGCACATAGTACCTTCTTGAAGTCTGTGTGTTACCCAGGGCAGGAGGGGGTAATCTTACTGAATAATTCTCATTCTGTTTGCTTTTGCAGGACTGACTGGAGAGTACAAACAGCCTGATCTCAATTTCTAATTTCAGGCAAAAAAACCCCCAAAACCCTCTTATTGAAATTTGCACCAGATGGAAATGCAAGATCTGGCCCATTGTAAGTGAGCTGAATTGTTTTACATATTTGAATCAAATATCATTTTATATAGTGAAAATTTTGTGAACTACATCCAGCAGCAAGGTAGTCAACACTGTTTTGTTTTTACCCTTGTTTTCATTCACATTTGAGTGCTGAACCTAGTAGCAAAACTTTTCCCATCTAATATTATTAAGAGTTCATTTTTTTTCTTGTTATTGTCAGATTTGAGGAAAACAATCATCTTAATTCTAGTCATGACAGCAGCGATGTATGCATTTTCACACTTAAAGTTTTTTAGTTTGATTGGGTTTTATGGACACTGCTGTTAAACCAACAATAATATAAAGATAGTTTTATATTGAAACTTGGAACCCAGCATAATAAATATTCTCTTGGTGCATACTAGAGAAAACTATCTTAAAACAAAGTGCCAGGCTTGTAAATCTTCATCTATTTAAGGAGTAAGTATAGGGCAAAATTTATTCTATTGTTACTGATCCTGACACATCTACACAGGACCCTGTAGCATTATGTGGTGATAGTAGTTTGGTTTTGAAAGGCTCTGTGTTCATTCCAGTATTATTATTATGCTTCTGAGATTGGAAGGAAAGGGAATTTTTTTTCAAGAATCACTTTATTGTATTTCACAGTGTAATGTACAAGTGCTCATTGTAAATCTCATATTGATGTTGTGACACTACTCACAGAAAACCATAGATGCCAGTAATCTTGTTGAAGGAAACCCTCAATTATAAATGTTAAACTGTGGCGTGTTCTGAGCTTGTAAAGAAATATAACTTCTAAGAACAGTCTTATACAAATAAGATGTATGTTTTATATAAGGACAGATTAAGCGACACAATATTTTTGTACAACCTTGTCTATCTTCCACCCAGCCCCTAATCTATTTTAATTTAGTTTATTCCATCCCTGCCATTGACTTTAATCAGATCTAGTTCTTTCTTGAACCAAAAATACATATGCATTTCTTCTTTCACCTCCTAAATCAGACAATTTTTCCCCAAATTTTCACCCTGTGAGAGTCATCCTTGCACTAGTGGAAGTTTACTAAATGTTAGTGTGCTACTCTCCTGAAATCTGGTATCTTGCAACTTTATAGGACTAGAAAAGGGTATTAATACATCATCCAGGACAACAGTTCTCTGAGGTGGCAATCAGAATATTCATAGTAAACCATGTCCAGCCAAATGGAGTGAAGCCACCTCAATATCTCATACCTGCTTAACCCTTCAAACCTAATTAAGCAGTTGGTTATGAAAGCTGCATTCACAAGTTATTGCTGAGATTTTGATTAGCAATATTCCTGCAAAAGAATCGCTACACTCATGCCATCCAGCCACTGATGCTGCTTTGGAAGTTCAACAGGGTGAGCTAAAGCTTATTAGGAAAGTTGTATCTGACTCCCTCCCTTTGGGAACATAATTGTTACTGTTCCCATTCAGCATTTGTTGAGATACACACAATCTAGAAGGAAACAAACAAACAAACAAACAAAAAGTTTCTTTTGTCTTATCCAATAACAACAGCAAGTACTATGTTTTTAATTACATGACTATTGTTTAAGTTACTTGTGCTGCTAGCTGAGAATGACAGCCCAAGAGTGTGTGAGCATTGACGTCTTTGGCTGAGGTATTGCACATGAACCAGACATGGTATTTTTTCAGAGAATTGTCTCCAAGACCCTTTTATAGAGTGATCTTTGCATAAGGTGTTAGGTCACTCACCTCCCAATGCTTTTAAGTTTAACAGCTAGGAAAACCTGGTGATCTGGGCTCCATTTGTAGTCAATGGACATAGACCAGGACCTCCACAGAATTATACATTCTGTCTGAAAACAGGTGATTGAGGTGATATCAGTCTCCTATTTTATCTGTCTTACAAACCATTAGTGAACACAAAAATAACCCAGAAGGAACATGGAGCAGAGAAAAGATGGAAAATGAAAGAACAGGAATGAAAGATAACAAAGGAAAAGTAAGAGTAAAGAACAAGAAAGGATAAATTCAGAAGAAAAGGTATGCATGTGGAAATGAATACAAACCAGTAAAATTAAATATCATAAAAGGAAGCTAAAATTTTAAAAAGGAAAGGAAAAGGGGTGGGGCAAAGTAAAGTGAAACAAGAAAACAGGAAAGCGAGGAGGAAAATAAAATGAGTAGGAAGATGAGAAATTAAGGGGAGGGAAAACTCAGTGCTGAAAAGATGCAGGTAAGTGGGAAGGGTAACAAAGAAGAAAAAGAGGAGGAACATTGACAGAGGTTTGGTCTACAAATACTGATGTGCACATTTCTGCTTATTTTAGTTTTAAAAGATGGCAAATGAAGAATCTTAATGGTACAAAAGACACATGTTGATCAAGTCTGTGAGCGTGTTGGGGAAGGACACTGTAGAGTGACACAGTATAAAAAGGATATAAAGCTACTGGAGAGTGTCCACAATAGAGCTACAAAGTTGTTGAAGGGTTTGGAGAGGAAGCCGTAAGAGGAACAGCTAAAGTCACTTGGTTTGTTCAGCCTGGACAAGAGGAGACTGAGGGGAGACCTCATGGTGGCTACAGCTCCCTCACAAGGGGAGGAGGAGGAATGGGCGCTGAACTCTTCTCTCTGGTAACCAGTGACAGAACCCAAGGGAATAGCAGGAAGATGTGCCAGGGGAGGTTTAGGTTGGACATTAGGAAAAGGTTCTTCCCCCAGAGGGTGCTGGACACTGGAACAGGCTCCCCAGGGAGGTGTCACAGCCCCAAGCCTGACAGTGTTCAAGAAGAGACTGAACAACACCCTCAGACACATGGTGTGAACTGTGGGGTTGTCCTATGCAGGGACAGGAGTTGGACTCGATGATCCTTGTGGGTCCCTTCCAACTCAGGACATTCTATGATCCTATGATTCTGTATCTTTGCTGTGCCCATGCTGGGCGTTGTTATCCAGGATTGGGCTCCACCTAATTCACTTTGCCCCAAAACAGAGGTTATTTGCTCAGATAAGAGAGGCCACACAGCTTCTGGTTCAGGAGCACAAAGCTCACTACTTGGGCTCGGGGTAAAGGCAGAACTCTCTCCTGTATAATACAATATACCTCAATCTGATGATACGGCGTCTGCTACATATTTTACACAAACTGCAAAAATGATTTAAGGTTAATTTGAATCTTGTGTGCACCCATAGTTTCTAATGAGAGAAGCTAGTGGGATAGATGCTAGACATTATGCCAAGTATCTTTAAGAAATAATAAAATAATAAATAAATATTTATAATATTCCATCTCCTATAAAGCCTAAGGGCAATACGTTCTCTCAGGTCTTTTATGATTTATTAAAAATCTTTAATTGGCAGTTCTTAAAAAATTCTGATTCAGCTTTTAAAGTGAAGAGTCAAAAGATAAAAGAAACTATAGGTAAACTTGCACATCTTATCAGCACCAGTCTCTAATTAAAATGAAGGAATGGACTTAAAATTTACATTTCAAGCTTCTGCTATCATTTTAGTAGTGAGTATTTTTATGTTGTCTGAAAGCGTAAAGTAAAATTTTTGAATGTGCCCATAAGGTCCTATACCTATACAGGTCCTATTCCTTCCAGAATCATGCTCCATTAAACAATGTAATAATTATGTCATTTATTCCTCTGCTTTCATACTCCTTCTATTGTCCAAACTATTTCACAAGCTGTAGTATATCAGTACAATAATGTGAAGCCCCCTTGTTGTCGTCAGCTCTGCACAGTTTGCAGTTCCATGCAAAGCCAAAAGGGCAGCTCTGAACTATCCACTCCAAATGCTGATATTAATTATGTTGTAGACTTCATATTGCACTTGCAGATGTTATTAATTACTGTCACTCCCAGTTTAATAGCTGTTTCCATAGTAACTATGGTAATTTAAAGAAGGTGTGAAGGGAAGTAAGTTGAGTAGTTGTTTTTGTTTGGTTTTGTGGGATTTATTTTTTTTTTTGGTAGGTTGTTTTGGGTTTTTGGGTTTTTTTTTTGTGCTGTTTTTCTAAAAGGAGGACAAAGACAATCTGACAAAACATATATATATATATATATACACATATATGTATAAAATCTCCAAACCCTGAGCAGTGCAAGATAGACAAAAAGAAATGACACAGAGAAATGTGGATGTTTTCAGAAGATACCTAGCTACTAAACATAAATTAGTTAAATTAATGACATACTCTCACTTGATCCTTTTAAGTTTAATCCTAATTCGAACTTTTTGGTACAATCTGTAAAGTACAGTGAAGTCAGAGTACATACAGTACAAGTAAATGTGGAGCTATATCTGCCTCCAGCATGACAGATTTCCTAGATATAATCGTGTTACCAGCAGTGCTGGTTTAGAAATAAATTTTTGAAATCATAGATTTTTATTACTTGAAAGAAAGAAAATGTAGCAGGAATTTAATATCATTTATATGAATTAAAAATTAACCACATGACTGTGTCACCGCAAACTGAAATACAGCTTTTTTATATCCACTGCCCAGCACTTTTACAGGAACAAGAGCAAAGTGTATCAGCTATTACACCAAGTAACCGTATCTTTGAATCATCTGTAAAATCAGTCTTTCAACTACTTTTGCTGTTGGGTAAGAAGTGTTCTGAAACATCTAGATCGAGCGTCCTTGTAAAGGCAGATATGCATAGTTTAATATTTACCCTCATATCAGAAAATCAAGGGAAAATAAAAAGCAATTATTGAAATTGTAAATTACTGCAACTTGAAACTACTGAGGGAAAAAAAAAGGTGAGAATTGTTTTGATATTTCAAGATGGTATGTTGAAATAAGAGAAATATTTCCTTTTCAAAGGATTTTGCAAGTATTTCTTTACATTTATAACCAATGGTCCTTAAAGATAATTAAAACTGAAAGAGGAAACAGAAAATATGGTTATTGACAAAATTTATATTTTTTTAAAAAATAAACCCTTTTCACTAAGTAATGGCACTCTGTAGGTAAATGTGGTGATCATTCATTGTATTATAACTCTTCAACTGTCATATTAAAATCATAACATTCTGAGCTGAATTTCCACAAATAGCTGCAATAGAAAATGTGTCTTTAATGCCCAGTTCTCCCTCCCTAGAGTACAGAAAGCCTTTCCCCCATTTTGAAATGCAAATGACTGACTCTAGCAGTACTGCAAGAATTTTCCCCTTTTTATTACCAAGGGAAGCCCATTGTCAAGTCCCACACGTGCCCATCTGTGCTCTGGGAGTGAAATACAGCCTTTGTCCCCTGCATTGCTGAAATCCTGGTTTCAGACTTTAAGTAGGTCAGAAGTGATGCCCAGTTTGTGAGTAATCTTCAGAAAGGTACATAGCACCTCAATTGCTTGTATATATTAATAGTCCAGTATTTAAAATTGTCATCAAACCATCTACCTAAAGCACATGGTAAGTAATAATAATCCAGGGCAAAATAAAATAATTAAACACACAAAATTAGAATCTGGAGGAAAAAAAATAAAAAAGGCTCTTAATGGTTAAGAGAATAAATCTGGACTGAGAGTTTTCCTTTTATAACACAGACCAACATTTTTCCAGCAAACTGGGAAATTCCTGTAGGACCTAAGCATATTCTGCCTCCCACGCAACACTTTGAAGCAGGATTCCTCTTCGAGGAGGAAAAGTTCCTCTCCACAAAAGGCTACTGCTAATTTCTCACCTGGCACTGTGGACTGGAGGCCCACGTGCCCTATCCCAGAGGTCAGCTGAACCACATGGGATCATTGAATCCAACTCCTGTCCCTGCATATGACAACCCCACAGTTCGCACCATGTGTCTGAGGATATTGTCCGGTCTCTTCTTGAACACTGTTGGGCCTGGGGCTGTGACACCTCCCTGGGGAGCCTGTTCCAGTGCTCCAGCACCCTCTAGGGGAAGAACCTTTTCCTAATGTCCAACCTGAACCTCCCCTGGCACATCTTCCTGACATTCCCTTGGGTTCTTCATTGGTCACCAGAGAGAAGAGATCCACACCTGCCCCTCCTCCTCCCCTTGTGATGAAGCTGTAACTGTGATGAGGTGTCCTCTTAGTCTCTGTCACGTCCCACTCTCAGCTATGAGTTAGGGGGATAAGTGACTCAGGTTCATGGGTTCCCTTTGGTTGGAAAACAGTACATACAGTACTTAAGGTCTGCAAACAAAAGGCTCTTATTTCGCAGCTTGGTGTATGATTCGGCGACAGAAGGATTTACATTATTGTAGATTCGATTGGCAAACACAAAAAGTTTGCGGCATATGCAGGGTTGTAAATCTTATGTTACTATGTTACTTATAAAATAGAAAGCAAAAAAGGTAGAAGTATGGGAAAGAAAGAAAAGAGAGAGAAACATTTCACCATCTTTATGGCTCGGCTTTATGGCTTGGAGTTCACAGTCTCGGGTCCAGTGATGCATGGCATCCTCTGGTGTCTTGTTCAGTTCATGTGGTGAGACTGGTGGGCAGAGTGGGCCTCAGGATGATGCTTGCACAAGGTGGGCCTTCGTAGACCTCCAGATTGCCTGCTTGCATAAATTCTGGTCTTTTGTGGAGGTGTTATTTTGAAAGAGAGAATAGTCTGGGGCGAAGGGGTGAGTGTGAAAGATTGACAAGTCTGGGGCCATGTTGAAGGGTCTCAGCTTTTCCCTTTGTGCCATGCTGGGCATATCAGAAGGTAGAGCTATGTGCCCTCTAGCACATCCCCCACATCCTGTGTTTGCCAACCGGCCTTGTCTGTGGCTCTACTCCGCCCTGGTGAGACCCCATCTAGAATATTGTGTCCAGTTCTGGGCCCCTCAGTTCCAGAATGACAGGGAACTGCTGGAGAGAGTCCAGCGTAGGGCAACAAAGATGATGAAGGGAGTGGAGCACCCCCCTTATGAAGAAAGGCTGAGGGAGCTGGGTCTCTTTAGTTTGGAGAAGAGGAGACTGAGGGGTGACCTTATTAATGTTTATAAATATATAAAGGGTGAGTGCCACGAGGATGGAGCCAGGCTCTTCTCAGTGGCAAACAATGATAGGACAAGGGGTAATGGGATCAAGCTGGAACACAAGAGGTTCCACTTAAATTTGAGAAAAAACTTCTTCTCAGTGAGGGTGACAGAGCCTGGAACAGGCTGCCCAGGGGGGTTGTGGAGTCTCTTTCTCTGGAGACATTCAAGACCCGCCTGGACATGTTCCTGTGCGACCTCACCTAGGCGTTCCTGCTCCAGCAGGGGGATTGGACTAGATGATCTTTTGAGGTCCCTTCCAATCCCAAACATACTGTGATACTGTGATAAATCACAATTCACCCTATAGTGAAGGTACCTTCTCCTGTGGCTGGAAGAACTAGTTTTGCCACAATGTTTCAGTCATTATCCTTATCAGTACATGACAGTCTCCTCCAGGCTGAAGAAACCAAGTGAGTTTAGCTGCTCTTTATACGGCTTCCCCTCCAGACCCTTCACCAACTTTGTAACCTCTTCTGGAAACCCTCCAGTGGCTTCATATCTTTTTTATCCTGTGGCACCCAGACCTGCACACAGTGCTGCAGGTGAGGCCACACCAGTGCAGAGCAGAGCGGGACAATCCCCTTCCTGCCCGGCTGGCGATGCTGTGCTGGATGCACATCTTTCGTGATGTCCTACAGAAGAGTCACCTCTCCCCCTCACCAGTGATTGCCTGAGACCAGTTTGAAGCACCTGCTAAAGAAAAGCTGTAGCAGCACTAGATGGGGCCACTGTACGTTATTCCCTGGGAACAGAGTTCCTTTGTTTCTTTTTGACCTTGGAAACTTCTTTGGCCCTTGTCTAGCCTTTTCTTCTGGCCAGTCTCCCGAGGTCTGCTTTCTACATGTAAAAAGAGATGAGAGGGAGATCGTTTCGGAAAACATGAAAAGTCTTGGGAAAGTGTCGAGAGGAGGATATAACCTTGAGAGTACATGGGTAAAGGAGGCAGAAAACCTAATGCAGGGTCAGGAAAATGAAAAGGATTAATTAAAACGTACTAAAAGAGTTTTGAAGATGAAAAAGGAATATAAGTGCTAAGTATTTTTCTTTGTAACAAAAGCTCTGCTGAAAATCAATGGGGAAAGCATGGCTTTTATTTGAGCAGCAATTTGCATATTAATATTGTGATAGCATTATGTAATAGTATATAAGACAGATTGGGTAAATAAAGGCTGTGACCAAACATTGCAGCTTTTCCCCCACGTCTATTCAAAATAAAACTGGCAGAATGTCACACTGTAGGCTTGTCCTTGATTTGTTTCCAGTAGAACATTAATTGATGTGTTCCCTTGTTTTGATATGTGATTTACAAGCTCTATAACTCAAAGGCTGATTACAGCCAGGCTAGTAATCTGGATGCCAAACCTTATTTAAGTGAACTGTCCTGGATATTTCACTCTAGAAATCATGGCTTTCTAAATGTGTGGGAGGCAATAATAAGCAGTGGCAATCAACAGCACGGTTTTCTGTTGGTGTAGCGGGAGGGAGTATTTTGCAATAGCTAGTGCATCTGCTTTGTAGCTATTTTTTTCTCAAACTGGAAAAAATGTCCAATGTTTCAAACAAAATACCCACAAAATACCAGAAATGTAGACGTCTTCACAAAGAACAATCTGTATTTTTTAAAAATATTTCTTTCAAAGCAACTAAAATGAATGGAAGAATAATATGTACAACCATAAGAAAACAAACAAACAAAAAACCGTTTTTCTTCCCCTAGTACTTTAAAAATTGCTTTGCAAAACTCTTGGTAACCTAGAAATTTTTGAATTATAGTTTAATTCCAACACAATCTACAGTGGCTCAACTGTGACCCCTAATACCCAGGCTATAATGGAAATGGTGAAAAATTCAAGCCCATTATTGTACTACCCTGTGTTACTACAATCTAATCTAATCTATCTATTTCATGTTTCATCTAGTTTTCTAATATTATTTCATTTGATGAAAGTTGCTTAACAGGAAAAGAAAATGAAAGCACTTTTTTAATAACTCTGTTGTTAAAGGAGACGTAGCGAGTTTGTGCATCAAAGAGAAAGTAACATGATTTTAAGTGTATTTGATTGAAGGCTACTTCCGTTACAGCAGTTTTACAGATTTATATCCCTTTGTTATAGATCATTTCAGCTCATGCATCAAAATCAGGTAGAAGGAGTAGCATACTAGAAGGTGGGTAAGGCACATTAACTTTGTGGACTGACAACTGGCACATGTTGGCATGTGCAACCAGCAGCAGTGAATCATTGTTAGCAAAATAGTAAACATATTGAAAACACAATACCAGTTCATTTTTTCCTACATTGAACCCTCTATCTGAAAACCGTGGGTATAAAGATTTTACTTTAAGGGGAGCACTATTGCCCTGTTTTTAACAATGGGATGTGTTGGCATTTCGCAAGTGCAGCTGCCTATGTGCAGGAGAGAGGTCAAGTATATTACTTTTTATACAAACTAGTATTTTTTGTTCCTTATCATAGTACTTGACTGATTTTTCAATGGACCATTTAATGATGTGAAGAATATTTGTTCTTATTATACATACTTTTTAAATTTTTTCATATGTTGTTTTATTTATATAGTTTTGCACTAAAAAAACAAGCACACCTTGGTCCAGCCTCAGGCTTTTCAGCCATATAAGCAACATTAAATTTTGGTGTGGAAGCAAAGTGGCTTCTTAGCAGATGAAGGAGCTTATGAGAGTTTGCAGTAAAAATAAACAGAAAATAGAAGTGTAGTTTTGATGTGACAAGAAGAGTGGGATAATTCAAGAGAGATCAAGTTTGGGAAATGGGGCCGATGAGAAGAAATTGGACTTTTGAAGAAGTTTGGGGAGGAGAAATGAGCTGAAGTATTTGTAGGGCGAGACAGTAACATCTTTCCCTGATGCTTCTAAGATAGGGAGTTGCTGTCCTTGGCTTTCACTCCAGATATTTAACTGGTCTTTACATATCTTTCAACTACCCCACGCATGGAATGTCCTGGGTATCCGAAATGAAGCATTTAAGTACTCTGTGAAATTCCACTGTAGAGATGAAAACAGATCTAGAAATATGATTGCAGCCTTATGTATGCTAAATTCTCTATGGGCCACCTTTCCAAGCACTAGAATTTTCTTCTGTTTGTACCTAGCTGAGTGAATGAAGATGCAAATAGTCAAGACCAGGTCATCCTGTTGCTTGGAGCTTCCTGCCAACTGGAGGTAATGGAATGAATTTCTTGCCGATTTTGCTGTGTGAAATGAGGATGCTAGGAGCTGGCAAAGCATGCTCAGAAAATGCCGTGCTCCTGAGGTCAGAAAAGTTTAGAATAAAATAAGAATTGCCAAAAATCAAACTGAAATTGAAACGAGAACCAAAAGTTTCACTACTTTCATAAACAAGAGAAGCAGAGGCATTATACAACGAGGTTAAGGAAAAAAAATGACATATGTCACAGCTATGACATAAACTTTAAACCAAAAAACATCCCTTTCTTCCATGTTTCTGACTTCCATTTTATAAAATGCTTCAGAAGATATTTTGAAGGTAATTAAAGACACAGAAAAAAAAGAAAAAAAAAAAAGGTGATAAAATGCAACATGGGTTTACCAAAGACTTACTTGATCATGCTGGATTAAGCTGATATTTTCCTTTGATTTTCTGGACAAGGGAAATGAAATGCATCTAATCTACTTGGACTTTTACAAATCATCTGATACAATTCCACAAGGAAAATTATTAGTTAAATAGAGAAGTCAGGGATTAGTACAAGAATTTTAAAATGGTTAAAGAACAGACTTAAAAGAGAAAAAGAGAAACGTTGAGGTAAATTGTTGGTTAAACAATTACCTTAAGTATTAGTTTAGAGAGTTATTTCCTCTAATATTTTCATTAATATAGGATGAGAAAGATGAATGATGATGGCAGTAACAGAGTAAGAAGAAAATCACGACTTTATGGTCCAATAAAAAAAAATGCTGGACATATTACCTGGTTACACGATTACTACGATCCATTAATATTATGTAGATGCAAAATAACCAAATACGATCTTGTAATCTGGTTCTATTCCTTGGTATTGGTTTTATAAAGTACTTGAATTAGGGCTGAGTGGAAAACTGGGAGTTTGAACCCTGTTTCTTACATTCCCATGCAGATATAGCCTGTGAGACCCCATTGTGACTGTGGAATACACTTCTGGCTAAGCAAATAAATTCAAACTGGAGCAAGGGCTAACAAGGGTTATGGGATTAAATGTACTTTGCTCTTAGAAGCTGGTAAGGACAGATGAGGAGTATGACCACCCTCTGAAAATGTAAAAGCAGACAGAAAAGAGAGAAGACACATTTTAATGCTGGTACAAGTATAAAAGGGCACAAATTAATCATAGATAGAGAGATGTGAAAAGGAAAATCAAGACCGTCAGAGGAGTGAGAGTCTATGAGGGCAAAAAGAGCAGGAGTATTTCTGGCTCATGAAACAGAAGCAGCTCTGCAATTGCCCCTTTGTCCAGACCAGTTTCTCACTTCATTTTTATTTCCCCAGTGAGTACATATTTCCCTTAACATGAATGACACTATTCTTCATTAATAGATTACTTTGCTAAACCCCTCCAGACAGTAGAAATTAAGCATAATTTCTCTTTTAACAGAGTTCACATTTGCTGTTACCTGCCAACCCTGCAGTTTTTGTGTTTATGCTCTTTTTCACTGTGCTGCTTCACCCTCTTACTATTTTGTTCTGCTTCCTTGTATGTCTTTCTCCTTTTTTTCTGTATTATTTTCTTAGATTTCCTGATCCTTCCTTCCTTCCTTCCTTCCTTCCTTGCTTCCTTCCCTCCTTCCTTCCTTCCTTCCCTCCTTCCCTCCTTTCTAGAAAAGCTTTGCACCAAAACAGATGAAATATAATTTCTTGCTCAATGCTATAAAAAACAACTCAGCTGCAGGATTCTCTGTGATTGTCATGTAACAGCATTAAATTTTACCAACATAGGACTGGAACAGGCAGGTAGACTGCATATTACTTCTTGGATTAATACAAGCATAAATTGCTTTCATTTCTTTTTCTTTGTTATCCTTATTATCTAAATGTATCAGTGTTTCACCATTCCATTTAATTGCCCATCAAAAATGCTCTGAGACCTGTACATTTTACATTTCAGTATGTCAGCTCATATGCAGCCAGTAAAAACTGTAAGTCCTTTATCCCCCTTAGATCAAGCACAAAGTTGCGAAATCCTCATTGCTCTCAATATTTTCTGATGCTCGCTTAAAAACAGACAAATAAAGCTTTTGTCCACCACCTTCTCAAACAGATAGAGTTTTCAGGAGTGGAGAAAAGCCAAGGAAAGATGGTTGCTTACTTCATTTACTTTTTTTTTTTCTTTACTGATTCTTGACAGGCTAAAATGTTCTCCAACATTAGCTGTTTAGCCCTTCTATCCCAATGTCTTCTAGCAAACCATTTAAACAATTTGACTTTCAAATAGATAAATTACCATTAGTACTATTTTGGGGCAAGACAGTTGTTTGATGCACTTAAATGCTAAGTCAGCTCCTGGGCTATGAAAGCAAAGGTTGCCAAGATTCAGCTATAAACTGACTTTCTTTCAGACTAAAGTCAGAATGTTAAATGCAGTAATATCCGATACAATTTCTATCTCATTTTAAAACTAATATGCGAATTTATGCAAGCCCAGATGAGGATGACCAGAAATCTTTGCTTCAGAAGGATTAGATAGTCAGTGAGGAATTGCATGCTTACTCTGAACACATCATGAGATATAAATTGTTCATAACTCAGCTCCTGTCACACCAAGGTCTCCTCTCAGGAGCGCAATGAGAATTGGACATTTTCCTTCAGAAAGAGTTTTCATACCTGGTTTTGTTCCAGGTAAGTAGGAAATCCCAGTCCTTCAAAATGTTCCACATAAATAGAGCTGTAAGTTAAAGCCAACTAAGCAGCGGTTTGATTTTACATCTAAAATATTAACACTGATGAAAAATGCAAATGTAACACTGAAGCATTTACCACAATTGGATTGAATTTGTGAAGTGTTTTGGAAGTTTTGCTGAAAAAAAAATTGGAAAACTAGATTTCAGAATAGGTGTAACATTTGATTTCAATACTCCACTCCACGCTCTATTTTTACAAGAGCTGAAATAAAACTCCAATGATTTAACACAAGACTTATGTAACTAAAAAGTTAACTAAAATGTTTTTATTTAAATGGAAAAAATAAAAAAAATCTTAATTTGACTGCATAACTTGCCCATTTTTCTATTTGACTTCATCTAATTATTTCTCTGTTAGTCAGTGAATCTCCCAAATCAGTCAGCTCTTTCCCTGAAATGATCTTTCATTATGTTGTATGACAGGATTAGAAATTAGGCTACCTCTAGCTTTCCATAAGCAGGAGAACAAACCCAATAAACTCAAGATCCTAAAGTCAAAGTAGGTAAAAAATAAACAGACAAAAAAAAAAAAATTCAGAAGGACATAAAGTTACTATCATACTTTCAAAAACCTGTTGCTGCAGGTTTTAACCTTTATAAGAGGTTTGTTATTGTTCAGGATATAACTTTTTTATTATAGTCTTCAGGGCAGGGTACCTCTAAAAAAATGGGTTGACGTAGAATCATAGAATGTCCTGAGTTGGAAGGGTCCCACAAGGATCAACCAGTCCAGCTCCTGTCCCTGCATATGACAACCCCACAGTTCACACCATGTGCCTGAGGGTGTTGTCCAGTCTCTTCTTGAACACTGTCAGGCTTGTGGCCGTGACACCTCCCTGGGGAGCCTGTTCCAGTGCTCCAGCACCCTCTGGGGGAAGAACCTTTTCCTAATGTCCAACCTGAACCTCCCCTGGCACATCTTCCTGTCAGTCCCTCAGATTCTGTCATTGGTCATCGGAGAGAAGAGATCCACACCTCCCCTTCCTCCTCCCCTTGTGAGAAAGCTGTAGGCCACGATGAGGTCTCCCCTCAGTGTCCTCCAAGTGGTGGTCTTGCAGCAAGTGCTGACAGGGCTGAAGGCGGTGGGAAAGCCCATCATGGGATGGATGGGAGAGGCCCCCAAGAGCTGCGTGGTGCTCCAGCTCACATCTGCTCCTGCCTTGCATGTCCCATCGTCCAGCATGTGGCTCTGCTGCTCATTTGCTTGTTTTGCAGGACCAAAGAGAAAGTTAGGAAGGATAAATGTGTTTTTTGCCAAACTCAAGACCAGAGGAAGAAAGTAGACCAAGAAGGATTGAAATAGAATGTGTAATTTACACATCTTCAGTGCCACAAAGGCAGGTGGGTGCCTAAAACTTCACTTTTGATCATTGCTCTCTTTTTTTCTACTTTATTTCTTTTATTTGTTTTTGCATTGCAATGATATTTTTTTGATAGCTTGAGTCACTTACCCAAGGGAAAAAAAAAAAATACTATGGGTAAATTGGGAAAGAAATAATCATGGACATGTATTTGTCTTACAAACAAAAGCATTTTATGTTGTTGAAATCCCACACAATATTCATCAGTCTTGAAGCTCATTTTATATGATGTTATATGTTAACTTTACAATAGAAAAAAACTATTTTGTTTGAAATTTTATTCTTTATTATATTTGTAGTTTTATTTGGGTGCCTAGCAATCACAGGATTATGCAATATTGTGATAACAAATATCATATCAAATTATTTCACAGGACCACTGTGAAAAATCTATAATTACAAAATGCTATTTGTTTTATTAAAAATGTGTTGGAACTGTTGCCTATTTCTTCTATTTAGATAAAATAAATTCTTTTTTTGTAAACCGGGCTGGTTTGCATTTTTTGTGTTTTTGAAACATCCACCCTAATGGTTATCACATAATGCTGATAGGTGCTAACCCATAAATAATGAATCATAATAAAAACTGGAATAAGTAACAGATGTTTCCAAGTATGGTAGAATAGACAAAGGTTGATAGCTGTAAGGAAAAACTCATTAAGAACACCACAGAAAGCTGCATTTACAGAGGTAAAATTTTTATAGGCTGAATAACTTATTTGTTGTTAATAATCATAGAATAGTTTGGGTTGGAAGGGACATTTAAAGATCATCTAGTTTTAACTCCACTGCCATTGGCAGGGACATCTTTCACCAGGTCATATTGCACATAGCCCTGTCCAGCTTGACCTTTAACACTTACAGAGATGGGACATCCACAACTTCTCTGGGCAGCCCGTTCCAGTGCCTCACCACCCACATTGTAGAAATTGCTTCCTTGTGTCCAAACCAAATCTACCCTCTTTTAGTTTAAAACCACCACTACAGGTCCTGCTAAAAAGTTTGTCCTCATCTTTCTTATAAGCCCCCTTTAAATATCGAAAGGTCACAATAAGGTCTCCCCAGAGCCTTCTCTTCTCCAGGTTGAACAACCCCCACTCTCTCCACCTTTCCTCACAGCAGAGCTGTTCCATCTGTCTGATCATTTTGGTGGCCTCCTCTGGTCCCTCTCCAACAGGTCCATGTCTGTCTTGTGCTGAGGACCCCAGAGCTGGACCAGCACTGCAGGTGGGGTCTCACCAGAGCAGAGCAGAGGGGCAGAATCACCTCTGTCAACCTGCTGGCCATGCTCCTTGTGATGCAGCCCCGGATACAGTTGGCTTTCTGGGTTATAAGTGCACATTGCTGGTTCATGTTCAATTTTTCTGCCATTAATACCCACAAGTTCTTTGTAGGCCTGCTCTCAATTCACTCATTCCCCAGTCTATTGGAGATTGCCCTGACCCTGGTTCAGGACCTTGTATTTGGCTTTGTTGAACTTCTTGAGGTTAATAATGTTAGTTATCTGCTCTCATGGTCCTAAAAAATAGGTGCCTAATTCCTGGAGCCTTTAGTTACACTGGAGATATTCAAAAGCTTTTCTGAAAAAAGGCTAAAGTCTTAAGGTCTGAGCTTCTAAGCTCTCTCTTCCAGCTCCATGATATCGCACTGGTGCAAATCAGAAGAAAAGGTGGTTTAAGTAGAAAGTCAGGAAAATCTGCTGACAAATAGGCTTTGATAAATAACCATTAACACATCCCCTGTCTTGGCTTTTGGGTTTTGTTGTGGTTTTGGTTTTTGTTTTGTTACAAAATTGTTGTGATGAAATATTTCTGCCTGTAGGTTATTCTCAGTCAACATTTATGTGGATTCATGGGCTAAACATAACTTACGGCTGTTTTGGTTACCAGAGCGACTAAAGTTATTCCCAAACACAAAATGTGGCCTGACGTAAGAGTTCAGCAGTGTCCACAGTTCAACCTCAGGAAATTTTTGCAGATAAGAGATTTGACCAAAGAATGTCAGAGAAATGAAACTGGTACAAAATCCCAGACATAAAGCCCAGAGAAATGCAACTCCCAGTCAGGAACTGAGTCAAATGTTGGGACAATGCAGATTTAGTGAATTTTTGTTGCTATTTTCATCAGTTTCTGTAGCTTTTGCTAACAGGTTTCCTGTTCAAACACTGATTGTGTCAGGAAAGGTTTAAAAATAGAAATTTGTTAATGCCGTGACTTGAGAAAACCTGACCTGATGACAGTGCCCTTTGCAGAGGATGCAATTAAGTTATCACTAGGGTAATTTCTAGCTTGTTTACTGGGTTTTAGTGGAGTCTCCTGATAGCAGCAAATACATGGCAACTTATATATTGGTGCCAGTTGTGGATAAAATAAAGTTTGACAGGGAAGGGAGGATACTTGTGTTCATTTTAGTTGGGTCTTATTAGTAGAGGGACTTAACTTCTCAGTGGATTTCAGATTATTTTAATTGGAGTTTAGGCAATTTGTTTCCCTAACTGTTTATTTATCTCTTTACAGAAGAGACTCCCTGGGTTCAGAAGCAATGGCAAGTCACTACTTCTGTCTCCATATAGCAAGAGTTAATCTCTCCATACTCAGAGAGAGCACATCCTCCTAATGTGGGTGCCTCATTGAGACTTCTAAAGTGATGTTACATTACTATGAGTCAAAAAGCCAGGGATTGAGTCTGACCAGTTCACATATTGTCAAGTAAATATATCCTGAGACTACATATTAAACCATGAAGTTAAAATAAATAGTGAACAGATAGTTCCTATATGAGATCTTACATACTGCTTATGTAACAGTGTCTACAAGCTCTTGTGTCACTGTACCGATGACATGAACAAAATTCAGTAAGAGGCATATCTATGGTATAGAAGTATGAGGGAGACTCATGGGAAGATGGAGAAACCACACAATGGGGACTAAATCAAGGTTGCAGAGGTAGCTTTTGAATGCTTGGCTCTATAACCTTTGTAGCCTTAATAATGTAATTTTAATGCATACTATGTTTTGTTTTATGCCTTAGAGCCTTTGGAACAGATTCCATCACCTGCACTGAAGGAAGCAACTCTATAGGCCCCAACCCTGCATGGCCTGTTGTGATCAGCCTATGTAGGGTCATATGCATCACCCTTAGCCTTGAGAGCTGATGACAGGGTGCAGAAAAATTCTGTCCTCTGTTTGATGAAAGCCTAATTGCTCACTTTGTCATGTTGATCTTGTAACATGTCTCCTGCTCCTGCTGCTTCTCAGTAATTTTCTGCATAGAAATACCCTCTGTGCACTGTCACCATTTACTCTGTGACATGGTGAAAGTACTGTACAGGCTATTTCTGATAGATTTCACTAGGGAATGTTATTTCTCCCTGGAGCTACTTCCATCAGCCTCATACTATTTCTGTCTCCAAAGAAGCAATTCTAAGCAGCACCCTTTCTACTGACACCAATCCTTTCCCCTCCTCCCCGTCAGAGCTGGCAGTCATAGTTGACCGTGTGCCAAATTAAAATTCTAGAGGCTGACTGTCCACAGTGTTTGATATATTTTAATGCTTCGGGATCCTTCCACTGTAATGTCATCCTATACTTGAGCAATGCATTGCCCAGCTCCTGAATTCCCCCAGATTCAATGCGTCCAGAGTCCTGAAGCAATGCACTTGTGTTAGGGCACCTCTGTCAATTATAATATCAGTCTGCAGCATGCTGTTACGACTTGATGGTCTTAGATGTCCTGAGCGAGTACAGAGATGGTTTAACAAGCTGCCTCTTTCCCTGCAGTCCTGTGGGCCATTTGCTTGGAGTGGTGGTAGTAGGGGGATGGGGAGGACAACACATTAACCTTCTCCACGTTTTGGATAGTCTTGAACTCCATGAGCAGGGCCACAACTCTAGTCTGAATCTAAAGTGCAGAACTTAACACCATTGCTTTGAAGGCCATTTTACTTAATTAGAAGAATGCACCCAAATTATGTCCACCATCACACCACCCCACAGAAAGGAGAAACATCATTAAACAAATTCTCTTCTCAAATGCTGTTCTGTCACCAGTTATTTCATGCAATGTTATCTTCCTTTCCTCCCTATTTACCTAATGACTTGGTGTTGTTATTTATACTACTTCTGTGTTGATTTGTCCTGCCACCATATGTTCACTCACTTTATGTTTGATGATAATGATCTTTCACGGTATATGCACTTCCACGTATTAATTATTGCTGAGATTCAGATGTTTGTTTTTCAGAATTAAAACAAATTTATTTTTATTTTTTGTCATTCAGAAATACAGGCTTTTTATGCAAAGGGAAGAGGAAAAAAAGGGTTTTGTTTCAAAGGATTAATTTTAAAATAGCATAAATCTACAGAAGAAATGAGAAGAGTAAAAAAATATAACCTGTCAAACATAATTCATTTCTAAACCTTTGCTTTCATAGTTCTGACTGTTAAAAGTAATTGTCATATAATTTCAGAGGATATTCGAATAGATAGATTGCAGAAGCTATGGCAAGAAGAAAACATCAAGGCAGATCTGTATATACTTAATGCTGAAAAGTCACTTCACTCCTCACCAATATGTGCTTCTATAATTCTTGTATATGATGTACTACTGTATGCTAAAGTTCTGCGTTCACTCCACTTTGCAGGATGGAGTGCCAAAAGTGAAGATTTCAGCTCTAGAGAAAAGGAAGCTTTTAATTCATTAATTCACTTTGATGATACACAGGAAAACTTTAAATGTTTGTTTTCATAATCCCATAAATCCTGTCCTTTAGCAGAACAACACATCAGAGATGAACTCCATAGAAAACTGCTTCTTTTCTGACTTTCCTGTGGAAAAAATGAGGACATATTGTTTTGTTTGGTTACATGTTTCTGAATAATTTGATTTATATTGATAAGCTTGTCTCCTTAGGATGTTACCTGGGAATTCTGAATTGCTCTGCAGCAGTCATCAGACCTGCAATATTGTCAGTGAGTCTCTCTCCTTCACTGACCTAGCATGAAACAAGGTGTCTTTTGTATACCAGACTGCAGGCTACATCAGAACATATATATTAACATCTCAATGTTAAAAACTGTACCCTCAGAACAGAGAGGAATCAGAGCTGCAAGGATTAATTGAGCAACTGAAACACCTGCCTCTCTTTTGTCTATGAAGGAAGTTTAGAGAAGAAAGTCTATCAGTCAAAGCCCATATTTAATCACACAGTAGTTTAGATCATTTAGTTTTGATCCACCAGCTGAGCTGGAAAACATTGGGACATATTTGATTTCACCCAACTGAAATAAAAATATTTTCTTTATTAAAAAGGTTGTAATTGAAACATTCCAAACTCCAACAAGAGAATATTACAATTTCAGCTTTACTTTTATTTCAAAGTATAAAATTATGCTTGGAAATGGAACTGTATTTCTGTATGTCGAATTTTGCACATGTTGAAAAGAAAATGTTTAAAAAAACAGAAATTGAAATTTGCATATCAAGGCTGCAGATGTTCATAAAAGTTCAGTGCAGATATCTATCTATATTGGGCCTACCTGAAGCAGTAATTTTGGAGAATTATATATTAATTGATTTCTTTTTAATTCAGATCTACCTAGAGCATATATTTTATATGAATCCAAAGCTTCAGTACCTCTAAAAATGGGGCAATAACCAGCATCATATTTTTAGAGGGGGGAAAAAAAAATAATTTCTTTTTAAACTTCAAATGAAAAAATATATTACCTTTAGTGCTTTTAATTCTAGGAATACTGTGGGCACCCATTCTTTTAGGCATAGCCTGTGATCCCGGGGTTTGTGCATTTACCTTGCCATTATAGCTAACTAGGAGTATGATTCAGTAAACTTCTGTGTATAACATGACTACACTTGTGGAAATGGCTATCCAAATCTTTAAGTGCTTAGAATTGGCATGTTTAGCCTTTCTGATTTTATCATTTTTAGCTTGTCTACTTGCAAGAGTGGGAAATGTTGGGTTTTGTGTGAGATAAAAGAAAACAACTTCAGAACTGCTAAAGAAGCCCAGACAACGTGTGTCTCTGCAAGAGAAGGGGGAACCATCAGTGCCTGTGTCACCAAGATCACTGACAGCAATCCCCCCCCAGCTAGGGCCAAAGGAGAAGGATTTCACAATACCTGAGAAAAAACTACAGGTACTGTATGTTTTACCCCACAGAAACACAAGTCTGAGATCCTGCAAGATGGTAAAGCTCCAGTGTGGAGCTGAATCTCAGGTCTTCCATCTTCATCAATAAAAGCAAAGTGTTGGAGGGCTCTATGGCTTTGTGCTCATCCCTCCAAAGCAACTCACATGTAGTGTAGTCAGAAAGCCAGATAAGCATGGATTGGAAAGACATGCACACACTAGAACAGCCTTGAGAAAATTCATAATTGAAAAATGTCTCTTTCAAAATTCAAAACAAAGTAATTTTCATGAACACCTGGGGTTCTGGAGGCTTGAAGTTTTAGTATTTGTAGAGTTGTTTGCAATTCTGCTTTTGGAACAAGTTCTGGATTAATCTTTTCATCTGTGAAAACCTGCAGGAGAGTTCTCCAGTCTGCCTGTTCTCCCAGACAGGGAGTGGAAAGGAGAAGACCTTCTACTCAGATATGATAACCAGGATACTTCTAAACATGAAAGTTCCTAAAATAAGTAATAATGTAAATAATTTTAAATGGATATTTTAAATCAAGAACAGCATATTTTAACTTCTGTGTTGTTGTTATGATTTTTCAGATTTGTTTTTTGCTACTTCATTAACTAGTTTAGAGAGGTGTTGAGAGCTTTTATAAAAGAAGTGTGTGTCATATAACTTAGATAATGCTGAAGTTTTTCCAGAATCTAACATAACAACAGCAGTTATAGCTCTGTTCATTACCTGAACAGATAAGAAGCTTGTCCTTCAGCCATCACAGCTCTTGTATATTTGAAACACGAGTTGACAGTTGAAAGCTACTGCCAAATATTCCTAACGAGCAAAAAGCCCAACTGAAGAAGTAGGTGACATCCTATTCACTGAGGTGTTATAGGCACATAATCAATAGGGCATGGAGGAGGGAGGTCATTTTTATTTCCTAAATTATCTTGTTCATTTAGGGGTGAATCAGACATTCATTAGCATTTAAATACTTTTTGACATTTAAGACACTCCCCTATTTCAATGAGATTTTGACAAAATTGCATTGAATATCTTTTTATAACCTGAATATAGAAAATGATTTTAACCATTTCTACATATTCTGTCAGCTGTGGGCAAACTGTCAAGAATTTAAAGGCTTACTTTTATTTAAACACTCAAACACAGACATTTAGCAGGAGCTTATATCCCAGTTTGGGCCTGAAGAAGTCATTTGCTGTTACAGTTTTTAGAAGCAGTTGAGGAACCCTCTGGAATAGATGATGTGAAACTTTCTGTTATAGTGGCTGTTGCAAGCAACTTTCGAACACAAGTAGGTAAGGCAGAAAAGGGATGGAAAAAAGTACAATACTGTGTCTGCCTTAAGGACTGGAAGCTGAAGGAGGTGTTTCAACTCCCCAGAGAATGGGGAAGAAGCCTGCAGCAGATCACTTGAATGTTAAACCTTCTATTTCTAGACATCTCATCCCAGGTGTGAAACCACTCTTTATGCTGATTTAAATTTTACTGAGAGACCTGACACCAAAAATAGAAAGCAAGTGAAGTCATGGATAGGAAAATGGCAGGTTAAATCCTTGTGTCTGAATTGAGTCATACTTTGGACCTGATCTCTATTTGAAAATAGTTTTCCTCAAATCAAGAAAGCTTCTCTGGGTGAGTCCAACTAGCACTTGAACAAAGGTACTGTTGTGCCAGGGGTACTGTTTATATCTTCATTGCTGAAGGAACAAGGAATGCCCAGCTGTTTTAATCATTATATGGTATTTCTTCATTTTATTTCAGCCTGTTGAATTAAGAACTTCCTACAAACATAAGTATCTACTTAAAGCTGTATCTAAACACACATGAAGGCATCTGTCAGGGGTGGCCCAAGACATCTAGCACTTGGTTTACAGGGGTCTGTTATCACTTGCTCACATTTAGCATCAGTTGGGTCATGTGCAAGGGGAACAAAAAGAAGTGAAAGGAACATATTCCTTTGTTTTATGAGGAAGGACAAAGGAAACAGCTACAGCATAATAGACCTTGAAGTACATCAGCTGCAGCATCTCTTGAGAAAGACTTCGGCATGTTTCCTCTCATCAGCTACCCACTTCTCCCCCTCTGCCTTGCTACAGCTGTGTGAATAAAGGATTCTTTTTTCCTGAAAGTTCTGAAGATGAGAAAAACAAAGCACCTTTTGAGGTCAAGCCAAGATTTATTTTAGCTTCTTGGTGAATCAAGAGTTTTGTTTTAAAAAAAACTACTCTAGCTTAAACAAAACATTACATTTGACAGGGAGTAAAACATTTTGTTTTCAAGCTTTCTCCTCTTAAAAAAAAAAAGAAGTGTCGTAAAGACAAGAATTTTGCATTTAAAACAAAACCCACAAACCTTGCTTTTGTTTATTTGTAATCTCAGACTTGTATGATTTTCTTGCTGTGTTTTAATAGAGTTAAGAATATTGTGAAATCAATGCACATTTTTGAAATCTTTTTAGCATTCCCAGAGTTGTGGTGGATATTTTTCCTAACAATCCAACATATCTGCTACAGATTCCATTTAATCCTGATCCACTCATCTGTGTTTCCATAGACACTGTTTCTGATCCCATAATTGAAACTACCTACAAAAGAAAGCCTCCATCCCCCCACTTTTTTTTTTAACCCTAACTCCACAAAACACCTTTGTTTTCAGGATTTCAAAATAAAACCATAGTCTTTGTTCTAGAGTAACAGGCAACTTCTTGACTATCTTCTGACCTTTTGCCACCTGTAACTGAGTTTTCAGAACTGAAGTTTCTGCAGCATCTTGACGGATTTCTGCTTTATGACCCTCTCTCCATCACAGCATCCCAGAATCAGCTGCTTAAAGAACAGAGCGGGATTACCAAAGTGGGCAACTGAATCCTCTCAGCTCATTTCCAGACCCCCGGTATAAGAACACAAACATAACACAGACAGCGTAAAACAGCCTTAAAGATTTACATTTTAGAAGAGTTTAAAGCTAAATTAAAACAAACAAACCCCAACAACTTACTAAAATGAACTGAAGAACTGAATCTTCCTTGATGCTCCATAAGTAAGGGTACCCAGTGGTTACTTCCAAGACCCACTAGTAGAATTTATTTGTTTGCTGAGTTTCAAATACAGCCTGCCTTGCCTATTTTCTTCAGGTGTGGAGCTCTTTATGCCAATGTAGGCTTTTCTATCATCCTTATTAGTCTTACAAAGCAGCTGTTACCTCTTTTTAAGCAGCAAGCAGGTTGCCAGACAGCCTGAGGGGCTGACCATCTGACAGCCATATTTTGTTTTCAATAGGTCCATGACTCATGCTTTCAGGGGAATACCGTGGCAGGTAGGTTTTTTTCTCCTTTGGCGCAGATGATAGCTACAGTTTCATTTCCTATAGTAACTAGACAAACAATAGGTTTAAATTTCTTTCTTAGATACCACCCACCCCCCAAAAAAATTAACGGCACTGTTTTGTTACGGGTAATACATGCTTGTGAAACATTATATAAATAACATTTCTCTTTATTACCTTAAATCAATTACTTATAGCCAGTTCATTCAGGAATGAGAAAAAATGAATGTGAAATAGCTTCCTAGTGAAGGCTCTCAGTGGTTTTTAACACAATGTCTGATGAGAAGACCCTCCTGGCTGGGGAGGAAAGCATGTTATTATTTCTATTCTAGTTGTGCCTGTGTGCCCCAATGTGAATGTGCTTTGTAGTGTGTGAATGCTGCAAGTTTGTTGTTCTCCAGGACAGGTTATGACCTCAGCAGAACACCTGGGTGGGAAGCAGGCGGAGGGGATGTGCCCAGGGGCAGTCAGCAAAGCTGAGGATAAACAACCAGCTCTTGATTCCCCTGCCTCATGTTGACTGCTTGGCAAAAACTTTCTCTTTCAAGAAAAAAGGATGGAAAACTAAAGCTCTGACAATCCTAAGGTAATTGAAATCTGTAGAGAAAACACCAGAAACAACCCTTTTGCTCTTAGAATTGTAAAAGATTCTTCCTTTCACTCCCAGCTTTGTTCAAGCTCCTCAGTTCTTGTCAATACTTCTGATCCATCTCTCTAATTTATTCCTCTCATGAATAATTTTTTGATTTAAACAACTAAAAATCATACCTTTCTTTACTGAACGTTTCTCCCCTAACTAAATATTTTCCTGTATTTTCACTTGCTCTCCTGTATGCTACATACATTCCTTGGCCTGAAATCACTCCTTTATTGTCTCAATTATAGCATCTATGCATTGTTATAAATTAGCATAAGCAGTGTATACAAGGGAAATTCTGAATTTGAACAATTCTCTTTGGCTAATGAGTTGTGCAGATGGAATAGGACACCAAGAACTGATTTTGACTTTTGGTGTACCCAACTCTGTTCATGTGACCGAACTGCTCAGAATCACACCCAGCTGTGGGATTGCACATTCAACACTGATAAACTGAAAATGAAGCAATAAAGCAGCCTTGTCAGTGTATCCCTAGTCTATATTAGTACATGAGAAATAAATTATCATGAACAAATCACTGTGAATAATAAGATACTTCAGAGTATTGTCAGGTCCATTTGATATTTTTTAAAATTGTGTTCATTATGAAACATAAGGAAAACTTAATGATGACTACTATTTTAATACAAGTTCACGTTTACACATCCCCCCTGCTTCTGAGTGTCTCCCACTCTCCCACTGTGTCAGAAGAATGAGTGGGCTTATTCAGAGTGTTAATATAGAAAAATACCCATTTCACTTATTTTCTCCGCGCGCCAGCTGTACATTTGCACTTGGAGTAATTCTTCTGAGCCTTGGTGAAGCAGATATTTAGAAAACAGACACTTTACTCACTGTCTTATTGTCTCCTTGAGCAGACACCCATTCTCACCCCTTTTTTGACTTATGATTAATACATATGTTTAAAAATATTGAGCACCTCTTTTATTCACCCTCTCAGCTGTAATTTCCAACACTCTTCACTTCAGACAATGATTATTAAGATGAAGTGGATATAGCATTGTATAAAGCAACAGAGTTTTAAAAACTGAATGCGTAGCCTTCTGCATCAAAAATCTAGCATTCTCTTTTTTTTTGAGGGCAGCCAACATATAACCCAGCATCAATACTAGATAACTCTCTTTTGGATTCCCTAAAGAATATTTTTATGATCAGCGTTCAATGAACTCAGTCCAATAGCTGCAGAAACAATTTTGTTGATATGAACCTGGGTATGCATATAGAATAGGAAGTGCAATGAGACTACTGGGACTATTTCCTAAGAGAAACAAGCTTTCTTATTGACAAGCTCAAAGAGCAGATAAACCCAAAACATAGCTGTGGGCTGTTAGTTAAAAATTATGTTTCACTGTCCACAAGTATAAAAGATTCCAATTCAAATATCATGGAGAGGTCCATTGATTTTAGTACAATTCACATGCATCTCAGGATAACTGAGTTTCCAAAAGAAATCCAGTAAACAGCATTGAAATAAACTTTTTAAAATGGGGGGAGAAGGAGGGGTGATCAAAGTTCTATAGAGTGAAATATGAAAGTGTAAACAGAAATTCAAGTCATCCAGGAACCAAAGGCTTGAGCCTGAATTACTCAATACTTCCATGCCATTTACCATTACCTATTGATGTGCCCTCAGCATCAGAAATCTGCTTACAGTACTTCATCTAGAAAGGGAGAAATAACTAAAGGTTCTAATTTTGATCTTTGCCACAAATAGATTACATAAAAATAAACCAAAACTTTGGAGTTCACTGTTCAGGCTTTTTTTCCTAATTTATATTTCTCACTCTCCTTCTTCTAAACTACAGTTAATGTGAGTTTGCTGGAGCAAAATCACACACACATACAAGAAAGAAAAAAAGGCAAAAAAAAAACCAACTCAGGATATGTCTCTTTGTGAGTTTTTGGTATTTCTTTCTTGCTATTTAATATCAGAGAATGTCCTGTAATTCTGTCATAGTGCAACATATACAGGAAAGTCTGATGAGTCCAAATGTTGTCATTCTGAGCACTTGATCTATGATGTAGATGACGACACAGGCAGTCTGTAATACGTGATACTTGGTTGGTGGTTTTGGAGAGAATGCTTTTCACTTTCCTAGCAGCCTCTGTTATTAAGCTCTTCATAACATTTACAGCAATTCAGCTGCTGAAAGAAAGTGCATGAGTCTTGTAATGCCCTGGAAATGAATAAAGATGAAAACAGAAAAAGACAAAAGAAGCAGCTGTGAGCTTTGCTCTCTGGGTTGCTGGGAGCTCCCCGAAGCATGACGTGCAGACGTGCCAGAAAAGGGTCTTGCTCCTCTTGAGGGTTAATGTCTTATCTGCGTTGGAAAACAGCAACACAGGGAACTGAGCTGAGTTGTGACTTGTTATCCTGTTGTGCGTCCAACTAATGTGATGTGTGAACAGCTTCTGACTGAACAGCAAGGTTTGCTTGGGAATATTCTGATGTTGTGAAGAAGTATTTGATGCATGTCCTAGCAGTCACTTAATTGTATTTACCTATCAGTTGTGTAAGCTGCCTCCCTCAGCTCCCCATAGTAAGGAGAAGAATGAAATTCCAGGACCCAGACAAAGACTTTTAATATTTTTCATCCATCGTAACTGTACATAAAGAGGGACTTTACTAAGCTAATAGATGAGGCTAAAAACATACCACCTGGCAGGAATTTATTACTTTCACTGCTGAGCACAATGCTCAGTGTTATAAACTGAGTGATTAGCATATCAGCAAGAAAAAGGATAACAGCTAACACAACTGTCCTTACAACTCAAGTAACAGCAACTGTGGGTTAGTGCCTTTTTTCCCATAGGGTAGGCACCATCTGAGTATACGCATTGGCATGTAAATACATTCATGACATTATTATAATGACATTCTGTGCCAGGTTTTTTTTTGTCTGGAAGTGCTGAACACAGTATTTTAAATACTCATTAAGGAGAAGATACGACAGCTCTACCTCTTGACTGATAGAGCACTGTTCCTGCACTAGGAAACCTCAGTTTGAGCAAAGTAGACAGACAATCATTATGAAATTCTGAGACAAGTTCCCTATCCTCCTTTCATCAGGCTGTGCAGCAGAGCAAAACAGGTCTCTTTGAAGTACTCCTAAGCATAAAATACAAAAATATTCACTGGCAAAGAGCAGGAGAGAATGACTCCATGACTTTGTCTTTGACTACAAACATAAGAAAAGGTTTTCTGGAGTTCCATTCCCTTTGCCAATTGATATTACGACAGCTGGAGCTGCCCACCCTGCCCTGAATGCTCACACAATTACACAGAGGCTGTGAATTTCAATGTCCTCATCCAGACAAAGGAACTGAACCTGAATTTCTGCAATGAATATCTTAACTACTGTCTTGTTGTATAAAATAGGATGCTTCCTCACCATCTTCATTTATTCCTTTTAAAAATAATAGTAAAAAACTTTTAAAATTTGATCAAAGGAAATCAGTGACTTGACAAAGCTGCATTTTTCAATTTGTTTGTTTCTGCTGAGAAGATTGCTTGTTATTCCTCTCCATCCCTCCCAGATTTCAGGTCAGACTGAACTGAAGTTCTTCTGATTTCTCTTAGTCAAATAAGATTTGGAGCAAAAGGAGGTGCCTGTTTATCTGTTTCCCAAGACTGGTTTTGGATCTCGTGGTCCGAGACATTGTGGTGGAGACTGCTGCAAATTTGCAATGACAAAAAGAATCAATAAAATCAAGTGAATGACTGCAGCAGTTCTGAGTAGTGTGAGTAATTTCAGTTTGACAAGAGCAGATTTGAAGTGATTGTTGTTGTGACTCTAAAATGAGGGTGTCCTTTTCATGAGACTTGGCTGTCCAGGTGGAACAACTTCTTGCTTTATTTTTATCTCTGAATATTTATTTTTATCTCTGAATATTTGAATTTACTTTCTTCTGCTCTCTTCACTGTGTAATGGCGGTTTGTGTTTCTTGTGTTTGGTAGTTTGGTTTCCTTGATTGTAGGGAAGACAATTGCATGGACACATACAGATTGTGAAACAACTGCACTTGTGCTCAGGAACATCTCTGCTTGGTGAATGGATTCGTTAATTACTACATTTATTGTTTCGTGGCTGGACACGAAGTTTTGTTTTGGAGGAGTTATATCCCCGTTCCTGGCACAGATTACCAACCCCATCTTCCCTCTGAGGGATGGAAAAACAGAAGCAGTTGTAGCTACTGTGATGCTCCATGAACTCCATGCTATCGTATATGGTTTAGGGAGGTTCTTTATGTTCTATATATTTGTTCCCAGATACATAAAAAAGATTAGTGGGTTCTAAATTTGTCTTAGGCTTAAATCCAAAGGAGAACTGTTCAATATAAATACCAATATCGACCAGCATAATTCTTCCTCTGAAGAGATCAATGTCTATAAAGGCAAAATAGAAACATGAATTTCCTAATTTTTGAGGGATCCCAGGGAGAGACTGAGTTTATCTAACGGTAATCTGGATCTAAATCTTTCTCCACTTGCTGCAGAAGGTGGGCACATACTAGTTCATTACATGCCTAAAATTTCCCACACATTTCACACCCAGCTTAAACACATCAAATAGAAGTGAATATCACCAAAAGAGGCAACTCTGTAGCTTGAACACTGTCTGCTTTAGCTATCAAGATTTCTTGAAGCAGTATCTTGGATACGTGCACACTGCAGCACAACCTGAGAGCTGTATTGCTTACATTGTGCATATTGTGTATCCCATGTCAACATTCCTTTCTATTCCATTTTTTGTGATAAAATACTGTGTATTATATAGCATTGATAAAATATATTTAAAAAAGAAACTCAACCAACCTGAAAATGAAAAGGTTTATAAACAAAAGAGGCTTAAAATCACGTTACTGCCATTGTAAAGTTGATATTACATGCAGTAATGCCAAGGTATTTCTAACCAATTCAAGCATAAGTTGGCATTCTGTACAGAGAAATATTTTTACAATTAAACAAAATAGACACTGTATCCTGGTATAAACTTCAGATTAGAAGTATTTTTAGGCTTTATATCTGCAAAAGGTTTCTTATGACTTTGTTAGAATTTGAGGATAAAGCATAAATAATCAGACCTTCAAAAAAAACCCATATATTGATTAGATGGCTGAATTTACTGACTGGCCCATTTCTGAAATTAATGTTCAAATCATTGTGCTTGTTAATTACACATCAATATTTATTAACCTGAAAGTTATAAAATAACTCTGCCTCTTCATTTATACTCATAGAATATCTGTGAGCCCTTTGGCTTTGATATTATTCATGTAGATACAGGGCCACGTGCAAATCCATCAACAGTGGGCATTTAATTCATGCCTAAATTTTATGTATCTAATGAGGCATTCTTTCAAATAAGTACTTAATATAAAAATATAATTTTAAAAAGATATTTTAAAGTTAAGATCCCGCAAGTACTTACAGGGAAAGATCTAGTATAAGTAAGGTACCTGACCTATGTGAACAGATTCTCCCTCTGGAGGCCTCCAAACTCATCTATTTCTCTTCTTTGCCTTTATTGAGATGATAGACACATAAACGTTTAGAGCTAAGGGTCTAAATTTATCTATAGGAACTGAAAAGTCAGTATTAGATAGCAGCTACACTGGTGGTCTCTGATGCAATTTTTTTGAAGTTATTTCCTAACCTAACAAAAGCAACTGTCAATATTATCCTGTGGCAGCACCTAATAAATGCCACAGTTTTCAAAGGTGAAAAAAAGATATTTTTGGGTATATTCAATCTTCTGACTACGTGATGGAGGAAACTAAGAGCAGATTCGTCATTATGTGGTCAGGGCAGATGATCATAGATTTCCTAGAGTTTAAGCCCAGAAAGGGCAATTGAATAATTCAATTGGATCTTCTATATGTTGAATATTATCTAATTTCAATGTTACCTCTCTTTTTCTCCCAGTACTGTGTGTACATTGAGTGAGAGGATATGAACCTAAATGTACATGTTTGGGTGTGGTTTTTGTTCCCTACTGACCTCTCAAACATGCCTTGCCCTTACAATATATCTGTGAAAGACACTCAAAGTTTTTCTAACCAGAATTCTTGAAAAAAAGATTTAGTCATTGACATTCCTCTTTTTATTCATTTATACAGTAGATAGAAGACTTAATCAGGATATAAAAGGTAGTGTCTGTTTTCCCTCTACCTGAGAATATGTGACTAAATCACATCTTTCTAGAGATTATTCAAATTCCCATGAGATATTCTATGGTGGCATTTTAATCTGTTCTCTCACATTGCCTCACATTGTAAAAGACAAATAGAACTTCGTACAAGTCTGATTAGATTCTAAATTTGAGTTTCGATCAGGCTGTCTGTGCAAGAAAAATGTTCACTAGGAAGTGCTTAGAAAAAAAGGTAGAGAGGCAAGAACACAGACATTGAACTCCCAAGCCTTGATAATTGAACTGTGTGGTCATTCTCACCAGGACACAGTAAATAAGCAAAACAGAGCAGCCTCAAAGGGAGGAATCAGACACAGAAGAATATGGTCGATGAGGTGATGTTGAAGGATTTTTAGGGGAGATGTTTCAGTCTTCTACATGAAGGAGTAGATTGACCATCAGGACCATTTTTATGTTCAGTAAGCATATATGGGATTTTGTGCTTGTACTTTTCTGATTAACACACCACACTACATATTACAGTTATTTTCTATTTTTCTCTGCCTTAAATTCTGCAGGAAACTCATCTACAGCCCTGGAACTAAAAGTCGAAGAAAGACACAGGTGCTTTGCTGTCTTTCCAGACAGCTTGGCCTAGACATGGAGGTTCCCCTGTGCATGCAGAAAGGTCCACTTCTAAACATACATGGCTCTTATGGTAATACTATTTCTCTGGTAATATATTTCTATGATAAAGTACAGGATTCTTTAGGCATAGTGAGGTAACACCTATCCTTGTTAGAATAATGAGCTCACAGGTGATTATTAATTGACTGTGATGAAAGGTAACTTGTTATCAAATCGTGGTTATACAACCATGGACATGGAAAATAAGCCACTATAGGGTCAGAAGGAATGGGTTTTGCTGGGGTAAGTAGCTGGAGTTTCATGTTTTATTTTCAACATATATAAAACATATACATACCCTGAAAGGAACCCTCAAAATAATTTTAGTTTATATTTCATTCTAAGTAGAGACATTGAAGATGCTCAGTACTGAGACTGAAAGAGTCTGGGACAAAATTCAAAAAAGTAGATTATTTGTAAAGCAGAATAAGTCACACTAAAAATTCTAAGTAAATAAAAGGAGAAGCTGTATTACTAAGGGATGTGACCAGCAGTTGAAAACCTCTACTGTGATTTTATTATTTTAAAATAGAGAAAAAATAATGCATTTCATTAAATACAGAAAATTGGTTGTGATTCAGACCAAGTTTGCATTTAAGCAACATCTTTGGAAGCGTCTGCTCATAGGTACTTACATGATTCCCCTATCATCACAAACTATGTGTACCTTGCAGAACTAATGAGCACTGAAATTGTCCCTAAGTTCTAGGGTCTCTGAACAGTCTGCAGTATTTTTGACATTACCTTCATCCTAACATCATTTGCCGGTTACATTTTTTGAACCTATATTTTCTTTTTTTCTCTACTGCAATAACTGACCTTGAGTCTTTGTTCAGGTGTTCTTTAATTAATCTGGGATTCAAAACACAGTGTCTGCTTCTAGTGTCCTCACAAACTGACCTCACAAAATGTTAAGTCAGAAGTGAATTCATTAGCATTCAGAACCACTGCAGATGAACAAAGAAGGAACATTACAGAAAATAAAAGGAAAGATATTAAAAGAAGAGCATTGTGGGGAGGAGAAGGAGGAAAATAATTTCTTAAGTGGACTGGCGAGAAGGAGTAGGTGAAGGAGGCCGCTCTGTATCAGAACATCTTTGCAATGATCTGTCATTTGGCAGGTAGGATGAAATTGCCTCTACATTTTTTTTCATTTTATCTTGAATGTAAAGACTCATTGAGAAGCATATTTAAACAGGATGAAAAGCATACGCAAAAATGCAAGTAGCTGGTGCCATAATCTTAATGGACACACAATGAACCAGCAGTTTTTTCTGCAACATAACATTGTCAATGTTTTGAATTGGTTTTGGTTTTTCCTAATGGTATTTTTCTCCTTCTTCCTTAACTAAACAGCCTAGCAGCCTTTCACTTCAGTAACCTGTTATAACAGTTCTATCATTTTAAAAGTTTGGTAGCTATACTTATTATAGCACCCGTGATGATCTAAGGAATGTCTAGGACCACACAAGGAGCCTTGATTTTGTTACTTGCCTGGAAAAGAGCATGAGAAGTGAACTGACAAAAGTAATACCTCGTGATATGAAATGAGTAGTTTGATTAATGACTAAAGACTGTTTCTGTTGTTTGGACAGAAGAACATTGCAGGAGTATATTGTACACAAAGTATTCTACTCCAGCTAAGTTAGGGCTTGGAGTCATTTTAAAAATAAACCAGCCTAGTTGCTAAGACATCCATCAAGTAGGTGATGGGAAGCCTGAATTCCAGATTCCTGCTCTCATAATTATTTTTACTTTTACCCAATGACTGCCTAATACGAAATGTATAAACACTGATGGGAACAGTTACCAGAGTTCAGGAGTCTCCTGCTGACCTAAAGGGTACATTAGGCCATCTGTAGAGAGTTGGTTGGCTGGTTGGTTGTTTTATTTGTTTATTTTATTTTTTATTTTCTTCTTCTTCCTATTCTGTTCATATGAATCTTACTTTACTTAGAATCATAGAATCATTTCAGTTGGAAGAAACCCTCAGGATGATCGAGTCTAACCATAACCTAACCTAACTCTTGTTAATCAATTGGTCAAATTTTAGCAGGATGGGTAGAAGGTGACACACTGAAGCCATATGGTGCTTAAGGCATTTTAGGGTATGTAAACTACATGCACTTGAATCTGAAGACAAGTAGGAGTCTAAGGCAATAATGTCTAATACCTGATACAAATTGTTGGCACCACTGATTCATCTTGCTCTGATTTGAATGAAGGTGGCTCTGGCTGCTATAACTTGTATTTCATTTAATGGTTTAGTTACGATTGTAATTAAATACTATGGCCTATGCAATTTCTTTATCAGTAAAGATGTCCCATTTAGTGTACATGACGGTCATTCAAACAGGCTTACCAGGCCTGACCCTATAGAGAACTGAAACATTGTCTAGGTTTTAGCTGAGTGGGTTGGATGGAACCTGTTTCCTTGGCTGTCCACAGCAGAGCTCTGGTTATGTCCTAAAGGTAAACATAATGATACTAATAAAATCACTGATTTAAATTAAAGCAGTAAGTTTAGTCTCCTTTTATATCAGGAAGACAATTAGTACTATTTTGTTTTTGTAGGAGGGGACTTTGGATTTAAAGTTGGGTTTAGATTGAAGCGATGGAAGCTTTATTTATGCTCCTAAAGTCATCTTCATATCTGGCCTGTGGACAAATATGTTCTTAGAACTGTATTCTCATGGTAACTCTGGCTTCAATTGTAGATGAATTTTCTCTTCTTGTTAGAAAATGATTAATACACTGTTTGCTAAGAAACCACGAGTGGTTGTTGTGTGGAGGGAAAACAAAGGACCAGATTGTTGAAAGCTCTATCTGAAATAAGGCAAATTATCATTGAAGTTCAGTAGTGTGGTTATTTTTTCTTTATATTCTTTATTTCCAAACTTCTCTAACCTTTCATAAAACTGAATTAAGAAAGATTTAGGTGGGACTTGGATTTTTTTTGTTTTCAGTTGCTAAGAATGAACTTCTTAGGGTAGATGCTTTCTGTATTCCCAGAGGAAAACCTTCAAGCTACATTTTGCAGTTTCTCTCTTGGGGCCAATTATGTAAAGGGCATCAACCCTGTGTTTCAGAGGCTACAATTATCAGTTACCAAGCTTGCTCACATGTTCAAAGGAGGCTCCGCACATGTGTTTGTGTTAATTTTCAGCCCTCATGAGCACACTAATTCAAAGAAGGGCTGAGTCACTGTTAAAGTTATATTCCCTTGTCCTTCATGTAGAGCAGATTGGCTTTGCAATTCTGTAACAGGCATTTTAAGCCTCCTCAGTGAAAAAAGCACATGAGATACATTAATAATTGTCTGTGGTAGTTTGACAGACTCAAAAAGGATATAAGAAAAAGGGCCAGCATGAGAAAGGAGTCTGAGAGAAAAAGACCCAATGGAGTTCTGTACTGATTCAGTCTCCTTGGAGTGAATGTAGCTGTCATGATCTCTCCTGTAGAAAATAAGCATTAAAAAAGCCAGCTGGCAATTTTTTCTCAGGATCTTATTTGTAGCACAAGGGGATTTTCTTTCTAAAGCACTGTTACTCTTTCTCAAAAATATTTTGTTACATTTATGTATTAGCTTTTGAAAAATCATAGGAAAGCACCATAATTGCTAATTAGAAAGCAGTTAAAGAGACATTAATGAAACTCCTACATTGGTCTTTTATGCAGAGAATTGATGAGTTTTTTCCCAAGCAGACACAGTTCTCAGACAGATTCATTAGCTGGTCTCTAACATGCCCAATACAGTTAATGAGCAGAATATACATGCCATTTATTCAGTTATATCAAGTAGTATTTACTCACTTGAGGAAAAGGCTACATGTTAAATATAGTTATTATATGAACAGCAAAAATTATACATTTTTAATGGAGATGAAAGTTAAACTTTGGAAGAGATTGTCAGCTTGTTTCATAGATTCATCATCATTTCATAAATTCTTCATTGCTTGATTTTTTTTTTCAAAACAAAGACTAAATAAATCTTTAAAATATGTGCTTAAGTTCAAATTCACTAAACCTTTTTTTTTTTTTTTAAATCATAGTGCTTCTCATTGCTGTGCAGGATAACAAACTGCATGACCATAATGTTTCTTTCAGCCCTCTAGTTGTGTGATACTGTACAACTAACAGATCTTGCGTATATCGCGACAAATGCAATTTAAGTCCAAAGTTGGCTTTGTGGGTCAAACACAAAATATGTAAATCATCACAGCTTTATATACAGAATTAAGATGAATTTCACCAGCTAAGATAGTGTTTGTTTTTTCACCTCATTTACAGTTATGCTGTGACTATTTTTCATCATAGGTGCAAATCAATCAAGTGTCTTATACAGATTTATGATTGGTAGTCAATCCTTGCATCATATTTTTTGCTCACCATGGCAAACCTGGAAATACATATTGTTTTAAAGGATATGGTACCTGGTTTTATGGCTTTACAGTAACTCATTTGCAGTTGCATCACTTACAAAAAGGGCTGCTAAGGTACTCAGCCAAGAGTGTGATGATCCAAATAAAGAATGTCCCAACAGCATCACAATGCAGCAGCCTGTGGTGTATCCACGAAGAACATCTTTTTGATCCTCACTCCTAGAGACAATGCTGGTTTGCAAAGAAGAAAAGAAGAGATTAAAGGAAATGTGAAGCTTTATAGAGCTGGGCCCTGGAAAAAAGGAGGAGGAGGGGTTAGAGGAAACTGTTTACTCTTTCAAGGCAAGATGAAGAGCAAACAAGAAATCAGATTGCCAGAGACATACCGGGTACCTTGATGAACAGGGGGTTGCTATAGCTCCATGTGTCTTGGTCCAGCCAGTAGAGAGGCTGAGCTATTAGGGACACACTCACATACTGCTTGTGCCTTGCCAACACTAACAGAAACATGACCAGCGTGACTGACCTGATGTTGGTCCTCCCCTTCTGCTGATCAGGATGGAAGTCTATACATATTTGAAAACAATAAGGCTCCCTCAGTAACTGGCCTTAGACAATCAGTCTATACAGTGGCTGGCCCCAGATCCCTGTGCCCCAGTGCCCACAGCCCCACTCCAGCTGCCAGGACACAAACCTCTTCTCAATACACACAGACAAAACCAGGTCTACCTGGCAGCTGGTCCAGACCTACATTCTTCCAAGCTGCCATCTCTCACACTCCCTGGTCAGCCCAGTATCGAGACCCCCATCTCCCCAGTAGCTGACTCCCAGACCTCTTATCCCACTCATCAGCTACTCTGGTTTAAAGTCTGCCAGTAAATTCCACTCACACATGAAGTTCTGCAGTTCCTTAGGGAAACATACCTTAGGTCACACGGATTGCTGGCATCCAGACCTATAGACCCTTATGACCTTCAGTCCCTTCTCTAGTTGCTGCACATAGATATACAATGCACATACACACAGAACTGCACGTGAGATCACACTGAAAGCAGGAATGGGATTTAATAATCCTATGTGGTGATCAGGCACAGGTCCAGGCTAGACAAGCCTAGAGACTAGCAACCTGTTTACTCTCAGCCAGCCTTTTTATTTTCTTTCTGCTCTGTTTTCCCATTCTTGTTTCTCCTCAATCCACCTTGATGTCTACCTTTCCTTCCCTTAGATTATTCCTCTAAACAACCCATAACAAGTCTTGCTTATTCCCATAGTCCCCATAAATACATTATAAGTTTCACACAACCTCCAAACGTTTTTCCCCTGCTTCCCATAAGAAGTCCTATATCTCTATAGCAACAACCCTCTTCAGCCTGCAAGTTATTCTTGTGAGTGTTCTTTTGGTTGAATCACTTTTCCGGGTTTTACACCAAGGATGATGGTCTGAGTGTTCTCCTTGAGTAGCCCTTGGAGCATCCTTTTTGGTGCACCTCATTTGCCCTGGCATTGTTCCTCTGAGCTGTGCCAGGCCCCTGGGTTTGTGGTGACCAGCCTCTAATCACACAGCTTAGCACCGAACAGTCTGTTCCTCCCAGGCTTCTGTGGGCACTTGAAGGACTCTACCTACGTGCCAGGAAAATTAAATTGTGGAAAAGGAGAGTGGCATATCCATAGGACCTTTTTTTCTTTTACTCTTTTTGTATTTTCACTTTTGACCAAATGGAGATCTAATTCTTCACTTCAGAGAAACTCTTCCACTTTGCATAATATAATTATTATTAGGAGACTAATTATTCATTGGAACAGAGAATTAGGATTAGTCCTTGGAGGACCCAACTACAATTCCTCTTCCAGTGAGTACATAATTATGTGTAAAAAGCAAGATTCAGAGTAGCATACCTCAGGACCCATGCTCGTGGAACACTTCAAGAAAGTAGAAATCAAATAAACCAAGAATTTGTTCCTGTGCTCCCTGGTAGGCCTTGTTTGCTCATACTGCTACTCTTCTAAATACAAATGGCCAATTGGTATCATTTTACTATCTGTTGTACAACATGAGACATGAATCACTGATGTTTCTTTCTTGTTTTGTGCTAACTGGGATAGATTTCACTTGTGAATTCTACTAGAGGTTTCAAAATATCTCTTGGGGCTATTTGTACTTCAGTGGATCTGTGAATGACCAAAGGCAGAAATGAAGATTACCAAAAAGGTCTTTAGTTTTCTCAAATGTACCACCTGAATGTTTGAGGGTAGACAAAGGGTACATGTTAAATCTCTCCCACCTCATACAATCCTAGAATCAGCTCATCATGTGGCTCCATTGAACCAGGCCCACCGTTTAAATGTTCTGGTGAGACTATGGGCACCAGAAACAGTTAACACCATAGTAAACAGCAATAATGAATCAACAAAAACTAAAAGCATCAATCAAATAAAATTCTGACAAAAAAGCAGCTAATTTTATATCAGTGTCATACTGACACTTGTCCATAGCTATGCAGAAATTAATACAGTATAGAATAAAGACAGCTGAGATACAGATAGCTTTCAACATCTTGCTTCAGTTCCAGCAGGGGTCTAAATGCTTTAGACTGCTCCTCATAAAGTCTTGCTTTATGGAGCATTAAACCTGAAATGCTGTGCAGGAAGTCTCTATCATCTATGTGAGGTGAATTGCCTGTATTTTTACTTGAAGTCACTGTAGCACACATATATACTATTTTCTTTTTTTAGCTTGATCGAGAGATGTCTGAACAACTCAAAATTCAGCACAGATCAAAAGAAGGAGTATGGCTAAAAATATTACAAGTCCTGAAAACACACATTTGGCTCTGCAAGGTGTGACTTCAAAGTCCATCTGGTGAATCGACTCTGTTCTTAAGGTTACTAAACTCTGTTCGCTCTTACTATTAACTGAAAGTAAAAAGTGCACAAAATCAAGTTGCTAAGAATTAGGGTTTAATGAATTAAAACAGAAATGAGTAAGATTTACAACAATTGCTAATTTAAAATACTGTAGATTTTGGTGTGACTGTTTAACGATGCGTAGTCCTTAAAGAAAACATGGCAACTTCTTTTCTAATGATTTGGCTTCTTTAAGAGGTGATGTGATAGCAGCATTTTTTCTGCTGTTACTTTCTTTTCTCTTAGTAGCGTTTCTATGTGGGGGTAAAGTTGCCATAGCTTTTGTGGTTTGATCTACACAGCTGTAATGAGATGTGGGCACTGTTAGCTATGTCTATCAGATGTTCGGATCTTTCTTCTAATATCAGCTAATGGCCAGATGGTACCATTGATTACTAAGCAGAGATGCCCATTGATTTCACTAGACTGTCTGCTGGAAAATCAATAAAATAATGTGGCCCAAATTTCACTTAAAAAAGTCTGCAGTCCATTATATTTGGAATATAGCTGACTCTGTAGGCCAAGCTACATGTCAGAGTATTTTATGAACCTGCTCATTGTGAACTGACTAAATGTGAAAGCCATTAGCATTCACATATGAAAAATAATATAACACACATAGGGGGTCTAATTTGCTTTCTCTTGACTTGTGTTGTCAGCTACACTGGTGTAAAGTGGGTATAAAATGCTATTATTCTGGTCTGGGTTTTTTTACATTCTCACTAATGAAATGACCTGGGGATGTGTAGAGCAAGGGTTAACTGAGAAATTCTATTCAAAGTTTTATGCTATTTCTATGCTAGTTTTATAAAGGAGATAGCATTTCTGTAACATACTCCTGCTGTTTCTTTTTCATTACTCTTTAGTCCTGATAAAACCAAAGATAAGCTCCAAAGCATCTGCCTTTTGTTATATGATCTTGACATTATTCAACACCTGAACAGAATGGATGGTTTAAAATTGAGGATATTGGTCCTCTCATTTCCATAGCCCAAGTTCAGTTCCCTATGTTTGTGCAATTCCACTAAGCCTGTACAAAGCAATATCTCACAGAAATGCTAGGCTAGCTCTAACTAAGCTGGTGTTTTGAGGCTGGCAGAGATGTGAATTTGAACTCTGGAAGTTTCATGACATTTTCATAGGCCATGTGTACTAATTACCCATGGATCTTGCCATACTTGAATGTCAATGCACAGCCAAACACCATTTCAGCAGTTTGAGCTTCACTTTCCCATCTGTGAAATGGAATTAAGAATACTTTATTATCTCACAGTGTTACTGGGAGGAAAATGCTTTTAAGATTGCAAGATACCCATATACCAAGCTAATAAGTGTATTGGAAATCCCTGGAATATTTAGTTATGTTAATTGGTTATATTAATTTTGGTACAGCACTTTAACTCAGCATAAAGTATAGGAAGTCAAATCCTTTTGCATGCAGAGTTTAATCTGTAATGATGTAATGAAGATATTTAATTTCATTCTTCTCTTGTATTTGGCGGATGAATGAATGAGTCTTAGCGGTGTTGTTTTCAGGGCTTGAACTTCGAGTATCTGCCAACGATTTATTTTTTTGCCAGGCTACCCTGGCCTTTACAATCGAGATTTTGGCTCTATCTCAGCTACTGAAGCCTGACACTAGGGTTCTTGTTTAAAAAAAAAAAAAAAACAAAAAAACAAAAACCAAAAAACAAAAAACACAACTAAAATAATGCTATTTTCTTGTAACTAGAAGATGCTATGGCAATGTGGGTTAGGAGTCAACTGAGTAACAGTCTTTTCTTTGCATCCCAATGATGCAAAGCTGAATTTAGTGGACTGAAGATGTAGAGGCAAATTCTGTTAGACAAACTTTTGAATTGCACAAAGAAGCAAATTGTGGGTTGGTTCCTCTAGGCTGTGCTTTCCACTCCCTCAGGAAGAAAAGACAAAAGAGTTTGAAAGACCAACAGCAGGAAGAGAGATTCCCTGTTAAACTGTTAATACAGCACAGGAATACTGCATGTCTAATGGTCTGCTAGATATTGAAACTGTGGAGTCATTCCTATTCTTTAGCCATGCTGAAGCACTGACTATGGATTATTTGCTTTGTTTTGTTTGACCCTGACTACACATTGATTTGTTTTTGCCTTACCAGAAACAGTTGGTAGAACAGAGAAGTCAAATACAGTCTTCCAAGAGAAAATAGCTTGTGACAAAGGTAAAGAAAAACAGAGGCAGAGAGAATAAAATTAAAAAAAAAATCCTAGAGGGGAAGTGAGATGAGTGATGACCGAAAAAAGAGGTGTTTGAAGTAGAAAGAACGGTGCCAGAGATTGTATCTATACCCCCTTTTTACACAGGAGAATTTCCATATGTTGCCAAGGGCTCAGGCTGGAGTGGGATAATCTTTTATCATACTCAGCAACATGAGAGAAGGCAACCATTTAACCAATGGGACTTGGGCAGTCTGCAAGCTACATCTGCTACAGTCCTTTAACACAGAATTTCAATCAGTTTCAATCAGTCCTTTGCCTTCACTCAGAAAATAGTCAAGAGCACCTCAGCAGTGAAGATGCTGTCACAGCACATGATGAGTTTTGTTCACTGAAGTAGGTAAATACCAAAGGTGATGTAGAGTTCCACACTTTGATGGTATCAATTAGTCAGTCAGTTATTTAAAAAATTAGCCTCTAGCAAAATATTTAAAATGTTTATATCAATGCTGGAGACTTCTTCAAATATTTAAAACGTTTATATCAATGCTGGAGACTTCTTCAAATTCAGTCGCAGACAATGAATAAGTAAACTTAGCCTGAGGCTTGAAAAAGCAACATATTTTCTTAATTTTATAATCATTACTTTGTACACTCCTGAGTAAGATTTATGATCCTTCCTTCTGGGCAGCCATATTTTAATCATCTTGTCAGATTTCTATGTAAGGACAGATGTCCATAATGGCATGTTAATGGTATATCTGTTCTACCAGTATAATGCTTCTGACATTACTGGAAATACTTGTTCACTTCATTGAGATGAAGACAGGTGAGCTCAGGGGTGTGTGATATTCTAAACTGGACACTCTTGCTAAAGAGTTTTTCAGTCTACAGAAAGCACCTACGTAATGCCTTTCAAACTGAAAACATTGCATTTTTTTGTTCAATCCTTAACTTTTTAAAGTTTCTCATGAGAGATTGTAGCATTTTCCCAATGGTGAAACCAACAGCAGATGTCACCGAATTGTCCTCAGAAATGTCAATGCATTTGGTATAATCTGGAGGAAAAAAGTCAAAGTAAAACCAAGAAAATTTTCATTCAAAAATAGGTGTGTCAGGGAGCGGTCCATATGAATGAAATTATGCTTTTCTGTCAACAATAAGTGAAATTTCTTCATCATAGGGACCACTGATAATCGAGAATACTCCTTTTTATTTGTTGGGTATGATTCAGAAAGTGAATTATACTCAGCAGAGCTTTGCAGGTAAATATGTGTGACATTTACAGTGGTTGGCTCACCTTATATTTCCTTTTATTACTTTTAGACTCATATTTAGTGTAGTTATTTGAAATTGTTATAACCCTGTATCCTTCCTAACATAAACACATATTAGGCATAAAACATAAATCTATTTCTTGCTTTATTATGAGTTCTCCCCATAAAGGCAGATTTATATTTTTGATTTTACTAAACAGTGACAAAACCAAGCTTTTGATCTAAGAACTTTCTTTTAACACAGTGTCTCACTTAAATGAGATCATAAGTGAAGACATTTCCTCCAGTAAAAAAGTCAATAGTCATTACAAAAGGTGTCCTCTTTTTTCTCCTTATGGAAGGTCAGCAAACTCATAGCAGAGATGGTGTCAACCTGCAAACTATATGGACACAGTATTGGAAATAGTCTGTGTGCCTCCTTTTCAACTTTCGCCAAGGAAGTACAGGAGAAAGCCACAAGCTCACAAATGCCGTTTTATTTTTTTTTTGTCTCCTGCTGCTGTCATGGTTATTTTCAAATACATTCTCAGATCATGCATTCCTCAGGGAAGGTCCTTTCCTTGTCTAGCACAAAGCTGATCGCTTTGCTGTTGTCCTTTTGATTTAGGGAGAAAAATCCCATGTCTGATGTACAGCTTTGATTTCCTACTAATTAAAATGGCAGTGTGGGAGCTCATCACTCCTCCTCCTATCCACCCTGCTGAGGTTCAAGGCTACCTTTGGAACAATTCCACCCCCTGACGTGTTAAGACTGAAGAGAAGTCCTTGTTGCTGTTTACCTAGTTCTCCCAGATTTACTAAATAAATATTTTCTGAATCTGCAAGCAGGTGAGCTACTTTGAAGCATGAACCATGGCTAAATAAAACACATATTTGTACTGCCTGGGTAATGGGTTAGTCTATCACCTTTATATGAGAAGTGAGTGGTCTGACTCTTCTGTGTTTCAAGTCTCTTTTTTCTATCAATCAAAAGGACAGTGTCATGGGAACTTCTAGTGCTACAAAGTTCAATAGAAAATTTTCACTTACATGTTAGTTTTGGAGAAGTGAACCATAATAGTTAGGTTTTCTATGGAATTATTGTCACTGAACTGAAATCACTCCCCATCCAAGTCACAGAAACTTTTCCACTGAAAAAAGCACCCACCTGTACTGCATTGATGTAAGAATAGAGATCAGTAAAATGCTTCTACAAAATTATTTGGGGGGCTTGAAACAAGATAATTATTTTTTTATATATATGGGGGGTTGTTTATTTGTTTGTTTTTTTGTTTGTTTTTTGTTTGTAGTTTGTTTGTTTGTTTGTTTTCCGAGAAAAGAAGCCCTAGAAATCTACCATTTTGCAAAATCTAGAATAGATATTTTCTTTTTCTATCTTCGCTCAAAAGGTCTTGGCAGTTTCACTTTTGCACTTCAGGCCAAAACTAAAATTGACGTTAGCTTAGAAATGGGCTGCCAAATAGCATTTGCCACCCCATCTTTCCTTTTCTGCCTCCCCAGGGTGACTGTCAGTAAGCCAGGAAGGCTGTAGGTCAAATATAAAGCCAAAACATTTGATTCACAAAATTTATCTTCAAGATTCAGTACTAAAGAAGCAGGGACTTGTGACATGTAGCTAGAAGTATCCTGCTTGGATACTCGTTCTCAATTTTCTACAAACAAATAGTAATTATTTTTAAAAAGCCATCCATCCAAGTTCCATCCATGTCTTCAAAATATTACTATAAGAAAAAATAATGAGAAAAAGATCCTGTCACTCTTAAGATATATGAACCAACATTAATTTTTAAATAGAGGACTGGAAGTTAAAATAAAATACTGATTTGGACGATTTATGTAGTGTTGGCTGTGTTGTACACATACTTCTCCGCTTCACATTGCGGAGCAGCCACATCACCATGCGTCAAGGAGACAAATAAAAAGCACTGAAGTTTATTAACCACTCATTTTCTACACAGTATCAGCACGCAGTTATTTAGCACAGTCACTTCTCTTATTTTGACACATTTGGGAAAATTCACAGCATCTAATTGGCTTTCAAACTCCCACTTCTACCTATGTGGCTTGTTAATCTGTCATTAGTACACACAGGATGTAAAAGAAAACACGTAGCATGGGAATACTGACTGGCTCAAGAGCTGCTAAAAGGTTTCATGTTGCACTCTAAGAGCTTTATTCATCTAGGGATTTTTTTGTGTTTACAAAATAGAAAATAAGTCTTTGACTCCTTAGCTTGTCTGCCATAGACATCACTCTACTGAAGTACCATGGTGTGACAAAATTTTGTCCTTTATCTTTGTGGGGAAAAAAACCTAAATCTATTTTCCTGGCTGCAACAACCAGATCCCTGTCTTTTTTGGTGTGGTTGAGTGCCATGTTGAGGATGAGTTTGGACACTAAGCTGACTGTGGATCCTGAACCTGTTTAGCATGCACTCAGGTTGGATAGTAGTCTTCTGATTACAGAGCAGGATCTGGTCAGAGAATCCAGAAATTTGGTTTTAATTTTAAATGTTCATATTCTGTATGCAGAATGGATTATTATTATTATTTATTTTTTAATTACCAGCTCTGTTTCTCAGCTCTGTTGTGAACCATAAGAAAAATTTATACAAAAGCCTAGGTTTTTAAGTGTGTGCAGAATGTTCTTTCTGTGCTGATGCTATTGAACTTAGAGAAAACACAGAAGCAATGGACACACTCTTAAATCACAAAGTTATCTTGGGGATTAAGCCTGGTGCTGCATATGACACGTGATTAGGGCTCCTCCACAGAGCTGAAGCCTTGCTTTCAATGTTTGCTACAAGTCATTGCAGCTTCAACTCCACCTTGTCAAGATACTTTGCTCAAAAAGACAGCGAGATGAAGGAAAACCCGTCCTGCTCTCCAGTACCTTGTTTCAGACCGTTTACATATTTTTGATTAGTCAGTTATTGGATAAAAAACACAATTTAGGGACTGCTCATAGAATGACAGAATGTTTGGGGTTGGAAGTGACCTCTGGAGATCACCTAGTCCAACCCACCTGCTAAAGCAGGTTCTCCAGAGCAGATCACACAGGAATGTGTCCAGGTGGGTTTGAATGTCTCCAGAGAAGCAGACTCTACAACCTCTCTGGGCAGCCTGTTCCAGGGCTCTGGCACCCTCAAAGTAAAAACGTTTCTCCTCATGTTTCAATTGAACCTCCTGTGCTTCAGTCTGTGCCCAATGCCCCTCATCCTACCATTGGGCACCACTGAGAGGAGTCTGGTCCCATTCTTTTGACACCCACCCTGGAGATATTTGTAAGTATTGATATGAAAATATTTAAACAAGAGCAATAATAAATCAGTTGTAACTATCACCAGTAAGATGACATTGTTAATATTTGAGTTAAAAAAAAAAAAAGTAATCAAGATCAAATTAGCTAATTAAAAATTTAACCTCAGTAACTGGAATGGTGCTTAAGCAAAAATAATTTCTACCAAAAATAAATAATTTCTATGAGTTCTGAAAAGAGTGATCTTCACTTGATTATAAATCAAACTAAATGACTTTTCTCAAGTTAATTAGTCATTTTACCTGCATGTTTTTTATTCTGTTACTGAAGTCATGCTATTACTTAATGACTCAGTTGCAGCTTAGAACCAATTACGATCCTTTTTGTTTAAATTTTTGTTTTTACTCAGCACCTATTGCCCTACTTCCATGAACCAAGATACAGGGCTCATAGGCAACAATTCTCAATAAATATTCAGGTTTACCTGGCTTTCTATCAAAAGTTATAGCTGGTAACTTCAAGTACCTTCTATAGCTTTACTTCTACAGCTTTTATTTTTCTTTATGGAGACTGGAGATTCTTGGATACAGATTGTTGGCCTACGTAAAGGGGGGATTCTTCTTGGCCTTCTTTGGTTTTACAGTTCACAGACATTGATTTACTTACTTTATGATATCTTTCTGCAAGGTGTAAGGTCATTCAAATGACTTTAATTAGTGCTGTGTGTATTGATTGAGTCAGTATTAGTGAGAAACATTTTGAAAAGGCTTTATTTATCTGCAAGGCGCAAAAATATTTTAAAATATTAGGTTACATGAAGTGATTTTTTGAGGATACTAAAAATGGTCCACAGCATGTACTAGATCTTAAGATTAAATTGTCTCACTAGTATGTGGAAAGGCAGAATAAACTAAACATAGTTAGTTGTGGCAGGGGGAGTGGAACTTCGTGACCACCAGCTATTCTGCATTTACTCATTAAAAAAATAAAAATAGGTTTAACTTACTGACAATTTTCCCCAGTTTCTTTTTTAATTTAAAACAAAACATGTTCAAATGCAATGTGTAAAACAAGCTGATTTTTTTCTGACATTTTTTCATATAACCACAAGCAACTTTCCAGTTACATTGTTGTCTCTGTTGATAGAAAAGAGATGCTTCTTATTCTTGCCTTGTCAGTAAAGAATCAAATGGCCAATGTACAGTGAAAGAGTTGCCCATTTGGAATCATAGCCTGTACACACTATGACAAGCCAAATAAATTATTTGAAATTCTCTTATGAGTAAAAAGTCTGCATCACATCTTTTAAAATCTAGTAATTATAGTAAAGGAGGTAAGACTATAATAACTTGTGAGAACAAATCTGATTTTTTCAATGCAATTTAATGAAGTTTATGAAAATATAAAGAAGAAGAAGTTATGGGTGTTCAACTGTACCTATGTTGTTCAAAATGAGACATAATTTTATTTACGTGTGGTTTAACTGAAAGTGTATAATACCAATGTACAGGAAAAAAAATGTTTAACAAGTTGTATTGGTTCAGCCAGATGATCGAAATGCAGACTGTCACATGTTGCCAGTGGCCAAATCACTATGACATGCAAGATGGCTGATGTCATATATTAGTTATGCTGACTTATGGATGTGAAATAAGAAAAGATGATTATTAGCAAAGATCCAAATAGCTGAGAGATGCAAAATGGACAGCTTGTCATATTGACGGAGCCTAATGAGTTTATAGTTGAATAGGATAAAAGATTCTAATGAGAGGACAACTCAGAGTGCATAAAGCTATATGGTAACAAGAAAGATAGTGACTGCTGTAGCAACACATGGGATTACACCATACATTGTCCATCTTCCACTTTGCAGAGCATCTGCTGACAAAGCAGTCTGGGCTTAAGAGAAGAAGCCTTTTCTCATTTTCTAATGTATTAGAGCTTGGAGCAAAAATAGCTGTAAATGTTATTCTTTTCATCAGAGAAACATTTTTCTTATTTCAGAGCATATCACTATAATTGGGTTACTGCAACTGAGTAAATTAAGAAATCTCAGTTGAGCTGTATTAACTGACTGGCTGAGCACTTTGCCCACTGCAAATGCAACATCAGACACGACCTTAAACCACTTTCATGACAAGAGAGTGCACAAGTAGCTACTGCAGGAAGGTTAAAAGGTACTTCTGTGTGCTGCATGTGCATGCAATTATTTTTCCATATTCTCAGTGTTGCCATATATCATAAACTTATCAAGTCTTATTTTTCCAGTAAGTTTTCATTTTCTAGAGTTACTTGTTGCTTGCATAAGGTTGTACTATGTTCTGCTGCATGAGGGGAACAAGCAGAATTTAGCAGCAGTATTTTAAGAGAACCTATTTTAAAGAATGAGGGAATGTTAAAAGCAAGCTCTAAGTATCTTATGGCACACAAAGAAAATGTTTCTCAGCTAGAGATAACTGCTTATATACCTAGTAACTACAGAAGAGGAAGACAAGCAAAAAATCACCTCTTAAGATGGAAATTTTAAAAAGATCTATAATGAAAAATATGTTGGCCACATCAGGCTGCATAATATGTAGATATCTTAATTGGATAGAAAGACTAAGTTTATATTACCAGTTTCTGAACTGAATATAAAAGTTAAAAGTCTTAGATTTCTACCTAAAAAGGGAAACTAAGGACCCTTGAGCTTTGTGCCTTTTAGAAGACTTTACTGAATTGTAATATCTCCTTTTCAGATGGGATCAACTTCCCTGACTCTTACATCTGTATGTAAAATTCTTCATTCTCTCTCTTCTTTGCAGAGGACTTTTGAGAGGATAAGTTTCAGACACAAGTAACTGTAGTGGAGGTTATAGAATTAGCTGTCAATATGAAGAGCAACAACCTGCAAGGAGAAGGGAATGTTTATTTAGAGGTTCTAAAGAAACCCAGAGCTGCAGTATTCGTAGCTGCATTACTAACACTGATATCAAAACTTTACTTCAAAACTGCTCTACTGAAGGCTGGGGGATGGCAAATATAACACCAGTTCAAAAAAAAAAAAAGAGAAAAAAAATCTAGAAGATATATGCACAGTTGCTGGCTTGCAAACCTGATGTCTACCCAGGACAAAGTAGGAGAAACTATTATTAAGAATGGAATTGGTGTACATGGGGATAGATGTACTTTACCTTGGAAAAGTCAGCATGTTTTTTGCAAAAGGAAATACTGTCTTGAAAATTTATTGGAGATCTTTGAAAGGGTCAGGAGACACATGGATAAAGCTGATATGATTGATGGAATCTATTTGGATTTAGATATTTAGCAGCCATGCATAGGAGATAAAAAGGTCATAACTTGGGTAAATAATTGGTTACAAGACAGGCAACAGAGAGAGGGAGTAAATAGTCAATTCTCCCAGTGAAGGGAGGTCAGCAACAGAATTCCACAGGGACATGTGCAAGGGATTGTTCTACTTAATATGGTTTTCAGTGACCTGTATAACAGGGCAAGCAGTGATGTAAGAAAGTTGGATGATGATACTAAATTATTCAGAGTAGCATGAGATCTGATGGCAAAAAGGCTGAGGAAGGGTTCCATGAGATAAATTAAAGAGGGGAAAAAAAAGGCAGATGAAATTCTGCATAGCTAAATGCAAAATAATGAGAAGAAGACAATCCTAGTTCCATATACAAACCATGTACACTGACATAACTATTGCCACTCAGCAGCGAGTGTGTGTTGCTGAGAAAGAGATTTGCATTGAAATGTCAGCTGGTGCTCCACAGTCATCAAAAGCAAATGTTAGGAACTATTAAGAAAGTAACAGAAAGCAGAACAGAGATCACTGTTCCACTATATAAAGTCATGGGTTCACCCATATCCTAGAATATTCTACATGGTCCTGAGCCTCTCATTTCAAATGCATGAAGTAGAACTAGAAAAAGTGCAGAGGATGATCAAAGGTCTGTAACAGCTTTCAATCAAGGAAACCTTGTGTAAGATAGGAATCTTCTTTCTGGAAAAGAGACAACATGAGGGAAGGATGTGCTAGAAATTTTAAAAATTTTGAGTGATATGAAGATAGTGGGTGGAGATGAAATTATTCACAGTTTCTTCCAGTTGAAGAACAAGAGAGAGTCAAATTAAACTCACAGAATCCACTTCTTTTTTCTTCAAGACAAGTGAGAGGCAATAGATGCTTATACAAGATGAGAGAGGTGAGCAAGTTCTTGTTGAAGTTTGTTTTACATGCTGAAAATTTCCATGGACTCAGGGGCGGACTGGACAAGTTTATGTAGAAGAAATCTGTTGAGGTTTGCCAAACACATAACCCCCTTATCTGGCTCAGCAAATCTCTGAAATAGAAATAACTGGAGAATAGGACAGTCATAGGAGAAATATAGATTGTTACCCTTCTAGTTTGTATTGTGTCCTCCAGACTTGTGCCCATTAGAATCAGGTTACTGGAGTACACTGCAGTTGGTCTGACCTAATATGGATATTCTTAGATTCATATATTCCCTTTCAAACAAGTTTTCTTATCAGGATACCAATTGTCACGTTCCAAAGCTGAATTTCAATGTATGATAAAATACAGGCAGCGTGGTGGATGTAGGAGCTGGGATCTAAGCATGAAATAAAGAATAAACCAATATGATAACATGTCTATATATCCAGTGTCATGCCCATTGAAGCTGGGTTCAAGTGCATGTAGAGATGTAGAACATTCTTGTATTTCATCCCACACTTCTCTTCTCCTATTTATAAAAGCTTGCTGTGGGCTTAAAAAAGGACAAACATGCAGTTGAAGAGACAGTCTGCAGATGGAGGGAGGATGATCAGTGGTATGCAGTAAAACTATGTAGACACATATACAAAGAATTATCCATCTGCCTGTTTGGCTCCTGGTAAACCCCGAGCACTTGTGACTGTACGTAGGCAGTTATTATGAGCTGTGATATGTGCTTTGGAGATCATGAACGTGAAACTTCATTGCAACTATATTTTCCTGGGTTTTTGCATATTTAGGCTCCTTTTCTTGCCATTACAACCCACCAAATAAAAATAAAAGTCCCCGAATATGCGTAAGATTTAAACATCTTAATAAATGTATAAATATCTTGAAACAAAAAAGGAATGTGGTGATCTTATTTTTTTCTTTGTCAGATTTCAATGTTTGGTATGCACTTCTGGCAGACTAGCATATGTGGTATCTTCTATGCATCACCAGCTTAAACTAAGTTACATTATCTAACCTAAATGCTCTTCTGGAAAACATGCCAGATTCATGCTATTATTATTAGTCTTTTATATTATTTATCAGAGATTATTATTCATCTCTGATATTGTTCTACTGTCCTTTCTAGAAGCTGCTCATATGTCAATGTATCTTACACATAGAAGATAGCTTGTGGTAAAAGCTGCAATGTGACCTTAAAGAAGAGAATTATTGCAACGTTAATTATTAAAGACTCCAAGAATAGTCGTGAAGTTAAAAAACGGGGCTTAAGAAACAGGTAGTAGGACGTCTATTTCTGGCTTTTCTACTGACATCATAGCTAAGAAATTCATTCCCTTTTTTCCTTCTATGTACAATAACAACAATGAAATTTTCTAAACCAAAGCAATGTAAGAAATTATAGTTACTAATTTTTTGTAAAGTGATTGGAAAATCTTCCGTAGAAGGATGCATTTTTAACAATTTTCTTGATTAAGGATTATATTTTGCTGTCGTAATTCGCCCATATATTTTCAGCCAAAAAACTAAAACTATGGAGGACAGTAGAGATCGTAATTTGCAGCTAAAATTTTCAAATGTTGTCACTGTAATGTTATTGTGTGTATGGAGCTAGTTCCTGCTAGTAAATTAGTTGGAGACAAAGCACACTATCCATACAACTGGGTTATTTTAAGAATAAGAAGTACTTAGAATGAGCAATTTTTTTCATTCTATCTAGTGATGCAAGGAGGCATCTAAAAGCAACCAGGAGAAAGGACTCTGAAAAAGAAAGTGCTACTAACTTATCATTAAAGGGGTTTGAGAGCTGTCTGAATGTCTGCCTAAGACTGTCTCTGAAGAAGGCCCAGAGATGGTGCTTGAAGAGAATCATGCAGCGGATGCTTACAATAGCATTACAATTACAATAGCATTACAATAGTAATGCAGCAGGATGATGGAAAAGTTTTCTATTCTAATTTATTTATTTTTGAAAATATCCAGTTAATCAAGCACGAATGTAAAGAAAGATGATTCCACTTAAGTTACCTGTACAGTAAGAATTTGAATGGTGAGGTGTCTAAGTATCTATGATATTTTATTATCTTCAAATGTTAAGGTAAGGTTCCTGTGGTTTGGTTGGATGTGTTTTTTTTTTTTCCCCAAGAAGTGGAAAGTGTCACCCAGAGAAGGACTAATGATGCAAACCACGGAAAAGAAATAAATAAATGATCTCTATTGATCAAGATTTGTAGTGTTTTCTACTTGATGATCAAACAGGTAATTTGCAATTATGTCCATACTGTTATTGTGAACACAAGAAAGACAATTTCTAGAGTACAACACAGATACTCCCACACATATAGATCTACACATACATACATATATACACCTACACGTGTGTATTGTATTTGTATATTTGGAACATAATCTAAAGCTCCCTGATGTTACTGGAAAAAAAAATTCATGCACATATTTATATGCTTGTGTACACATGGATATTTGTTTCCTAATTAATACATAGAAGGTGTTGATGTTGAAAGAAAACTAAAAAAGCTTTGGAAAGTGAAGAGGGAAAGGATAAAGTCTATTCAACAATAACAACTAGAAATGGGGTGGTTCAGTGGCTCTTGATTTAACATTTCTGGAAAACTCCCCGCTGGAAATCAAGAATTAGAAATCAGTGACATGTGCTTTGTTCATCTCCTTATCAATGTGTTGAGCATGAAAACAGGATCTAATTTAATGAAACAAACTGCTCACCCTACGATATGATTATATGATGTGCATGCAGAGTACTTATTTTTGTATTTAAGATAAAGGACTGAATATGAAAACAATAGAAACACATCTGTTATTGAACCTTGTATTTTTTAGTATGATTTATTTCTCTTTATGTATTTCTGTCTTGCATTTGAAATTTCTTAGTTGCAGCACACATTTCTACTCAGTCCACAGCAGTAGATAAAACTTCACTGCAGTTTTCCCTAGTTCTATCATTCCAACCCCAAAAGAGTTAGATCCACTGAAGAATGAGATCTTTTGTGGGTTAGTTTTTAAAAGAAGCAGGAAAAATGATTATTTTTTACTGATACAACAGAAGCAATATATGGCAGAATGTATTCTGGGACTGTATTCCTTAAACAATTAAATCTGTTAATAGGATAATAAAGACTGGCTATTTAATCAGATAGATTGCTTAGTTGTCCAGAAAGAAAGAATCAAGTGGCTTTGTGAATAAAAATATCTTAAATCTTATGAAGTAGTTGATAATTTTGTATCAGTAAAAATTCTATATGAAGAGACAGACTACAAATAGGTGGAAACGCGGAATGGAATGTCAGCTGTATGGCAATAAATGCTTCATGTATCTGCGCACTGCTGAGGTCAGGATTCCCTGACCTGTCCTCATTGATGATTCCCTTACACTCTTTCCCCTCACATGAAAACAACAGACAAATAAAAAATCTGAAAAGATTTTTTAGACAGTGTTGCTCCATTTTTAGTATCAGGGCCTTCCTCTGAAGGGCAATGACAAAGAAAAATGCGTAGTGTGATACCCATAATTAGCCTTCTGACATGGTCTCATTATTACTTGGTCCTACCTACTTCTTTCTGCTTCAGAGTAGTGATGTGTAAATGAAGTAAAATGTATTTATCTGGTGTACAATACCTTGGTCCCCTATACTAACTGCAGAACACTTCAGACATCTTCAAAAGTTTATCAATGTCACTTGAAAAAATGTGATAAATTCACCCTGCTAGGGATTTGGCCTGCAGATCATATGGTAGACTTGTCTATCTATTTGCTGAAATTACGTACTACCAGGTTGCTCCAACTCTCAGTATATTTATTTGCAAATGGTGCAACTTATATAATGCAATGTTGAACCTTGGGTGGAGCCTTGCTATGACTGGGTATTAAACATGTGTCTGTGTGTGTCTGCACTTAAGATCTGGCTATTTATACTTTGAGAAAATCTGGGGTTTATACATGCAACGGTTAAATATAAAATATACAGAGTCAAACATTAAGAAGACAATGTACTTGTAGGTCTTCATTGTGAAGAAAAGATAGTTCATCTTTTTTTTTAAAAATAGACTGAAGAAAAATAAGAAAAAGAGAAAAACTATTATAGCATGTGTGGGTAGATTGCTAACATCATGGAAAAATCACTCCCCAGTTTGAATGTTTATTGTCATGTCCTTTAGATGATAAGTTCTCACACAGCCTTGATGCTGTTCTAAAAAACACAACACTGATTAACAAAAAGCAAAAACAAATCCAACATTCAAACTCACAGTGAAACAAATTATTTCCAGAATCCCTATAAGGAAAAAAAAAAAAGGAGGTGAGGGGAAGAGGTGATATATCTTAGAACAATCCTCACCTTCATTAGTGAACCAAGAAATGTATGTACACTTTCTTCTCTGTTGCTTAGAAATAAAGAGCAGTGAGATAAAGCTCTAGTGCCATTACAGTCAATTTACAATAGCCTATTTACACCAACTGAGGAACTGGCTCATAATGTTGTTTAAATACAGTGACAGCCCAGAAAATGTTCTGATTAATGAGTCACTGAGTTGTAGAACCATAATTCGTTCCTGACCCACTATGGCTACCGCACTTATGCTATAAAGAGGGTCGTGGGTTTTTTTATGTTGTATAGGGTACCCTGAGGTTTTAATTAAATGGGATTTAAAATTATGAATACCAAAGCCAGACAGGTCATATTGGATAATCCACTTTTATTTTACAGTAATTGGTTACCAAGTTATTATTATATTATTTAGAACACCCTGATCCTCAATGGAAGTCCTTGTGCATTTAATTAACCATGAGTATAAAATGACTTTAACAAACTGAAGCCATTAAGCCCTCCTCATATATTCTTTTCAAATGGAAATTGACAGCGTTTTCATTTAATTTCTTAGAATTTTGTAGTTTTTAGATGAAGAAGCAAGGTAAATAAAACTGGCTTGATTGTTGGTTTAGTTATTAACTTTAATAACTAATACTAGTGAATATTTCATATTTGAATTTTGATCTGAGGTTTTCATAACATGATCTTCACATCTTCTAACTTTATGGTTAGCTTGACCTCCATTTTGCTTAAGTTTGTAGGAGTTTAAGTTTCTAATCACAAGAAATGTTGCCTACTGTTTCTGTATCTTTGCTGAGGCCTACAGATTTTGAAGCATTAAAAAAAAAAAGGTGAAAGAATGCTGATGGTAAATCTTAAAGGGCAAGAGGAGATTTAATCTTTACTTAACTGAAAGATCAGAAAACCAGCTTATTATTGCGTATCTCAGCGTGATGCTCAAGTATGATGGAGTACTCAGTAACTTCTTGCAGACCAAGACAATCTTTCTTTTTTGGTGTTTTTTTTTTTGTGATGTTCCTGACTGCAGTTTTCAGTACCATTCTAGGGAAAACAGAATGTTCAGACTGTAACAACAAGGTAGAGATTTCAGCGAGCATGCAGGATGGGTCCGTCACAAACCCATGGCAAGAGCTCACTTCCCCAGCAGTCTGTGACCCTTACGGATATAGAATGCTGACAGCAATGTCTGTAAGGAGTTTCTTTTCGGCAGTTCTTTTTACTAACTGCATCCTGCTTCAGCTTGTTTGGCTATGAAAAGTGATTTATCTGGGCTATCATCAAGAACACGGTACAATGGAAGTGCTCTCTGGCACATCATAATGCCCAATATTAAACAGTGTTTACTCACATGTCCATTTACATTGCAGGTCTGGGCAACTGTGAAAGATAAGCATAGTCAAACCTAAAGTCATTAGGGACCATAAAAGACAGGTTGCTATTTGTACTGTTTGGTTAATTGTTCTATACGACTGAGAAATAGATGAGAATTTACTGGAGTCTTTTGATATTCACTGTTGCTGTGTCACAGTACATTGAGAATAATGAATAGGATGTTCGCTTTGGAGCAAAGAACATTAGTTTTCTTACCCAGGAAAAAGGGAAGCCAGCTGGAGGGGAGAAAATTGCCAGGTAGGTTGTCGACACAAAGGCAAAAATAACATGCTGATTATAACCAAGGGAAATATGAAGATAATAACAGAGGGTGATAACAACCCAGCTGAGGAGAAGAGTGTGGTCTGGAAGATCAAGTGATCCCAAGCTGTGCACAGCTATTATGCAGGTGGAGGGGCAACTTTGCTCCTGCGGAAAGGAGCTGGTTTATCTCTCCTGCAGAACAACGTGTTAACTCCAGCCTTGTACTAAATAGGATCAGGCCGTGCTTTCTTCCTATTATTAGGGGTGCGTATTTCCCCACAGATTTCCACACTGCTGCATTGTTATTTTGAATGTATCATTATTTATCCCACTTTGTCCTCCCTCCCCCTTCCCCTTGGCTGGGGGGCTCTGCATGTTGCAGGCAACTGTCACCTCAGGTGTGTGTGAATCTGTCAGACGCACAATGAAGAAAGATGGAGCGATCGCTTCCCGCTGCCGTGTTTATTCTGTTTTCTGCCTTCAGCAGGCCTGTTCTCAATGAGATGCTTTCCAGGATGCTTCCCGCCAAGGGCGCTGGGAGGAGCGAGGGTGGCTGCGGTAGCTGTGCTACTGCCCGGTAATGACAGAAACCTTGGATCATCTCCCTGCCTCCAGCAGCTCATCCTGGAGCACCTTTTCTCAACAGCACACCCACTCCTCCCAGCCTGTCCCAGCTCCTTGTAGCCATCTGCTGTCACTGGCAAGTGAGGAGCGAGGAAGAGGAGCTGAGAGGCAGGGAGAAGAGGAAGGTCAGGGTGGGGAGATGGAGGGCAAGAGCTTCCAGCACTGACAAGATGGGCAAGAATTTTGTCTTGCTCTAGAAATCAGTTTACTTTTAACAAGTGTTGTGTTCTATTTTTGTAATCTTCCAGCAATAGTGGCTACACAAACAGGTTTTGTTTCTTTTCCAAGCCACAGTGATTTATGTAAGAACAGTTTGAAATGAAAGATTTCCCAAACTGTATTTCTTCTTCATCTTCTCCTTTTTTTCTGCTTCTGCTTCTTTTTTTCTTGTCCACCTTGTCTGTCTGGTTTCTTTGTTTCTTTTTTTTATATTTTTTTCCTAAATTACCTCTCTGAAACTATGTTTTACAGTCAAGATTTTTTCTGGGATAGGCTTATATGAGTATCCTAACTTGAACGTGAGTGACTCATAAACTCCTGTGACTTATTAAAGCTTACCTTTGAGGAGAAAAAAAAAAAAGTTATTTCAAATATGATGGGAGTCATTATACTGTATATTTATGAAGGTGACTCACAATATTTAGAATTCCAGAAATCATGAACATATCATTGAATGTAGAATCTGAAATAATATATTAAGTTCTTTCATTAATTACTGATCTAAAAAGACAGACCTAACGTCAGACCACTGCCTCGCTTACACACAGACCATGAAGCTCCACTTTGGTCAACAATTATTCTTTTTTTTCCTTTCTTTTTTTTTTTTTTTTTCTTTTTTTTCTGTATTGGAGAAGGGATACAAGCATTTTCCCAGATCAGTTTTCCATTGTTGGTGACTCATTGGTGCAGATATAGAAAAGATGGTGAACTGTGACAAGCTAGCCAAAGACTTTGATTTCTGTTTTTACTAGAAGGCTTGGGAAAATTTGCCTTTGGCTTTGTAATGATAAGTCTAGCTCCTCCTCACATATCTCCTGTCTGTCAGAAAGGATGATTCAGGAGTTGTAGACTCTGCTCAGAACCCCTGATGTACTGAGAAAGATAACCAGAACAGCAGCAGCACAGGAATGGTCACGGAGCACAGACACTGTCAATATTTTTGAACTGAACTCTTGCTTACTGCTTTTTCTTTCCCCTTCTAATAGCTTAAGCACAGAAATTAAGGGTATGCAACAATTCTCTGATTGCTGTGATGGATCCTTTAGCTCAGGTAATGCAAGAGCTTAATATTTAATGCAGAGTCCTGTCTGCGGCTCTCCCTACCAACCCATGTTATTTATATAATCTGGTTATAGAAATTCTGTCAGTACCATGCCTTTCTGTCATGTAAAGCCCTCTAATAGTGAAAGCTTATTAACTTGTGCTTTATTAGATTCTGTGCCTTTACAACCAAGTCATTAGACATACCCATTATCCTAGTCTCCTTTCGTTTGTGTCTTAAGATCCATCTTCACCATGATACCCATGCTTAATGAGAGCGCTTAAGTAGACAGGCTGCAAGTGATTCATTTGTATCTCTTGTCCACTTGTTTTATGGAATAAAAAAAACCTTTAAAGCTTCCAGCTGAATGATCAGCCAATAGTTTTTCCAATCTTATGTTCCAATTATTTGCCCTCAGGTTCAGCATCCTTCTTCCACACTGCTTTCTGTAAGACTCAATGTGCATTGCTGTTGTATAGATGGTAGTGATTTTGAGGCAAGGAATGTTGCCTGTTTATGTTCATACAATAATCAGCACAGTGAGGGCTCTGAACTAATTGGAGCCTATGGATGCTACTTGCTTACTACTGATATACATTATATATACATCCAAACAATTTGGAGAGGTTACTGAGGAGATTCTGGTTTTTAATAGTTGCTCATTTTTGCAACTAGTGCGTTGTTGGTTTATATTACCTTAATTAACAGGCAAATGCAACACTCAGTACAGTTTAAAGATGTGTCAAGTATCTACTTTTGGACAACTGCATATCCAGACACAGCTAGTTCAGATTTTGTTGAGAAAAGGAGACATGAGTAGAATGTTGTGTATGCATTCAAATTTTCTTCAGTAAAATCAATAAAGGCAGGCCTAGAAAAAGGTTATCCATCTATCTATCTATCTATCTATCTATCTATCTATCTATCTATCTATCTATCTTCTTGATTTTTACATTTAAAAGTAAGAATTTATACAGATTTTTGCTAATACTCTATTCTCACTCTGGGTTCACACTGACAATGTTCGTTAGCTTGAATAGCTTTACAGGGGCTGTATTCTAATACAAGTAAAAACATGCAACCTCTGACTTAAAAATAGTTCTTGAATTATCTTACTCTGTTTCTGTTCCATCTGACAGTCTTTACTGAGGATCTTCAACTTAGTCTGGCAGGTTAGACTACACTAATAAAACCCTCACAGAGGGCAAGGAGAAAGGGTTTAATGCATGTGTAACAATATGCTTGCCTGCTGGTGATTTTTGTGCTCTCAGTTCTGGTTAAGAAATCATTGATGACTATAGCAATGCTTCTGAAAATTAGTAAAATCTGTTGGTACATGAAATCCTACTTCAGAAGTTGTGCCTTACAGATATTCAAAATGAGTCTGTCATAGAACCATAAGTAGAGCTTTTTGCAAAACATTTGTTTGATGTATAGTTGCTCCCTAGAGAGACAGGAGTATCCAAGAATGAGCTCTGAGTAAACGAGTGCGCTTAGCACATCCTAGTATAATGTCAAAGCCTCGCTGGCTCCAAGGGGGACCTTTGCTTTGACAGACCTAGTTCTGGTGCCTTTTGCTTGCAATGGATTCAGGGAGCTTGGAAATATATGAAAATAATATATCAGCACAATGATACCTACAATGAGCAGAAGGTATTCATTAGCAGGAAATGGAAAAAGAACAAACAAACTCTTGCTATAATTTTCTTAGAAATTTGCTTTTTTTTTTTTTTAAATCTGAATGTAACTATACATCAATATCTCCAGCAAAGAAAGAAAAATACTCCAGTTGAACTCTGTCAATACAGAATGATCCTGAAGTATATTTTCAGAGGAAACTCTGTTATTATTTATACTTCTTGTGTGGATGCAGAATGCTCTGACTAAGGTGCATTCATAATGGGGAGAGACAGCTCTGACAGCTCACTTTCAAGTCCTGCAGCTTTCAAGAGGAGTCAGTCCATGTTTTGCTCTGTGATACCTTCCATTAAGTCAACCAAAGTAAACACTGCTCAGGAGCTGCATGATTCCAGCTTGTTGAAATACTAAATGGGAGCACCTGATGGGTGGATTGTTTAATGTAGGGATAATTGATCACTGGGAGTGATGCATGACCAAGTCTCCTTGTGTCAGAGCTGGTTGTTAATTAAGCAGCACAGCCAGGGGCTGTGAGCAGGTGTGTCTGTGTAGTCAATCTGCCTGGGGATTTATTTCTCTGGAGCTGCCTAGTGATGTGATGCAGATGGTTGTACTCCCATGACACTCCCAGCCTCTCCATGCCTCACAACAGACCACTGGGAAGACTTTGTGATACTCTTAGAGTGCAACTCAGATCCACGGAGAGAGAAAGCAACAAATAGCCGCAGGAAGTTTCAGTGTTGCTGCTCTCAGATGTAAGGAATTTCTGTTTGCATGGACCTAAGGTGCCAGTCCCAGTTGGTTCTACCACATAAAAATGTGTAGATTAAAAACCTTGACCCAAAGTGCTGAATGTCTTTAGTCCCCATTGAGTTTCCTTCCTTGGTAAATGGCACGTTGCCATGGTGACCCACGGTGTCTTGCAGGATGCAACCAGAAATGAGCATCTAACTAGGGCCCAATACCAGATTATCTCCAGGGCAGATTACCTCCAGAGTTGGGATCCAAACAGTAGGGAAGTGATAGTAGTGTTCCCTGGGAGAGTCAGTCTGATAAGTAAAGGTGCTGGTGTCCTCCTGGGATTATCTACTTTGTTGTTGACGTTGTTGTTGATGTTGTTGTTGTCCTCAAGAACTAGCTCTTCACATAAAAAGGGTCTTTCTTCATAAGTTCTTATTTTTACTATAAGAGAAGAAAATAGACCTTGTAAAACCTCTTTTAAGAGGAAGTTATTTTTCTTAGATGCATAAGGGAATGTAGGAATATGCTATCAGCCGTAAACTGCAGATTAGAAAGACAGTAGTTTGGTCCAGATGTCAAACTCTAAAATTTGGTCCTGGGAACCCCACTTAGCAGCTACTTGATTTTAGACTTTGTGGACCTCTCTTGGAGCACTGTCCCATTCTAGCCTGCACACAAACAGGGGTTTGCAAATTAAGTTTTTAGAATATGTTTTTAATGCTATACACTGATAATGTCACATGGTGTTAATTTATTCCTGAAACATTTCCAGTCAAAAAAAAAAAAAATGCAGATATTGTCATGTTAATTCATCCTCATTAATTTGAATGATTTGTTTATTTCAGTTAGGAGAAGAAAAATAGATTGTAACATGATACCAAAACAAGTTTTTCTGAATGTCTGAAGCGAAGTGTTCATTTCTGTAAGTGTCTGCACACATCACTTTTAGATGTGAATGTTGCTGAAGCACTGTACGCATTGCTCAGATTTCTACTTCCTTAGTTGAGTCTCCCTGAGCCTGGTCTAAAGCCTGATGACTCCGTGTTCATTCTGAATTTGGGTCCAGCTCTTTTTATTTCTGTTATCTTTGCCTACTTCTTAAATTTTAAGAAACAATGTACTCTTTCTCACCAGTTTCCCCCAGCTGAGCAGGTGCTGAAATGTTTGACTCCTGTAACTATTGCTGTTGTTTCTGTTAATTAGGCCAGAGCAAAATCTTTTTTTTTTAACAGGAATGGAACAGAATGATGCATTTATTCTCAAGGGATATGTCCATTTTCTATGCATGAATGCACTACTCAAAGGTTTGCCTAGCACATGTGTCAAACACATTTGTCTCATCTAGTAGGATAATTAAATCACAGCAACTTGTAGAAATAGTGATTTTTTTTTTTTTTTCTAGATTAACTAACTTCTTTCTGGAAGGAAGAGGTTACCAAAAAGAAATATATAGAAGTTCTTACACTTTGAAGAGAGCAAGTATATCTTAGTCTTAAGAATTGTATGTATTTGAATTTTATTTAGAGGATAAACCTTGTGGGCATCAAAGCCTTTGGATTTCTACTGGACAATGAACTTGAGATTTCCTTAAAGATACTTCCTAGATGTGTAAGTTCAAATATTGATCAAATTTCTATTCCAATCAGTTTTTTAACTTCAGCTCCCAAAGCTGCATAAATGTCTTAATGAAATTACTCTGAGGAACCATATGTACAGAAATATTTGCAAGGTCAAGTCATTAGGTTATTTAGTATTTTGTCCTATGACAATTTGGAAATACAGTAGTTACTTTGTGAAAGCATTGAAAATATCCTTGTGCATTTATCAGGTTTTGTTTGGGTTTTTTTTTCATGTTCTTCAATAGTGAGTTTCCTTATCCTCTTGTTAGCTGTGGCATTTCCACTATGAAATGCAGCCTTTGCTGATAAATAGGCACTCACCATTTCAACACATTTTATTGTCAGTGGAGAAGCTGAAGAGCAGCTTCCTCTCACATTTGAATTGCTTGTTTGTGATCATTGCAGTATTCTGCTGGGTCGATTTGGATTAGAGTCTTGCATTTGAGAGAAAATGGGCAAGAGTCCCTAGAAAAAGTTAAATACAAATGATAATACCATCACATCAAATTCATACTCCTTTACAAGTCTGAGACATTAATAATAAAGAAGTATGAGGTTCTCCACTAATTTAATTCTGCTAGTGCTAGAAAAATAGATAAACATAAATTGGCAAATATGTAGGTAGGAGGGAGATTTTTACTTTAATGCAGATTCAGGGAAAAATTATATATTAGCACCACATGATGTGTCCATATTTCTTGCTGAAATTCAGATTGCTAACATCAGTAGTGGTTGGAACTGAAACTTAAGCAGCAAAAGCTGCACTGCAACAGTGCAAAAGAACAGCAGCAGCCAGAAGGAGGGATAAAGTCAGGAACATATGAAAACACTTCTGACACCCCTAAAAGTAGTGAAAAGGCTTCCACTGATCAGAAGTAAGTGCTGGGTTAGGCACTGAGGAAAAGATTTGAGGATAAGGAGAACAGGGTAAGAATAGAGAACAAATGTTCAGCCACTGGGTGAGGGTGTGAGCTCAGAACCTTCGCTGTCTCCAGTGGCTTAGCTGTATGTGTGTTGCTATGTGTGTGTGATTAAAAGTAATTTTTTAATTCAGATTTATAAATATTGATTGATTTTTACATATTTGAATACAGGCAGGGTTTTTTGTTTTGGTTTGGTTTTCATTTTGGATATAATCTTCAGTTCATTCCCTGTAAATGCAGACTCCTATATTTTGTTTTCATTTTTCAAAAAAAAAATTTACAAGGTCTGATTTTTCAGCTTCTGATCATATTAGATAAGTGTCAGGTAGCTACTTGTCTATCAATGAATGTTTGAAAAAGTAAAAACTCTGGATTCCAAGGCCAGGTTGGGAATAGCTGCTGAGCAGAATGGGTTCTTTAGTCTGTAGGAGAGACAGGCTAGTAAAGAATCTAATTCTGGGAACTGCGTGAATTATTTACATCCTCCAACATATTTTATGCAGTTCCTGAAGTAGATGACACCATTTTAATTCTGCTTGGAGACAGAGGTTTAATGTAGATGCCTCCTTGCTTTGTTAAGCACCCTATGATCCTACCTGCTTTCGCGCAGGGGAGAGCTGTGAGAGGGTCTTTGTTGTGTTGGCATCTGAGAGGCTGTGGGAGACTGGAGTAATGTACATACAGAGGCTGGAGAGCTGTTATAGTTCCACATCGTGATGTTTCCACATAAATTGAGCCCAAGAAAGACTAGATGTTGTAGAAATTGGGTAAAAGGATTATTTCCTAAAGATTTAAGAAAACCTGAATTCCTCAGCTGATGCACTGGAGAGTTAATAAGGCATTTAAACATTGGTAGCATAGCCTTAATTTTTGCTGGGTGTTATGTAGCTTGTGCCATATTTTAGAAGTTGAAGGAGCAGCTGCTACAGAATGTCCTTGTGCTCATAAGCAAAAATTTGAGAAATGTAGGTGTAATTGTTCCATGGTAATTAAAATACAAACTATAAAAAAAAAAAAAAAGAAAAGAAGCCTTGGGAAAATATTTGTTTTGCCAAAAAAACCCTGAAATACTGAAAAATCCTTTCTAGAAATGGTAATATTTTTGTGTACTATGTAATGTATTCGTTTTTGTGAAGAAAAGTGACTGCCCAAAATGTTTTACATATTCTATGCCCTTTTTTTTAAAAAAAACAAAAAAAAAAACAAAAAAAAAACCAAAAAACAAAAAACAAACCTGACTGTATTTCCATTTGTAATGGAATTTTAGCTTTCTTTGCAACTGCCTGGCATTTTGCTTTCATTTTGACTCTGTTTTGTTTGGCTTCCCAGAGCACACAGCTGATGAAACATAGAAATAGTGAGTTTGACTTGAAAATGATATTGAGTTCACTGTTCATTGGAAGTTTTATGCCTTCCACATATTTGGGAAAATGTTTCCTTGTCTCTTTTGTTTACTGGGTTTTACCACATATTTCAGTGGTGGTTGCAATAAGCAAACCCTTAACTCTGTCTTGAGATCAGAGAGACCTCGAGGATACTTTGAAGAGTTTGCGACCAGCTGAGAGACAGGAAAGGGCCTTATTGCTGATGCTTTCAAAATATAATGTCAGTTTGCATTTTTTCTACATGTTAAAATATTGTTACAGACACTGTAGCAGGGGTACACGCTGGTAATGATCATCTGAGGATAAGTTGGGCCTTCAGCTTTGCTAATACAGTTATTAATACAGAATGATTGCAATAACTCTTCCTGAAAAGGTTTTGTTTGGTTAATGAAATCCAGGATCAAAACCCTCCATAACCCTCTCAATGCCCTAGGGCTACTTTGAAATGATACTTGTGCCTCAAATGCATTATTTCTAAAGAAAAACTGTTCCCATGTATTTGTTTTATATTTGGTGTAAATGAAGGATCTACAGAATAAAGTGTGGCTACTATTTTCCTAACATGATTAGGATTCCTTCCATTAAAAAAAATGATTTCTAATAAATGGAGCCTCTAAAAAAATAAATAAAATACATGTTTTCAAAATATGAAATGTTTTAATAATAATAATATTTTTAATTATTTTTAATTATTTTTAATAATGCTGTGCCAAAAGCAGATCTTCAATTAAATAACAAATAAAAAAAATGTCAAAAGGGAAACAAATAGGGTCTTCAAAAGCTTCAGTGTAGTGTTTGCCAAAACTGGTGTTTGAACTACTGGACTATTAAATGGTGGTTGCCATAGGAGGCCTTACCACTGTCATCTTGTAGCAGACTATACTCCTCTAGAACCATCAGCTATGGTGAATGAAGAAGAAAGACTTATTCTGTGTCCTGGGTCTAGGAATGAATTTAGTATTTAGCTGCTCAACATACACAACACAGACACTTCCAAATCTAGGCATCTTGGCTGATGGTGCAAATATATTGAGCTAGAGCATTTAGGTACTTCTCACATGAGGGTTCACTTGAATTGAAGTTTCATATAGGATATCTTTATTTGCAGTCAGGCAGTATTTGGATGTCTAAGATGTATGGGAGCAAAACAGGATAGAAAATATTCTGAATAATAATCGCAGAATGTTAGGGATTGGAAGGGACCTCGAAAGATCATCTAGTCCAGTCCCCCTGTTGGAGCAGGAACATGTGCTTATAGAAATATGATGTCTCAAAATCTGAGTCTTACAGCCTGAGGTCTTCTTTTGGTATCATCTACTGTGAAAGGTGAGACAAGAGGGCTGAGAAGTAACAGAAAAAGGAGAACGTGCTCCAAGGGAGGAGTTACGTAGTGATAACCCCATAATATGCTCAAGCTGGTATGCCAAAAATGGGCAGAATAATACCACTTTTTATCTCACAGAAGGTAATGTGCAAACTGAGAAAATAAATATTAAAGATTAAAACAAGTTTAGATACTAAGTTTATAATAAAAATTTGAAACTGCTTAAATATTACAGTTGCAGCATTTGGCAAATATGAACTTGTGACAGTGGGAGTGGCAGTACCAGATCACCGGGAAGTGATCGGTCCATATAGATAAAAATAAATCTAAGGCTAGAATTAGGCATTTAATTTATTAAAGTATGAACATCTATAGTTAACCTAAAATAACCTGAGTGGTTCCTTTCGAACTTTATCTTAAACTACGTGGTCCTGCTTTCACTGACCATCCTGTGAGGGAAAATGAGATTTAGATTGTTTTTTTGCTACAGAGGTTACATTTTATTTTTCAAAGAACCTGTGGTCCTGAAAGGTAAAATGAAGGGTTGATCCAGAAGGAAGAACTGAAATTCAAAGACAAAGAAGCTGTCTGAGAAATGATCTTGCTGTGAAATGATTGATATTTCTTGTTTGTATAGCAATGGTGTTAATGAACTCCAGGCAAAGTCCCAGTGTTCTTATACCCACATGTCCACTTGATAACATAAGCATGAGTTCATCCAAGATCCACCTTATTAGTGGTGTGACAAGCACCATGCAAATACAAGTGTATGGCTTCCAGAGAGGGGCTGCCCAACCAAGCTTGTGCCTGCCTGCATGGCCAACATTCCTGTCACCTACCTTTAGAGTACGTACCTATCAAAATGTAAATCCAGAAACTTTGAGAGTGGGATATAGTTGGTTGTTTAGGACTAGAGGAGTTACCTTTTGGAGTGTCAGTTTTTCATAAAGGGAGTCCAAAAGTCACTAAATTCATTTGATCAGATGCAACCCATCACTCATGAGTGTCTAATTAGTCTTGGCTTTTACATACAAGTATCAAAATTTCTCTGTCTGAGAAAACGCTCTGTCAAATTAGATAAAGAAGCAAAATAATAATATGGTTACCTCCAGTGTATTCAAAACTTTTGCTAAGTAAACAAGACTTGGAAGTATTGTGATATTTATTTAAATAATATTCTCCATAGCCATTTTTTTCATCCAAGATCTCCTGCTGGTATTGTCATGGAGACCAAGGCTGTTAATTTCATGCAATCCTATAATATATATAGAATGACTATTTCATCTCATAATTCATAAAAACAAGTTTATACAATGTCACAATCCTCACCTCGCAATGCAGAATTATAGCTACACCTTTGTTGTCAGCTTCAAACTTTGGACATTTACTGGGTATGTCACTGTCAAAACTAAGTAAAAAGATGCAGTGCTTAAGATTACTTATGCATGTTCAACATTCATCTGCTCAGTCAAGAAAAACAAACCACTGCAGTAGGTTTATTTTGGTTGTAATAAAGAATACAGTCCGAGTAATCTCAGTGCACGGAACAGCAATAAAATTGGCAGCTACATAATCAGTCTAAAATGAGCTCACTAGGAAGGGTCGAATTCCTTTGGGAATCCAAATGAGATTTGTATGGCTTCTGCGCTCAGTGTTTTGCTATTTTGCATCGTAGAGCCTGATATCTGTATTTTACATAAAGAGGAAAATGACAGAAACCCTCATTGTTAGTGTCCATCTGTGAAGCATAACACAGATTTATATTTTTAATTAAAGCAAGAAAACAGTTTTTTAAAGTCCAGAACTCACAAACACATGTATAGAAGAAGTTGCTTTTGTGAGTAACCCCTACCATTTCAATCAGGCTGAACATAGTCTGATTCTACTAGGGGTGAGCAAAAGATGGGTTTATTGCAGGAGCTTGAGCTCTGGGCATGAATAGAGGGATTTTGCATGTCTAGTTGTGGTGATTTAAGACAGTACTGCCCCAGCTGTTCACTTGAATTTAAAAAGCAAAGCCACGTTTATTATTTACTGAGAATCTTGCTCATCCTCAACCAAAGCTCCACTCACATATTTTGAAAAAATCATTTGGGGGTGACTGAGACTAAGCCAGATGACTTTGAAACAAAAATGCACCAACTTGGGCTGTTAGCTTGGCTCAGACATAGAACTGGTAAGAATGAATCTTGGACAAAAAAATTAAACCATTATAAAGGCAGAAGTAAGACGTCATATAGACATTCTAAGGTGCACCATGTGTATGTCAGGCCTATTTCCTCTTCGTCAATGAAGATTTAAGTGTAATCTACTGCTTCATTTTTACCTGAGACATAGACATCAGAGATAAAATTCAGCAACTCCTTTGCTACTCTATCATAAAAAGATAAAAGTTGCTAGGATAGGACTTAAGACTATAACATACGCTATACACCTTGGAGCGCTGTCCAGCTGTTGTGTTAGTTTTCTGCCTGTAAGTATCACCTGTATGAAGCTGCACTTTAGAAAGGATGGAAAGGAAGATCCTCTCTCCCAGGAGAATCCAGGTACATTACTTAGGAAGTATCAGATAGAGCCAGATGAGCCAGACACAATCATTCATTGTCTTTGATCCTGTTTTTAATTTACTCAGCTGAAATATATTGAATATGTGAGTTAAAAGGCATGAGGTATAAAAAGACTGAACAATGAGCATTCACATTTGCAGACATGCCTATCATTAAAAAAGCATAGATAAGTTTTTCTTGTATTGAAACAATGCGATCAGGATTGTAAAAGACTGTACACCAAAGTGTCTAGGTTTTTTGGACAGAATGAACTGAAGATCTGAGGAGATAATTAGTAAGACTATAAACATCATAGAAAAAAAAAATCACTGATATTTCATTTCTGAAAAAGAGGAGCATGTTCTAGGGATGAATAGATGCAATTATAATAACACTTCCCAGGCTCTTTTTAAATTTTACCACTACTCACAATATTAGAATGCCATTGTTATATTTCTAATTTGGCAGTCTTACAAACCTTGTGCGATGGTTTCACTCAGTTTTTATACTTTCCTGGTGATTCAGCTTGATTCAACCTCAGCTAAATAACATTCTTACCATTGTTTTGCTTACATACTGCAGTGTGCATTTTCACTCTGCAAACAAATTAGCAAAACTCATCTTCTCACTTTATGAGTAAAATCCATAGGATCCTTAAAACTGTCATAGAGTGAAGTCGCAAACTGCGTTTGCGATTCTTTTATGGAAAGTATAAAGAATCAGTACTCCTCAGCTGGTACTGATGTGTGAACCGTGATGGTTTTAACAGATCTCTGTCCCCTAAAGCCAGCTGAGGCCTTGTTACATACTTTCACAAGCGAATGACTATCAGTTAGAGTTATGAATGCTCAGCCCATTTACATAGGCTTTAAAACCTAGCTATTTAATTTAGTTGCCTAAAAGTAGGGATATTTATTTTGGCTGAGTGATCTAGGGTTATAAAAAAGGAGATTAAGTAAGATGATATTGCCCGTACAGTGTTATGATCACACTGAGAAAAATATACTCCACTCAGCAACATCAGAGAACGTAAATTCCTGTGTAAGTTGCTGTGTTTTATGGCACACAATCCAAGTAACTTACTGCAGTGTCAGAAAGATGGCTTTGGTGATAAGCTGGTCCAATAAAGTTAATTCTGTAAACAAACATTGAGTAAAAACTACTGTCAGAAATACATGAAGTGTTTTTTTCCCTCTGCTTCTCCTGGAAAGTCTGTCCTTTGGCAGGCAGCTATGCACACTGTGCGATTCATCTGTCTGAGAGGACAGCTGATGTCACCTCCTGGCCAGCTGGCAAGGTGTGACTACGTACACAGACGCCAGCGCATTCCTCTGAGAGGGAATAAATCAGACAACTGGCACCTGTGACACTGATGTCCGTTCAAATCTCTGCTCGTGTAATTTCAAGTGTAGTGGAAGAGCATAGTTGGGGTCCCTCTTCTTTGTCACAATCTGGTATCAAAAGCAGTTTCTTCCCATACATAATCAACTAGGACTAGAAACTCATTTTTGGAAAATGGAATTAAATGATGAACTCCTAGGGACTGACCAGATTGCACATGGAAGTAATATTAAGCAATAGATTTCATGTCTAACATGTAGGCTGTGATATATTTTCTTCTTTTATTAGAGTAAACTTGAAGCAATGTCTATTTGAGGAGAGCCCTTCCTACCTTAACATATAATTAATAGCACAATAGGAAACAGGCTTGTCAGTATTAGTGGTCTGGTACAAAATACATCATCACTTTGTATTTATTGACCTCTTCCAACTTCAATGCCCTCTGTAAAGACGCATTAGACACGAGTGAAATAAATCTGAATACACCTGTCTCCCAGAGCCCTTCAAATATTTTTAATACATAATAGCTAGAAGCTGGTGAATGAAAGACAGTGCCCAAGGCTTCTGAAGCTTGCACTAAGCCAGTTTTCATTTCACTTATGTGAGAAATCATAATAATAGTCATGTACAGGTAGAAAAGATTTGGGCTAAGCAAAAAAACCTCATGAGAGTGCCTGACAACTTCAACCAGACTGTAGCTTGGAATCAGAACTACCCCACCACCTTTCACCCCGATAGTTCTTTTAGATTAAATAAATATTAATATGGAGAAAATATATAAATAGCTACTTCAAGTTTTTAAGAGATCATTTTATTTCTACAGAAACATACATATTTCATAAAATCTGAAACCTAAAGTAGCTGTATATTTTTGACAAAAGTTCTAGCAGCTCCAGGGAATTTTCCCTGAACTTCTTTGTTAACCAAGGTAAGTTACTGCAGTAATACAAGTGACTTATGTTGTAAACACTTGAATAAATGGCATTGTCTCTTCTGACCCATGATATACACTCTCCCGATGCTATGCTTCTCCTTCTCCTGTGCTTCTACTCTGCTATAGCCATGAGTTATATCCAGTTCTAAGTTAATGGAAAATGTAAGGTCCCCTTAATTAATTCCAATCATCTCATATTTTCTGTAGGCTAAGAACATGCACAGGGATGGTTACACAATGTGTACTGATGTGTGTGAGCCAATGTACTTTCTTCTAAGTGTGTTAGAAAAACAATGGTTGTGGAAACTTCTATTTATTGTAGACAATCACAGTCTCAGGCTGTAGCACTGGTTCAAAAATAGTCTTGTCCCTTGACACAGTGGTGTTCTAAACATTACATTATGATTATATACACTCTGGCCTAATGAATATTCAGTTATTCATCTCAAAGACCCCCTGCTAAGAACGCAGGACATTCAAAGGTAAGACACTTGCTCAACAGGGAAATTGAGCTGGACCTCCACCCCCAAGATGAGTGGGCTCATCATTACCGTCCTGGCAAAAGAGGCAGTTCTAGTTCCTGGGTTGCGTGGGGCATTTTTAATGCATGATCCAATGCAACAAAAATATAGACACAGCAGATATCAATGAAAAACAAAACAAAAGATTAGCTGCAGGTGATCTAGCATGATTTTTGTGATTTTTTAACATTTAAGGCATAAGACCGATGTGTTATCAACACTGTTCTAGCTTCAAATACAAAGCACAGCACTATGGAGGCTGCTACAAGGAAAGTTAACTCTGTCCCAGCCAGACCCAGTTCACAGTATCACAGTATCACAATATGTTTGGGATTGGAAGGGACCTCAAAAGATCATCTAGTCCAATCCCCCTGCTGGAGCAGGTTCAACCATCAAGATATCAGACACTTTGGGGGAACTTAGAAGTGACAAGGTGATTCATAACAGGTCTTCCAAAATGCTTTGACCTTCTGGATTCTTTAGGTAGCCTACAATTTTGCCTTTTGTTTATAAACATCTTCCTTGACATAATCAAAATGGGTGCCCAGGAATTCTGTGGCTCCTGCATCATTAACATTGACCTAACTTCAGTATGCTAATGAAGGAAATGTCACTACACCTAACTAGACTTTTTAATCCTACTCCTTGCTTCTTTGCCAATTTAGGGTGTCCCAGGTGTGCCTAAAATCAGATCTTTTGTTTCCTAAGGTACTATTCTGATGAAAATTTAGGATAAAAGTGTGATAAGGTTTCATCTAAGTTCATTCAAGTTTCACTGGGACCTACAGTGACAAGTTCATTTAGTAATTTCATATGTCTAGCTTTCGCCCTGCCCTCCTCAAAGTTCTATGGATGATACCTAGTAGGAGTAAAGAAACATTTTGGATTATAAATCTCTCTGTTTCTGCCAGTCAGACCATCTACAAGCTCTATCTTATTAACATCGAAGATATTTTCAGTCTGTTCTGTGTTTTCAGTACTTTGTTGTTATAATTTAAAGAAATTTCACCCTGAATTCATTTTTTGGACAGTGTATATGCTTATCCCTGTATTGGACGTGGTTAGAATGTGAAGCTCTTCTATCTTGATGATGTTTATTCTCCTTGTCTTACTTTTCTCACTCTGCCTGTGTATTTTTTAGGAAAAAAAAAAGAAAAATCTCCTCTCAGCCTTTCTTTACTATGCTAAATAATACATGCTTTCATACCATCCTCTCACACAGCAGTCCTTTCATCATAATGCTACTACTTGTAGTTGTTTTCTACTCTCATTTGATGAGGTTTCCTCTATCCCATTCTCATTTTTCATTCATCACTTACCTGGACTTTAAGGCTCATGTGATGAGCTGCCACACTCTGTGCTGGAGTTCTGCCTCCCACAGTGCGGGCCTGCAAAGGCAGGCTAAGGTTATCAGTAGTTAACAAGCATACTCTACTATTTTAACCTTTGCATTTGCTTTGAAAATCTGTATAAAGCAAAAAGAAACAGGGTACAGGCACACTATAGTCGAAAAAGTTCTCAGTTCAATGATCTGTACATGACAATCAGTCAGTAGGATTAGATTTACTAAGCTCAGATAAAAGGCAGGAGTAGAAAATGCTGATAGAGTTTTGTCTCCTTCTCCTTCCCCCTCCATGGTCTACAGCCCCTCCTCCACCAATAGAAATAATAATTTCAATTCTCAGCTTCTGGAAAGAAAGCTCCTCAACATACTCTTTTTTTTTTTTTTTTTTCATATATATGTATATAGGCCATTCCCAATCGGTTTCAGGCGCTGAGTGTAAGGAAGATTTCTGCCTCTTTCCTATTATTGAGGCCCTTGAGTAAAACAATGACCTCCAACAGTCTGTTTTCCCTTCTATAAATGCTCTGGGCAGCAGAGAGGTCCACCATGCTCTTCTGCACTGTCCTAAAGACAGCCCCTAGGTTGATCACAAGACCAAAATAATGTATCATGCAGACAATGGTCTTGAAATCCAGCCTTGTGAGAAATCAGGACACATCCTTTGAAGTGTACAAAACACATGGTTCCCAACACACTGATGTATTTCTCTACATGAAGCAGGCGGTCTATAGGTGTGCAACTGTATGGATGGGCAAGGAGCTCGGAAAGAAAAGTCCAGAGTCATCTCTTTGGACTGCACGAAGGTGCAGCAACTGTGTTTTGACATTTTTACTTTGTGAATTTTTCTTTGTGTGCTCAACATTTCCTGAGAAGCAGCAGCAGCGTATAACTGCTGTAATTCTTGACTGCTTCTCTTCTGCCCACATAATCTGTAACTGTAATTGTGAAATTGAACAATCTTGTTAAATTCCTTTCTGGGGGTTCTTAACAAAACTGTGAGCAGGACCAGAAGCTCTGGGATTTCTGTGTACAACCTTAAAACTACCTTGTATTTGGTTTATACTTGATTCATATTTAGAATCACAGGAATTAAAAGCACTTCAACAAATATGTACTAGAAGTCTAATATTAAAAAAAAAATAAAATATGGATGCTATCAGTCCTGTTGCTTACCAAAGCAAATTTCTGAATTACCAATAGAACAGAGTGTCAGGGATTTTTAAGCTCTGCATTTGCTATATGAATACAGATTATTTGATGCCTACAGGGCCTCCATGTAAACACCCACTAATCTGTTAAAGAAATATGAATGATCCTGCTCACTAATAGGCATTTCCTCAGGGACTTCAATGAGTGTTAGATTAGGTAATGAATGCTTAGAGGTTCTTCTGTTAAACAGCAGCACAGGCTCCTTTTTGTGGGGGATGGTATTTTTCTGCCAGTAATATAGAGTCGATGCTTTAGGTTTGATAAAACTTTTCCCGGTAACAATCAACAGATACAAGATTGTGGGAGTTTATTTTTTTTGCCAGATTTTCAAATGTCTATTTCTAGCCTCCTACTATGTGAAATGCTGGCACATTTCACAAGGTCTTTGCATGATCCTTCATCACTAAAAGCCTTTTTCAGGTCTTCAAATATTTATTTCTACATGTCTGTGCAGAAACTACAAATTTTACAAGACCCCTGCTTTAACAAAACCAATTTTTTGACATTCCAAAAAGTGTTGGTTTAAAAACCTTTGAATTGGAGGAATTTCTACTTTCACACTTGTAGCTAAGAAGTTGGAGCTGGAGAAAAAGACCTGGGCTGTGATCCTGGGGTCTGCTATTTTTTCTTGATTAAATAATGATTTTTGCATTCTTAGAAGGTGTGTGAAGTAAGTGAAGGATTTTTTCTTCTGAGATAGTTTTGAACAGCAAGCTGCAGTCTTTAACTCAGTAGGTTGCAGTAGCTACAAGGCTTGAGGTCCGAGAGGGCCTATGCAACGTTCATGGGGTGAGTTTTCTTGGAATATGTTTCTGGGAACATAAAGTCAAAGAAAGTGATTAGGAGCAGTCAGAACAAATTTGCTTAAGCCTGGCCAACCTGATTGCCTTTTACAATGAAATGACCAGATCTGTGGATGAGGGGACAGCAGTTCAAGTCATTAACCTGGACTTGAGCAAGGCTTTTGACACCATCTTTCAGAGTGTACTTGCATTCAAGGTAGGATGTTAACAAGGGGATGAGTGTGTAAAATTTGTTTGGATGATTGTGCTCAGATTATAGTGGCTAACAGGCCTTTCATTACCTGAATACTGTTAAGAAGAGGGGTGTTACAAGGGTCTAGCCTGAGACAAATCCTGTTTAACATCTTTATCAGCAACCAGGAGAAGGCAGTGGAATGTGCTCTCAGTCTGCAAATGATGTCAAATTGCAGGGGCCAAGGAGCCATGCTTGAGCACAGGGCTGCCAGCCACAGAGACCTGGACACCTGAGCAGGCACCTAGAAAGGATGAAGTTTTTTCCACCAGAAGAAGAGACGGCTTCAGCCATCCCATACCTACAAGGAGCATAGCATGAAGATGAAGCCACTCTCTTCACAAGAGGCACACAATGAAACAAGAGGTGTTCAGAAACCTTTTCCATGTGCAGATATTCAAGCACATAGTTTACGCTGTCCAGACATGTTGTGCAGTCTCCATCCTTGGAGGTTTACAACACCTCAGTAGATAAAGTCCCAAGCAACCTGGTAGGATAACATAGCTGGCCCAGCTTTGAGGGGCTGGAGTAGCAGGAGCTTGCCGGGGCACAGGGCAGGATCCAGAAGCCAGAGACATCCCCCCAAGCCAGGAGCAGGACCTGCAGGGGGTCAGGCAAGGCAACATCAGCCCTGGGCATTGGGCACTTTCCTGGGGATGGGGATTGGATGAGTTGAACTGGGATGTCAACTTGTGGGCAGGAGCACAGATCCATGTCTTGTGTTCAGTCACAGATATGATGGCAGTGCAGCAGGGGCTATAGCTCATGGTGGGGGCCAAGGATGAGATCCTCAGCTCATAGCAGCTCCCTGGGCTGAGACAGGCCCTGGCCACAGTGTTCCCACCAACTACTGGGTCTTGTCCCTGCAGCGCAGGGGATGGGCTGCCCTCAGGGAGATAGCTCTGCCCTGCCCTGGGCCCCTTCTTTAGGCCTGACCTCCTCAAGGGCTAAGGGTGTGCTCAGTGCCCTTGTACAGGGGCTGGGATGGGTGACCTCCTAAAGTGCCTTCCAACCTGAGTTATCTGGTGATTCTACCATGCAAACACTGTCAGTTTTTAGCAAAAATGATAGAGTTGTTGCTGTCTACCAGCGAGCTCTCCCATGTTGGTGCATGATGTGTATTCATAGTGGGAAGGGTAAAGGACAGGGGAGGAGCCTGAGAAAGTTAGAAAGACACCTTCCTTGCTGACAAGACTTTTAGAGACAAGAATAACATTTTGTAAGAGAGTATTTGTTCTTTGAGTTTCAAGTACTATCACAATGTTGTTTGGTCATATCTCACAGGATATTTTCGTACCCGTTTTAGGGATGGGAGAATACAGATGTGGCAAACACAGATGACACACATAAGTGAAGATGATAAGGCAAGATGACGAAGACTCAGGCCTGCTCTCTAGACAATAAAAGCACCCTCAGCTTCCTGATCCAGCCCAAACGAACAGCAAAATGTTATTGGTGTATACTTTTCTCAGTAGCACCCTATTGATACTTCCAAGGTTTAAAATATATGCAGAATTTCTTTGCACCGTGAAAAAAAAAAAAAAAAAAAGGCAGCAAAATGCTTTCTGACAGTTTCACTGTTAACACAATGTAACAAAAATTCAAATGCCGTTATCTGAGATTAGAAGCAATGGATAATTCAGAGAAGCTGATCCTGTCAACTATACTTTGTCAAATCAAGTTTGACTCATAAAATCACTGCATTGACCACAAATGAAATAAGGAAACCTGATCAGTGTAAGGACAAAGAGAACAGTCAGTACTTGCCCTGTTGTGTTATGTTTCCTGTTTGCTGTGAGAGCAACTTTAGGAAAAAACTGACTGCCTTTCATTTAATCCATTTACCAGGGTATATCTGCACAAAGTTTTCACTACGTGTACAGCTTTAACATTTTTTTCCAAGTCAGTCTGTATGGTGGCCTGGTCGGTTGGGTATATTTAACCCTGAACAGAGACTCTAAAAGGTAAATAATGATACTATCTGACTTTGAGAGAACAAATTGTCTAAGATCAGTGGTGAAGAGAGAATTAATCTGAGTCTCTTAAATCAGCTCAGATGTACTCAGAAAAGTCCACAGACACCATTCAAATAAAAATATTTAGTGTTTAAAGGAACAGGTTTGGTTCTCTGCTGGACAAGAGAACAGAATAAAAAGAAAGGTTCATCTTCCTCCAGTTTCGGGACCTATGGAAATAGGACTGATCCCTAACACAATTTAAGGTGAGCATCTCTAATTTACATCCCATAACATCACCTCCCAGAAAGGAATCCTGCCCTAAGTGATATTGAAAGCTCTAAGGCATGAGGCTATTCTTCCTATGAATTATTTTTGACACATCAGAATCAGGAAGTTAAAATGTGTTTGTAGGTTCTGAAGTGCTGAGAAACTCCTTTATGGGATAATTTTGTTACTGCTATCTTTCCTTAATTCCTCAGTCACAGAGGCACCCTGAAGATAGTTTTAGGCAGACAACAAGGCCCAAAACAAACTTTTATTCTGGTCAAAAAGGTGCAGCAGATTAACTGGTAAAGAACGGGGATTTAGCACTCCAGTAACGTAAATACAGGTTCGAGTATCAGTTGAGGAAATTATTGGGATGCAGCAAATAAGAATAATGGAGATCCACAGTGTGCATACACATGGCTCACCAAAAACAATGCCAGAGCTGTCCCTGACTCCGGGAAAAATATATGCCTGCCTGAATCTGGCAAGGAATTATTAAAGAAAATACACGTGGTTATATTTAAGCACGGAATCATTCACCCACATGTGGAGATAAGGCAGTCCCATTTTTCTTTCGGGAGGTTACCTTAGACGACGTCCCAGGAGGGCTCTTGGCAGCAGCATTTGGCCCACACTCCAAGAGGACACGCCAAGCACATGCCTCGGTGGAGTCCCGTTTATATAGCTGAGTCAGATCCGACTGTGGGCATTCCAGAAGCTTCTCTGCACCCCCACTCTGGCTGTGGGGTGCCCTGAAATTTCTCGGCACCCCCCCAACTCCGTCTGTGGGCACCCAGAAACTTCTCGGCTCCTTGGTGCCTCTGTGTCTCCTCCTCTTCTCTCTTAACGACCCTGGCCAAAGGGCTCTGGGGTCATACAAAAGAAGCTTTCAGCCCCATTGCAGGAGAGTGAGGGGGGAATGTGTTGAGGGAGAGGGGGATATGCCTGCACCTTCCATATCCAAGGAAAGTGGGGGGGGCAAGGGGGAAGAGAGAGGGGTGTGCAACTGCCACACAATCAGCTTTCAAAAAACAAAATATCTAGAATGTTTTACTCTCAAAGAAAAAGAATAAACCTTCCCTTCCAGAATTTTGAGGACATGAGCCTGGATTCTAATGCAGAGGTTAAAAGTTAAACTTCACAAGTCTGTCCATTTTAGGTATAAAACATTGCAGGATGAACTGGGCCTTTGAGATGTGCAGATTCCAGGTCTAAAGTGCACTTTTTCCCCCAGCTTCTCCTGCTCATATGACAGAAAACAGATGACTAACTGGAAGTCTATTTATAATAGTATGGTGTTGTTTTGACCTGCTCTCAAGGAGTCTTTGGATGAGATTCTGTGAAGGTCCAGTCCTGAGAGCAAAAGACTGAATAAGTAAAGCAGATGTTGAAGGTGCTTGGGAGGAAATCTATAGAGGGGTGAGGGAAAAAACAAACAAAACAAACAACAACAACAACAACAAAGCAGGAAATAGTCTTTAAAGATAGACTAAAGAAAAAAAAAACACTTGAAATCTAGTGGAGAAGGCCAGACTGTCAGCAGATATTCTAATCTGTGAACAGGGTAGTCTTGGAATTAAGCCAGAGTAAAATCAACAGTTATAATAAGATGACTGAAATATAGTGCAGGAAGGACTTGACTTCTTCGGGTTAGCAGTGGGAACCCTTTCACCAGAAGGGAAAAGACTTAACCATATAAGAAATGGCTGAAAAGTCTCTTTTATGTTTTATTCATATTTCTTTTATTTTAAGAAATGTGACCATCTGCATTTTAAGGGTGACCTGGCAAAAGTGCTCCGTCTGCAAATAGCATGGGACTACGGAAAAGTTCATAATTTTCTAGATTTCTGTAGTCTTTTTCTTTTGCATTCTAGCCTCTTCTAACATTCCAACCAAATGATCATGTTAACATATTTAACTCCTCAAGAGTGTGTTTAGTCCCATAATCAAGATTTACTCATATATTTCAGTCCTTCATTCACTACTTGCATTCTTAAATTATTAATTGCAATGGTAAGTGGCAGGTAGCAAAGAAACAGTAATCAGTATAAAGCAGGTTTAAATTATACAGCAAGAGCTCAAGATCAAAGTTTCTGAATCATGTCCTCTTTTCCATATACATTTAACCAGAACCCTACTGACTACCTTCCATCACTGGCAGAACACACATAAACAATATTAGATATTTCTAAATTGGTCAATTATTTTGTCCATGTATTTAGCACACACTTGTGGTTCAGTTTAATCAATGTTGTATCTTCATGTATTCAGGCAAATAACCTACTATGCTAGACTTGGATGTGTCCCATCTGCATATACTGCTGTGTGATGCCCTCTCCATGGCTGCTACAAGTCAGAAGAATGATTATGAGAATAGCTGCTCATTAGCAATTTGTTGGCACACAGTCATCTTGTTATGATTATCTTGTGATCCCCTGACCACTGCGGTCACCCATGTAAATAATCCATTACCTACTTAAAAACAGCAACCCAAATACACCACAGCTCCTTTTTTGATAATGCAAGTGCCCTGTATCTAACTATTAGTTTAATCATAATTAGATCATGAATGACTTGGATGGGCTTCTCATTTTTTTAAAACCTGCAGCTCACATACTAATAAGACTTTAGACACAAGCTTTTACCTTCATAGTGCAGCTTGCCTTCAGCCACAGTTTTTGCCTACAGCTAATTGCCAAGTTGTGGGATGCTGACTTATGTAATTCTATATGTCTTTTACATATAATCTTTAGCAGTCACCTTCAACAATAAGAAATAAGAACTGTACCTTTGTGGGAACATCTTGAATTTTTATTTTTTTTATTCCAGATAAAGCAAAGTCTGTTCTTTCTTATTTGAGCAATTATTCAACTTGTGAGCTGCTGTTTTCCATTGGAAACCAAAACAAACCCACAAAGCATTAACAGAAATAAACACATAGAAGTAGAAACAGAGAAGGAAAAGGAAGACTACGTATTTCATGAGAGCTATTGCCTGTTATTCAGCCTTCAGATCCATTTCAGAGACATTGTTTGTTATTAAAGCTCATTAGAAACTTGCAGTTCTTTCAGATTCTAAATCTCATTTGTATCAATATTCTTTACTCTTTCCATCCATCTTAAATTACTGTGTGAAGAAAAATCCTGTGCATAATCTGAATGCTTTCATTATCTGGCTCTCCTACAGACATCGGATATTAAATCTCTTGCTTAGTATTGTCCCAATATTTGACATTTACCATTGCAGCATTTATCTTTCAGAACCTACATCTTTGTTGACTTTCTTTCTAGACCAAATATTTATTGTACAGCCCTTACTGTACCTATGCCTAATCCTGCCAACCTTTCCAACTACAGCCACCAGATATTATTTTTTCAAAAACCTATTAACCTACCAGTAAGAAATAAGGATCTAGTGAGTTCAGCCTCTTCCTGGCATTGGTGCTAACCCTGGGAGTCCACATGGCTTTGATTAAAGCTCCTTTATAAGCCATAAATGAGTAGCAGCTGTTCCTGACATATCTAGGAAACTTGGCAAATTAGACCACCTCACATTTGATGAAGCTGCAGGTGGGAGATGACAGGTTTTGTTTGTGGTCTTCAAATCAGTTCCCTCAAATTAATGTTCTGCATCAAAGCAAATCCTATTTTTAACTTTTTGATGAAGAGAGAAAAGGAAAGGAGAAAGACGATTGCCTCTCAGGTAACAGAGTTACCTGTATAACCAATATACCTGCAATGTTAAATATGATGCAAAACCACTATAAAGGCTTGTGCATATATCAAAGCTTCTACTGCTTGGAACATGTTGAATGATGGGCTGCATCAAAACCTTGATGAAATAGCAATATATCACACATACAGTAAGAGACAATAAATCATGTTATGGGTGCGATGAATGAATCAAAATGAGCCAATATTAAGTTATGGGAGAGAGGAACCATCCATATATTTTGCCTCAGCACTGGGGTTTGATTTGAAATTTTGAACACAAATTTGAAATTTTGACATTTAAAAAAAAATCCTCTTATTTTTGTTCCAGGCCCATTCTGGCTTTATTCTCTAACGTAATGCATGCAAACTCTTGATATGTGGATTTTTGCTTTGTTTTATTTTAAGTTCTGTCTTAAGTGCTGTAATTTGAATAACTACATTTCAGTCATTTATATACACTGTATACATCTGCCCAGGATCTATTCTTACAAATTTGGCATGCCAATAATAATCTCCACTTCAATTCTTTGCTGCTTAGAAACTGAGATTCAGAATATATTAGAATAAACTTATACATTAGAACTTGAGAACTTGTATAAAAATTTTTGAGAACCAGAAAACTTTGTCAAAAAGTCAACACAGGCTTCCAATTTGTATAGTTCTGAAGATCACAACAGTGTATTCAATGACTATTCAGCAACACATATATGAATTTAAAGGGTAAGTTAAGAAATAATGACTTCTGTACTTAGTATCAATTGTAGCCCTCACTGGCAACTCAAAATAAAACCTGAAAGTTGAAGCTGAATTACAATTATCCATTTGACACCTGAAAATGAAGTTTAAATAGCCTGATGCTATGTGATTGCAAATATATTTTAAAAGTTTGTTCCAACCACTTTTTTTGGTAGAAAGACTGGCAGCTGAATTCTCTTTGGATGCTTAACTACAATCAAAAACAGAATAAAAATTCCTTCTAATCTTACTTATTACTAGATAGAATACCTAATACTTTACAGAATGTTGTCATGTATCAATGTTAATGGGCATCTTCAACCCTGTAAATTAAAGGAGCTGATAAAAACTAGTCAAACTTTCAGTTCCAGTTTAAATGTCAGCTCAGTCACTAGAAAAATTCCCATTGACTGGAATAATTTGGTTCATAGACTAACAAAGGAGACCTAAACAGGCTTAAAACTTTAATCTTGCGCTTAAAAGCATGTGGTTTATTTTTGCCCCCACTTGACACTCTGTGAGAGCCAGCGCCACATACCCTGAATTGCATAAGCCATTTGTTCCTTTGGAATGTTCCTCGGAGTATCATATTGTGGTCCTTTAAAATTTGCTGTTTGTTTCTTTTTAAACAATCTGACTTAAAATTGCATTTGTCTGTTTTGTTGTGTACACTCCAACAGTCCCTTGTGAAGCGTTTTTCACAGAGAAGGGCTAAAAAAATGGTAGAACAATGATGTCTGGTAAACACATTAACAGAAACAGATTGTTTTGCATTGCCTTGGACTGGTATGTTTTTTCTCTAGCTCTCCCTCTGGGTCCCCTTTGCCCTCCAATACTCAGTAGCCTTGCTACTTTTCCCCAACAACAGAATAGCTTTGAAAGTTTACTTTCTAAGAGAGGAATTAAAATGGGATTTGCAAGAAACCTCCTAGCCAGGGGCATTTTTCTGAAAGTATCAGCATCTGAAGATAAGTAGCTTTAAATGTAGCTGCTTCTTAGGGCTACTCAAAGCTCAATGTCTCCATTCTCTCACAGCCCTGTAGACCTTTTTTACATTTTAGCTTTCTTTAGAAGAGCAAATATTGGAAAGAATAAACAATCCCACATTCTTGTAAAGTTGGCAACATTGCAGCAGCCAGTATCCTGTTGAAAGGTGGTCAAGGAAAGCACTAAGCTGTTACAAAGCTATCAAAACCAGCTAGAACCTCAAGGTTTATTCTAGGTTTCCTCCCAAATTTTCAATTCTTAGTTCATTAAAATGTTGATTTTTCTGAATACCCTATGCGTTCACTTCTCTCTTGGGACAACAAGAGGTACCTCTGTCTCTTCCTTTAGTAAGATGTTCTTTGTGCTTCTTCAGGCTGTTGTATCAACTACTTCCTGTTGGAGCAAGAGTGAAGAGAGAAAGACCAAGGGAAAGAGCTCAGGTGTCTGTGTTAAGCCAACAACTTGTCCAGGACATGCTTCTACTGAAATGAAAATTTATGGTGAGACAAGCGTGGAAGTCAGTGATCATGAAAGGTACTGACACATTGTCATTGACCTTGCAAACACGATAGCAGGTTGTAAGTGTAGCACAATCTATGTTGCACAAAAGAACCCATGTTTTTTCTTTGTATTTAACATTGGTAACACTACCTTGTAAAACACTATGAAACATTCTGAGTTCTTTTGAATGTATCACGTGGATTGAGTCGACTTCCAAAGTATTTATGTATCACAAGCTTTACAACAGAAAAATGGTCTTTCCTCCACTGTAGGAAGAAAAACTGCAATTCTGTGGCTTGGTCCCTCTGAGGGACGTGAGAGCACTTCTGTGCTGTCCTCAATTGTATGTTTTTCTTCCTGCATCAAGGAAATCTGGACATTTGAGCCAGAAGGGAGCTATGGAACAGTGCCTGGGAGATGACGTGCCATTGCTATGCGTAAGAAGAGGAGACTGAGTGACTAGTCAGCTTGTCACAAATCAAATAAGAATGGTCATCAGGGAAAGGAATTTTAGACTTTTAGGCTTAGGTCCTGATTATAATTTTAACCACCAGTGTTAACAGACTGGACAAGAAGCTCCTGCAAGGATAAGGAGGTAGTTATAGATATAACCTGAAATCAGTGTGTGATCCTTTGACCAGAGGAGGTAGGAATGGGCTGCAAATTCCAGTCTCTTACATGTTTGATTTGATTTTTTTTGTTGTTTTTTTTTCCTGCATTTAAAAAATACAACATTAAATAGAACTGCAGAATCTTACATTTCTACTTACCAGAGCACTATGAGGCTGTTAACAGCTGCTGCAGTTATCAAGTTTAATGCTATCATGCCCCACCAGCAAGTCTGAGCCATCAGCTTCTGGGAATTTCCATGTTTCCAGCAAAGATGCCAATCCTGTTCATAGTTCTGTCCTACACACCATAGTCCATGAGAAAAATGAACAGGGAAACCTATTGAAAATGCCACTCAATAGCATTAATATATGACTGCTACCAAACCAGGGACAATCCAAATCACTGCCATAAAGTTTTAGAGGTGGAAGACTCCGTACAGCTCTTTCTGTGTCATCTTGTCTCTTAGGAAAAAAAAAAAAAAAAAACAAAAAAAAAACAAAACAACAAAAAAAAAACCTCAAGCAAACCAAACCAAAAGCTATTAAGAATATAATCTCAAACTGTTCATAGGTCTTACTTCAGAAAAACAAACAAGCCAAAGACCTCATGAACAATTATGTAATTAGGATTCTGTCTGAAAGTGGCATTATTGATTTCCATAGGCGAATTAGGCACTCACTACTTTCATTACGCTCCATTCTGCTAATATGATTCATCATATATATTTAAAAATGAAGTCATTTAACTACTATTGGCCATAAACCATACTTCTAATAAAAACAAAGCCTTTTAACTACTGTTGGCCATGAAGGGTACTTCTGATTACTCACTTCACTAATGCTCATTTGTCATCTAACTCTTTGATTTTACTGCATTAGTCCATAACAAATATAAAATAAGAGGCCTTAACCTGATGCCAAAAGATATTTAGCTTTGATCGCTGTAATCCATCAAATGTCCTAGTGAGTCAAAATGGAATCTGCAATCCTCTGAACATTGTTATTGATTTGAAAACTGTGATATTTTGGGCAAGCCTCTGAGAAATATCATCATTCTCTTGTGTAAATATGGAGAGTGATCAAATACATGCATCTGCATTCTTTCATAGCAAATGATGTAAAGGCAGGAATAGATTAGACTGCAGCACACAACCGAAGGCAGGCTATAACCCAGAAAGATATAATGCTGGATGGAACACTTATGCCCTATTAGCAAAAAACAAGCTCTTACAATTGTTGCCTTAAATCAAATCTTAACCACCCTGACCAATTACAGCTCTGTCTGCAATGTGCAGTAAATGGATAGGACATAATAAATCTTTCTATTTTACCAGACATATCAAGATACAAATGTGCTTGATTGTATACTATTATCTTACAGCTGAGTCTCATGACACTTCATATCTCATTCTGCAACAAGATTTTGAACAAGCACGTGCTAAATGGTTTAATACGAGTTCAGGTGGTGACAAATAGCTCCCTTTTGCCAAAGACATTTCCAGAGAGCTGCTGGTCACATACAATGTTACTGTCTTTGTTACTTCAGTCTGCAAAAGCACATGAAAATTAGTGGGCTCATCATCTATAGCTGGAATCTATATCATGGATTTCTTTGAAAACAGTGAGATAAAATTGATGAGTTTTATTTTACGTTTCCCAGATAATAGCTAAGTGTGTTTGTTTGGCTTCCAGCAGTAGACAGTAACAAAGAAATCCAAATCAAATCTCTTAAATCTCACTGCTTACACATGACTACTGTTCTCCGGCAACTATCCTGACAGCTTGAGAAAAAGCTATTGTTATTTTCTGTAATGAGTGACTTGTGTTGGAAATGTGACATGTTTTCTAGTTTTGTAAAGTGATGTAAACCTGTGTAAATGCATATTATCAGATACTGTCATTGCAGACACAGTATTAGGCATTGTTCTGAAAGGAATGGTACAGTTAAAATTAACAGGCTGAATTTGTAGCCGGAGGAGTTGATGCCATGCCGTTACCTTAATGTCCGCTTTCCAATCATTACAGACTTTTTCTCTTTAATTAACAAGGCATGACAGTGAAAGGTTGATTACAGACAAGAAGGTGCTTTTAATGTCCCTTAGAATTGTAGAATGCCCCCACTCAGCTGGAATATAGGCTCACCAGGAGGCTCATACGTAGTTACCAGGCAGTTGTTTCTCAGTAAAGCAGTTACCTTCATTGGCTGAGGTAGTCTGATTTCTCCTGGTTTTGCCTTTTGGCAATAGAGCAAGCGAAGCTCTGTTTTCTCAGAGGACATTAGCCAATTAAAGCAGTGGTCTGGCAAAGGTACTGTGCAGAAATCACAGCCATATATTAATTATGCAGATCTTTTTCATGTTGTACAATTGCTATAAACCCCCTTTTATTTCAGGTTTCTAATCAGCTGGGTATAACATTGACATCAAGGTTGCCTCAACGCCAGCCCCATCCCTTCTCTGTTTATCCACTGGGTCACAGGTATTAAATAAATTTTGCGGGAAAAACAACTGGCATACAGACGTTAAGTGCACAATACCAGGTGAAATGGGAATGCAGAGGGGTTGTTTGAAAAGCTGTGTCATATCTGAGCTGCCAGCAATGCAAAGGGGCAAAATCACAAAGTCTCTGTAGATATGCTGCAATAGAAAAGGGAAGGGCACAATCAAATGCAATTGGAGCAAATTCAAGAAGCATCTGACTGATAAGAATTTGAGCATGTGTAATGTTATTTTTATGATAAACATTCTGGCCAAACAAGTACTTGGCAGTTTTCCTCTAAGGCTGTTTTTCGATGTTGTTGTTGGCCTCAGTTTCATTAGCCTAAAACGTGTTGGTGGTTTTGTAAAAAAGCAATACCCGTAAATTACTCTTGTATCATAGTTGTCATGATGATAAATGAAGAGAGATTAATTAAATGTATATTCAAATGAACTCCACTGACTTTATAGGTTTTTTTCTAGGCTGGGATTTCACTGAGGCTTGGAAGTAGTGTCATGGTGAGAGGAAACTTTTGTTCAGAAACTTCTGAAGTTTAAATGTGTGGAAAGATATATGAGACAGCACTGGAGGGTTATGGTTTTAAATGCAGCATCTGGGTGCCCCTTTGTGGGCTGTGGTGTTATTGCACTGGTGAGGACTCATAAGGTACCCACAGGATTTCATCACCTGTGATTATTAGTATCTGTCTGATGTTTATACACTTTGTAAAAATACATCATTTTGAAATTACACTTTTGCTGCTTCAGTATCTTTTCTGTCTCATTATGTGGTGTAAGCTATCCACCTGATATTGCAGTGAAGCACAGTACTTTATTAAATTACAAGGCAGATTAATGTTATGAGTCATTTATTATCCACATTTGAGGCAAAACACAGCCACAAATGTAGAAATATTAACATGAGTATGAGGAAACACAAGCAGAGACTAGAGAAGCAGGAACAGTTACCAGCAGATATGAGGAGTAATCTTCCATCCAGAAAAACAAAACAAAGCAAAACAAAACTATTTTGGGGCTACTCATATCAGGATGAGAGAAATAGTAGGTCAGAAAAAGGTCTAGCTAATGAATTTGTGCTTCTAAATACTTTTGATTTATAATTGCTATAACAGTTGCATTTATCACAGGATCACAGAGTGGTTGAGGTTGGAAGCGACCTGGTCCAACCCCTCTGCCCAAGCTGGGTGACCTAGTTGACCAGAATGATGTCCAGTCAGGTTTTGACTGTCTCCAATGAGGGAGACTACAGAACATCTCTAGGCAATCTGTGCCAATGCTCTGCCACCCTCAAAGTAAAGAAGTGTTTCCTGGTGTTCAGGGGCTCCTGTGTTTCAATTTGTGCCCATTGCCACTTGACCTGTCACTGGGCACTACTGAAAAAACCCTGGCTCTATCTTATTTGCATCCTCCCATCTGGTATTCATATACTCTGCTAAGACCTCTCCTGAACCTTCTCTTCTCCAACCTAAGAAACCCCAGCTCACTTAGCCTCTTCTCTATGTTACGTGCTTCAAACCTCTAATGGTCTTCGTGACCCTTCACTGGACTTGCTCCAGTATGTCCATGTTCTCTGGTACCGTGGAGTGCTCAACGGGATCCAGCACTCCAAATGTGTCTCACGAGTGCTGAGTATAGGGGATCATCTACCTTGACCTGCTAACACAGCCTAGAAGGCTGTTGATCTTTGCTGAGAAGGTGCATTGCTGTCTTATAGTCAATTTGGCATCCACCAGGACCCTTAAGAAACTTTTCTGTAATTCTGCTTTCCAGCTGGTAGATCCCCTGTACTGGCAAAGGAAGCTATTCCTCCCCAAGTGCAGGACTTGGCATTTCTCTTTGCTAAACCTCACAAAATTCCTGTTGGTTCATTTCTCCAACTTGTTGAGGTTTCTGTGAGTGGCATCACAAAAGTCTGCTGTATCAGTGACTCCTTTTAATTCTTTATTTTCCTTAAACTTGCTGAGGCTGTGCTCTAGGTCATTAATGAGTATATTGAACAGTATTGGCTCTGATATCAATTGCTGTGGTATTCCACTAGTGACTGACCTCTAGCTGGACTTTATGTTGCTGATGATAACCCTCTTCATCCAACAGTTCAGACAGTTTTCAGTCAATCTTATTGATCACTTACCTAGATCATACTTTATCATTTTGTCTATGGGAGACAGTGTTGAAAGCCCAACTAAAATCAAGATAAACAACATCCCCTGTTCTTTCCTCCTCCACTGGCTTAGTTATTTCCTTGCAGAAGGCTATCAGGTTGGCAAGGCCTGATTTCCCTTTTATAACTCTTGTCCTTCATATGCTTGGACTTGTTTGTTCCAGAAGGACTTGCTCTTTCTTGTTCCTGGAAATAAGATGAGGTTGACTGGCTTTTTGTTCCCTAGGTCCTTCTTGCCAGTTTTGAAGATAGAGACGGTATTTTCTTTCTTGCAATCCCTCAATTGCCATGACCTTTTAGCGATTATTGAGAGTAGCCTCTCAATGGCATCAGCCAGCTCTCTCAGCATGGTTTTGGGTCCACATGCCTGTCCACTTTGTTTAAATGTTCCTTAGGTCGATCCTCCTGCATAAATTGATTTTTTGGGGTGCTTCTGTAATACTACTCTACAGAGACTAAGCCTATTTATTCCCCAATTAAGACTGATGATTCATTGTTCTCTTTCACAGAGAAAAAATAGACTTTGACTTGAAGAGCAGAAATCATAACAGAAGAGACATACAAGGAAAGAATATTCTCACTTATGTCACTATAGAACCAAAATTTAGAATAAGGCACACTGTTTAGCATTAAAGTGGGTGACAGTGATAGGAGGTGGCCTCACTTTTAGTGTGTTCGCTTCTAGTCTGACATCTATTGACCACCAAAGACCTGTGTAAAAAGTTCAATTGTTTTGTTCCACATGGAACAGCATATTTAAAGTTAAAAATGTTCTGATTTATCTCATTGTGTGTTCTTCGGTAGATGAGGAAGGTTCTATGCTTTGCAGAGAGAAATCACAAGTTGCATCTCTGCCACTGCAAAGTAATTCCCTGTGAAAGTGGTAAAGTCCAGGGCTAGTTTTGCAGTTAATATATTCTTTTTTTTGGATTAAGGATTCTGATGAAGCAGAGGATCTGTGGTTCTTAGTCCCTCTTTCTTCCAGTATATGGTGTGAGCTGGACCACATTCCCCTAGACCCCAGCTGTGGCTGTGCCAACGCTGTCCACCATGGTTGCTCCTCACAGAATATTTCAGTGTATTTCGCTCAGTATGAGAGGAAAAAGTACATCAAAACAATTGAATTTCCAGTGAGACAGGTCATATAGTTTTGTGTTTGTTTCATTCGTTGTTGTTGTTGTTGCTGTTGTTGTTGTTTCTCTTTTTTTGGGGGGGTGAGGGAGGGAGTGGATTGTCCTTTTCTCCATCATACAAATCTATCATTGTTGTAGTTTCCACTTGTCATTACCTATCAACTAGTATTTCATCTTCATGATCATTTCTTATTTTTCTGACAAAAAGCATACCATGAAGGCAACTTGGAAATTGTATCAGACACCAGTGAAAAGCTGAATATAAAGACAATGAAAAAGATATTTAAATATTTTAGTAACAATTTAAGGAATCTCTACTTCACAGGAAAACTCTAGAGCTAGACAGTAGATGTTACATCGTGGGGTATCCTTAAGACCCAGCTTGCCTCCATAGTTTGTGTCCTGAACAGCATGCATAAGAAGCAGTCTCCTTCCTTATTTTATTAAAGATTGGTCACTGCGTATTATATAAAGCAGTTGCAGAAAAGAACATCAGAATGTAAGACTGACTGCCTCAGATGAGTGTTAATACAGTACATTCCCTTCTTTGTTTTCCTTTCTCCTTCATTTGGTGTTTAATGAAAAACCCTTTTCTCCGAAGTCAGTATTACTAAGCTAGAGAGTCATGTTGCTCCTCCGTGTCTCTCTTTCCTCACTGCATTCTTAATTTGTTTTCTGCCAAATGACACATCTTCAACCAGAGAAGTGTAGATACTCACAATACAAATTCTAGCCTTAAAAGCCTAGAGAAAAACATTGACACTGTCAGTTCCACTGGGTAGAAAGTTGCCCAGCATACAGGGCTGCTAAAACTATTTTTCTGGAGCCTGCGTGCAATAAACAGGGATGAGTTCAAAAGACATCTGGAGACTGGGGCCAGCGAAGCCATCACAACTTGATAATGATGTTCTCTGGATATTGAAAGAAACCTCTTCAAACAAACTCCCATACCCAATACCAAATGCCTCTTTTGTCCTGCACATGGCTTCCCTGTTCCTGACCCCGTGTGGGCATGCTGTACTGTATCATTCAGCTGGCTAGTCCTTGGCCTTCTCTGAGCCTCCCTCTGTTAGACTAGCTCCACTGCCTGCTGTCTTTCATCCACTTAACTTTCTCAAGCAACAACAGAAATTCTTGCCAGTTCCCCACAGGTCTTTACTAGCAGTGTTAGCTTTTGACTTGGTTCTCATTTTAAATGTTGCTGCAACAATAGCAACAAGAACAGCTTATTTTTAATGAAAACTGTATTTATGTGGACAATGCTGGTTTTCCTGTAGTTCATGGCTGAAAGTCTAAATGAAATTTTCAAGTTTTCTATGTATTGTGTAAAATGATTCAGTGCCTTGTTTATCTTTTTTCCGCCTAAACAGATATAACTGAAAGATCAAGGGTTCAAAGTCAATGAGTTCTTCTTACATGAATCTCCAGCAGCACAGCTGTGTACCTAGCTTTATAGAGAGCTCTGTCAATAAAATCAGATAAAGAGATCCATCATAAACCAGACTCTCAAGAAGTCCTGGTCACAATGTCTGCGAGATATAACATCTCAAGATAGAGCAGCATGTTTGCCTTCAGTACAGAATAGACCTTTGATCACAATCACGACTATAGTATAGCTGCAACACCTTTGAAAAATAAAGAAGAATTATTACCTGCAAGTTAATTCACCTGTGGTGGACTTCATAGAGTTAGAACACAGGTAAGAAAAGTAATCCTTAGACAGATTACTGAATCTATACTAATCTTTAGTTCTCCATGTATAAAATGGGGACATTTTCTGATTTAACGGGAGTGCCAGCAGGTCAGGGAGGTGATTCTGCTCCTCTGCTCTGCTCTGGTGAGACCTCACCTGCAGTGAGGGGTCCTCAGCAAAGAACAGACATGGACCTGTTGGAGAGGGGCCAGAGGAGCCACAGAAATGATCAGGGGGCTGAAACACCTCTCCTATGAGGACCAGCTGAGAGATATGGGATCTGTAAGAAGGATGAAGATAGCCTTTTTAGCAGGTCCTGTTGCATTAGTACAAGGGGTAATGGTTTTAAACTAAAAGAGTGGAAATTCAGGTTAGACATGAGGAAAAAGATTTTTACAATGAGGTTGGTAAAATACTGGAACAGGTTTCCCACAGAGGTGGTAGATGTCTCATCCCTGGAGACATTCAAGGCCAGGCTGGACAGGGCTCTGAGCAACCTGATCTAGTTGAAGATGTCTCTGCTCATTGCAGAGGGGTTGGACTAGGTGACCTTTTGGAGGCCCTTTGTAACCCAAACTATTCTATGATTCTATGATTTTAGCACTTGTTCACAGACTTTTTTAAAGCAACTGTTATGTAGCATATAACATTTTTTTTAATTGCATCTAGATTCTCAGGCAGAACTTGAAACCCAACTGCAACCATGCCTGGTTTTTATGTCTAACATAGATGGGGCCTCTTAGAAATGTTAGATACAGACTATCAGGCAGGAAACTTTGGTCAGCCTAATGTAATACAAACATTTGAGTGCCTTACTCAGCTGTGCCTGCAGGAGATCCAGACCTCTTAATTTGCTACTTCTCTCTCTCTTTGCAAGACAGTTAGCTGGCTTCTGGCTATTCAGGAAACCATGACAAAATGTCTGGCACCTCCATTCGCTTGGGATAAAATATAGCTAAAAGTTACCGAGAGCATGTTTAGTGGTATGGTGCGTGCCAATGTTGCGTTGTCATTACGTGATTGTTCAGAAGCCAAATCACTTACCCAGAAGTGACACCGCTCTGCACACCCACAAGAAGCAAACTCAGGCTGCAAAAGAAGGATATAGCCATGGATTATGCTGGAGGAAGCACTCCCCTTACATGTGGTAAGGGAGATGCAAGGTTTCAAAGCCACTTTCCAGTGATGTACATATTTTATTAAAGCCTTGCTGGGTAGATGCCCCATCCCTGGAAATGTTAAAGGTCAGGTTGGATGGGGCTCTGAGTAACCTCATCTAGTTGAAGATCTCCCTGTTCATTGCAGGGGAAGTTGGATTAGATGAGCTTTAACAATCCCTTCCAATGTAAACTATTCTATGATTCTGTGATATTAAAATTACCCTCCAGGTCAAGGATCAGAAGTCTCTCCTTCTCAGTTGTTGTCAGGCCTTTTCACTCTCTCTGTGACTATTGCATACCTGACTGCTCAGTGTCTGACCTTCAGCAGAAAGCAGGAAGGTATTCTTACTCAGGATGCTCCGTGGTGCTTAGGGCAGTCCTCTGGGATGGAGACAGAAAAGGTCACTTCGTTGGGCTAGTAAGAATCAAAGACTTAGATGACTCGGTGCGTATGCGAGATCTGAGCAAAGCGGCCACTTCACCAGGTAATTGTAGCCTTGACTCTTTCTGTCTCCTTGGACATCTCCAAGGAACTTAAGCAGGACAGAAACAGCTATCTGTCTCACAAGGATTGCATTAGAGCTCCTATCTTCTCCGAGCAGGCAGTTCAGAACAGTCATGGGTGACTGAGGTTACATGAACTGAGGCTGCTGAGGTCACAAGGAGCTTTAAGCAAATTGGGGAAATGCCTAAAGGACAGAGGGACCTATGTAGCTAGGCAAAGCAAGATTGCTCTCTTACAACACTCTGAGTCTAGTCTTAAATTGAGAAGATTTTTCTGCATTGTTCTGTGAAGTAACAGTGCACTTTGCAAGTTATTTAATATGTTTTTCAAAGACAATACTCTCTGGTTGCTAACATGACAACTAATTTGACTATTTACTTTCTTACTTTGTTCAACAAGTGAAATACTAGTAATAAAAATAATAGTAATAACGATAGTAATAATAATAGTAGTAATAGCAATAATAACAACAATAAGAGTAATAATTTGAAGGTTTGTTTCTAGATAAAATCTGCTCTCATTTATACCGGCACCATTGAATGAGTTGAAGGTGCAGGGGGGAATCAAGGCCAGCTCATATAAAAACTGGACACAAACTCTAGTTTGAGAATCTGCAAAAAGGTTGGGTTTGTTCTTTTTTTTTTTTTAATGTGCCAATGATAACAAGTTCCCAAATGGTTAAGACTTAATCATCATCAGTAGCTGAGTAGAAGACTGAAGTACAATTGTAGCAGAGCTGTTTATCTGCTTGGATAGAATTCATTTCCTCAGCCTTTTTCTGACACAAAAACAGATGTACCTCTGTCATTCCTCTGACCTCTGTGGCAAGATGAACAGCTAGGCTGATACATGTATTGATCAGAGAAAGAAGCACTCCATGGGAAATAAGCTGTAGATGCCTTGCTGTGAAATTGAAGATTTAACATCTGTCCCATGCAGATGGTAATTAATCTTGAATTTGTAATGCCCACAATTGGTTGGTTGACAACATTACTTTCTTAATCTGGGAGCACAGATAAACAAACGTATTGGATTGCTCTGTGGGTAACATTTTATGAATGTGTTATAATTGCATATGCAGCCCATAAATCAGTTAGATTTCTCATCTACATTGCTAATTGTGTTTATTATTGGAAATGCTTCTCATGTTGCTTGGTATTCACTAACTGGTTGATTTCCCACTGTTGAAATCCCATACCCATGTAGGAATTGAAAACCTTACTGATACAAATATTTTAGGAACTATTAAATATTTTGCTGATTCTAATTATCTGGTAGCTAGGTGCGTGCATTTAAGGGTAGCTTAGGTATTCATTTTTTGATTCCATTTTATGGAATCTGCAATTATGAAATAAATTTAATAGATAATGTTCAGGTTATGTGATGTTAAGGATTGTTTTATATCCCTTTCTGCCCTGCTACAGTTTTACTCTTTGCACCTCAACACTGCTACTTCACGTTCTGAAACCGAATTCCTTCCCCATATCTTCCTTTAAGGATTGATTTAGAGGATCGGTGTAGATATACCTAACTTTGTGGCAGGATTCTAACACTTCCAAATCTTAATTTCTCAGTTATACTCATACACGTAGCTTACCGTAACTAGGACAGCTACTAGCCTAAAAAGTGTTGAAAATGTTGAAATTAAGATGGTAGTCTGCAGAAAAAAAAAAAAAAATCTTCCATAATCAAAAATGTTTGCAGTAACTGAATCTGTGCCCCAAAAAATTACCCCTATGAGAGGAATTTTGAAAGTGTTGCCTGAACCTGGTTAGACTCAGAGGTTTCAATATGTAATATGATACGAATTATGTGCTAGTTTAGAGATGTGATAATTCACGTGTGTATTTAAAAGCCAAATAATGGCATATTGGTGGTTCCTTCTCTGCTGTATGTCAGTAGCCTGGGGGAACTGGGTAGCCTGTGCAGAGTAAATGCTTAGTGTCATGACAGCAGATTTGAAGTAAATCACAACCCTTACACTCTAGTGTAGGCTGCTTGACATTAGGGTGTAAGGGGGAGAAGGAAAGAAGGAGCTTTCTCTTCTTGAATTATGTAGGCAGTGGTTCTTCTCCCACCGTTTTCTCCTCTGTACTGGCACTGGGAGGGCTTTACCTCATATTTCTGCCTATACCACAAGCAGCATCAAAACACAGTCCAACAACAAGAATTAATTTCATCTTGGCCTCTGAACAGACACCAGCAGATGTCTGAAGCTTTTGATTTTCAGTCCTAAGTTAAGACTCTTTGAAGTCAATGGAAAGACTGCCATTTACTTCAGTGGGCTCTGAATCAAACTTTTAGTCCCTTACCAATGAAGGGCTGATTTAAGCTGGCTGCTTGTTCATGGAAGTGCTTGCATTTGTTACAGCACTTTCAATGAAGCTGTCCCCTGAAAAATTTGCTCCTTCTTTTCTTAAAGGAAGATGTAGATTCTAGAAGCTGGTGTATAGTCTGGTCTGACACAGAATATGCTGGATCTCCATATTTGTATCATTCTGACTTTAAAGGATAAATTATTGATAGAAGTTAGGAGCTGATGACTTTTGTTGTGAGCATTTCCAAGCGAAAAGTTGTACGTAGATGGTTTTGAAACATTCTGAACCGAGTCATCAATCTTTTAAGTGAATCTTGAAGTAAAGTTTGCCCTGGATTCTAACAGTTTAGTTTAGGTTACAGCTGTAACAATAATAATTAAACTCATCTTTAAGTTTTCTAGACGTTTATTTTTTTAGGGTGGATGAAACATCAGTATGAATTCTAAAATGAAATCAGCCCCATTATGCTTCTACAGGGTTTGTGGGAACAGGTCATGCCACTACATAATTCTAATAACACAAAATCAGGGAAATAAAATTATAATAACAAAATAGAGGATAAGAAAAAATGGTACTACAGCTAGTAAATTACTGTAGCAGTAAAAATATCACCAGAGTTGTAGAATTATTCTTCAGCAAAAAAGCTGAAATTCCTTCATAGAAATTCTGGTTCCATTATTTTCATAACATAACTACTCCCATCTTTTGTTTTTGCAGGCTCTTTATGCTGTTATTTCTTGTTTAAATTTGTTGTATGAAAGCCAAAGTGGTTTTCTTCCCTCAAATTTCCTGAACATTTGTGTTGAAAAGAGCTGCACACATAAATTTAAGAATAAATAAGCAAATAAAATACCTTCATTTTTCATAGTTGTATCAGACTTCATTTTTTAAATTGACTATCTCTGAGCACTTCTGCCAATGAAACTCAATAACAAAAATGTCTGCAGAAGGTAAGCATGAAAAGAGGTGTGGATATGACCAAAATGAGTTTGCTTGAATATTTTTATAGAATGGATACTGCTAGAACAGAAACAGTAGCTGTATCAAGCTTCACAAAGTAAAACACTTGAAACTGATAATTTAGAGGATGTCTATTCAAATTGTCAGGAGGAAGCCAGTATCTAGACTTGAAGCCACTTAGCTACTTTGCAATGGTTTTCCATGTGCAAGACTTTAGCTAGTTGTCAATTTGGTGAGTTACTTTGCAACAAATGTTAAATCTTTTATGTAAAGGTTAAAATTTACTCTGGAAAATGTAGCATCTTGTAAATCAGAAGTATCATTTTCACATGGCAATTTGTTTCTGAGTCTGTGTTATCTGCAAAAAGATACTGGAATTTATAATTTTAATGCTTGACCATGAGAATTGAATCACCAGTAAATATGTAGAATATCACATTCATTATTTCACTATTTCAACCTCCAATTAACTGTACGTCCCCGTCTTTTCCTTATTTGTGTCTGCTGCTTATTGTAACTAATTTAGAAGCAAGATCCTTAGGGTAGGAACCTGTCTTTTTTTGTTTGTCTGTAAAGTGCTATGAAGCCATGGGAATAATGTGTGGTCTTTCATAGTAACTGACCTATGATATGTCAGATAAAGGTTAAAGCCCTCCATAATATGCTAATGTCTGGGACCCTCAACCTGACAATTACCATTTTAGAGGTTATTTATGTCCAGCAGCACAGTGAATTAGCACACAAACAAGCAGAGAAGTTGGACCAACTTCCTCATCTCTTGCACATATACAAACTATGATGGCAGCTCTGCAGACTGATGTCATTTTTCACTATATGCAGAACAATACAAGGCCTTTAATAAAATATATCTCAGAAAACCCACAGTTTTGACTTATTTATATGATATCATCTAAATATTCTGGAAGCAGAAAGAGCTTGCCTATATCAGTAGGAAAGACCTTAGATTTCTTTTCTCTGGCCAGAGCCATAGAATGCAAATACTGCAGAAGTAGCCAGAATGAGTTCCAGATACCAGAGGGAAGGATCAGTGGGACTGAAGAAAGAATGCTTTAGAGCATTAATTAAATGATGGAAATAGTCATGCTACTTTGTCTCCTGGTTCTTTGGTGCAAGTTTTCCAGCTTTAGAAAGCTAAAGAGTACTAAAGCTAACGTAGCATATTAGCCTGGTTTGAGACACTGGATTTAAATCTGGACTTACGCAGAAGGAACACAGTTCACACTGTAGAACATTCTCAAGGCACTGGTTCCACCTGAGCTCTGAAGTGCCCTTGAACAGTGCTTTAGCATTAAATCTGGCAGTCCTTCCAGAGTTTAGGAAAATAGAAACCATAATCTACTCTGGTAAGTTTCCAAGCTAATACTAACATTTGTACAATATGGATCTTTAAGCAAAAAGCTAAGTCAGACTGAAGGACAAAGAGATATTGAGGCACAGAGATTACTTTACAACCTGTGAAATTGTAAAGAAGGTGTGTTAATTTCAGCCCTGGACACACAGGGGATAGCTCTGCCTAAGAAGTGTGTAGATTTCCAGTAGCTGTGAGCTTGGTTAAAAGCTTTAAAGTATTACATATTCTTTAAAGTTCTAGGGGTGCCTATACATATTCAGAACCTGTCTCTGAGAAGGCGGTTCTTATTACAGTAAGTTCTGGGAGATCATTTCCATGGTCTCCACCTCCAGCCCCTCCTGGTTGCACCTGTGCAGTGATCATGGGCCGGGACCTTCTCCACTATACACTTTTACCTCTGTCCTGCTGTGCTGAGTTGGCTGGGATACAAACTGATGAGTTGGTTAGAAGTGGCGTATCTCCTGTCCTGTGCTCAAGATTCTGTTATCCAGTCCACCCAAGGGTGCAGCTAGGGTTTTTTTATCTTTGCAAGGCCTGTGAAGTTATCAGCAAACTCCTGTTTCTCATACAGTAAGTTACACAAAACTCTAAGCTAGGCAATTCTATGTGGGTTAAGGGTTAGCTCTCTAAGTGTTAGCTCCTTAGTTCTTTAAGTGTTAGTTCTTTAAGTGTTAGTTAGTTCCCTGTATCAGTATGAGGATATTGGTGCTCACCGTGTTCCTGGAGCCCAGCTATTTCATCTAGCAGCACACCAGACATTTATTATGTACCATGAGAGGGTAGCACCTGTGGAAACTGCAAAAAATGAACTTTAGTTCTGAAATTTTGAAGATAAGGTGAAACACGAGCGATAGTGCCGTCTGTCTTTTCCAAATACCTATGTTCAAGGAGATCTAGGATTTCTTTCCTCTGGAAGTTTCCGGGTTATAAAGACAGTAGCAATTCCCAAAGCATCAGAGTATGTGTTTCTCCCTGCAGATAGAAAATGGACATAATATCTAAAATGTAAGTACCACATGCATGACCTTTGGTGAGATTAAATGTGCATTAGGCCAATAAGTAGAGCAGAGATTTTCAGTTTTCAACAGTATGGCTCAGAATCAATAAGTTACTGTAAATACTTTTTATTTCGCCCACTACGGGAGTAAACAGTCACATATTGCTTCCTATTTGTTCTGGTTTTTCTTTCTAAATCTGCATTATGCATGTGTACAGTAACAGAAGTATGTAAGGTAATATGATTTATTCTGGAGGATTGATTTTCCCTTTTCCTCCAAGCTTGTCCTCATTATCTCATTGGGACTAGATTCTTCCTAGCATTTACTTGAACCAAGAAGAATTTATTTGCAGTGATTTTGTCACCAGAATCCTCTTAGCAACCATTTACAGTTTTATGTAAAACCCACACTCTCCTTCTCTGTGGTCCTGTATGTAGACATTTGCTGCATGGGTTGAATCAGTCCTTGCACACAGGAAACCTGAGGCATAAGCCAGCAGCAACAGAGTCAAGAAGAGGAATTGGTACTTCATGAGTTGTGAAAATATGGAATACACTGACATTATCCTGCGTATTTAACTATCATGTATGTTTTATTTCAGGTACAAATAGCATTATAAATTTGCTTTTCTCATCAATATAGACAAGTAGATGTCTGTGAAAGTAAGTATTCCTGTTTGTCTAAGTTTAGGTTCCTAAAAATAGATGGGTTGGATATTAAGGAGCCTTCACTGAGCTTTGTCTTTCTTGTACTTTTTTTTTTTTTTTTCCATCCAAGGAGCCTGCATCCAATGTCATGGATATTTCAATACATTAAAACAGTATGTATTGGAATTTACATTTATTGCCAGTACTTTGTGTTCTCATTGTTTGCTTGGTTGCTTGCTTGCATGTATGTGTTTTGCTTTATAACCCTCAAGGAAAAAGTTGCTTGTGATTATAAGGCTCTGGTCTTGCATTACACTATTATTACTGGAACATATTGTTTCTTATTATTCTTTCAAGATGACTCATGCATGTTGATTAATGAAAACAAGACTTTGTTGATGTTACTTAATGTTTAAGTGGGTGGTGATGAGAACTGACAAGAAACACTTTGAAAAGTCTTGCAAAGAGCAGTATTTATGCAGTTTTCCATTGTGTTCCTCTCATACTGTGTTTAAGCAATGGTGCTTCATACAGCAACCCTCATTAAAAACTGTTATAGAATGGGGGAGCCAGGTTATGGTGAGTAATGGAACAGTGTCACTTAAACATTGCAGAACTAACCTCACTTTCATAACACAATTGCTCTTTCTTGCAAAAATTTGTAAACCAGGGAGACCAATTTTTTACTTATTCCCTCTTCCTCCCACACCAGCCCCCGCCTTTTCTCCTGCTTCCAGGGTTGAAAGAATCTCACTGACCTCAATGTGCTGAACTGTGTATTTCATATTCCTGAAGTGCCCAGAAACTGAACACTCTTCTGTAAACAAATACAAAGCTACTTGCATGAGAGCGCTGCCCTCCTCAGAAGGAAAGCAGATGTGCTCTAATGAGTGCCCTTCGAGTGCATCTTTCTGTACATTCTCAGTATTTGAGATGCTGATTTTCAAATGAGGTACCCAAGGCAATATGCTAAAAAGTAAATCAGCATTACAATGTTTTTCATATTTAAATTGTTATGGAAGATCAGATGGGCATGTTATATGGTAAATGGCTTGAATTAAAACTTGTGTCAATAAAGATAATAGTACTGAATCGTAAGTCTCCAACATATTTATAAAAGCTGTATAACAATGCTCACAGTCATGGCAATTCCACCTTTGTCAACAAAAAGTTATTAAAATGAAATCTGAAGTTGTCCAGTGTATGGTCTGTAGTTCAGGAAACAAATGTGCAGGATGCATGAAGCTATTCATGGCAGAGTGCTGCATGGGGTTGGACTAGAAGCAATAGAAAAGCTTGCTGGAAGCCATTCCACATGAGAAAATGTTCTATGACATGACAGCCTGACATTACCAATATATCAGGAGCTTGGTGGAAGTAAAGGACTTTGCCCTACAAGAAATGCTAGGCTGTCCATTCGTGACATGGTTTGGTGTTTCAGGCAGTGAGAATAAAACAAAAAAAGCCTTAATGTTTTGCATTAATGAACAATTCACAGCCAATGTCGAAAAATTGAATGTTGTTCTTGGAATATGCACTTAGAAGGAAAAAAAAAAAAGACTTAAAAAATAAATTTATCAAAAAAGAATCTATAAACATTGATCAGACCGTAGCCATCTTAAATGTATAGTCTGTATACAGAAAGTTCCCAGAGGTACAAAGGTCATTTTTTGTTTCATTTACTTTTTTCAAACAAGTACATTTTTCATTAAGAAGTATCTAATTAGTACAACTGGCCTCATAAATAAAGGAATATTCTCTTTTGCTCTTTATAAAGAAGTACAACTGGAAGACTGGATAATTCAAGAATAGGAGCTGATTTGAATTCATCCCAGCACAGTGACTGGGAATGATTATTACTTGGTAGCTATTCAGGAATTTATAAAAAACAAAATATTCAAAAGTTCTTTGGGTGCATTTATTATATATTTGTGATGTTTATGCATCTCAATAATCATTCAAAATTAAAATTCAGTGATCTAAGTGTGACCAGATCTGAGGCGTATTTTTGAGTCGCCCAAAGGACTGACATAACATTTGATAGCACCACTTTCATGATATTCCAAGCTAGTAAAACTGAGGCAGTTTTAGAAGAAACAAACTATGCTAACACATCATGGGAACATCCTTGAATATACCACCAGAACCAGAATATTGCAGAATTAGGACTGAAGCTGCTACAGGACCAGAGGTACTAGGCCACACCCAGGGTAATTAAATTTTACAATTCTCACAGCCTGTACATTTCTAATAACGTTAGGTTAAAGCACATCAATAACTACAGAAGAAACTCACAGTGATATAAGAAGCTATTTTGGAAGTATGAAAGATGTCCCCTCCTTTCAGATATTCCATCACAGTTCAGACAGTAAGCATCTTAGATCAGTACTTTCTACTAGAATGTAAAAAGTTTAAAAATTAAATTATAAGAGTCTGCCCTATTGTCCCTGAAAAGATTCTTATTGATTGTGAAGTCTTTGGGACAGGAGAACAGAATTTGCATGGGATCCAGAACTCAAACTATTTTCTTTGTTCATATCTGTTTGAACTAACACAAATGAGGCCAGTTAATGTCCATTTCTCTCAACACAGCATACATGCAATAAAAGGGTAGACCTTTCACATAGAGTAAGGCTCTATTCCTCTATGTTTTCAGTGTATATGGTGATTATTTTTTTCTTTTTCTTTTTTTATTTTATTTTCTTTTTTTTTTTTTTCACAGATGTTGATATCTTCTTAAAGCTGGCATTGATAGAAGAGAAAGATCTGATTAATTTTGATATTCTTAAAAGGCAAAAAAAAATTCTTAAGAAGGAGTTCAAGAAAGAGTTTTAAATGTAAAAATACAAATTATTCTATTCCAGACAAGTACTAGTGAAGGCCAATGCACAGCTAGTCCTGAAATCAAGAAGTTATGGTCAAAATGAAATGTCCCAGATGGAGCTGAAGTAACAAAATGACTATACCAGATCTAATATTAGTTCTGTCACATGGGTTATATCAGGGAAAAAGGAGGTTTGACAGAGGAGTTGGATGATTTTGTGATTACTGGTCACTAGAATACTCTTTGAGCTTATTTGAGTGCAATTTGCCACATAGCTAAACCTGAACTACCTTGCTTTAGTGACTGGAGTGGCTTCCTGTTTAACGGAACAGTATGAAGCGGTGAAGATGAAATAAGGCAACTTTTTAGATCTTAATCAGAGAACAGCATGATGATCAGAGGACTGACATCTGAGGATTTTTTCCTGAATAATCTAATTTCTTCCTTTTTCTTGGTATTTCTGTCTAATTAAAAGTATACTCTTCCATAAGATCTCATGTTTGTTTTAGCCAACAGTGCACTATCCAGGTCATTACAATGTGTTCTCTCTACTGCAGTATACTTTAAGGATCAGAAAATTTTATATAATTTTCTTTTGAAAGCAATTAGAATGAATATTTTATGGTCCCTTGCTAGTCCAGTGTATGATATGAATTAAGAAATTAACATTTTCAGATAAAGAACAGGTTGCACGTTAAATTTTCTGTGCATCTGACCAAATAAAATAGGCTTATTTTAAAGTTAGGTAATTGCCCAGTAATTGAAAAAATAACGGGATTTAAAGAGAAATATTTTATTAGATTCAGACTTATTTTTTTAATTGTATGTATGTATGTATGTATGTATATATATGTATGTATATATATATATTTTAATTGTGTATATATATATATATATATGTATGTATTTCACTATGGGATATTACATAGTGTTCAGTGTTGGCCTGATCCTGTATTGTCCGAGCAAGACAATTGTGGGAAACCAACTATACAATGTGTTTTCTATCAGCCCATAAATTTTACCTTTTAAGTTTAAGGGAAACATACTATCCCAGTTTGAACAGCCCATTTTATGTTCATTCAGCTTAAAGTAATTTTACAACATGCAGTGATGAGAAGATTAAGTAATTTGCCCTAGTTAGTGTGTATTGTACTGCATTCTAGGCGACAAAAACCCTCCACAAACAAAGCAACAGGAATTCTTTATCTAACTTCATTTCTGCATGTATCTGAGAATCTAAAGGTGTCACACCAGAAATGTTATTGCTCCTACAGACTTTAGGCCCACATTGGATTTTTCTGTACATTAATTGTTTAGGTAAACTGCTTGGTATGTATGACAGTGCAAATCTGACACTTTTCCTAAATGCTCTTGTCACCACTGGTCAATATAAACGGCATAGTCTTCTCTACCTCTCATTCATTAAGGAACTATTAGGTGCAAAGATACAAACCTGGCTGGTAAAGTCAAGTTTTATGTATCAGGTTTCTAGTTAAAATCCCTTTCAGTCAAGATGGGAGTTAAAATCCATATCAAGCAAGATGGGAACAATTCTGTGCACAGAGGCAAACAGGGGGCATTTGTGGTGTTGAGGAAGAGGCTGGACAGCAGCTAAAGAATTTCCCACCCTACGCCTTGCAGTGCAAGCCGCTTGCCTCATGAGGCACTCAGTGTATCGCCTTCTAAACAGTGCAGATATCAAAACTGCAATTTAGGAACTGGAGCCCACTAAAGAAAAGAAGAATTAAGAGATTGATTCTGTTTAGACACCAAAGAAGTATAACCCTGTCTTCTGTATCTTCTGAGTTACAAAGCTGTTGTCATGGAGCACTTCAGTCATTAAAATAGAACTTGAACAGCTGTTTGGATTTGTGCTGGCTGGGATCACAAGGAGAGTGTTAATGGGTGATATAATTGTAACAATTTGAAAATCCAAGTGCTCCCATATATTTTAGAAATAATTTTAAGTAAGCTAAACTGAATGTGCGTCCCAGCCTTCGCTGTTTTGTTTCTGCCATGCTATTTAGTTGTTTTTTTTTCAGGGTGTTGAGGACTTTACTTTTTTATATTATTATTATTTTAATTATTATCACATGACCATGAGTCTGAACATTAACAAATTTCACATGATATTGTGACACTGTTCTTGTGCACTAGTCAGACTCCTTAGTTTGCTGGGAAGCATGGAAGTAACTGGGCTGGCCAGCCTGTAGCTGTTGAACCAAGTTGCATGCAGATTCAGTGGCAAGGCTAAGCTGGTGCAGGACTCCTGTGGAGGTTCACGGGGGTGTCTGCGAGGTTCCCAGCACAGGTCTCTCAGGAATGCAGTGTATGCTTGTGCCATCTTCATCATGCAAGGGCAAAAGCTTTTAACTCCACTTTGCAAATTACTTCCCTTGTGTGTTCATGTTGTTCCTCACTGCATGAAGCTTTTCACAAGTGTCTCTTACAGTCAGTGAGGCTGACCAGCCATAGTGTATATGAAGAGTGTACCCAACTCTTTCACTTATGCTTTTTCTTCTTTTATAAATGCTAACAAATGAAAGACCATACATGGAATTTAAATTGCTGTGACTTTCTCTCTGTTCCTTTAGAAAACTATCTTTTAAAAACTGTTAGCCAATAAAATATTGACAGGATGTTGGAGCTGTTGAGTTTCATAAGCATCTGTAAAATATTGTTTTTAATAAACTCTGTATTTACTGCTAGAAGTCCTGTAAAAATTTTCTGCAGATTTGTCTGCCTTCTACGGAATACATTAACGTCTATCACTTTGTGTGTACCCATTAAAATTTTATAGAATAGCTAGTGCAAAAAGCTCTTTAAATCATTGCAAGATGTTGTCTGGCTATTTTATGTTGATACACTAAATATAATTGTAGGGGAGAAAGGGTGCAATTCGTGGTTGAATATTTAAGTCAAAGTAGCAGATCTATAAAACATACTTCTTTGACTGAGACAACAAAAATTATCAGTCTAATAATATTTTCCTTTGAATATGTGTAATTGTTTGGCGTATGCAGCAAATGCTGTAAGCTGTATTGCACTGGAGGTCTTAATCTAGTAGCTGTCTGGGTTATGACTGATTATAATAAGCAAGCTTTAAAATAATGGTAAATAACAAAAAAAAGGTGAAAAAGACATGGAAAAATTTTAGCAGGATTCAGCTAAATCAAGGTGAGTTCTTCATTGCAGGCATGTATCTTTCTTACTGACAATTACACATCACATAATAAATTAGAAGTAACCCAAACAATTTCCTGCTAGAAATGGTGCAGTTCAATCCTATTGGACTTTGAATCAGACCATGGATTTCTGAACGTTCCACTAACTGCCAGTTCACAGTTCAGAATTTATTTGGTCTGGATTTTATGCTCTCTGTTTATTTTGTTGACATGCTGATTCTGCATGGGGTTGTATAATATCTGGTGAATCACATTGTCACAGAAAAAGGATTTGGTGATGAAGAAAAAAAGAAAAGTCTTCCAGCTACAGTATTTCCAGTTATTTCAATTCTTCCTTAAAATCTGTGTATTCCTTTCTTACACTGTCTTCTCATCTACCTTTTGTCCTGGCTACACCACATAGATTGTGCTCTTTGCACACCCACAATGCTACTACATGGGACAAGAAACTTGAGCTAAATTCTCAAAAGAGATCTAGACTTAGGTGTTCCAGTACAGAAGTTTTCTGTGCACTTTGGTTTATGGGAATTTAATGCTGAAGTGTTAGGCACATCTTACACAAGGATTTGGTACTTAAACCGAGCTTCACAGAAACTGGTCTTTGAGTGAGACAATGCTTAAGCTTGCCACAAAGAAAACTGAGGAAAAAGGTGATACTGAAGCAATGTACCTCAAAATACCTAACTGAACTGGATCAAGTTTTCCTTCTGTTTAAGATTTGCAGATAAAGACACTTGCAGAACTGAGACAATGATATCAGATCAGTCCTGGATCTTGAAAGAAAATATAAAAGAAATAAAAATGAAGGAATGAAACTGCTGGTAACAACTGTATCTCAATCAATTGATCAGATTCAGTGATGTGAGTGCACATACTTCATGTACCTCTTCCTCTACAGCAGACAGAGAAAATGAGGTTTTTTTACATCCAGTACAGCAATTTTTTCACACAACAAAACAACCCAAAATTCTATGAGTAGAAAGAATGCCATAATTTGTGTATATGTGGTGCTGTTAGGAAGCCTGTTTTCCTTTCTTAGGTTAAAAAGGCACTTCAAGCTGTGATCTGTTACCAAGGCACAGAAAACAAAAATTGATGGCTCCCAAAAGACGAGGAATCATATACACTGTGTATCCATCAATAGTAGGAAATCTTTGCTTTACAGTGTCATTGACACTTCACTTTTGTTAGAAACATGACTATTAGCTTTTCTGAACACTTAATTCATGACATAGCACATTTTCACACTAGAAATCTCTATCTTTGCTTATTCTTTGTATACTACTTTAGTGTTGATATATAAGCTAAAATATCTAATCTCAAAGTCTAATATTTATTTCTTTCAAAAGAGATCCACTATTTGCATCCCCTCTTCAGTACTAGTAGAAAAGCATTGGAGGGCAAGCTAGCAGAGAACTGCTTGGAAGCCCTAATATCACTTCATCCCCTCCTCCCAAGCTTCCCAGTAATTCACAATTATTTTTTCCCTAGCAAAAGTCCAAATTACACTTTCAGACTTACATGGTGGGGCTGGCTTGAGGATAGTTTGTTTCCTACAAAGTTTTGCTTTCCCCTTCATATCAATTAGCATTTCATGTCAGTTCAGTGATAATGTTATTCCCCTTCCCATCATCTTTGTGTGTCATCTCTCTGCTGTACCTGAGACTGAGAATACAAGCACTATGCTGTGTTATGAATAAACACTTTCCTAGCATCTCTTTGCCACAATCGAAGCAGTGTCCAAAAAAAAAAAAAAGAAAAAAAAATTGAAATTGTGGCTATGCTTAGGATAATAGAAACACGTATTTTGTTGTGGTAAAAATACTTAAATGGGTCACTACCCATAATCTGATGAGTCCAGTAAATATTCTCCGACAAAGGAAGAACAAAAATCCCATAGTGACCTACTACAGACTTTCTGATCCTTACCTCAGAATCAGGCAGGTGCAAGAAGTAGGTATATGGAGAGGTTCTTGAAACGCACAGCTTAATTCTAATTAGAAACTTCCTTAATAGTTAGTGGATATTTCAAGTTTTAATCCAGTTTTATACAGGTAAAAGTTAGAAAATGAACAGCAGGGCCTAAATTTCCCCAGTTGTTAGGTGGGTCACATTTAAACTATTGATTTGGTAGCTTTCCCAATGCAAAATAAAATAGGATCTTCTCTGAGGACAGCAGAGCATAACAGACATATGCATGAGGGACATCTTGTTTATTTGCATGATAATGGGGAATACTATTCATTTTAATTAAGTTTCAAAATAAGAATATGCTAGGAAATCTGTATTCACTGCATTTCCTCTGTGAATTCTGTAAGGTGATGAATAATTACTCCCACAATTTTTCTTACTCTCTTGAGATTCTTAATTCCTGTCTCAGAAATCAGAAGAGGGTTGGAGAAAATGTACAGCTCATTTTTCATTGCATTTTCCAGTGGGATTATGGTATTAATGGGATTTGCCTTCCTGACTGATGTGTTCCCCATTTTTTAACTGCTAATGTTCAAGTAAAGGAATGAAAAAGAATAATCTTATTTTAGTGTAAGCCCAAAAGAAATGTCAAATGATGCTTCCATGGGACTTTAACAAGTATCTCAAAATAGATATAATAGTCAAGTCTTTATTGCTAATTTACCATGGAGCATAAAATACTGTACATAAAATGAAATAGCTAGAAGTCAAAGAGAAGCATGGAAGAAAGATGTCTCTTGAAGTTCATGGAGTCCATCATCCTTTCTAGATATTGCCAAAACATTTATATTGACCTAGACAGATTACTGATGTTAGAATGCAGTAATATCTGCAGCACAGAAATCTTAACTCCTCACCTAATTCTAACCTTTAACACACAGGAGAAAATATTTTCTGGTACACTTTATGATATGGATTAATGTGCATTAAGCGCATGCAGATAACATCTTGAACCGTTGCATAACCAGCCAAATATCATGCAGTGGAACTCTGTGGAATACTTAAGTATTCTTAAGTTAAACTTCACGGAAAACCTGAAAGATAAACAAGATCATTAATACAGATCAAAATCCATGTGTTTGAATCACTACTGTTAAAGTATCAAATAAAATTTTAACAGAAACTTTTTGTCTTCTTTTTGGATATTGAATCAGTTACATAAAGATGAAAGGAAGGAAGGAAATATTACAAGCTCTACATCGTAACATGAGTCCATAATGATACAGGAGGTCTGAATTATATTGTAAAATTTGCTTGCTAACAAACATTTGAAGTAGGAGAACACAACTGAAAGGAAAGCCCTATCAGTACATTTCAACATGAATTAAGAACATACAGACTTTGGTCCATCAACATAAGAAACACCAATGCGCATCCTTTTGAATGCCTTCATTTGATGTGCTCACAAAGGCAGATTTTAATGGCCAGGTAAATAATTGAGATTAACATTCCCTCATGCTCTTCTGAGGTACCTGGACCACAGGAACACAGACTTACATGAAAGTCAAGTCAAATGAATCTGTACCCAGTATACCTAGGTAGTACCTACACAAGCATCCACAGCTGTAAAATCTCATTAGCACACACACTCTTTCAAGACTGTATGTGATTCATTACTAACTGTCCTTTGATAGAACCATCATTAGACAGAGTCCCACCAATTTCTGAGGAAATAATGAAATCTTCAAATAAATTATTCTAACAGTTCTACAACTCATTATTGGAAATACTGTAATTTAAAAAAATTGCATTTGTTTGAGCTGCTCCTTATTTTGTAATAATTGTATAAAAAAGAATATTTGAAATGGACTGCCCTGTTTTTCCAGCTGCTTTCTGTAAAGAAATAGCATCATAGTATTATCCCAGATAGTATGAGAGTATGAGTGATGAGGTTTTCACGACTTTACCCATCAAAAAGAAGATATCCAATTTGACCTGAAGAACTTCTTTACCCTGCTGTCAGCTCTTGAGTTACTGCTTGCTTTTTTTTTTTTTTCTTTTCCTTTTTTTCTACCCATTCTAAAGTTGCTTTTGTTAGTTTGGTGAACCTTTGTTGTGTTATGGAGGTGAGACCAAGGTCTTACAGTTTCAAAAGAGTGACCTCACCCCTGCCAGTTTGAAATCCACCTGGGAAATACACAAAAGAGTAACCTTAGCATTCGGTGTGACAGCCTTGATAAGTCTTAACATTGTAGCTTGATAACTTATTTTAACTTTGACAACTGAAGAAGTAGAAAAGAGAGCAAAATGTATGAAAACTTCAACAATGGCATTGGGTCAGCTCTGATTGATTAAAATATGTCATCTGGATGACAGGAATAAATATCAGTGATGAGAGTAACAGTCTATGTCAGGTATTTAAACATTTTTTTCAGTGGACTAGGGAGATTAAGGTACTAGGGGCTATCATGCTGATGTAAAAAAGAGCAACATGGAATCTCAGGGTAAATGTGCTAAATGAAAATAAAAAGATACATTTTTCAAAAGGTCTAATACATTGTTTTTTGTTTACTGTAACCGATAAGCTAATACTGAAAGGTACTATCAATAATTAATTAAACTAATTGTTTCTGCTAATTCTTCTTACAAAATAAAAAATGCATAACTAGTATTTAGTTTTGTTCATATCCATTCTATACCGATAAATGTCATCCCATTTCTTCATATTCTGATCCACAGCAGGAAAGTTCTTCTCGGACAAGGGCAAAACACTGGCATAAGTTAATAGGCTTCTCATTTTGATCTAAGGCTCTTATATCTCAAACAGCTGTCTGAGTTGGTTCCTGTAACAATTTCCACCTATTTGCAGCCAGTTCCAGACTTGTGTTTGGTTTCCCAGCACTCACACTCTTCCCTGTTAATTCACCCAAGCAATTACCCTGTCTTAGCACCAGGATGCTCAGCATGTTGACCAGCTGCCCAAATTCAGATGCTACAGTGTTCCACTACATCCATATAGTACATTGTTCATCAGGACAACTGCAGGTACAGGAGCTACGTATTTCGTTCATCCAGCTAGGATAGTACTGTCTGCTTATTTGTCTGCTCTCTGCATCGACTCATCATGACAGTCACCCAGAACTTTGAAGTTCTGGAAAACACCCACAGATGCAACTGAAAGCCACCCAGAAAATGTAGTATTTGCCTCTGGCAACAAGTTGAACTGTTGACTTTTTATCACCACATTCTTGTCAAAATATATCATTTCAGTGCATCTTCCTGGTTTTCCTTTGACTTCTCTGGGTTGGATAATGGGATGTTGTCCACTGTAAGCAAGTTACATTTCAACTATAAAGAAAAACAATCCATATGATAGCTGCTGGAGAGGCAACTGGAGAAAACCAGCAAGTATTAATCATGGGTATGAGTAAGTTACGAAGTCTTGTTTCTGGAGGAAAAGCTAGAAAAAGCAGATTATGATAGAGAAATGAGAAAAGCAAAATTTTCTCCAGAGTGTCTCCAGATCTACATTTTTCTTTTAAGAAAAGTTATTTAATTAAGCAGTACAAATTTAAATTTAGAAGCTACTTGGAAGTAGATATTTATACCACAGACTTCCCTTCACTGTTGTGCTTTTTTTTTTTTTTTTTTGTCCTGTTTGTTATCCTCCAATGCAAACTCCAGGTCGATGATAACATTTCTGGGGTAAGGGCTGCTCCTCTGGGTCTGTGCTTTTTGTGTTCCAGATTCTCATTTCAGTAAGAAATAGGCACAGGCATATGTTTAGGATTGCAACTAAGAGGTTAATAATTCCTTCAAGGGAGTGGAAATTCTGGCTACCTCTGGATCTTGGGTAGAGGGTGGGGATAAGGGAGTGGGTTGATGGACAGCCTGTCCTCTGACCCTACTCCATGTGTCCTCGTTGACACCTGTGGGCTGTTTGCGAATTACTGTCCACACACTGCAAGGGCAACTTAAGCTGTTTGACTCTGCAGGACCTTTCACCTTTCTGGCTGGAGATATCAAGGCTCTTGTAGAAAAATAAAAAGGATGTTGCTTCTACGCATAAATTATTGAAGCTACAGAGCTTCCTTGAAATGCATCACTTTTGCATCAGTCTGGCAGAATGTGTTTCACTAATTCACAGAAATATGTAGGTGTCCAAAACAAATTAGACAGGAATATCACCATCTTTCAACAGGTACAACATGCCTATCAGAGCCCATATTGAAAACAAAACACCTTGAACATGTGCTAAGAGGCAGTGTGGACCTGATTTCTTTTCCCCACCCAGAAGTTTTAAAATTTATCTGAAGTTACCATCTAATTGTGTCAGTATAGTGTGGCTGGTCATCAATGCCAGACACAGGTTTGTACTCAGTGTGCTGACCAGACCAGTCCCTTGTGCCCACACTAGACTGAGAAATGTAATGTTAAATGAAAGACTTCACAAGTGACAGATCCTGTTACATAACAATTTAATGAGTTCATAATTAAATTTAAAAATTTTGGTTATCCTGGTCATGTTCAGAGGCTTAACAAAGCAATTAATATCATAATTCCTAAAGTATATTTACATTTTTTCATTTGTGTTGCTACTCTCATACTTTTGAATCCTTAATTGAGCCCATTACACTTCAAAAACCTTTTTTTTCACTTTCATCTCTTTCTTTCTCATTATGTTTTTAACACTTCATTTGTCAACACTTTTTAATCACAAGGTGGGAACACAAAGTCAGGATGTGTATTTCTTAACAGGAGTATTGAAGCTGCCACAAATGCTCCCCAGCTGTCCTATTCCTTCAGCCTGACACATTTAAAAAACTGATTACCAGTTTTGATTTTATATGACTGGAACTCATCTTCACTTAGTTCTCGTCACAGTTTTCCCTGGCATGACACTGTGTGTGTGTGTGTGTGTGTGTGTGTGTGTGTGTGTGTGTGTTTTCAAGATCCAGGCGAGTTTCTTAAGATTTAAATAGCTACTTAAATAGCTTAAATTTTAAAGCTATTTGAATACCTTAAAATTTAAATAGCTATTTAATTTGCAACTCAGCCTGATCTTCAGCTGTAAAATACCGCAGGACTAGAGAGGCTTTGGTGCTAGTTGGAAGTGTTATCTTGCTACTAAATTAGCAACCACTGACTGTTAACAATCACAGAAATCACAGTATTAATTGATAATTCATTTTGTTTGCAGACTTACATTATGCAGGTTTATATGACAGATTTTTCTCTTAGGTTCAACAACTGAATTTCTTAGTCATAACAACATTTATTTGATATAAATGCTCTGGATGTATAAGAAATTAGGCATTCTTCTTATGCATAGAAAAAGCCTGAAGAGATTTTTTTTTACCATTATTTGAAAAAAAAAAATCAGATCTGCCACATCTATGAGTTGAACTGAGCCACCCCAGATCTGTATGCTTAATTGAACAACCTGATTTCATATCTGACCATTAAACTATGATTCAGTTTATCTGAAATTATAATATGAGACATATTAGGTATGACACCAGTTTTAATGTAATAATAAAACATAAATACTATGAATCTTTAAAGATATGAATACTATGACACTAATTGTGTCAGAATGCTTGCTAATTGTTTATTTTCTGTATTTATAGTCACTATTTCATGGAAACACTGAAATAATATTTTAACTTGAAAGTACTAAGTTCAGCTTCAGAAACAATTTTTTGGTTTAAGATGGAAGGTCGTTTCCTTTCCTCATTATCTTAAGCTGCTGAAAATGGTTCAGAAAAATTCTGATTAAGTCAAGGATTTAAGTCTATTTTCAACTGGTACTGAAGTGGGCAGAGCACAGCACACTGCCAACCTCCCTCCAACATCACCATCAGTTGTGATTTCAGCACAAAAGGTCTGGATTTGTCCTGTGTAAGGTAACTCCCTCACTGAGAGCTCTAAATCAAACACCAGTTTCCTCACTGGTAAACAGACAAACCCAGGCATGTTGATGATAGGTGTAACATGGGATTCCTATGTCAAGCAACTTTGGCCTGTGTAAATTCTTAATGTTAGTTAGGATTAATCTGGCTTGGGTTCCTTTACTTTTATTGTCAACAATAGAGATAAAGAATACGTCACTGTTCTCAGTAGAATTGGCGTAGGTAAGTGTAACAGGGGAATCATCTTATGGAACAAAGTTACATCAGCAACAATCTACATCAATTTATAGCTGGTCTACTATTGATTTCAATAAACTGGTCCATTGTAGCATGTTTGTTTAAAGCTTTCTTTTTGCCAGTAATTTCACCATTTAATATTCCATGTAATTGTCTATGAGTAATAGAGCAGAAAGCCATGAGGTATGGTTTTGTTTCTTCTCCCCTTTTTTCTTTTCTGCCTTGTCTTTCCTTGTGATTCCTTGTTCCATGTCAAACAACTAATTTATGATCAGACTTTGAGTCATGTCTGGCCTGTTGATTTATTATTGAGCAGTGCTGAAATGAGACTGTCTATTTCGAATTTTCATCTTTCTGAATGACAAGTAACTGCTGATTTTATATTAAAATTTCTGTTTTTCTGCAAGTCTGATGGTTAATATTATTTTAAGGTTCCTACCATAATTTGCATACCTCTATATCACATCACCTCTTCTTCTCAAATATAAGAAATCTAATAAACCATTTTCTTAATAGCAAGAGCTATGAGATCAGAGGTTAAAGTAAAGAATAAAATATTGATAATCCTTATAGATCCTATTATGAAAAATCAGTTTTTAGTAGTAGTAGTCTCTTGGTTAAGATATACTTTAAGGAATGTAAGTATATCTGTGTAAAAATACCACGTCAAACAGAGGTGAATAAAGGAATCTTTACTTCCTATTTCACATTGCCTTGTATTTTTTCTGTTAAATTTTGTTGTTGCATTTCAAGATTTAGAGGCAGTGTGCTATTTTTATTGCTATGTAAATTCATGTTACTCATGCTTTTTATGTGCACATGTATGCATACTGACAATTTTAATTTAACTTTATGTTCTAGGAACATTGAAACACAGCAACAGGCAGTTGAAAACAGTTCATGTAATGCAGTCATGAATGTCAGGCCTTTTCCTAGCCTCAGAAATAAACAGATTTATATATTCAGATCAGTAAAACACCTTCGGACAGAAAAAAACATCATGTGAGAAAGTACTGTGATTTTTAAGTGTCTTTCTGGTTCCAATGTGGGTATAGATGCATTCTCAGGTAGCATTAAATGTATGAGAAGATGTAACATTCTCTTCCTCACATTAATTGAGAAAAGCACTGAAATACTTTCTCAACATTACACATCTAACTGAAGTCAAAATGCCTACACTGTGAGTTTAAACTTAGATTTGAGAGTGGATAAGTTAGCTAAATTATCTGTTTCAGTTTGATCCATGTTTTTGTGTTAATTATACATCAAACGATACGAGTAATCACAACGAAATCAATCCTCTAGTTCAGCATATTTGATTTTAATAATCACTAGGGATATTTTAAATTCCACTGCCATCAACTTTTGCATATAAGGACAGACAAAAATTAAAACTGTTTTCCTAGGGAACTGTGAGATCTCTATACTTGGAGACATAAAATGTCAGCTGGACAAAGTCCCTGAGTAATCCCATCTACCTGTGAAGTAATCTGTGCTCTTAGCAAGCTGGCACTAGATGATCTTGAGAGGTTTCTCCCAATCCAATTTACTCTAGGACTTTACTTGTCTCTTTCATTGTTCACTCTGTGGCCTCTCCTCTATCGTCTCTATTTCTTCCTCCCCTAATAAAAAAGAAACACCCTACAGTTCATATAAGATGTATTGTTGTCTCTTCATATAGTCCATGGAATAGGGATGCTATTGATCTCACCACTTCCTTGGCCCTTTCACTTGTTCTACAAAAATTGCCAGGGAAGAAAAGATATTCCAGCAGAGGAACATCCTTTCAATTAAACTTGCAGCTTTGTGTTTACTGCATATTAATGTCTTGCAGTCTGATATGCCACCTGCCCCCACACCAGCTGAGATCATCATTGTCTCCTTTATGATTGTCTCATTCTTTTGACTCCTCAAAAAAAAAAAAAAAAAAAGAAGAAATTTTGTTTCCTTTGTCACCTCATTTTATAGAGTTCTTCAGGCCTTCCTCATGATAATGTTACTTCCATAACATTACTCTTGCTACCATAGTGCCTTTAAAGTAGAGTTAGCAGATAATGATTTTATCCTACATGGTTTTGTTAGAAGTAAGGCCAAATTCAGATTGCTAGATTGAATATAGCTTAATATTTTATTCAACACGAGTGTGAATATTTGCAATTTACTATTAAAACTAGACAATACATCATAATTTTTCATATTAAACTATAGATTTTGCTACTATTTTAGCAGTGAATTACTGAAGAAACAGATGCACATGATTTATGGTATCCTGTTAATGCATGCTCTTATCCAAGTGGGTCTTAAAGATTTGCATATCTGTCATAGAAAGACACTAACCTTTTTATTTTTTAGCTTACAGAAAGGTCCTTCTGTCACTGTCCCTCAAACTGTATGGGTTGCTGTGCTGTTGAATGACCAGTTAGAATAACCTCAGCATTCATTCTGCTGACCACTGGGTTTAAATTTTAATTAAATTCAAATGAAAATTTTAATGCAACTGCTACTTTCAGTAAAGCTACTTCTGTTTAACATTGTTCAAAACTAATGTTAAAACAATATGAAACACTTATCAGTTACTTCCATTATGTAGACAAAAGAATACACGTGCATGGTGCTTTACCTCAACCTCACTAGAGTTTACAAATAAATACAAGAAACAGAATCACCACATAGGGTCACCAAACTAAAATATGCACAAGACATGGGGAAGAACTACAGTATGTAATTGTGCAGAAAAGGTGATTTTTTTTCCTGAGAAAAAAGATAAGAACCAGGACAAGGGTAGAACAAAAAAGTAGATTTATTCTAAAATAATTAAGATAAGTGAGAATATAATATGAAGATTATAATTTATATATTTTATATATGTGGTCAAGTAATAATAGCTGTGAGAAAAGAAAAAGGAGAAATGAGATTAGACAATTAGAAAGATGGAGACAGGACAATTGTGCTTGTCAGCTTCAGGGGGAAATGAAGAGCATGTTTTGAGTTACTACAAACCTCTATGGGATTCAGTCTTTTTTTAATGAGACTGAAGGGGTGAAAGTAATTCAGTTATATAATACTGCATTCAAGAGATAAAAATGAGAGACTAAACATATATATAGTAGATGAAAGGATTGAACAGAAAATACAGGAATAATGGAAAAACCTACTGTGATATCCCATAAGACAGAACTTTTTCATATTAGGAATTGTCTAAAATCTTATACACAAGATGTCTATTTCTAATCCTTGGAACAAGGAACCTGAATGTAAAGGCTCCCAGTGGTTTTAATAGGCTATATCTATGGTTCTTAAGGTGTCTGCCTTTCAGAATTATACCCATTAACACATAATTCAGTAGCATTATTTTGGATTTGTACTACAGTAAGAGAAGAAGTGTTTTGGATTGATTTACTAAAGATAAACGTGGTTCTATCGAGTCAATAAAACATTTTGTATGAAACTTTCTTGATAAAGATGTGATTGCTTCTTTAGTTCTTGTTTATGTGCTTTTCAGGTTATTACCTTGTATTTTTTACTGTTGTAGGAAAAGAGATCATGTTGAATTTAAGAGAGAACAAACCAGTTTTTTTTTACGAATTCTTCAGATTTACTGGAAGAATAAAAAAAAAAAAAAAAGCCAAAAGAATAATTGTTGCTTAGTCCAATCATCATAGTTGTATTACCTGATTTGGTAGAATTATACATGATTTATAAATATAGCAAACAATAAAGAGAACCAGTAAAAACAGCTGCTCATGGTTATTTCGAGCAACTGTTTTGATCAGGGTCAGCAGGACAGATTGAGACAGGTGGCTCAAAATGCACCTGCCACTTGAGCTTTTTATAGATCATTAATATATTTGGATACTGGACTGGCAACTTTATCAATATAAATTTTATCTGCAGAGATGTACTTTTTAAACTAATTAGGGTTTTATGAAAGAAGCAGTCATTTTCTACAGGAAGTCAGTAGCCGTAAATCACTGGAGCTGCATATTAAGCATCAGTTCTTCCCACTTGCTCAGCCACCATATGGCACCACACACTGTGCTGAAAGATAATCACTTTATTGTTGGCTGGGTTTTTAATCAGATACATCTCATACTGTTTTGTTAAACATTGCCTTGCAAATAAACCAGCTTTACAATACATTTTCTCCTTGGAAGAAAACATAAGTAAGACCCAGCAAAACACAGGAAGGTCTGGTCAAACTTGAAATCCAGAATTTAGTAAAATGATCAGGCATGAAAAAATCTAAAGCAGAAAGATGCACCAAGATGAACTGGGTTGGGAGCCTGGGAATCCATTGTGAAAGGTGTCTTTTTTTCTAGCAGTAGTTTGTTGGTTGCATTAACCTTGACGGCTGTTGTGCTTGGTGGCCATCAGACTTTGATCTTCACTACATCTAGCAGCTAATGGGCTTCTGTGGTCCACTGACACTTGAAGGGTGCACAAGCAGGGATTTTATACAATGATTGGTCTTGCAGTTCTCTCCCACAGACAGAAACTCCCATGGAACATTGCCCTTGGGTATTCCTCAGACGGAGGTCACTGGTTTTGGTTGTTCTTTACATCCACCCAAACAGAAGCTCTCTGGCCAATTTGTCTCAGGTGCTCTGCAAGGGGAAAGGAACAGAAAATTTGGCGAGGTTTGCATTCATAGGGATGAAAAAGGGAAAAAAGAGGAATGAATATGCACAGTAAGGGAAAAAAAAATCCCATCCTCCTTAAAACTAGGTTTCTTAGTTTATGATGATGCTTCCTAGGAGAAGTAGCTGAAGATTCATCCTCTAGAATGACTGAAACAAGCACAGATATACAATAGGAACAGCCCAAGCTGAAAAAGAGATAAATTAGAGGCTCTTTGTATTGCTGAAATACAATTAACAGAATGTTACATAGTCAAATGCTGACATTAATATTAGCTGTGCAACCTTGTCTATATGCTTTTGCATATTAATTGTGATATATAACTCCATTGGGACTGTTGTAATCCCCAGACAACATCCTTTCTCTCATTTCCTGCATTTGGTATCAGATTATTCCTTGGGGAGGGGCTGGAGGAGGGACAGTGGTGGGGAGGATCAGTTCCTAACTGTCTGAGGAATTTCTGACCCTCCTGGGATGGAACATGTTTAGTGTGGATTTGGTGCTCTGAAAAACTGCACGGAAAAGATGTTCAGATACATTTAGGGAAAATCTCATGGGATGCTACAACATTTCTGAGGCAAGGAGAATTTCTCTCTCAAGTGTTTTCTTTCTTTCCCAGACAGTGGAGAAACTTGAGTTCTCAAAGATTTATAAATTACTTGGTCTGAACAAAACCAATATCTGACCTCATCTGCAGAAAGGCTGGGTTGTTTTTGCTGTATTTGCTCCAAAATGTAGTCTGGTAGACTCAAAGAATTGAAAAAAAAAAAAAAAAAAAAAAAAAATTAGAATGAACACTTAATTGTTAGCTAAGTTGAAAACACTTAAAACCAGTGTCTGTATTTGTCTTAAAACCAGTCTTCTATATCTACATCTATATCACAGGGTTAAATAATGGTTTTGGAGAAACAATCATAGACAGTGCTGGGAAATCTCAGGATACCAAAAAGATCACACTGATATCACCCTCCTCTTGAGTTCTTCTGACAGAATCATAGAAATACGAGCTTGCTTTATCTTGCCTCTCTTCCAAGGTGATATCAACAAGATATCTTAGTAGATGCTTGATTTAACCTTGCCTTAAAAGTTGCAAAGTACTATGATGTAGATTCCGTTAACATTCCAAGTAGAGCTTGGAAAGTCTTCAAAAGTTCCCATTGACACCAATTGACTTTGATTCAGGTCTGTAGCTCATAGTGATGTGAGAAATTGGATACAAATTCATTCTATGAGTGCTAGGTATCCTAATGAAAACATGGGGCTCCTTATTTTTCTATCTTACAGGTAGTGCTCAATTTTAAGGCTTTTATTAAGTAGTGGATATTACCAACTTTACTTGCATTGTTTGCACTTTGCATGCTTTGTAAATACTATACATTTCATGTAACTACTAAAGTTCATCAACAATTTATAAAAGGAACATATGTGACACCTGGATATTGCAATCAAGGAAGCAAGACAACTGTTAGAAAATGCCTTTTCTTCTTTGGATATTTGGTCTTAAGCCACATGCATAACTATGGACCATAATCGAGCTGATCTTTTCACTTCAGTATTCTCAAACATAAGTTTTACTGAAGATTTGTTGCAATGTTTCTATGTAAATACTGGTTCTAATCCCGTAAATATGTATGTTTTGTTTTGGGGAGAAAAGTATCTTTTTTTTCATCCTTTATTTGCTTACTTTATTATTGAACAAATTTGTTTTACTTTACCTCTGCTGGAATATTTTTGATGGCTAGTCTATAAGGAAAAGAAGAGCAGGGCAAGGTAGACATTTACACATTAATGTTGACGTCATTCATAGTTTCAGCTCCCATGTAAAGCATTATGGAATCCTTCATTTTTGCATCAGTCATGTGCCAGATTTTATTATATTTGCAGGAATAGCTGTAGTTGTTTTAAGAAAGAACAAAATTACAATTTTCCATTTCTATTTCAACAAACTTCTTCAACATTTGTTTGAAATTTTTCTGAGGTCTTTCCTGTTCTCTCAGGATTGACATGATTTGGAAGAGAAATTCCTATTCTTGTTTTCTTTCATACTAACAAGAATTTTCATGTAAATAAGTTTCCAGTTGGTTTGTTCCTAGCTCCCAGCCTGCAGCAAGACCATCTAGTGAATAAATCCTGATATCAAAGAAAGGATAGTGCACATGTGGGTGCATATTATATAAGAAATACAAATGCAAGTATTAGGTTCTGACTTCGGTATGCTCACACAGAAACTGAGGTTGCCCACAGTACCCTTGTGGCTGCAACACTCAGGAATGGATGAAATGTGCATGTTTGGTTTGGAAAGCAGAGATACTGGCATTAAGGAATCAGTAATGTGCCTTAGGTTTAAGGGGCCTCATGAATGTGTGGAGTTAAGGAGGAACATAGGAAAAGAAAGGAATACCTCCAAGCATGTGTATTTTCTCTCATAAATCCTGAGGTTCTGGCACTGTGATTATGGCAACCCTTTCTGTGATACGTCTGATCATTATAAAATGTTTTTCCAAACAGGAGTTTGTGTGCATAAATATGATTAGTCATTTATTCGTGGAAATTTTATATCTATTGCCAGGAAATAGAAATAGTGGGCTTGGCTTTGGGTAAGCTCTTCATGCCATCATCTGTATTTGAAAGATCTCCCAGGCAGGTTGAATCTAACTTTTTCTGTTGCCAAGCACCTTGCAGAGGGGGTCCTGGATATGCTCTGACCCATAAAAAATCAACCAAACAAACTGTAATCAGCCCTATAGCTGATGGAGGTTTATGATTAGGTCCTAAGTTCTCTCCATTCCATGTGCTGAGTATGTTTCAGAGGAAAGAGTAGGGGGAGAAGAGCTGATGACAGTAGTGTTTGTTTTTAGGCAGCCTCTGATGCATTACAATCTTTAATTAAAATGATCGGAGCAATGTGTCTTCCTTGTGCCAATCTTTGCTTCAGAGGGACCCCAGTAGACAAAGGCAGCATAAACTGCTTTTTAGTCTTTGAGTTTAATTGTGTGTCTCAAAAGTGTACCTGACTGCCATGTTTCCAGTTGATCCTGTCAAATATTGCTGAAAATATATGGAAAATCTGTCTTCTTTCTATAGACCGTAACATGAGCCTGAACATTTTGCTTTGATCTTTAATGCTGAAGGTTTCAGGAATGCAGGTGGGTTTTTTTTTGTATCTACACATACCTCAGAACGAGAAACTGTTTGGGTGGTGGATTTTGTTTGTTTGATTTTAAATTTTTGTTTATTTGTTTGTTTGTTTTCACCTATTGTTTTCATTGAAAATTCAGGCTGAGAACTCTTCTGTGTCTATGACAGGTTTGTCTGTTTGCTCCTTGAATTCATCTCAGCAGTCCCTTGTCTCCTTGACATTACCAGTGCTTCCTGGCTGGGACTGAGTGTTGGCAGCTTAGTATGGACACTGCAAGCATAAATGTGTCCCTTTATAGCAACAAAGACATCAGGAAGGTTGACAGAAGAACTGAGGAGAGGGTGGACATGAGAAATGTGCCAGGGTGAGTGCATCTTCCTGATATCTTAATCTGTCTGTAGGCTTTGAAGTTCCAATGAGTGCTGGATTATAGGGTTGTTTTGGTAAGGGACAGATTTCCCCAGGAAAAGGGTCGACATTTCACCAAAAACTTATGAAGCACAAGTAAAGTTACACCATTGCTCCTCTTTGTCCAGGGTAGATTCACACAATCTTAGTCATATAAAGGTGAGTAATTCTGTGAGTAATGCTGTTGGCTTCTGTGAGTTTAGTCAGTGTGTGAGTAGGAGAATTGCACTGTTGTCTGAATGTGATATCGTGAGCAGCTGCTCACAGTTCTCCTTACCTTTTTTTTTTCAACCTCAGCACACAGAATATTAAAAACTGATTTGCTGGACTTGTATATTTGTTTGTTTGTTTGTCTATTGTTTATTGTTTATGATATTTTAAACTGAAGTCTGAATTTTCCATTACAGATGTAACTGAAGTACGACCAGCTTGTCTGGGGATATTTTCTAGTTGTTTTAACCATGTGAGATGTTTTATATTTTGTTATAAACACATCTCAGAGAGAATTTACACTGAGTTACCATGTCCCAAATAACATTCTCTTCACAAAAGAATTAAGTGCCTGGAGAATTTTCAAGAAAAATTATTCTACCGTTCTTCATCACTTTTTAATTTTTTTTGTTGTTGTTGTTGCCTTTTCTAAGCTCATTCAAAATATTGCATTTACTACCTTACCTTTTAGGACTGTTGGAGTGTAGTTCTTGGAAACATGGATGATGTTTTTGGCTTACCAAGAAAGAACATCCTACTAAGTAGTTTAGGAGTATTTATTGCAACACGATCATTGCCTTGTTGGTTAACATCATAAGGCAAAGTAGATAAAACCAATATCTGCATCAACAAAAAATATGAGCTGTGACTCATGAGCACAGCTGAAGTAGAAACTGCATCTCAGTTCTCCAATGTCACCTTGTTTTACAGAAATGTACATTCAGACAACTTGAATGGAACCCATTTCTCCCATCTTAGGCTCCTAAGAATTATATGTTTAAAGCTCAGCTTGTTATCTGAGATTTTTTAACTACCGCTGAAGAGAACAGACTCTGAAGTGGATGACTTGTCTCATCTAAAGAAAGCTTTTTAAGACAGGCCAATAACCTGACGTTGACAAGGAACATATTGTCTGTGTAGGGAGTCATTTGTAAGTAAACTAACTGAAGATGAAGAAACTCTTGATCCATGCAGTTGATCAGAATTCAATCCTAGGAGTGCAAATCAGACGCCAGATATAAATATTTTGTGAGTAGGAGTTATTATATTAAAGTGAAAGAATATTAGTTGCTTGCTTCCTGATTCTAAACTGTGAGATAGGCCACTATGTGTAATTGTCTCACTGTGAAGAAAGAATGCAATCTGTATGGGATCTGTGTCCTGAGGTAAAGAGGACTACATAGAATTGAGACAATATTGGGAAAATCATGATTGGAAAGTACTTGCATTGGAAATCCAAAAGGTAACTTGCTCTTTCTGTGATGAACAAAGAGATGTAAAGAGGCCACAATGGGAATCTTATCTCTCAGAGGATAGAGCGCACTTACCACTTCAGTGATGGCAGCATGACTTCCTTTTAGCTTGATGATAAATGTAGAAAACATTTTATCTTGACTTTTTCACTTCATTTAACACACTTAGGTGTGGTGTATCACCATGCAAAATGGGAAGAATCCTAAAGCTGTTACTTAGAAAAATGAATAAAACATACAATGATATTAATATTTATAACTGATAGCACAAAAAAGACCAGTAGCAGCTAATTAATGCTTAGCGGTATGAAAAGGTCTGCATGTTATCCCCGTTGGACAGCAGTCAATGAGGTTGGATGCTAAGCTGACTAATCTATCACCTCTCAGATGTCATGTTGTTTACTTCTGTCATGCTGGCTAATACCTGCATGTGATATATACCCTTCATGTATTGGTTTTCAGGAGGTCTGATCTTTTCCTAAATAACAGCTGTCCTGACAGGCAGCTGTGGTCTTTTGAGACAGATATATTGCAACCTATCAAGATGTGCTAATATAAGCTCTTGAGCACACTTTCTCAGTCAATGGTTTGTTGCTTGTTTTAAAGAATTATGGATGCTCTTTAAGAGCTTTTGAAAGAACTGTGACAAAGTCTATGAAAATCTGTATTTCATTTTACATGAAAGCATCCTGTAAAAGCAAATATTCAATGAAGTACTATTTTAAAATTATATTAACTATGGGAATATTTTATGTTCCCTGTAAATTTAAGGTAGAGGAATACAGAACTCGCATAATATAGGTAGCAAAACTAACCTAGATAATAATGTTTTACACTAAAGTTATTTAATTTATGTGGTTGTAAAATCGAGGTTACAGGCATTTAAAAATGCTGATTGGTAAACGGCTTTGGTTGACTCTGTGTCATCTAAAGATATAGATTCATCAGAAAAGATGCAAAATACAATATGAATTATAACTTTCATTCCAATAATGCCTGCTTGGCTGGGGTGTAAGGAAGTAAAAATGGGGCTACTATACATACTTAGGCAAAAGAAACTGTAAGAATGTGTAAGTTAACTAACATGCTTTTTCTTATTATTAATTCTGTCCTTTGTCATTCTTTTTGTTTTGTTTTGTTTTGTTTTCCTACTCCTTGGCATAAAAGTTGCTCTCACTCAACGTCCTACATTTGTCATACGGCAGATCTGAGTAGGCTTACAGGAATAATTTAAAATATGCTTCCAAAGATTCTTGAAAGTATTTTTATGGCTATTATGCAATTAAGCAGTAAGGATTGAACTTGCCACAGGCATGGGCATCTAAATAATTCTCAGTTTATATTTTATAATTCATTTAATTAAACCCTCATTTAAATTATGGGTAATTTATTAAGACATCTTTCTGCATAGGAAAGAATGAGCTAGCATTTGTTTTATGTTCATTTTATGTTTCTGCATGCTGATCTGATCATCAAAGCGTGAGGTGTGGAGCATTTTGCTGAAGTGACAGAAAGTTCTGCCTCTGGAAGGTCTTATTCCCCCCCATATGATTACTCTTCTGAAGGAGATACAATGTGTTTCAGTGGAGAGTGAATGGAGTAGGAGGAAATCAAGAACCTGAAGTTTTTTCATAACTCTGCCACTAGACAACTCTATCTTCTTGATCATATTACCCTAAAAACAAACAAACAAACAAATAGACAAAACCTCACAAACAAAAAAACAAAAACATAACCAAACCCCCAAACAAACAAAAAAAACCCAAACCAACAAACTTTACATAAGAATGAAGTAGAATTGAGATATTTACATTCCATGTATTTTTGTAAATGCTTAGATTTTATGCTTGGTTTTCTACCCCATCTGCCCTATATTTAGATAGAAAGTAGAGCTCTACTCTCCTTCATGTGCTTAAGTCTTAGCAGTGTTCAAAGCAATGTGATGCTGCTTAAGTACATCTAGAGCCTTCTGCTTAGGGAACCACATCCAGAATAGACCATATCCTGGTGGTTCTACCAAGTGCAAAGCAGGCAGAGTAGGTTTTCCCTATCTTGAAATGTGAGGAATATGAAATTTAGTAAGTACTGAAAATTTTGGTAAAATATAGGCATGACAGGGTCAGGGAGGTTTTGAGGACTGTTTCAACATTTGAATCCTTTTCAGTTTAGCCCTAGATTTTCTGCAACATTAGTCTTTTATTTTATGTATGTATGACCTGTATCCAAATAAAATGAAATACAAATTAGACTTTCAAGTCCCTGCATAATGTTGGTAAAACTGATTTTTTGTGAAGTTCTATTTAAATTAATTGAGTGACATGTTTCACATAGATTTTTATCTACTATTTTGCTGTAGACTTTTCCTTACTTGTGTTTTTAAAACCTGATTTTAGTTATCTCAACTCTTTGTAAGTTCAAAATGAATTATTGTGGGAAATTTGTTAAACCGAGAAGAAAGTACATTTATTTATATACAGATTTTACCTTCTGTCTCCCAAAATACTGCCTTGAGATACTGAATAGCATGTTCTGAAATATCACTTCCCCAGTAGCATCATGCCCAGAAGTGTCATCCTACACAGGCACTGCAATGGGTTGCAACATGAAGTACATCAGGCACGAAGGAAAAAGGAGGCACTTCACTGTGAGCAGAAAGAAATAATTTCATTCCTGCCCCTCTGGATAGGTAAAAAGGGGAAGATGTAGGGAAGTAGTCCAAGAACAATGTTTCCCACAGTGTTCAAATTGTACTCGTTGAAAGCTCTGTCACTTAGAGAGGAGGAATGTATTGTATGCCTGCGCCCCATTGCTTTTTCAGGTGTGTGCCCCAAAGGACAGAACTATTTTCTGGAGTCAGGAAGCCTCCTGTCTATTACTGTGCAGTGTGTTACAGTGACACCACTTTCTTCATGCTGCCACAGCCCATGCAGTTGCATGGGGCTTATGCATTCTACTTTTTTCTTGCCTCTTATAGTAAGCTATGTTTCATTTAACTTCCCCACATCTTTGCTTTTGCACCTTAAATTTTAACTGATTGCAAAAATCAGGGCAGTGTTATAAGAGTCTGTAAGAATTGCTGTGTTCTGTCAAACAACAGGTCCATCAATCCCACTATCCTGTATCAAGATGCTGCCAGCAACTGTTGTTTAGGGAAAGAGTATAGGAAATGGTAAGGAAAACACTTTGGTGTCCCTGTCCCATTTTGTTCCATTATGACATTTAGATTCAAATATTAATTGTAACATTCTGTCATATTTACACCTGTGACAATTCATAGCCATTCAATGCCAAAAGAAATCTTGTGATATCAAGGTTTTTTACTAATAATTTGGAGTGACAACACATTTTAAGGAGAGAAAATTCTTTCCAGATCTCAGGTTTGAAGGCCTTGAACTGCATTCTAAGGCTTCAAATGACCTGGCTTTATTATTTTCTATGGGATATTGTATCACAGATCTCATGGGTTCTCCAATGCATAAAAGCAGATACAGTTTTATGATTTCATTTTTTTTTATTACATAAGCTGTATTGCCTATATCACGCTTTCATGTGCATTGTGAAGAATTCATTTATAGATGTTATTTATAACATGCAAAGTGGGAATAACAAACACATATAGACAGATTTAAAATCTATTTGAAAGCTAATTTAAATAGTGCAAATAGTTCCTGATTTTCAATGGGTTGAGATCACTTATTTTGGGTATCTGTGCCTTTGATTTTGATACAGATACAGATTTATTCCTATACTTCAGTGTAAATATGTGTCTAAGTTCTTCTCTTGATGAGGGGATTTGGTGTCTGTCAAATGAGAAGTTTTAATATTGACCTTGAAGACAACAAACAAAAGTTAAATGAACTGTTTCTTCTATTGCATTCTTTAGATAATTTGAAAGTTAAGAATTTTCCCTTTCTGCTTTTTACACTTGCTGCTGGATATTTATAACTGTCAACGACATTCACTAGGTTTCATGAAAAAAGAACATTGTCATGAGGCCTGAGCTGTTGTGTTAGTGCTGTTATTTTCTTTCTCACTTTTTAATATAATAGAGAAAATAAAATCTTAGTCAATAGCAATCACTGTAAACTAGCAACACAGTTCAGTCCCATGAGGATGTTTTACTCATACCTTGCACAGCATATATATTATAACATTAAAATCTTTTAAAAACTTATTGCTTGCCATAAATTTTAATAAAAACACCTCACATCTGCTATTTTTGTTTTAATGAAAATAAAATTTCTTTTTTTTTTTTTTTGGATATGTGAATGGTAATTAAAAATTAACGTTTTCAGAACATGCATTATCAAGTGGGATTAAGTAAATGATTTATTATTTTTTTTTCTAATTGCTTTGTTAGAATTCCTATTCTTCCTAGAGAGGATTTGTCATTATTAGGGTGGCAACGGTGGAAACACTTTAAGTTTCAGGTACTGATCAAATAGAGGAATGCACAGATTCATGGTATAATGAGCTGGAATGCATGAAGCTCTGTCTGGGGATGGATGAGGAGATAACTGAGAGTTTATGAGTCAGGATTAAAGGGAGGACAGGGGACATTATAGTGGGGTTTGTTATAGGCCACTCAACCAGGAAGATTGAGTGGATGAGGCCCTCTAAAGACAGACAGGAGCCACCTCACATTCACAAGTCCATGTCCTTATGGGGGACTTCAACCACTCCCATGTCTGTTGGAGGGACAAGACAACAGGGCATAAGCAAATCAGGAGACTCCTGGAATATGTTGGTGATATCTTCCTTCTTCAAGTGATAGAGAAGCCAATGAGGAGAGGTGCTATGCTGGACTTTTTACTCACCAACAAGGAGGGGCTGGTGGAGAGTGTGAAGCCCAAGGGCAGTCTTGGCTGCAGTGACTGTGAACCATTGAAGTTCCAGACCCTTAGGGCAGTCAGGGGCGGGAGACACAGCAAGCTCACTACCCTGGACTACAGGACAGAAGACTTTGGCCTCTTCAGGGACCTGCTTGATAGAGTGCCATGAGATAAAGCCCTGGAGGAAAGAAGAGCCCAGAAAAGCTGGTTAATATTCAAGGATCATCTCCAAGCTCAAGAGAAATGTGTCCCAACAAAGAAGAAGTCAAGCAAAAAAGCTAGGAGGCCTGCATGGATGAACAAGGAGCTCCTGGACAAATTCAAACACAGAAAGGAAGGCTGCAGAGGGTGGAAATAAGTGAGAAATACAGAGAAATTGTTTGAGTGGCCAGGGATCAGGTTAGGAAAGCTAAAGCCCTGATACAATTAAAACTGGTCAGGGAAATCAAGGGTAACATGAAAAGCTTCTATAGGTACCTTGGTGATAAAAGGAAGTCTAAGAAAAATGTAGGTCTTCTCCAGAAGGAAACAGAAGACCTAGTTACCTGAGATATGTAGAAGGCTGATGTACTCAACTAGCTTTTTACCTCGGTCTTCACTGATAGGAGCTCTAGCCACACTGCTCAGGTCACAGACAGCAAAGGAAGGGACTGGGAGAATGAAGATCTGCCCATAGTAGGAGATGATCAGGTTCAAGAGCCTCTAAGGAACCTGAAGGTGTACAAATCAATGGGGCCTGATGAGATGAATCCATTGGTCCTGAGGGAGCTGGCAGATGAAGTTTCTAAGCCACTATCCATTTATATTTGAGAAGTCATGGCAGTCCTGTAAAGTTTCCACTGACTGGAAAAAGGGAAACATAAGTCCCATTTTTAAGAACAGAAAAAAAGGAAGATACTGGGGATTTATTATCAATATATTGGTCAAAACCCAAAAATCCTTTCTGGTATGCTTCTGTATGATGTATCTATCAAGATATATTAAAGGACTACTACTTATTTTGTCCCTCATTTTTAACAGAGATACTAGGCAAGTGCGTACATTTTACTCATGAATGCTGGGATGAGCGTGTACTGCTTGTAAAAGGGATAAGACTGGTTGATGACAATGACAATCCTAGAGGTCTGCACAGCATTTATAGTATCCATTTATCTGTGATAGCTAATAAAGTACTGGTACTTGAAGAAGCTGTTTCTTTTCTACATTTAGTACATAGATGAATCAATAATCTAGGCAACCAGTTCCAAGATCAATTTTAAATATATTCAGCCCAGCTTAACCTTAGTTAATCAAACTGATATGGTTATTTGGAATATTAAAGAGAAGCAAATAAGGGACCTTACAAATACTTCAGCCTTTAAAGACACTGAAATAATAACAGCAATGGAGAATCACTATTTAGATCTGTGGCACAAAAAATACAAAAGTTACAATTCCTGTTGGTTTTGAATATACTCAGATGTTTGTTTTCTTAACTTGTGTGAAACAGGATGAGTTCCAGCTCAGCAGTAAATTTCTTGTCTGCCAAAAGAGCAAATTAAATTATGATTTTATAACCTAATGCTTTTTTTTTTTTTTTCCTAATCCTATATGTGGATAATGTCCTTGGAGAATATAATTAGCTTTTTATCTTGATAACCTTTATGAAGAAGTTTTGCTGAGCTATATGCTCCTTTGACATTGGGATTCTCTCCTTACTATAGATATCAGGTTTTAATTCTTGAGTTTTCATGTCTCATGTCTGTTAAGGATCTTAAATACTTTGTTTGTTCCATTAAAACTCATAAATTCTACAATTTGCACTTTAAAAAGTTACAAATGTATTGAAATTGTGTTTAGCTAAAATAAAAATCCTGTGACTTTTGCATTTGTAACTTTAAAACTAATGATCATAATTATTTTGTTCACTATAATCTTTAAGATTTTAGCTTAAAGCTTTCCTAAGCTTTTCTATCTGTATTTTTGCCGAGCCCTGATTCTTAGTCATTCCATATGTATTGAAGCTGATATTCTACTGATTCAGCTTCAGTCATGTAACACCTACTTGTGTTTTATTATAAGACTGAGTTGGGATGCACCTTCAAGGTTGGACTTCTCTCACCTCATACTAGGATAAACTATTGACAAATGAAAACATGTCAGCTTTCGTGCCTTTTACGGTCAGTGGAAAAAGAAAGATAATTTCAGAGTGTGATTCAGCTTCCTCAGTCTTGTCTGCTCCCCATCTTTCTCTTCTCTACAGAAAGATGAAAAATGATTATGGATTTCTAATAAACCAATGGTTTAGTTTCGTATGAGAGATTATGGTTATTTTCTCTCAACCACACTTCTTAAAATCTCTAGATCGTGTAGTAAAACAAACATGTAAAACATCAATGAAGATGGAGTATCTAGAGTTGTCCTATGATTTCTTGCCTTTTTATGGTTTTTGATAATATATATGAGGTTTGATTTTCATAATTCTTGTGCAAAATCAAAATTCCATTGAATAAAATTGAAAAATGTTATTAACATTTCTTATTAATATTATTTGTGGGTAGCATTGTTTTCCTGACACTTCCTAAAATAAATCCTTTGCACTTGTTTCAGAAGCTAATTATCTGGACTGAAAATTTTCAGCTTGGATATCTGCTTCAGTTTTTTTGTTAGGCTTGTTTATTTATAGAAAGTTTCACTCAAAACAGTTCAGCTCTTTCTGAGGAAAGGTAAAGTAAAAATGTCTCGGTAGAAAATATGCTGGTTTCTTCTTTTAAAAAGTGCCTTCTAGGACCTTCAAGCAACAAGGACTTGATCAATGATAGGTAAATGTTTTCTTGAATTTAGAAATATGAATCATGTCTTTAAGGCTGGTCATATTTAGTCAAATTACTTAAATTTTAAAACATACTCCCTGAAACTCAATTAAGATGTCCTCCGCTCGACTACCAGGATATTTCTCAAAGCCATAACTGGGCTGTTTCATACTGTGCTACTAATCACAGAACCACAGAATGGTTTGGGTTGGAAGGAACCTCTGGAGATCATCTAGTCCAACCCACCTTCCAAAGAAGGTTTGCCTGGAGTAGATTGCACAGGAATGTGTCCAGGCAGGTTTTGAATGTCTCCAAAGAAGGAGACTTCACCACCTCTCTGGGAAGCCTGTTCCAGTGCTTTGGCACCCTCAAAGGAAAAGTTTCTCCACATTTTCAGATAGAACCTCCTATATTTAAGTCTGTGCCTGTTGCCCTTCATTCTATCATTGGTCACCACCAAAAAGAATCTGGTCCCATCCTCTTACATGCACCCTTGACATATTTATAAGCATTGATAAGATCCTCCCTCAGCCTTCTCTTCTCCAGGATAAAAAGACTCTCTCAGTCTTTTCTCATCAGAAAGATACTCTGGACCCCTGATCATCTTCATAGCCCACCACTGGACTCCCTTCAGTAGTTCCCTGTCTTTCATGAACTGTGGAGCCCAGAATAATATATATATATTGCTCAGGAGACTTGACTGGAGAACATATACCTTTATAAACAGTCACCCTTTCCTGTGTTTAGGTGGAAAAATTGAAAAATTTCTACCTCAGTCTTCCCTCTTGCATAAGTACTGTAGGGAGTAGTTGAAGACAAAAAGCTGAGAACATTGGCAAAACCACTAAAGTTACAGAATGATTATGTGCTAGGACAGAGGAAGAAAAGGAGTATACAGTGGGGAAGGAATTATCAAGGAAAAGATTATTGTGAGCCAGGTGATGTGGATGATGTGAAAACAGACATGGATCCGGTGTAACTGTTAAAAAAGTGGCTGACCTAAATTTGAGATTGATTACCTGGTCTAGGAAACTGTCAGGAGAAGATTTTTGACTGCCACCACTAGGACTTGATGGGTTGCTGTTATCTCATAACATCCCCCAAGAATACAAGTCTGAGAGGAGAGATGGGATATGCATGTGAATGTGGCAGAACATCTTACAGCTGAGGTGCTCATAATCACTGAAGACTAAAATATTTCAAATTCAACGTGTAGAGAGAACTACTACTTAACCATCTTAGAAACTCAGCAGAAATCTCTGTCTCAACAGCAGATTAATTTATATGATAATTTTATAATCCTTCATGGTATGGCTATGTCTTTAAAACAATAAAAAAATAACTTGAACACTTTTTTTCTAACAAAAAATTATGCATACATAATAAACCCTGGAGGAAACAATTCAATAAAATAATACATATGCATCAGGAATTCACTGAATATTCTTGATTTCCCTTGATTCCCTTAGATTTTCCTTCAAGCTTTAAACTCCCAGGACCACATCCATCCCCAATGTATACTGAGTTCCCTGCAGGCAATGAAGTTATGTTGCAGGTGTACTCTATTTAGTCCTAATAAGTATATATCTTATACTGAACTGCTGATGTAAACATCTTCTTTAGGTCTCTAAAGAACAGTATTGTTTTTCACTTTAAAGGGAAATACAGTAAAGTAGAAAGTGATTAATGTACCTGATTGGATATTCATCATCACAGGCAAGTTGTTAGTTATGTTTTTCACTCAGAAGTGGCTTGTTTTCGAATAAGCACCTGTTCTTTGTGTCCCTGCTCCCCAAAGTCCCTGAAAGTAATTAGTATTGTTGTGGAAAACTGGGAACAGAGCTACACTTTAGTTACAGACATACCCAGCTTTAAAGTAGGTGCTGGTGGTTCTAGAAGAAATCTAGCATGGTATCACCAAATTCAGGATGTGCTGCAAATCTCTGGATGAATTCTCAGAGGTAGATCTTCAATATGAGAAATCTTTCTTGTTGGGTTTAGAGGTTATCATCATCCTACCTGATGCCGGAGTCACAGCAAGAAACACATAGCCAAATATTTAGTGTTTTGAGTTCACAAGTGCTTGTGAAAAGGTTGCATACTTTTCTGTTTTGATGGGTTTGTATTCCTGAGGACAATGAATTTTTTGCTGCAAGCAATGTGCAACTCCAAATAATTCCCTCAATAAAAGAACAGGAGGAAAAAAATGTTAAAAACAAAACTTAATGAGAAAAGAAGGCTAATTCAACACAAAGAGTGGCATTGGTTTGATACTTAGAAATCATAAGGGATATTGTAGTATAATGGGAGTTTTCTCCCCAAAGCTGCAAGATCTCCTTTTGAAGCTTCTCCTCTTTGAGTCACATTATTTTCAGGGGAAAATTTTTCTGCCTTTTTTTTTTTTTGTATTTATGGCAAGTTAATAATCCATAATGAAGCAGTAGTTATTTTTGGACTGTAATTTTAATACAAGCAACAGCTATTAAAATGGCCCCACAAAAGACACTCAAATCCTTACCATTAAAGCTTTTGATAGATTAGTACCTTGAAAAATAATTTGTGGCACTGTCAGCTGGATGCTGATAGAGCTTCCTCCTTTCAGTCAGGAACGGATATCAGTCATCAATGGATATCAGACAGATAGATAGATAGATAGATAAAGATACATAAGTCAAATAACGGAATAATACCCCATCTTATACTGAAAGGTCTATGGTGCAAGAAAAGTATGTGATTTTAATCCAGTCTATTAAAAACAAAAACAAAAAACCCCAAACAAACCAAAAAACAACCAACCAACCAAACAAAACCTAGTGAGAATAGGAATTGTCTCCAAGGAGTCAAAATCCAGGACACTGATGTCTGGGTTAGGCTTTCAAATACTCCTAGCTCCCATAAAAAAGTAAAAAGTAGCAAACAGCAGGCTGAGAATCTGAAATTGCATGGGGTGCTTCTCTGACATGTAAGGCAACTGGCATCGTATCGGTCATTTCTATAACCTGGCTCTCCAAATATGTGACCACATCGAATCTGCCTCATCTCTGCATGTATCTTTTGTCCAGATTAACTCCTGAAGCATGAGAGTGGGTGGTTCAGAAGAGTTTTACATGACAAGGACCAAAATCATGAGTGATTACCCAAACAATTTACCAGTGTGTAGCAAGAAGCATTTGTATCTTGTTTAATTTGCTATATAACTGTAGCATTGGAGTCTTGAGGTCACCAGCCTTCTAGAAAGGCACACTGGAAATAACTCTGAAAACGACCAGGTCACCATAGTTCCCAGCAGAGGGAAAGGAGTGGTTCTTTCAGAGAGTTTCATATAGTAAGCACAACTTGAAATAGATAAATAATGTCTATAATAATCTCAATAGTCAGGAGCACACACTTTCTGCTTAGTCCCAACACAGAAAAAAAAAAATATATATATATATATATATCTAATGGATAAAGAAAATTGTAATAGATTTACTTTTTTCTGGGGTTACATGACCTTATATATATAACCTTATGTAGAAGACAACACACCTAAGCAATCAGACCATTAAGCACTGGAAAGATTTTCATTGTAAGATTATGGATTCTCCATTTTCTGAGATACCTAAGAGCCTACCACACACGCAGACCTCATATAAAAATCTAATATATATTTTGCATTATTTGGGTAAAGATAGTATGTCTTAAGTGGACCAACTGATTCTGCCCTTGTTTCTAAAAATATGGTGATTACACAAAACAGGCCACTGTCAGCTGCATGGCAGTAACATCCCTGGTTATATTGCCTGACTGGTTAGGGTAGGAGCCAGTTTACCTCACCTAAATGACTAAACCTAAACAGACCAGATCTCTCTTTACAGCCTCCAGAAATACCTCCCTCTCTCTCTCTCCACTACTTATTTCAGATGATTAATTCTAAACTTAAGCGTCAGGCACTTAGGATGCTAAATTAGATGAACTAGAATCCCACAATTCCTTGCTTTCATTTTAGTATTATTTTTATGCAAATTTCAAGTTAAGATATTATGATTCATAAAAATTAAAAATTGCAGAGGTACACAGAACTTAGGCCTGCTGTGCTTTTAGTCTCGAAATAACTTGCATTTACTACATATCTTATTACAACTGTGAAATTTGTGTAGGACAGTAATGAAACTGTCAGGCTAAGCATATAACGAGCTATTTTGCTTTGTTGCTAACTGCCTCTTTGTTTGTATTATATTTCATGAGTGTACCACATCTTCATAAATATGATTGAATACAATAATAACTTTAAAGGAACTACAGCAACTGCTTTGTTTTGAGAAAGGTAATGTTTTAGTGTCTTGCCATTTGTATTGGACTTGTGCTGAATATGAATATTTGTAAAATTAGAACATTTTTTAAAATAAGGAATTGTTTAAAGTAAAATATGGCGCTAATTAAAAAGAAGCCTAGAACTGTGCTGAATGGTGTAAAACTTTGCTACACATATATGAAACCTGAGTGAAATATAAAATTAAGCAAGTTTAACTAGAACTCTAGCCTTATTTTCTGAAGGTGGTAAAAAGCAGATATCTTATGGATTTGATTAGAAACTATCAGGCATTCAGTGATTACAAAGACATGAAAATGAGTAATGACCTCTTCACCTGCAAAAAATCCATCATGTAAGCATGTTGATATAAAGTACTTCAGACTATGAGAATTTTTTTTTCCTGGAACAAATAAGCTTATGAGAGCTTGGGTCTGTTTTTACACAAATATGGTAAAACGAGGCACAGTCATAGGAATGTATATTAGGTGAAAATCATACTAACTCAGATAAATTGATTTTTGTAAAATTGTCACACTGTGTATCGAGGAGGTCTATTTGCAAACTTAAGGATTTGACCTAATGGAAGGATATTTTTAAGACTAATTGTGCTGTCAGCCCCTCTCAACAAACTAGTCACTGCTTTTAGGAAATCCTTCTTATTTGAGCACCTTAATAGCATTATTTTCTATTTTTTTTTTTTTTTTTCAGTTTCCAACTCCCTAGAAGTTTTCTCATGTGGAATAGTTGCCTCTAAAATAAATCTAAGCTTACTGAGAATAGATCTGTTTTTTTTCTTTAACAGTATTCCCAGAAGGATTAGAAATTGTAAACCATTCTGCTAAATGGACAAGGAGTAATCAAGTACTTAAAGAAGGCAAAAGTATGTTAAATGTGGCAGTGTGAAATGCTGCTTCACTGGGAAAAACACAAAAATACTGGTAAAAACAAGAATCATTTGACTCATTGGGAAAACAAAAATGAAAGATTTAATCCATTTTCTACTTCACAAAAGACTCAGAGCTTTAATGTAGGCACTTCTCACATCCTGTGAAAGGTTTTGGTGCTTATCTTTGTTCCATTCATGATTCAGAGAAACTTGAGTCAGACACCATTTCTTTTTGCTTGTTCTTATCAAGTCATAGAAGGTGTTTCTGATATTTTCTGGTAGGCTGCAGCTTCACCCACTTTGTATCTACAAAGACTTTGATGACTGTGCTCACTCATCTAGTGTTTATGACTGCCTTGGACATTTGTCAGGCCTCTTCAGGGCCCATCACCCCAGGGAGCCCCCACTGCTCCTGCCACTCAACACAGACAGCCACTGTCCCCCACTGGTACTTGACATCTACTTCTTCACATCTTAATTTCTTCCTTCTTTTAAATTACTGAATTTATAACCCAAATGTTCCTTTAACTGTATTAAATAAATAAACCCTTAATCTCCTTAGTTCCCAGCTAAGTTGCAGCTTAGGTCTGAGAGTGTTAAATCCTGAGATATGCATCCTAGACCACCATCCAGGAGATTTGCTTTCATTAGCTTCAAGGGTTCCCATATCAACTAGAGGTCTCCAGAAAGTTTTGGATGCTGAATTTTAGTTGCCCATTTTAGTTCAGGTGTGTCTGAATTTAGGACACAGGAGATTTCATTTCTGAGTACGAAACAGGTTTCAGTGGATAGTTAGATATGGTCCACCTTAGTCCGCTCTGCATGCAGTCATGAGGGAAATACAAGACCAATTGGAGACCTGGTGACTAAGAGCCTGATTCAAACACTTCTGGTCAGATCAGTCTTTTAGAGAAGGCAAAATGCTTAGAACCTGGTTCATTGCAATGATTTTGTGTATATTCATCAGGTTAAAAAAGCCAGCACAGAACCTGGAAGTAGGAACAAAATGTCTCACCCACTCAGTCAAAGGTGCCAGTGTCAGTGTTAATGCCAGGAATCCATTTTCCTGCTCTTCTTGTGGCTCCATGGTTTCAGCTGGGTTAGAGCTAATTTTCTTCCTAGGAGCTGGTATAGTGCTGTGTTTTGAATTTAGGATGAGAAAAATTTTGATAACACCCTGATGTTTTAGTTGTTGCTGAGCAACGTTTACACCAAGTCAAGGACTTTTCAGCTTCTCATACTACTCTGCCAGCGAGCAGGTTGGCAGTGAGCAGGAAGCTGAGAGGGGACACAGCCAGGACAGCCGATCCAAATGGACCAAAGGGATATTCCATACCATATGACATGATGCTCAGTAGATAACTTGGGGCAAGCTCACCAAGGGCACGATCACTGCCTGGGGATGAGCTGGGCATCAGTCAGTAGGTGATGAGCATTTGCATTGTGTATCACTTGTTTTGTATGTTATTTTACCATTATTAATATTATTAATTTTTGTATTATTTTACTGTCCTATTAAACTGTCTTTATCTCAACCCATGAGTTTTACCTTTTTTCCTGATTCTGTCCCCCATCCCACTGGGAAGTGGGGGAAGAGTGAGTGAACAGCTGTGTGGTGTTTAGCTGCCTGTCATGAAAAACACCATGGTCCTTTAATACTGTTGATATGGCATGTAACAACCACGGTGGTGATGTCGTACAGTATTATATAGCAGTTAACATGGTACATTTCAAATCATTGGCTATTCTTACTCAAAATCAAAGCTCCTTGAGGTACCCATCGGAATTCCTCATCCTCTCACATTACCCACCAAGTTCACCCAGGTTCTTAAGCAAAACCAATCCCATGGATTGGTTTGCCTTTGCCTGAGACAGGAATAACCCAGACTGTCTTCCCTTGCATATTTTTAATATTCACTACAGGGACTTTATCCCCTTCTACTACGCATTAAAATTTTGACTGGGCAGGGACAGCTGTATTAGTAGATCCACTAGTGTTGACTAACCAGGCATCTTTTGCTGAATGTGGATCTCAATGTTTGAATGTTCCAGCAATCATTGCTCTCAGTGAATGGTAAAACCCACCACACTAATGCCATGTTCATTCAGCAACAAAGTTTAGGAAACCAGACTCCAAGTAGATCAAAGTGTCTGCCTTTTCCTGTTGATTCCCTGTGTTTAGGAAAACGGGTAGACATTTAACCAGTACTCTAATCCATCATCCATCAGTTCATTAAAATGTCTGAGCTGGATGAACTGGAATCCCACTCATAATTTTTTTACAGGCACCTATTTCTTTCCTCTGCCTGTACGTGAGTGACGTGAGGTACCAAATACATACATTTTCATGAAGCAACATGTAATGTAGGTACCTAACAAAGGTGGCCTGATATGTTTCATTTCAGGTATGCAGATGACTCATAGACAAGATGATGGAATAATAAAAATTCAGATTGAAAATAATATTGAATGTAATTAAGCATAGGTACCACTTAATAATGAAAAGTTTGTAAACTATGACTAGATATCTTTCTGACACACTAGTGTAAGGAAAAACTATGATCTTACTGCAAAAAGAATGAGAAATAGTTCTCTTATGTTGATTGCTTCTAATAGGCTATTTCTCTAACATTTTGCTTCATGTGTCACACTCTTACTCTGAGGTGGTTGCATTTGCAGGATGTGAAATTTGTGGTCACCTAAATGGCCTGTGATTAACTCTGTATGTACCTTTAGACACTCTGCATGAGAAAATAATGACGTTCCTTTAGTACACAACTGTCCATTGTAACTGGAAATTAGCAGTAAAAGCCTGGGAAAATCTAACTTAACTGCATGGAGTGGCTATTATATGATTGAAATGTTACAGAAGGCATTAAATTATAGGTTTTTAGTTATGATGAAAATTGCTGGGAATCTCTACTTTTTTTTTTTTCTAGTAACAAATAATAGTAAGCTAAATCACATTTACGTTCTCTTGAATTTGTACTGCTGAAACTAGACAGTTTGTACACTATTCAGAGGAAATTATTCTAGTGAGATTAGGAAAGCTTCATGATGAAAACTTAATTTCACTCACTGGAACATAATCAGTGTTGTGTGTTGACAAGGAACAAAAGTAATGTAAAGGTTATAATTGGTAACAGGTTACCACTGTTATCAATATGGTATTTTTATTGGTGTCTGCATAGATGATATACTGAGACCTCACATCATCTGTATATACATGTAGTACAAGTCGACAAAGGGCAAACATGAAAATGAAACTCTCCTATCACCTACAGAAAGAGCATTACAAAATAATAGTGCTGTAGAGAACTTTCTGTGCACAAGACAAAGTAAATGCAATTGCTTTAAGAGGCCAGAAGTAATAAAATACAGTGAGGCTAGAACTGATACTAATAACACTGCCCAGAAACATTCTACATGTAGAGACAGAGCCCTGCATTTAGACTTATTCCTTAACAATCAAAAACTGGAGAATTCCTTGTAAAAGGATGTAAAGGATGTTCTGCTTAGGTAAAGGACACTTATCCTGTGGACAAAAGCTCTCTTCATAATAAAAAAGACAAAATTTTCCTCTACCATCTTGAGTAAAATATTATTGGGAAAAAAAAATCTAACTAAAGCAAAAGCTGTGACACCAAAGTTGTGATAGCTATCTGATGAGATGTCAGATGAAGACTCCCAATAGTATCATCACTGACCGGTGTGGTAAAGTTTTCAGGAAGTCTTAGGTTCAACAAGACAACAAATCAGACTTTCAGAAATGTTTCAAGAAAGGCTAATGAGAAGCATTCATCAAACCAGCAAGTAATCAAAACCCAAATAAACCAAGTTGAGGTTCTGCATTGAATTTATTCTTCAGTAGAATTAAATCCTAAAATTATTTGAAAACAAACAGATGTTTGGTACACTTCACATAATTAACTTTTAACATTCTGTACTGTGAAGTTGCAGGACAAAGAGAACATTTTTCTGTCATGCTTTCATCAGGTCACTGTGACAATTGTCAAATTCGTTGTTACTCTTGAGGTGGGGGCAGGTAGGATTTAAGACGTACAGCAGCAGTCTTTTTGTAGAGGGTCATCTTACTCAAGTTGCCTCCTCTGAAAATAAGTTTTCAACAGGATAGATTCAGTAAAATTTCAATAAAATTACTTCAGCTGACAGCTACCTAAAACCTCAATAGCTTCTTTTCTTCATTGTCTGAACAGCAAAAAATTAGGAATTGATACTCTGTCTACATACTAATGATTGCTCTTCTACAGAAGTGTTCAAGCCACATTGAAAAGGTACATCCCAGAGAAATCAGTAGTGTGCATAATGTTTGGGGCTGTGATTTCTACTGGACTTTGTGCAGCAGCAGTTTCCTCAACATAAAAAACAATGTTTGAGTTGTATCTTCAGTCACTATAATCCTCTTCTGTGTGCATCAATAGTAAATGAAGAAAGAGAATCATATCTGTCCTTCTCTTTACTGCTGACATAATGAAAATGACTCATGGACGTATCATTCGACTATTCATTTTATTAGCTCCAGAGAAGAGTCGTGTCTGTCTCTTCATCTAAAACTGACCTTTTCTCTTACTGTCTGTTCCTCTTCCAGTCAAGGATACCAATGATCTAGATCACCTACTGCAACTGAAGTGTCTCATTAGGATTTACCCGAATGTGAATGGATTATAACCTTTCCATCCCTGAAATGTGTTTTCAGGGCTAGTAGATCATGGAGTAACATTCCCACATGCATCAGGATGAAACCAGTAACAAGTCACTGCACATCTGTTGTTTGTTTATGTGAACTCTATGTTAGCCAGTCTTTCCCCAGGGTTCTTCGTCCAGTTTTTGTGTAGAAGTTTTCAAGCTGTTAGCCTCAAGGAAGCTTGTGCTCAGTTCTGCCTCTAAAATGTTGGCCCAAACTTTTGATTTCAACAGTGGTAATCGTAATACCTTCCCTGTGAACTCACTGAGAATTAATACCACTGAAGCAACATCATGGATTAGTATATCTATATATGAGATATTGATGAATGACATTAGGGTCATTGCATATTCTTCCTCTATTACAGATCTTGAGACTTTTAAGCTTCCAGATATTTTGAAGTCAGTAATGCTATCAGGTCTGTAGTAGTGGGAATCATAGCACAATGGAAGACACTCTTAAAAAGGAATTGATAACTTGAATTGTGGTTTTGCAGTTTTCTTTCAGAATGCTTCCCAGGGTTCTTACAACTGTGCAGCAAGTGTCTTTGATCCCATCTCTGAGTTTACAGTGAAAATGTTCAAACTTCTTTGTGTCTGTTACTTAGTTACAAAAGTTATCTTTGACTTGACTGGTTCGAGTCTTTGTGGGCATATAGAATGTAGTGGCCTGTGACAACTGGTGGTGATTAAAGAGAGCACTCAGAACCCAGCCTTAGATGAGTGCCAGAGATGCAGTGGTTATCTGAAGGACAGGCAGAGTAGCCAAGAACAGCTCTCTGATGTGATACCAGCTTCTAAAACCCTGCCAGTGCCACAGCTGCCTTGTATTTTAGATGGATAATTTTGCTGCTCTTATGTGACTTTTCATTCTTGAAAAATATCATCGAGATTTGCTCCTTATATGACTTTATCACAGTTTGGGAGATAATCGGAACTGGACTTGGCTGCATCCCCAGGCTTGCTGTGTTTGGAAAAGAACTTGATTATGTATGAAATGAGAAACACAAAATCCAAGAGGAAATGGCAAAAAGGAGCATAAGAAATACTTCTATTAACTCTTTGTGTTCCTGCTTTATTGTACCTGACTGCAATCAAACAAAGGTAGAATTTTGTAGTGAAATGAATATATGTTAAAGCTCATCTATTTTTTTAGAGAACTCAAAGCCATAAAGACAAGAACCATCTTCTTCTGTACTTGTGAAAATTTTAATCTAGAAAGTTAACATTACTTTCCCAGGACATAATAATATTGTTATCAAAACCACCACAGTCTGGACACTTCCACACTGAAGTCTTCTATGGAGTTCACCTCTTCCCTTCCTGGCTAAACCCTTAAGAATGAAACATGTGAAAACTTTTTCTTCATAATTCTTTTTTATTTTAATTTGAGCTCTAATTACAACTCTGGTTCCTGCATTTCATTGAGAGTTCTGAGCCCCATATATTTCAATATAAATTGAGGAGATTTTGAATTTTTCTTCTTATTATTTCTTACTATTTTAATTTTCATTCCTGCTATTCACCAGCTCTTCTAAACAGTGGTCTCCGAAGCAATAAAAGTCAAAGAACTGACAGGTGCATTTGTATAACACCAAGAGAAGCATCACCATCTTCCTTCTGAATAAAATATTTAAAGGGCACTTGGAACATCTGGGAAGGATGGTCACTCTTCTCTAATTTGCTGTGGTAAGTACATTGCATGTTAACTGGAGCACACAAGGCCTTCTCAAAATTTCAGTTCGCTACAGGCCTAACTGCAATGTTATCAGTTTCTATTACTGTCTGTAGCAACTTCAACAATTCAAACTCAAGGTAACTGGAAGCTCAGTAACTGTTTCACTGGCCACTGACATTTATTTCCTGGACATGGAGTAGATGCATTGAGTTATAAGCATTGGGTGCCATCTAGTGTATATATTGCAGTGCATGGACAAAAGCAGCCTAGGAAAGTCTAAAGAATCTCATTATTACAGTGCCTAGCAAAAAAGTGTGTAGAAAAAGTTGCTATGTCTGAATCATTAAATTACACTGCTTCATTGGAAAAAAAAAAAAAAAAAAGAACATATCTCAGACTAGAGGGAGAGATGTACGGGCACAAAACTATTGGCGGGTCATGTATATTATTGCTTCTGTAGGTTGAGCTCATTAAATACACCAGGAGTTTCTTGTATCCTTTCATTCTCCATGTGATTTCCCAGTATACCACCTTCTCATCCCACTTTACATCTTAGAACAGTTAAGCCATTAACAACTTGTAATTTGCCAAATTACTTCTGTTCTTTCCTCCTGAGACAAAAGTAAATCTTAACTGAGATATTTAACAGGGTTAAAAGCTATTCTATCACTCCAGCTCTTTGATCTATAGGCAATTATAATCCCATTAGGTGACAAATTGACTTTTCAGTTGCCATAGTTTTACTGGTCCCACATTTGCGTCTCCAGTTTTCACCAAAATCAATAGGACCCTTCTTACTGGTATCTGACACTGTTTTCTGAAAGAATGATTGCACCATGGCCAGGCAAACAGAGTTCTTGCAAAGAAAATGTTGCTAGTGTGAATGTAAGTCCTTGTTTCACTTGGGACAGTACAGCCTGAAGAATTAAACCGTATAAAGACTACGACTAAACCTCTATCAAAACATATAAGGTGATAAATATCTATGTAAAGTGACAGCTGCTATATTTTGAAATGAGAAAAATGTAACTTAACACTCTGGTCTTACACATATAATATCTCGTATGTTTTTTCCAGTTGAAGCTGGATGTTTACAATAGCCCTATTTGCACACATGAGTCTTGGTTTTGTTTACCTGATATGATATATATAATTTCTCATTTCATGTTACAGATGTAAAAATCTTACCTTTGGCACTGGTAATGACCAGATGGAGACATCAATAGGTGTATTTCCAAACCTAGTTTCAATTGATTTAACATTTAGTGCAGCTGTCACGGAGGCACCCCGAGGTTAATTTAAGGGACAACAGACTCCAAAACAACTTTTATTAAACCGGTGAGAAACAGGGGTTTAGCACTCCACAAGTGACTTAAATAAAGGTTCGGATATCAGTTGAGGAAAATTATTAAGGGGCAGCAACTAATACAACAGGCGGTCCACAGTGTGCATGCACATGGCTTCACCAAAACAATGCCGGAGCCGGCCCTGAGTCCCGGAGAAGTCACACTTGCCTAAACACGGTGCGGGATTATTTTTTAAAGAGATACACTTACTTGTAGTGAGTACGGGAAGTGTACACTCGCGATTCCGCGAGGGTAAATTTATAATACACTCGCAATCCTGCGAGGGTTAATTTACTTACACGTGCAAGTGTGCACGGAATCCTACACGTGCTTATGTGGAAGCATGGGAGGAAAATACACTCGTGATTGTGCGAGGGGCTCTCGGCGGCCACTCGCGATTGTGCGAGGAAATAATTTATACATGTGCTCGTATTGAGCACAGAAAGTTACGTGTGCAAATGTGCACGGAAGGAAAATACACTCGCGTTTGTGTGAGGAAATAATTTAAAGTACACGTGCAAATGTGCACGGAATATTACACGTGCTTACGTGGAAGCACGGGAGGAAAATAGACCCGCGATTCTGCGAGGATTAATTTTACACGTGCATATGTGCACAGAAAGTATAAATATACTCGCAATCCTGCGAGAAGTTTTACTCACACCCGTGGCAGCGAGGCAAGCACAGTCTCCATCCCAGGGAGGAGGGCTCTCAGCAGCAGCATCTTGCTTGTGCTCCGAGGGACCCGTGACAATGGGCGGAGTCTCGACGAGAATCCCGTTTTTATGGCTGATCAGATCTGACTGTAGGCATTCTAGAAGCTTCTCTGCACCCCCACACTGGCTGTGAGTGCCCCGCGGCTCACTGGCGCCTCAGCACTCCCTTCTCCTAATGGCCCTGGCCAGGATGCTCTGGGGCCAAACAAAATAAGCTGTTAGCCTCAAGTAGCAGAGAAAGAGGGAGACGCGCCTACTCCTCCCTACTGAAGGAGGGAGGGGGAGAGAGGGGGCCGAGAGGGGGAGAGAGGGGGGGTTGCATTCTGCCACAGCAGCTTTCTTCAGAAAATTGCTTAGGTCTGTATCACTAGGTGCTCCAAAAGCCTGGATGAGATTGAATGCTCTTAGAAATTCCATAACGTGTTTATGATAAAAAAAACTTTCGAGTGTCATTGTGTTAAAAGAAGAAAGTAATAGCTCAAAGGAAAACTTCTAGGAAACTACCGGGAAAGTCTCCAAGTGGATCAACAAAATATGAAACTCGTTCTTTCAAAAGAAAAATAAACGCTTGAAAGGTTAAACAGCTCATAAAGTGTTTGTAAAGTGCTGTATACTACATGCAGCTGTATGGGTACAAAGGTAGAGAGGAAAAAAAAAAGCTATCTGCTGCTGTCAGTAGAGAAAATAATCATCCATGAAGTTGATGCTGTTTGTACACCTGAAATGAAAAGGGTAGAAAGAAGCATTGTGTCCAAGTTTACTGATTTTTGGCTGCAGTACCAATCACCTTACTACTTAGGGAAGCTGGAGGAGAAAGCGCGCATGCACCCACAAACCTGCTTAAAATTCTGAATATATTTAACCTAGCTACTTAAAAATAACATGTTAGAGAGGACTGCTGACTTGTAGCAGCAAAATATGGTGAATGGCAAATAAAAGAGGAGCTCTCGTTCTCTGCCAGAGGAGGTGGATGACCTGCTGCAGATACCCAGAGGCACTGCCCAGGTGCAACATCCCTACCTGGAGAAACAGGGCTGGAGTGATCCCCTCTCTCGCTGCTGCCTCTGCCCCTGTTCCTGTAGGGCTGTAACTGCCCTTTATACCTTCTGGTTATCGCCTTTGTGCTTTCATGCTGTATGGGGTGTTTTAAATGCAATGCCAATGTTTTCTTTGTTGTCTCTGCTGTGTCTAAGACAGGTTCTGCCCAGCTCTCATGGCTGCATCGCTTCAGTGAGCAGAATATAGCAGTTGGTATTTCTGCAGTTCCCCAAGAACAAATGGTATTACCCTGTACTTGTACTGTCAGTTCCTCTGCTATCAGTCTAGGCTTGTTATAGACTAGGTGAAGGATTGAAAGCTGATAAGCAGGTACTAATCTACAGTAGCAAGCTGGTTTGTGTTCATTAAAAGTATAATTTTTGTTGTCCTTAAGGTGGAAAATATTTCCAATTTTAGAGAGAGATAATTTTAAATCCATGAAAGAAAAGTAAAGTGAACTAGAAACACAGCTGTCAGAAATCAATCAACAATTTTAGATGAATATTATATACTAGACATTGTCATAATATGTAATCTGTTATGTATTTGAGTATTTGAAGGGCAACTTACTTGAAGTGGTGTAATGCTAGAAACAGGCTTAGCAGCCAAATCAAAATCATCATATAACCAAGTAATTTTGCAGTGGAAGAGATTTACTGTTGAGTCATCAAAATACCAGGTGTGAATGAGTCACGAACTCCTCAAATCTCAGGACTGAATCACGACTCAGTAAATACCATGTGCCTTCTTCACACAAATGGAACAATAAGAATCCCTCGGTTTATGAGCCAAAGTGGAACAATTGATGAACTCCTTTGATGAAAGCATGGTTTCCATAGAGAGATGAAGTAATTCAACAAGATAGCTTTTCCTGACATTTATTACAGAGCACAAGTGATTTTCAACAAGAAATATTATGTTTCATCTGAGTAGTTGGTTTAACTGGAAAAGCTAGGCAAACTTTTGAGCATCTTCAGGTTTAAGATAGCCTTAGCATGTTTTAAAGCTAAGCAGAAATTTTAAACATTTGTTTAGCGCCTAGACAGACAGGTATCAGTAAGATCATCCGTGAGAGAAAAGGTGTTTGATGCTTATAGAATAGATGATATATTATCAGAGGAAAAAGACAGGTGACAGAGAAGGAGAGGTAGAGTAGTAAATATGAGAGACATCATTTCCATAACAATTTAGTAGAGGACAAGAAGACAACACTATGTCCTAAAAGCAATACCACCACTGAGTTTATTTTTTCTGTATCTAGTAGATTTATGAAACTCAGTTCCCAGCATCAGTGAAGAAATATTATTAGTCTGTTTCTTTTGAAGATAAAGTATTAGAGATCAGAAATAGAATGATTTTTCTTTTTTAGAAATATTAATCTTTCTTATGTAGCCTTTTATAGAGGTTTTGGAGTGTTCATCCAAACATGAAAGGGACTGTGATATTTTATACACTATTTGATAACTGAATATGACTGAGAGGGCACTTTCTCCAGAAATTATTGTTGGACATTCACTCTTCACTACACACAAAATTTGTGTAGGCTAAGCCTGATAGACATTCAGAGAAGTACAGAGGCACTGCATTATGGAAGGTGAAGTCCTATTCAATGTCTTGCCGTAGGACTTAAAAATTGGAAGTAATATGTGGAGAACAGTGAGCATCATAGCATTGCCTCTGCCAGCCTGCAAGGTTTAGGAAAGAGCTGGACCTTTAGCACTGCAGCTGTGGGAAGGCGAGGTTAAAAGTAGTTCAGATAGAGCAAGCCAGACAATCCTCAATCCTGAGGCCTTGCAAACTCAGTACAAAGCTCTAATAAGCTTTAATAGCACCTTTAATTATTTCTAGCATTTTTTCATTAAACAAAGACTATTATTACTCTTTTATCAATGCAAAAAAAAATGACCAGTAAAGCTTATCACACATAAAATAAATATGGTTATGTCAGTTCTGAGAATACCATCACTAACATAATCGTCACTTCTAAGGTAACAAGAAATTTGTAACATCTAAATGAAGTCTGTGGGTAGATATCTTCAAGATATCTAGATTTTGTCATTTCAGGTTTGTCAATAGCTTAGATTTCCGACTTGGGTCACTGGCTGAAAATTCTGCAAGGTGAAACCATGGTAGTTGTACAAAATGAAACAAAATACACAATAAATTTAGCAAAGATGAATAAATATCTTTAGACTGATGCCACTGGGAGTCTATGGCTTACACTGGACAGTAGCTCCTAGTAATGAGCAGCATCACATAAAGAAGTATTAAACTGGGAATAAGCTGTAAGATTTCAGATGAATCAGCTGTTAGTGTTTTGGTAGGGATAGGGGATTCTCAGTTATTCTTTGAGTTATAAGTACTTTTATATATATATATACTTATAAGTTATAAGTATAGACCATGCTGTACCCAGCTTGAGGTTCTATATGTATCATCAAGTATATGTTAGACAACCTGGGATGTGTCTTAAAAGGGTCCCTCTGGAACCTGCTAAAAGGGTAGCCAGACACTGTAAATAATTCAAACTTAGATGAGACTCAGCTTGCCCCCATCGATATTTGGGTCTGCATCCCCAGCACCTCCAGCTGGAGCTCAAACAGGATTGACTGCCAAACTAGGACTCAGTTTCAGCAATGCAGTTTGATCGGTCTAGTAAGATCCTTTCACAACCAAATAACCTATAAAACTCTCCGTTCTAATCAACAAAACTGCAGCAAATCCAAAACAGTTAAGGTGTTAGTTGCCTGAAAAATATTCACAACTCTGTTAAGTTCTGGAACTAGCAGAACTGATGTCAGTTACATTTATCTTTTTATTCCTTTTCTAGAAATCTGACAAATGGCAATACATTTTGCTATTTTTTATTTCTGCCTTGTATCAGGTCAAGTTCTGTAAAATACAGGTGAGTAATGTGGGTTTTGTTTGCTTCTCTTTTTTGTTTTTGGTTTTAGGTTTTGTTTGCTTGCTTGTTTGTTTTTTAAGGTTAAAATACTCCAAAATGAACAATAAAATAAAAGGCACAGGGAAAATGCAGAGCCTGTGCAATTCACATGGGCCACTTTTATTCAGTGCAAAATGCTGCTTTGAAGCACAGCTAGCTTTACAGGAGAGGAGGTTCTGGAATGGCCCCAAGTTTCCCAAAGCAGTCATGTTTTCTTTGGGTGTTTTACAGACACAAATTAATCCTGAAATCAAGCATGCTGCTTTCTGTATCATTTCAAAATATCCAAAATTTCAAAATAACCAAAATATATTGGTTCTTTCACTCTTAGTTCTTAGAAGTTACCAGTATTTGGATCAATCTTCTATCTGTAGAAGACTCTTACAAGTTTCAATATATGAATCAAAAATTATACATAACCACAATTACTAAAGTAAACTAAAGGAAAGCCAAGGAAACCTAACTGTGGATTATGTACTGGATTTAATTATTCATATGAGTAGTTTTCCATACAGAAAACAAGCAAGCAACCAACCAAACTCCCCAAAACAGAAAAACTAAAAAGTCTCCAAAATTGACACGTTTGGGACTCAGTGCTGTATGAGCATATTTTCTCTTCATTTTACATGTTTAAGGTTTAAAATTTCTGTATTTTTTCTGTACTTTTCTGCTTTCTTGTAGAATAAACCACAAATCCATGTTTTCCTGACTTATGGCACCATCTCGTGGCAAACTGGAGTATTTGCGCATAAAGGCAAAAACGTATTGTGAAACAAATTAAAAGGTATCTCGGTGGGTCCTCTGAACTTTCCAGCTCCAGCTCGTTCTATTTACCAGAATTCCCAGCTGCCTGTGGTACATTAATCGGGGCTGGGGGAGCAGGTCTATACTATTTGCAGTGTTTTACCAAAATAAAAATTGAAACAGAAGCATAAATATTAATGATTTTTTGAAGAGACTCAAAACAGTTGTACTTTGGAGTGTTGGTGCATCCTCTTACTTGCAAAGTGCACAGTGTTACAGTGGAACTTCACCATGGAAAGGGATTGACTTTCTTCATCTTTGCTTCCTTAGTCATGCCTTCTCTTCTCCTTTCATGACAGCATGGTGGAGTCACATCCACATCTGACAGCCAATAACCAGGTACAGGAAAACAGTTCCGAGGTCAGAAAGTGGGTGTTACCACATTAACTGGACATAATAAATTTTTTTGCATCAGTTATTGCTTTGCTTCATGCTTCAGGCTGGCCAGAGTTGTCAAAACACACCAGACACAATGTTCTAAGGTCCTTTCTGGCAGAAATTAGCCTTTGATTCTGTGGATTCTTCAATGACAAGATTCTATGAGATTTTATTAAAATCATTTGTGAAATAACGTAACTGCTTGTAGATCTGGCAAAAATATTACAGGTGGAAGAAGAAACAGAAACACAAAGAAACTGATGACTTTCTGGTCTCTGATTAATGATTTTTTGGACCTAGAGGTTACTGATAATGTTCTGTCACATCTTCACAGCCACCAACAGTCTGTTAATATAGTATTATCGCGTTTTGAAGCTGTAGAAATAATTAAACCAAACTAAAACTGCAGAGCACCAGGATGAGTATTCAAATGCTACCATCTGTTTTCATCATGAAACACCAGTTTTCCGAGACAAATGTTGGCTCTTCCATTTTTCTAGTTATTTAACAATGTACATGATCGTGTGGACAAGACTACCTTGGTAGAAGAGACAAGATAACATTAGGTCTTTTTCATTCTTAATTTCTGTCACCTGTAATATGCCCCATTTGCATCAATAACTTCAATTTTGTGCAAGCTGAACTGAAAGAACATACAGGATAATTTTATTAGCATATGTTAAAAGAGAGCTCTTGTTACATGTTGTTATTTAAAAGTGGGGCTTGATGTTTTCTCATGCATGTGTCCAAATACAGATGTAGAAGCACTGACCTGAGATACCTAAGGCTTCTGCCAGCACTCTCGTATCGACTCTTCAGGCATTTTCCATCATGACTTTATTTCGCAATTCAAGAAGAACGGGTGAATTTTCTAATTAAAATGTTAAAATATTGTTCAGTAACTAGGTCCTTATTAATATTTTCATGTATTAATAACTTATTTGTACAGAAAATTCTAGAACTTAGATTTTAAAATGTTGGTCTGTAATTACTTGTATATTTATAGATGAAAAAATTAATTTATATTTCACGGATATATGTGGGTGATTTATTTCTTTTGTGTTTGTTTATTTCTATATCTAAACATTTTAAAAGCTGTACTGAGCAGCAAAACCCTATCAGGATGTCTTGTTATCTTTTCAGGTTGTCTGAGATATGAGGAGTACTGCTCACCTGTTGCCTATTCTTTCCAGAGCTGATAAAGCATAAGCAATTCTTCTTAACATACATATCACACAATAAGCTTTCTTCCATAAGTACTCTATTTTTCTCCTATTTTTTTGTAGTCATGATCCATGTTGAAGGTTGATAGAAACTAGCATAATGAAAAGAAAAAAAAAAAATAAAACAAAATAAATTACTTTTAATTCAAAACAAAAATGTTTAGTTAGGCTTATAAGATAATGTTTAAACTTCTAATTGTTTCTGAGATTGTTTCTGACTTCTGACAGAAGACGAACTTCTGATCTGGTAAACTGATGGATAAAATTTACTTTTTCACTCAGCAATTCATGATCAAAATGTTATAAAGCATTTCCAGATAGTCATATTCAAAACTGCACAGCATCTAAGAAGCTCCATTTTCTATCTACCAAATCACACTCATTCAGCAGTATCGATGCTGGGAAACAGGAATATATTCCAATATATAGTATATCTACATATCGATACATTCCAAGTAGTTCTTTCCATGGAATCGGTTGGGAAAATCAGTAAAACAGTCTTGAAAAACTTAATCAAGTTAATGATTCAGCAATGGATTTTCATTTATGTCTCTGAGTCTGGTTTGCTAATATTCAAGTAAAGGTAAACATGACATTTCAATTTAAAATATTTATTAGTACAATTCCTGTAGCTTAAGAATAGGGTGTCTGATTCTGAACTTCACTCACGTTACTTTTGGCATAGATGGAGCATGGGTAAGGTGACAGACGGAGACAAAATTGTAATTAAATTTTAATTCTTCTGGCCCTACTCTGAAAAAGAGATAATGTCTTATTGCACACAATGGCCATTCACTCCGTTCTGGCAAACTCCCAAATAAAAGAGCAACCTGTTCTAGCAGAGAATTCCTCAGACCATTCCTTAACAAACTTGCATTCAGGTATCGTGATAAAAACTATTAAAAATGCTTTTTCATTTGACTTGCAAAAGTGTGTATGACTGTGAGAGCATTAGTAACTAATTACTGTTGTAATGCTAATTTTTAAAAAGCACGTTTTTCCCATGATTTTCTAAAGCTTTGTGCTAGCCAGTCAAAAATGACACCTAATCTGCAAATGCTTCATAAAAAATAAAATAAATAAATAACATAACATAACATAACAAACATAATATAACATAAAATGAAAAAAATAAAATAAAATAAAATAAAATAAAATAAAATAAAATAAAATAAAATAAAATAAAAATCAGTGGCTATTCAGCAGGAATCATAGTTAGTTTTTGCATCATTATTTTCATCTGCACAGCCTGAGACTTCTAAAGGAGATGCCTGCACACCCCATAAGTCTGAAAATTTTGTCACACTGTCACTGCTGAGCAGCCTGGTCTGTCCTCCACACCACCTCAAGCTTGTAAAAATGAATACTATAAGCTACCACAACAACTCAGAAACACATTGAAGAAATTTGTTTATTGATTATTTCCTATTTATGTTAAGTCCATGCCTCAAAATGTTTGGTCTAAAGAATTTCCTGCTCATTTTAAACTGAAAACATGTTTTGAACTTTCAGAGGTTTAGATCCAGTCACAGACTTTGCTGCTTTCTAAAGCCAAGACTTTCTCAACACTAACGTGGTTAAGACAAAATTTGTAAAGACATGTTTCCACATAACATTTTATTCAGGAAAAGATGTAGGTTTACATTTCTGCTTAATTTTTTCATTAGAAGTAAGCTTTGGACTCATCAGATAGGGTACCTTCTCCCCCTAAAGTCTACTGGAAGTTAAAGAACTTGCTATGTTTATCCAGCCTAAATACCTGAGGAATAATCCTAGAGGACAATGCTGCTTTCTCTGCTGCCATCTGCTGCTTGCTTTAAAATCATCAGTCTTTAAATGTCGAAAAACAAATAAATAAATAAATAAATGACGTGAAACTTAAACTGGGTTTCAGAAATCCTAATAAAAGATGTAAGAATTGCAGTTTACAACTGGTTTTTATTCTAAATATAACATAAAAATCGTTTAACTGTGTTCTAGGTAGTTACATCACTGTTATTTATTTTTTTTTAATGTGGAAATTGACAGAAGTGTCTGCACAAAGCAGTTTTCCATAAAAGGATCATTAATGTTTCTTTTTAATTTCTCATTGTAGAAGAAGTTCTTGGTTTTTCTTCTATCTTTACCACCTTTTATATATATATATATCACCATAAAATGTAGTCACAGTGTCTTTATCTTCAATTGATATCTTCTAAATAAAAATGATAGCATATATTTGTGGGGAGTGCTCCAGATTTATGTAGCCCCTGGGTTTTCTTCCTCAGAGAGTTTACTCACTCGTTTGTTCCTTATTTTCATATCTTGAGGCTGTTGCCTGGTCAGCATTCTTTATAATCTTTTGAAGTCTGAATCAAGGTTTTCAAGGACTGGATGAAATGTATCTGGTACTGGAAATATATCACAGATCCAAGATTAGCATTAAAAAGTAATACTAAAATTCAAAACACCGGGGAATCTTGGTAATAATTAATGCCCTTTCTATAAATAAAAATAGCTGTTTAAAATAGTTATTATTGCTGTTCTGGTTAACAGAATGAAATCAGCAACTTCTGCACAAAACCTGAAGTTTTCATACTCTCACTCACTTTTACTCTCATCTATAAACACATGAAAAAGTATATTCTTCAAAAATCTATCTTTGCAACTGTTGAAATAGTTTTAAAAGCGCATACTGTATCTGGTTCCTTGCAAGGGCAGCTGCCTAAGAGTGTGAATACATAAAAATAAAGCAAGAATGTTTACTGAGACTTAAGCATATCACTTTTGCAAGCACCTTTCTGGGTTGTTAAACTGAGGAGGAGGTATTTAATGAGCGCTTTTTCTCTTAACAAGAAAGATCCCACTTAATTTTTATTAAACTTTAATTAATCTACAACATACATTTTTAAAGTCAGAAATAACTTTTGATTCTAACAAACCAAATATTATATTACTAAATTTTAAAGAAGATGAATTCCAATGCCACTCTGGATATTGAACAATATTTTGAATGCCATAGCCTCTGCTCTTATGCGAGGTTTAAAATAAGTGGCGCAGCTCACATACCTTGTTCTGGTGGCTGGTGAGAAGACGTGTTATGGGCACTGCTTCCTTAAGTTCATCAAAGCACTTCAGTCACTATTACTGCTTTTTGTCTTTAGTTATCAAACTTGGGTGTCTAGTGAACAGCCTCTGTACATTACACATTGAGTTGGACTCCACGAAGAGTGATTAAGAACAGTTTATTCAAACTTCTGGTCCTGTTAGACCTTAAGCTTTGAAAAGTAGTAATTTAAACAGGAGTGACTGGGAAAGACTGGTTTGGTAAGCTTCTGAAAAATTTTGATTTAGGACTGTAAAGAATCTTCTCAGACTCATATTGATGATTTCTGCTCAGCCTGATCTGGTCTCGCTGAGCTGCTGGAACGCAGGTAAGCACAGGGCAAGCTCTATAGTTACTTAACAAAGAAAAACTTGTTTTCCAGACCTTGCCAAGAATCAAGTGGAAAAGAGGAATATGAAGCATGCTCACTCACATTTCAGATGAGTGCCTAGTTGGTTTTGGATGAACGACAACACCAACTCTATCTTTCTCAGTCCACCATAGGTACCTAAGTCCAGAAAAAGGTTTTTACCTTCTTCTATTAAGAAAGATAAAGTGCTTCCCTCCAGCCTGGAGTTTAGTGTCTGAATCTTTGAAATGTATTAACTCTTCTTTGATAGTACAGAGACACAGTGTTAAAAAAAATAAAATGATATTAATAATAGTACTTTAAAAATAATTTTTAAAAAGGATACAATTTTTGATTTTTAGGTTTTTAAATAATTTTTTATATTATAGATCTTCATATTGATTGACATATAGATTGACTGGGCTCTAGGTTTCTCTGTTGTATGCTTGTAGACATAAACTGTAAAATAAAGATGAAACTTTTGTGAAATTGGAAAATGGCCTGAATCCACTAGAGACTAGTAATTACTGACTAGATTTAATTCCAAGACAAATGTGTCACTGGTACTGTCTTTTTCCTGTCTATAAGCAGAGACCTCAACAGTATAAGCATAGTGTCATATCAGGGGCCCTTCGGGCGTGAATACAAATCTCATCTGCTGTTCTACTACTCACTGAAGTGAAGTAGCCCTTAAAGATGGGCAGAACCTGGCTCAGGCACAGCAAAGACAAGGAACATGTACTTATTGCATGTAAAACACCCTGTATAGCATGAAAGCAAAAAGGAGATAATCAGAAGGTATAAAGGGCAGAAGCAGCAGAGAGAGAGGGGATCACTCCAGCCCTGTTTCTACAGGTAAGGATGCTGCACCTGGGCAGTGCCGCTGGGTATCTGCTGCCTCCTCTGGGTATCTGATGATACCTCTGGGTATCTTCACCTCCTCTGGCAGAGAAGGGTTGCACCTTTTTTATTTGGGGTCTGGAGCATCTTTCTTATGAGGGGAGCCTAGAGAGAGCTGAATCTGTTCAGCCTGGAGAAGACTGAGAGGATATCTTATCAATGCTTATAAATTTCTCAAGGATGGGTGTCAAGACTCCTTTCAGTGGTGCCAATGATAGGATGAGGGGCAATGAGCACAAACCGAAGCACAGGAGGTTCAATTTAAATATGAGAAGAAACTTTATACTTTGAGGGTGACAGAGCACTGGAACAGGTTATCCAGAGAGGTTGTGGAGTCTGCTTCTCTGGAGACACTTAAAACCCACCTGAACACATTCCTGTGTGATCTGCTCTGGTGAACCTGCTTTAGCAGGTGAGTTGCACTCGATGTTCTCTAGAGGTCCCTTCCAACCCCAATCATTCTGTGATTTACCACATTTTGCTGCTGTAACTCAGCAGTCATGTCTATTGTGTTCTTTTGCTATGTAACTAGGTTAAATATATCAGAATTTTAAGCAGGTGTGTGGGCATGTGTGTGTGTGCATGTTTTTTCCTCCAGCCTCCACACACAGTAAGTTGACTGACAGCTCAGTGCTGAATCAGAGCAAATTTGGATGCACCACAACTTAAAAGAAGTCAGGTGGCACAAGCAAAAATGCTGCTGCTTGGTGTTGTTACTTGGTGTTGCTATAGAAAGAGTATTTTTAAGAGCTTCAGGGGAAAAAAAAAACCAAACCAAACCAAACCAAACCAAAAACCCAACTTGTGGATTATTTTCAATTGCTGCATTAGCATCCATCAGTGATATTAAATACATGGAACTGAGAGCATCACTTTGAAGATTTCACATCTTAGTGTTCTTTTCCCATATGTTAATTACTTAAAAAAAATTATATGGAACATTTTTTTTACGAAGACTGTTTATTTTTCTATTTGGAACATGTAAAAAGTTTTAGCCATAAAAAAATTTTGAAGGTAACTCAGTGTTGCAAGGAAAAGATTTTCCTACGGGCATCAAACTTCATGAGTTTGCATTGCTACTTCATTAACACTACAATCAAGTGTACTTTCATGTTTCTCTTGGGTTTCTGCTGACCTATGTACTAACAACTACTTCATGATTTAACTGATGATATTATGTGATTAAACCTTGCTTTGAGAGCTTATTATAGTAATTAATATTGCCCTTTGGAGTTTCTATATGGGCACATTGTTTTGCTGTGCCTTCAAACACCTACTCTTTGTGTTGCTTGTACCAAGATGTAGAAACTAAAGGTTAATAATGATAAACTTAATTTCACCCTCACTCATACTTTTGGAAAGACTTATGACATCAGAACAACAGGATCTTTAAAAACAGGTTGAACATCTTAATTAAGCATCATGGTAGGAATGAGAAATGAGCTCTTACACCAAACACAATTCTACAATTCTACAAAATATTTTTTTCTTGGGAATAGTGATTCCAGGATTGTAAGTATTCAATAATTTTAAAATATTTTTAGTTTAAAAATTAAATTGTTTAAGGAAATTGGCTGTTTATTTGTTGTTTGTGGGTGTGTGTTTCTGAGCTTTTAGAGTGTGAGCTGTGCATGTTTTCTTCCTCTTTACTACAGTATGTGATTTGAAAGCACTTTCTGTTGCTTATCAGAGAAGGCCTGGTCTTTCAGTAAAACAACAAAAGAGATTAATTTCACATAGCTTTGGATGTTACCCCAATAGCTCAGATGAATCCATTTTGTGTGAGTAGTATTAAACAAAAACAGTCTGGAGCTCTGGATTCTTTCCTAAAGCAACATCGCACATATCACATAGAATCAGGAACAAAGGATTTTAGACTATACACAGGTTTTATTTTCATTAAACCACATCACTCTTGTATGCTTACCAGGTATTATTGTTACTCCTAAAATTGCAGCTTTCTCTTGGCTTCCAATTTTGTGACAGTAGTTAAGACTTTCAAAGTGGGATTTATTTTACCTGAATTCAAATGCCTACAATGCAGGCCTCTAAGTCTGTATTTCAGTTCCATGCTTGAATATAGAGTTAATCTAAGCTAAAGAGTTGAGGAACCATCGTCACATGCTGGTGAGAGACAAGGACTGAACTAGGTGAGGAGTTCCTGCCTGTGTGATATATACACCAAAAGACAAAACTCTCTGTGGAGCAGCAGTGCAGAAACCACCAATATTAACTGAAGAAAGATGACATCAGGTGAACTCTGGTAGGAAAGCTGTTGAAAAGTTTGCATGCTTGCATCCCTCTATTTATAATAAAATAATGAAAAGAAGAAAAATAATACTAAATTCTGTTGTGCCCTGAAGTCACAGTAAATGAGACTGAGAACAGAATATAGTCCTAACAAACTGACTATTAGCTTTCAAGTAGTTTGTTGTTTGTTTTGTTTTTTTTTTAATTCCGTCTTCTGAATGCCTAGGATGAAACAAGAATGAAGTGCCCCCAGGTCGTAAAAGCTTCTCCACATTCTCAGAGCTAGGGATGAAAATGGGCCTGTTATTACCATTGTCAATTAGAGCAGAGACTAAGAGCGGCTCCAAGCTGTTACCCAAATGTGTTCAGCCCAAATCTGCTTCAAAGTCAGCACGAAAGCTCCAGGCACTTGCTGCCAGCATGGATGCTTACTACTTACTGTTGGAGTTTCCTTTCTGACCTCTTGTCTTTAGACACAAAAATATATTCCAGGTTTTATTAATTTGATTTTCAGAACACAGCATCACAATGAGATTTTCTTTTGTTTCATTTCGTTTTAGAGGGAGGGACTAAGTAAGGCCAATCATTTACAAAGAAAAGACGAGAAAGTTGTGATAACCTGAAGACCTTTGCAAAGAGACTTGTAGCGTTCTTGTGTGTCAGGTCCTTCACCTGTGAAAGAAAAGGAATAACACTTCCCTACTTTCTGTAGATTGCATGTATGAAAAAACTTGCAATTGTTTATAATCATCTTTATTGTTCTCGGTAAGTTTTGAAATGTAACTGGCTGAAAAATCAGCAATTGTCCTGTGTTCTCACTAGGATGCAGACATTACTTAGCATTATCAGGACCTGCTTTCCAATGGCTAGTTTCATGAGCATAAAAAAAGTCTAAAAGCATCAGATTTTGATTCCTCTATATTTTGAAATGTCAGTCATGGATAATTAATTTTGAGTTAGCTATGGAAATAGCGATAGGGTAAACCCATCCAAACCCTATTCTCTAACACCTTTATCTCCACAATATTTTTTTTTTTTTTTTCTGGAAAGAGTTTCAAATACACCTCATGCAAAGTATCTTATTCTTTCCTGTTTTATATTTATTGCATTCCTTTCAGCTATTCTTCATAGATAATGATTAGTGATTAATTGATATTTGAAGTAGAACTTTAAATCTTTGTGTATTAATAGTACTTCATTTTCTGATGCTAAGTGGGAAATGTTGGGTCATTACAGCTCTTACTTGTAGGATTAGCAGGGAATGTTTGCTCAAAATCCTCTATGAATCCCTTAAATCCTCAATTTAACATAATTTTTCATGTTTGCATGATGAATTGGCAATTTGAATTACTAGATGCTACTGGGTTTTATTCTTAAGCACATGCAACAAACTCAGAAATTAATTTAATAATTAATTTTAATATTTGCAATGATTAATTAGAAATAAGTTAATCAAAGACTTTCTATGGATAAGAGTAGGTAGAATCAGAAACCACATGGTCTTCTTGTAGAAGAATCTGAAAAATGGAACAATCTTCCAGTGTTATTTTGTCATTGTTTAAATATTGTACCTTCTCTCATAAAAACAGGACTATAGGGTTTTTAGGCCCTGGACTAGTCCCATTCCACTTTCAACACAAAACTGCAACTCTTCTTTGTCTATTTGACTTTTGCATCCCACTTGTAGCTGATTGACCCACCAACAGTTTGTTTGTTTGTTTTTTTTTTTTTGTATGAAGGCTCCTGAAGCAAGAGAGAAGATGTAGTATTGTGCAACAACTTGAATCTCTGTGCTTTTTTCACACTAAAGTCCTGCAATGCAGCTTTGGTGCACAGGAAAGTGAATTACTTTCAAAAACCAGAAAATTATGGCATATGCTGGCTTTGCTCAAGTACATCTTTCTTCTAATGCGAAGTTTAAATCTATACACAATACTATCAAATATTACATATGCCAAATAGAAGGATATAATACTTTTGTGACCCAGTGGATACATTCATAATAGTTCACTCTAGTACCTGGTTGGTCTTCTTTATAACAAGGGCACACTGATGAACCATGTTCAACTTGTTGTCCACCAGGACCCTTAAGTCCTCTTCTGCAAAGCTGAGCTTCATTTAACTGGCTTTTTAATCACAGATGCCGGACTTCACGTCTGCCTTTTTGAAATTTATGAGTTTCTCATCAGCCCATTTCTCCTGGTTGCCAAGGTCTCTCTAAATAGCACGATCCCTACCAACCAGTATATTGACCCTAGCCTCAAATTTGCTGGCAGTGCCTTTGTCATAGCTGTGGATGCTGAATTGCTGCTAACAAGAACTTGATTTGACAATGTGTGCTGAAAAAAAGGTTTTATTTTGTGTTTTCATATGCTTAAAATCTTATCTGACACTATATAATCTAAACATTTCTGATACAGTAAGTGGAATGCTGTAGGATCAAGCAGTACAAGATCCTTTAGAAAGGCCGAAGTAGTAGTCACTTTGAAACTGTAACGACAGTAAAACGACCAGCCTCTCCAAATTAGAAGTTATCCTTCTCTGGAGACATTCAAAACCCACCTGGACACCTTCCTGTGTAACCTCATCTGGGTGTTCCTGCTCCAGCAGGGCATTGGACTGGATGATCTTTCAAGGTCCCTTCCAATCCCTGACATTCTGTGATTCTGTGATTCTTTTATCAGACCTTTAGTGTCCAAGTCCTTGACTGCAAAGAGTAATACAATTTAGCTATACTGAAACAGATAAATCATCCAGCTATCCCTATGTGCTTAGTTTTTTCCCCAGTCTTAAGTGACAGACTGAAATTTGTGGAACTTGGCACCCTTGTAAAGCATGGATGGAAAAGGTGCACTGTGCTTTTTCTGCATCAGCTGTTAGGAAAATCACATAGAAAAAGGAAGGATGAAGGAGTTTTCTATTCCCATGTACGGCAGATAAGAAAATAATGAAGATATTTACTGTGATGTTCTTGCTACAATCTCTGGGAGTTTGGCCTCCCTAAGGAAACAGGAGAGTAAAGAATTCACAGGATTTGTGTAGGTTGGACACCATTTTGCAGGTTGACATAGTTGGGGAGCAGTAAATTCTGCTAGACCTCAAGGGCTTAGTGGTCCCTGGGAAGAAAACCCTCATGGAGATCACCCAGAGCACATAAGGATTCATGGTTAGGACAATATGCCTGGAGACCCACGTTACTGGAAACAGTTTTAACAAGTTAAAAGTAAAAGTTCCTATGTTCAGACATGCTTTGGTTATTAGAGTAAGAGAAACCAAAGTGTGTTGAGTTGAGAAATCTGTAAAATCTATAAGAAGACAAAGCCTGAGAGCAAAGTCCTGGAGGAGTAGTGAAGAGAGGACAGAATAGAGAAGCAGGTGTCCCTCATATGTGACTGCATTGGAAGAGACAGGAGCAACTTAGACCTATTTTGATTTTTCAAGTAATAATAAAAAAATGTAGTGCATAGCTATTCAAGCAGTTCTAGCAGCAGTACCTGTGAAATGTAGCTGCAGTGCTGGACTATGCTGGGCAGGGGGACAGTGCAGCCCCTCAGTTGCAGCAATTTTAAGCCTGTGGCTCTTCTCACGCTGAATTTAGTGACCATTTGGTGTTTGATTTCGGTATGTGAGAATGGAGGGATCCATCCTCAGAGTCAGATGCCAGGATGAATCTCTGTGTATATTTTTGGTGACTTCTCTCGATGACAGGATTAATTTCAGCCTATATTTTAAAAACATTCTTTGAACTGCCAAATTCTAAGTTTCATACCTTATATCATGTATAGCTGCTAGATTAAAACCCACAATATCACTTCTGGGAATTATTTAATATATACTCTGCACTTTGCTGAGTGCTTTAACAGAGTGAACACACATTTTTGTTAAGCATTGTTAATAATTTAAAAAAAGGTATATTACTAATTCATTCTCTGTCTGTGTGTGAAAGCATACTAGGATTTTCTTTCTGTAAGCTAGTTTCCAGCAGCTAGATTCAGATCACAGTATCACAGTATGTTTGGGATTGGAAGGGACCTCAAAAGACCATCCAGTCCAATCCCCCTGCTGGAGCAGGAACACCTAGGTGAGGTCGCACAGGAACATGTCCAGGCCGGTTTTGAATGTCTCCAGCGAAGGAGACTCCACAACCCCCCTGGGCAGCCTGTTCCAGTGTCTGTCACCCTCACTGAGAAGAAGTTTTTTCTCAAATTTAAGTGGAACCTCTTGTGTTCCAGCTTGATCCCATTACCCCATTGTTTGCCACCGAGAAGAACCTGGCTCCATCCCCATGGCACTCACCCTTTATATATTTATAAACATTAATAAGGTCACCCCTCAGTCTCCTCTTCTCCAAACTAAAGAGACCCAGCTCCCTCAGCCTTTCTTCATAAGGGAGGTGCTCCACTCCCTTAATCATCTTTGTTGCCCTACGCTGGACTCTCCCCAGCAGTTCCCTGTCCTTCTTGAACTGAGGGGCCCAGAACTGGACACAATATTCTAGATGTGGTCTCACCAGGGTGGAGTAGAGGGGAAGGAGGACCTCTCTCGATCTACTAACCACCCCCCTTCTAATACACCCCAGGATGCCATTGGCCTTCCTGGCCACAAGGGCCCAGTGCTGGCTCATGGTCATCCTGTTGTCCACCAGGACCCCCAGGTCCCTTTCCCCTACACTGCTCTCTAATATGTAATTTCCCAACCTATACTGGAACCTGGAGTTGTTCCTGCCCAGATGCAGGACTCTACACTTTCCCTTGTTAAATTTCATTAGGTTATTCCCCACCCAACTCTTCAGCCTGTCCAGGTCCCGCTGGATAAACCTACAGGATAAACCTATAGGATAAACCTACAGCTTCCACAGCAGCTAATTCCAGGTAGCTTTCTGTCCAGAAATTATTTCTATGCATTCACAGAGTGCCACCATGCTGGGCAGGAGCTGCCTGACCAAAATAAAAAGGAGGCTGAGAAATGCAGCTTATTGTGGGGTGATGTGTTGGTTGTAGCCACGACTATTTCATCAGAGAGAGGTATCAGAGAGAGGTAACCTAAATGTAAATCTTTGTGATTAAGACAAGTACTGGGAAAACTGGAGTTTTTCTTCTGATGGACATCAAGTAGAAATGAGCCTCTGTCACTGCTGTAGTAAGCAGGCTAACATTAGAAAGAGCACCTCTTTTCTTGAGGTGCCCTCAATGATGTTGTCTGTTTCTCAGCATGTTACTTTTTGAGAAAAGGACATCAAGGGAGAGAAAACATTCCACACTGTGTGCACTTGGTGCCAGACTCAAGCATCAAATTATCTTACTTGAGAAGCATTATTTTTTATTATTTGTATCAAAGAGGGAAACTATGGAAATATAAAAAATTAGGTCTAGATGTGGCTCAGAATTGCAAGCTCTATGCGAAAACGTCATGAATGTTCTACAAGTCAGGTAAAATTCAGTAACATAAAAATCACTGCTGAAAGAAACTGATTTCTAGTTTATAAAAAGGGCTAAAAGACATTGTCCCTGGTAACTTTCTTTCTAGCGGAAAAAAGAGCCAGAAAATCCCTTTAGGGATTTAGCATTTTTCAGATGCTTTCTTATTCTGCTTTTGTCAGGAACTTAAAAGGTACAGAGTAGATACTTGAAAGGGTACATTTAGGCCACGTTTTCAATTCAACTTTTCTTCACAGTGAAGAGACAAAACTCTGTACACTCCTAAACTCTGCTGATGTGTATGTATTTATTTGTTGTCTATACAGGATGCCAGAGATTCATCTGTGCAAAGATATCAACAAGCTGCATGTGGATTCTGGTTCTGACTTGTTTGAAGAAAGATTTTGATGAACTAATAATCCCTTATTTCAAATTGAAATGTGGAACATTAGTGATACCATGGGAGGTGAGCTAATGCTGAAACAGGACAGATGACTATGGGCAGTGTGCACAGTATTACAATAAAACCACTGTGGTCAACAAATAGGAAATTTGAACCAGCAAAATAGATTTTTACATTAATTAGGGAAAAAAAAATCAGATGAAATATTTTAAATATTTATTTGTCAGACTGGGATAACAGCCTTTATACAGCACAATTTGCATAAGTTCTCAAGATACATCCTGTATACAATCACAAAACCATGACATGGATTTATACATAAAGTGAAAACTGAGACAGATTTACAAGCATTTTTATACAATTCTCATACCGCTTTTGTTTCAGTTTTTACAACTTTTAGAACAAGTTTGTATTTTTTTTTTTTTTCCTGATGAATCTGGAAGCAAAATGAAAATTAAAAGAAATTCAAACCAAAAGGAATATCAACGAACCACCACCTATGCATGCAACATTCACTGTGGAAACATTACATTTCTCCAAGGACTAAACTTTTTTTGTGGTTTTGTGGGTTTTTTTGTGGGTTTGGATTTTTTAAAATATTGAGTGTGCTGTACACGTTGTTCGTAGCATGACAGCACACACGCTAGTCAGCAATTGTTGAGCACCTGAGCACATCACTGAACATCTATAAGATACAATCAAATAAGGACACATTCACATGCTTGGATGTCAGATGGAGTTAACAATTCAAATCAAGTTTCTTTTACAAAAATGTATACTTATTTACAGGGTAACAAATTAAGAAAACAGTTTTTGCTCAAATAATCTATTTTGAGTTATGGATATCTATATATATATTATAACTTTTGTGTTCATGAATATATTTGCTTATTTAATCTTTTCAAAATAATAGAACATATAGAAAACATTAAAATGCTTTTTATGATTTAAAGAGAGAGTATCCGGATTCGTTTATTCCTTCTATTTTCTTTCTAAAGGCAACATGTATTCATAAAGAGCAATGGATCCTACATGCCAAGTGTACTGAAAATTCACAAGGCATGTAGGACTAGGTTTTAAATATTAATATAATGTAGGTGGATACTTACACTGAATTTCCTCTCTGTTTCATTTCCTTTGTAAGTTACACTCACACAAATGCAAATTTTCTCTGTTATTCACATAGGTATGTACATATCTAGATATATACTCAAATAATGGAATCTGGGACATTCAACATCGTAGCAATGAAAATAAAGTACTTAAAAATAGTGTCACTTATGATTTAAATAATAATTTAAAAAAATACTATTATCTTTATGATATCTCCATGAAACTAAATGCTAATTAAATAATCTCTATTGGGCACACACTAGCTTACAATATAGTAGATGTCTTCTTTTTCTTCATCATCATCCTCAAAGTAAGAATCAATATCAGCTGGTTACCAGCTACCATATCCCACAGCCTAACCATGTGAACACCCAGCATCCAGAAAAATAACTCAAATATTTCCTAGGTCTTGATTTAAAACCTATTTAAGTCAACAGATTGTTTTTTGTTGACTTCAGTTGTTTGGGATTGGGGTTTTGTTTCTTCCACACAGGATCCATGTAATGTAAAACATGGGTAATAACAAAGAAGCAGCACTCATTGCCCCTGGATACTATCCCTTTAAAGTTTAATGATAAAGAACTAGCTCAACATTCATCATAGAAACTCTCATGTCTGTTTTTAACCTGCAAAAAAAAAAAAAAGTGGCTGTTTGCTGCTCATTTTATGCATAATAATAACTATAATAGTGATAATGTTAGAAATCCCTGTCATTTGTAAACACAAACACTGTGCTTTTACTCATTTTTCAACTTGTTTCCACCATACAAGGCCTTGAACAAAGAAGCAGCTTCAGTCTCTGTTGACTCAGCAGATTTAGGAATAAAAACAGTTAAAATGCCTCTGCTATTGCCTCCCTGCAATAAGCATCTTCAAAGCAATCGTAGAAATGTGTCAACTCATTAATAATCAATCAGAAATGATAAAAACTGTTGCCACATCTGAGCACTTTTGGCCAGATAAAAGAAACAAAAATTAATGAGAAAAAAGTGAAAAAAATATACTGAGATATATACAAAAAAAGTAAAAAAATACTAGTAGTCCTTGTCTGAATATTTTTTTAAAAAACATTGTCACAAGAGAGTTTTTCCTGACTTCATTCACAAAACAAGAAAACGTAAAAAGAAAACAAAAATGTATTCAAACATGAATCTGTGTTGCATAGAGTGATTCCAGTACAACCTAGAAATTTGGTCAAAAAAAGGAACTTGGCACACTTTGGAAGCATCCTCTGACCTCTGCATGATGCTGCCTTGGAAAAGAGAGAGCACGTGGGCCCAGGTCTGTCACTAGCCCATCCTGGGTGACACCAAAGGAGCCCTGTCCTTGCTGCAGCTGGCCAAGGCAGCGCTGCCTTCCCGACAAACTCTACTCTTTGAATTTCATGATGGGAGTTTGCAACTTACATTTCAACATGCAGAAACATTTTGTGTGCTGTTCAGAGAATCAAAGATGCCTGAATTAAACCAGTTGCCAACAGCTGATATACCCTGCAAAGGTAGCTGTTCCATACAGCTGTAGCTATACCACTCAACACAACTATTTTATAAAAATATTGGCCACATTTGTATGTGTGTGAGAGCAAAACACCCTTGTCCGCTTTTGCAATTAAGAGTGATGATTACATGCTTCCCTGTAAAGCAGCCAGATAGTGCTTGCTCCTGTTGGAAATCTCCATAGCAACTACCAACACGAATTGCTGTCTTTATAATAAATCTTAGCGAGAACAAAATTACCAGCAGTTTGCACAAAATTGCACACCTCATGGCTTGCACTTCACACAGTAATTGAAACGGGACTATTTTTTTTGTTTGTTTGTTTTTGTTTTGTTTTTTTTTTTTTTTCAAAAAAATAACACACACTGTAGCCATCAGGAATGCAAAATAACCCACCAAAAGAGCAACACATACGTCAAATATATCCACACAGGATTTTTTGGTTCAATCGGGGATTTTTTTCTTTGAATTATTTATCTTCTTATAAAAACATATACAACATCAAAACATATAGGATGTTTACAATAACTCCAGAGGACTGCTTTGAAAATATATGAGAGGTAGGGCATACATATACTGGTGAAAGCATAAAATTCAACATTAAAGCACACATCCTACTTACACTGTCAGTGATGTTGTGTTTTTAAGATAGCTAATAAGAGTTTGGTAAGATTGCTCTGCTTGTAAGTGAAGCAGGCTACCAGCAGGTTACTGACAACGGGAGTTGCCTTGGTGTGCATAGCATTAATTTCTTCTGTATATTTCTTCTCATAATCTTTTACTACACTGTTATTTTAAGCTGACAAAGGTAATTGAAATCTGTATGTGGGCAGTGTCATCAGATTAATTGATGAAGTTTTTTTCATGGTTAGTCCAGCTTCTGAATAAGCTGGGCCTTATTTTTCCTTTTTTTAAAGCATATATTATTTTCCAGAATATTCTCAGTTGGTCTTACACAACCTGTTGAAGAGTACTACAAATATTCAGAAAGTATAAGAAGAAATAAATTAAATAATTTGTGAAAAGTCCTTGTCAGGCAAGAAAATTAAATGTCTGAAGTGCAAAAGTTTGGTCATTTTCTTTTTAAATATGCAGAGGTTATGAGGTAATACTTCAAGGGAAACTACTTTTTAATGAAGCTTATTAAACAACTTCTGAGTAACAGTAACAGGGGCATTAGTACCCTATTTATTCATTTGGTGGTGTCTCTTTTATTTTTTTTTTATTTTTTTTTTTAAGAAACTTCTATATTTTTAGGAATAGGAGAAAAAGCTCTCCCTTCTTCTTCAAAAATGGCATGACGGAAAATACAACTAACCTAAACCATCCCAGACAGAAGTTTCTCCCCAAAGTGAGCTGACTCCTCTGTTTCAAGTCCCTGAAAGTGGAACTTTAAGCATGGAAGTGCTGACACAGTCTTAAATGTTGCAAGTTACCTTCCTACTATGTTCTTTCCTGATTGAGGAGTCATGCTGTTGGGTGAATTATACTCAGACATTCACCTGAGAGAGCAAGGGGATATTCTTAATTGTCTGTAATGGAACAGCATTCAGGCAGTAACTGCCCTGCAATCCCTTCCCCTTAGATTTCAAGTGTTAGCATGGTGGGTCTACTGCTCAGAAGTGTACACAATGTAGCCTAGAATTTATTGTCTCTGTACAGTTTCAGAATAAGACTGCCTGCTGAAAAATGGAAGGACTAGTCAAAATGATCGTATTAGTCCCAGTGCTTAAGTCTCTTAAATTCCAAACTTCTTTTAATACTGCTGATTCAAAGGGTAGTGTGATGTACAGTGTCACTGACATTGAAACAGCTTTTTTTCTTACTGATGTAGTGCAGTTTACATCCTGTCCTTTGTCTTTAAAACCACATCCCAAATTATAGACCATTGATATACTTTTATCCATTACATTCTAGAACAGTGGTTTATATTAATAGTTAACACACAGAAATAAATCAAACAATTAGATCTGATTCTCCACAGCATAGTTTCTGAAGGAAAAAAAAAAAAGAAGGAAAAAGTAATATAAAATAACATTACCACTCTTGCAAACACCTTGCAGTTTGTGTCAAGTGGCATAATCTCACTACAGCAAATTATCAGAGATCCTAAGGTGCAGAGGAACAAGTTTTGCACTCCTGATAAGTGAGATTTGGAAAGTCAGTCACCTTAGGTGCTTTTGCATAAAATGATCTCCTTCTTGTTGCACAGAAAACCAGACTGCTCTTTCCATCACACTAGCTCCAGCTGCAGCCAAATTCTGCATTAACACCTGCCTTCCAGCCTTCATTACTTCCTTCACAGTTACTCTCTTCACAAAGAGTCCAACAATACAGAGCTCTCGCATCAGTCTTCATTTCAAACAGCTTCACTTGAATTTCTGGGCCCAGGTTTTCTTTTACTTTGCTGTCTTTTGCAGCAAAACAAGTGTACTAGCCCTCATTTAAGTGTGCTATGTAGCCCAGAGACTGCTCTTTTCTACTTTGTATTCTGAAAGACTAGCTAAACACAATGATATCAAACTATACTCTTGGAGTGATGCTGTTTATAGCAGACTCTGCAGGTTTTGTGCCCTAAGCAGACAGCTCTGCTCAGTGTGTTTGTGTGGAGCTGACCAACAGTTTGTGCCAGTTTACTATTCTTTTCCTTAGATCCACTTTGTCAAGCCAGATATAAGCTTCCCCAATCAGTGTCTTTTTCATAAACTTCCCTCCATTGGAGACAAGAAGAATCTGGGAAAATATAATAATAATAATAATAAACATCATAATCATCAATGTGCATATAAATATACTGCATTTGTTAGCAAACATGAAAGATTCAAAAATGTTGAGCTCTGATACAGTCCATGCAGCAAAGAAACAGTGACTACTACACTCTATATAGAGTCACCTTCCCAATAAAGCCCTGTAAATATTGGACCTTCCTCTTCTTTTATTATCATGGGATGTAGCAACAAGAAGATTACAATCTTGAACTTCAGCAAGCAATTTGTTCACCTCCTGGTTACCAAAGACAAACACAGGGTCAAATTTTAAGTTACAGACTAAAGCTTTATGCAGTAAGTCAGAGGGCACCCTGCATACAGGTTGTAACTCGAGAGCAGAATAGTATGTGAGAAAGTGAAGTTCTCATTTTTGACCTCAGTAAGTGGTAGTCTAACCTAAAATGTAGCATTGGTCTGGAACGTCACTCCTGCTATACCTCTGTTGAGAACCACAGTATTTTGTCTGGTTTTATGGCTCTTGCTTGCCCAGGCGTGGAGAGTGAGAAGGGCAAGGAACTGCTGCGGCACCTATGTAAGCTGTGCGGGCTGCATGTTCAAGACTCTCCCTGATACATCATGCAGGCATGTATTCCAGATAAGCAGACTCATGCCATGCAAGCAGTAGCCTTTTCTGGAGGACTTGATTCATTCTCTGGATATATAGGTTCATTCTATGTGTTTCTGGGAGAAATACATTCGATGTTATATATACTTTAGGGGGTGAGTTATTATAATTACAGTCGGATAAATTCTAGCATGCCTTTATTATTCAGTAACTGACTTAACAAGCTCAATGCTTCTTTGTTTGTTTGCTTTTGTTTATTTGTTTGTTTGTTTTTACCACTTCTTAGATTTTTCAAAAAGAAAAAGAACTCATGAAAAATTGCAGTTCAATGATAGGATTAGCAGCAAGTTTCTAATATTCACAGTCACTGAGCAGACCTCTGGCAATGAGCAAGGGAGGTAACTGATAACAGTAGGAGGCTGTCACCCTCTGTATGAACCAGCAGGAGAGAAAACAGGGCATTTTGTTGCTTGGTTTCACAGATCTAGGCTAACAGAAGAATAGCAGGATTCAGGGATTTTGTGCTTCACTGAGATGCTGGAAGAGACCATACGGCAGTAGACATGTAAAAGAGTTGTATAAGAACTAGAGCTTCTACTAATCAAGAACTTCAGCTTTTTAAAATTTTTTCCATTCTGATTTGGGAAACAAAGTAAAAAATGCAAACATCACTTTTAAAAAAATTATTATTATACTTTTAAATGTGTGTGAGGGTGAGAAATTTGCAAATGTTTTCCTGGATGAGCTTCTCAGTTCCCTGTCCATTTTTGCTATCAATTGGCACAACTTAGATACCTACATGCCTGTTGGTCAACAGGTGTGAGGAAGGAAGACCAAATGATCCTTAGGCACTGATCTATTAGGGAATGCCACATCAGAAAGCTCATCCTTGGGGAAAATAGGAAGTCTCTTTCTACTGGCAGTGGCTTCTAGGTCATTTGCTTCAGTGAATCCTGAAGAAACTGACAGCCTAGAGGCTGGCAAGCCAAACAAAACATCTGTGAAAAACATTATTCTGGATTTTTCTGATTACCTTCACACAGGACATTATGTATTTCTAATTGCAGCAAGCCAGCCAGCCAGAAGCCAGCTAGGGAATGAGGCAAAGGAGCCAGGATCTTAGTGCTTTCCAGAAGGGTCCCAAGTGGGTTGCCAAGGAACAGGGAAATCAGGCAAGCCAGCAAGCAAGCTGCCAGGGGCAAGTGCCAGTCTGAAACCTGTCAGAATGTCTTTTGCAAAATGTTTTAATTCTGATACATCAACAGTTTTGGGACAGAAAAATTTTTAACAGAAATCTTCCATCACTTCTGTCCTCGATCCTTCTCTTCGCTTCTCCCAGCTGGATCCCTAGTATCTGTCCTCTCTAGTTTGTCTGTCTCTCAGCCTTGTGTCTTCCCTGCTTCAGGTTTTAAATTCCAGCCTTGTTATCCTGAATCTGTTCATCTCAGTTCCTAATCCTTAGTTTTTTTTCCCCCATTCCCAATACTCTTGATGAGATGATTATACATTATCCTCTCCTCTCCTCTCCTCTCCTCTCCTCTCCTCTCCTCTCCTCTCCTCTCCTCTCCTCTCCTCTCCTCTCCTCTCCTCTCCTTCTTTTCCTTTCTTTTTTTCTTTTCCTTGATATCCCATACTTCCATTTTTTATGGCTAATATTCACAGATCTTGCTGTTGATTGCTGTCCTAATTTCTTCCTCTATTTGTTCCAATATCTCTTTACAATATATTTTCTGTGACTAACATGTTTGACATGTCTTACTCCCTCTCACTGATCTTATTACTCCTCCTCAGTTTCCTAGTTCCATGTTTATTTTTTACATTCTGGTTTTATTTCTTTCCTTTCTCCCTCAAATCTCTTTTGACAATGTCCATCTCTTTGCCCCTGAATGCTCACCACTCTGAAATTCAGCATTCAAATCAGCCAACTTTATTTGCAGTAGGAATGGACTGATTGATAGGTATCAAGAGCATGTAAAAACAGATGTACTGAGTCAAATCAAATCAATCTTTCCAGGCTAATATTCTGCTTCCAAAAGTGTATAGGGCAGTGATTAAGACAGAATATAAGAACAGGACAATCATGTAACAATACTTCACCAAAATATCTACTGTAATCTGTGGAGCATTGGCTTCTTTACTCACAAGTTGTATGTTTATATTTAAAAAGCTATGAGATATTTTACTCTTTGTCCAATCATTTTCTCCAGTTACTTTTTCCGTTAAAACATTTAGCATCCACAATATCTCATAGCAGTAGAGTTTATAGGTCAAACTCTGAGTTGCATCAAGAAGAAACATACTTTTGTTGTTTTAAACTTGTTCCTTGCTACTTTTACAGGTTTATTCTTGTGGGTTTAGTGTGCAGCATCAGTACATATCACAGAGTTTCTGAGGATTTTTTGTGAAATCTCAGGCTGACTGTTCCTATGACTACCTCTCTCACTGTCTCCCTCCGTAACAACTTGATGGCTTATTTTCCCATAGGAATCTGTGGCTTTTTCTTTATTGGTCTACTAATTCCTTCTGATTTCCTCTTCAAAACACTGCTGGAAGCAAAGTTTTTACAGGAATTTTAGCTGTTAAACTTCAGCAAGACTTTATTGACCACTCTGGATTTTCCAAGGTAAGATAACATCTTAAATAATCTTTTAGCGAATCAACAAGGATGTTAGGATGCCTTAACACAGGGAAAAGAGTGTCTATTTTGTTGGGTTTGTTTTGTAAGCAACATCCATTTTGTCTTTAATTTTAATGATACAACCAATAAGCCTAGCACAAGCACTTAGGTAATCCAGTCTAGCTTTAGTCATCAGAATGTAGCTGACTTGTTTACATCGGTCTTCCAGATTTAAAGGCACATTAAGTCAATGCTGGTATGCCCAACAATTCCTCCCACTGCCTTTTAAGATTAACATGCAGATATCCTCGGAATTGTCCATCCCTTTCTACTAACTAGTGGAAGCCTGAATATCTAGCTTATCTTAGTTATCTACTCAAGTGAAAGTAAAGGAAGGTAGGCAAAATGATTCCTACCTGTCCGAAAAAGCATATCTGACCAAATGCCTTAACAACTGAAACACATGAGAAGGATGATTTCTGAACCAGTTCCATACATCATTTGATGTGCCACAGACTGAAAATACCATCACCTGCTTTACAAATGTACACAGAGAATATTTGACTTGGCATAGTCAATGATTCTGCAATGCCTGAGATTATCACTGTTGTGTCTAATTCTAGGCACACAACTTTTAAAGAAGCTGAAGAACTGAAGAGAATGCTAAAATGATTAGGCATTTAGGTAACAGGAGATATCAAAGAAACTTGGTTTACCTAGCCTGGAAAAATAGAGAGGAAAGATATGATAACAACCTCTCAGTATGCATTTTATTTTTTTTAAGAAAGTAGATGAGTTTTTGTCTCTGCTTTGTGAGGATACTTAAGGATAAATTAATTTTAACATGGAGCATATTTAAGTTAGATTTTACACTAAACTTTCTAAGTATATAGAAAAGTATTTTTGGAAGGCATGCATAACTTCCTTCTCTAGAGGATTTTAAGAACATACTAAGACTCAAACATTCAGGCCTGGTCTACAAATATCCTTCCTTGGTGTGGGGTGATAGATTAAACCATCTTTTAAAATGTCCTCTAGCCCAATATTTCCATTATTATGTAGCTGTGTTATTTCCTTTGTAATTTTCTCTTTTAAGCAAGTAACTAGGGTAGAAGATTGGTCTCAAATGCTGAAAGCACAGCATGGACACCATCCAAAATCAGATTTTAATAAAATACAGCATTACCTGAAGAGAATGCCCAGCAGGACTCAAGCTAAATCTAAACGTTTCATTGAACGAAGGCTCCCGGTCATGCCTGCATACCCTGGTTTTCTTCTTAATTACTCTTTTTTGAGTAGAGATATTGACAACGTACAGCTTCACATACAGGTCTGGGGAAGAACAGTTCAATCGTTAATTATGGAAGCTTTTAAATAATTGTTGTTGCTAATGGTTACAACAGATGAGAAGTGTTGTGACAGAACAGAGCATGGTACTTTACAAAGCCATATTCTGTTCTCATTCACATGGTGTAGAAATGGAACCACCCTACTAAATCCAAGATAGTTATTTTGTGTTTACAATGTTGTCATTAAAGGAACAGATACCATGATGTATTTATGCATGATGAAAATATTGTTACTAACATCAGTTTTTAATTTTTAAAAAAGCTTTTTCACCAAAACACAATTTTTCACTTGATATTATTGTTATTTAATAACCTAGTGTCTTATCATTTTTATTAAAGTTAAAAAGGATTAATTTTTAACAACCAAAAGTAAATTAAAAAGTGGATTAACTTCTGGGAGCTAATTTGCCTCTACAAAATATTTTTACTTTCTTGGAAGATGTTCACAGAAGAAAAAAAAAAAACAAAACACTTCTAAAGGATCCTATAGAATATGTCATTCTGACTAAGGAGCAATGTTCTTTCCCATTGTAGTGGTTTCAGTTACATCCTACTTAATGTTTTCAAAGCTGGTTTATGTGTGATACCTGGTAGGTGATCTGGAGATTTAAATTTGTATGTGATATTTCTGCACTGAAGGATTTCTACTATCAGCTGTTCTCCATCTGTCTTCATTTCCTTCTTTAATGCAATCTTGATTTCACCCATAACCTGTGTTTTACCTGGAAAAGCAGAAAAAGCAACCCCCATTAATATAAAATGAAACTGAATATATACTTTTAACTTGGAAAGAGGTAGAGGAGGGTTTGTTTAGTTGGTTGGTTGGTTTTGTTCGTTTGTTTTCAGGACAGCTTGGAGTTTTTAGTCAGGGATGTAAGGATAATGTATTGGTTGAATGAACAAATGGTAAATACATGCGTACACGTGTGTAACTAGATTATATGCTTCAGAATGTATTAGATTCAGTGGAGATCTGTTCACAAGAATACAAATTTCACTAGGAGTCATTACAAGTCATGTAATGGTCATTACAATTCATCTTTTCAGAAACCTTTACTACATGATTCTGAAGTTTTCTCATTTAAAAAAAAAATAAATAAATAAAAGGAAGGGGGACATTTGTTAGAGTGTTAAAAAGTTAGATTCTGAAAGGCAATGAATTAAGACCTTGGTGAAGTTAGCATTTCATTTCACCTACATGTTGATATGGAGAAATATAAATCACAAAATTTAAAGGGAAGTGCTCATTGTGACCTTTAAAATAAAGGTGATTTCCCTTCTTATGTGGGCAAAAATACACACCCATTGTTCCTACATTGTACAGATTTTTCTCTGAATCAGTCCAGAGATGGAGAGAAGGCACAGAAAGAAATGTAGAGAAAGCTGGTTTATCTTTCCCTTGCCTGTCCTCCCACAAGGCTTCACTGAAGCCAGACAGAGTAGAACAGGGTTGAATCTTCCAAATTAGTGTGGTGGTGTAAGCAGAGCCCACGTTCTCAGCTCAATGCTTTCTATACAGCATCATGTCCTAACAGGAGTTGTGTTGCTATATCTATTGTCCTGCTACTGTAAAATATTTCACGTTCCTTTTCTCTTTAGACATCATTGGTAAAAAAAAAAACAAACCAAACCAAAACAAAACAAAACAAAAGGACAATGTTAAAACACATTATGCCCTGGGAGTCTTTATTACTTAGTTTCTGGTGCCAGCATTCTGGAGCTTTACTATGAAATTATAGAAGCTGGTGCCAAGAGGTTTTAAGAAGAAAATAAATTCTGCAGAAAGTAAACAATTATGGTACATCTGGAGAACCTCCTCTCTTAAAGAACAGAAAGTTACCAAGGGGCATTTAGAAATTATTTATTTGTCTCACAAACATAAAACCAAATTTGAATAATCCCCAGTAAAAATGCCAACTGTTATGTCCCAGATGTCTACGAGCATTCTATTGGTTTTCTAACTTAAAATATATTTTGGGATCATGAATTAAAATTTAATAACAAATAATCACAGCTACAGCCTGGCCCCTTAACTGTACTCACAAACTGAAGCTGGAATCTGACTTAGTTACAATCAATAAAATATTTGCAAATTCAGCTCTGGGAGAGGACCAGGAGGCAAGTGATGCTTTTGCCATATTTAATAATCAGAAAACCCTTCCCCTAGGTTTGAACATGCAATAATAACATCTTGCTTTCTGGTATATGTTTGTGCAAAGAGAATGGAGCCTTCATCTTGTCATGACAGCAGAAAAAATCATCAGGAGTTTGGATTAAAGAAGGAGAGGCCAACGATGTCCCAGTTCTTATTTATTAATCTGTTCCATCATCTGTCAACAAGGTTTACACTATAGTTATAATGACCTTTTTTATGGAAAGTGTTGAGTGACCAGTGGTCAAGCTTAGCTAAACTTTGGATTTTGACTAGAAACGAACAAACCAAAAAATTACAATGCCTCCCCAGATCTGTGGATGAACTACCAAAATCACTGATGAAGATACGACATCCCTGAAAGATGTTGTATAAATCTGTTTTTTTTTATCAATATGGACAGTTGTAGCACAAACCCAATGTTAGTTTCAGGCAATCTTTAGTGAAGCACTGCCTTTCCTGGAAAAAATGCTCGACTTATTTACTTTATTTTTGTTCTGTACTTTAAGGTATAGTTGCAACATTTGTTAGGTCTTGATTGCCTAAGTATCTTTTACTTCACTGAGATGCACATTCAACCTAAACCACGATGAGGTGCGTCAGATGGTACCTGTGCCACTGTGAGCTAGAAAAAGGGATAAATGCTTCCAGTAAATTAGAATGTGTTTGAAAATTTTAGCACCATTTCTCAGCATCTAGAAATTTTCCATGGACTGTTCTGAACTCCAGATACTCTTTATGATTTCACAGTTTAAGCCTCATGGGGAAAACAGTAATCTCCAGCTGTGAGCACATGAAGCATGATAGCTCTCTTGTGCTTCCATACTAATTTTCGTTTCTCCCATAGCATGCAGGAAAAAAGCCTTAACACCAGCCTTATGTAACATTGCACTAAAATAAATCACCACTTCAAAACCTAGCAGAATTTTTAAGACTCAGAAGAGATTCCTATTCCATGGTTTAGGTTTTTTTTCCTCTTTCTTTTGTATGTTCACTACATCTTTCCTTTGGCAGGTGTGTAAGAACAGCTCAAACAAACAAACACTGATGAGGGCAAGTGTTAATAATGAACTGTCTGTGAGCTGTTGAGAGAATTCACAGTGGACTGAGCTGGACTTGAATGTTCTTTGACTGATATGACAGAAATAAAGTTGCTCAGGATGTCATGGGACTGGATGACTCTGAGGATTGCACTCGTAGGAATAGCTCAAAAAACAGAGCCCAGTCACCACCTTTTACATTTTGGAAAAAAAAAAAAAAAAACAAAAAAAACCCACAAACAAACAAACAAAAAAAAAACAACCAAGCAAAAAACAACAACAACAACAACAAACAGCTTTATTTTCCTACACTTTATGGCTAAAATCTATAGGACTAGCATGCCTTATTCATCATGTATGGAGAAGAGGAAGGATCATAGAGCCATGGTTTGTTTTAGCAGGATTTCTCCTAATTTTCCTGTGTTCTGTGTTCAGAGCGATGGCTGCATTTTAAGAAGAATACACACTCTGGGTTTATTTCTACACTTTCTAATTGTGAGTACTCGTGTTACTTCTATTTTTCTGAAAGCACACATCCCAGAGAGCAGTTCCAGGTTTCCAAAGGCTGGTGCAGAACACCTTAATCTACTGTTGTAGACAAGCTCCCTTTAAAGAAGACAAGACACATTCACACTGCTTTGCCATTAGTCCTATGTCTTCTGACCTCCAGCCTGATTCCTTGTGGCAAGAAAAGATTGTTTGTTTTGTGATATTTTAGTGCAAAGAGTCTGATAAAATTATAATTGTCTTATTGTAGCATGACTATGGTGGTATATAGACAGCATGATTAATAACGTTGGAGTTTTTGGTGGAACAGGGCTGTGTTAGTGCTGATAGTCGGTATGAATTACAGGGAAGAAAACACATCCTCCATGCTGTTGGGAGATGAGCAGATTGCCTCCAGAACCTAGGTTTTGTCTCAAAAAGAGTAAATCAGTTTGTGCTAAAAGAATTCCCAGGAGAAAACTAAAATCATTCAGTATGGAAATCAAATAAGCCAGATTAGGGAGTCAACTGAGGAGAGAAATCATGTGACAGTGCAAATTCCGGTTATGAGACTACATGATGCAACTCTGTAAATGTTCTCTTGAGGAAGGTTTGGGAATAAAATATCTCCACAGATTTTTGCATTAATAGCTTCTGGTATTTGGTATTAGTATTTTGCATAAGTGTTCCCCATGAAGAAACTAAAGTGAATGAAATCTATCTCCCAACTTGTCTTAAAAACATTTCTGAGTATAACATGAAGTATTGATTCTTCTTAATCTGTTACATTTATAATTTTGAAAGAGTGAGTAATAAGCCTCAGAATTTCTATAATATTTCAGTCTAAGACAAAGAGATGAGTAATGATTAGCACAGTGTCATCATAAGCATATGATCAGAAATAAAGCCTTCTGTTTTTAGACTTAATTTAATTTCCTTAGGTCTTTATCTGTTTTGACACACTAAGAGATTAAATCAATGAACCTCTGAGAGCTATGCACAGTGTTCGTTGATAGAATACAACATTTGTCCCACAAATATCTAGTGACCTGGACTTTGTGCAGCTACATTTATCTCTAACATTGTTTAACAACACAGAACCCATGGTTTTGGATTCCTTTTAATCACAACTATATAGCTCCACAAAGAGCGCTTATCATATGATTCTATGATTCCAGAACTGAACAACTCAAATGTTTTATGTTTTTGCTTAAATTAACAAAATCTTGGGATCAGCTATATTAGGATATGTTTGTAGTATTTAGAAGCTTAAAATATGTAGTAGTATGACATAAATTACTAGGAATCCCAGGTGAGTTCTTGAGAACTTAATTCTAGAAAGGAAAATTTACAGCTTTAAAATATGGAGCATGATAAAGGGAACCCAAAACCATGGGTTCTGTCCTCAGATCCCCATCCCTTAGTAACTTTCTGTCATCTTAGACTTCATCTCAGTGCCTAATCTCAGAGGTGGAGATAAGAATATCTATTTTGCTAACTAAGAGTTGTTTGGTTTTAGTAACTGGAAGTGGGTATACTGCAAAGAGAGAGACTTAGACCATCTAAGCATGAACAGGACTTTGGTGTGTGATTTCTAATACCATGAAAAAACACAAAGATTTAGAAAGGCTGATGAGGATTTATGCCACTGTTATGCTTCCCTCTACCATAATCCATGAAACTCACATAATTTTCTGTCTAACAGAGTGCTGCTGTAGCAAGAAATATGTTTTTGCTGGATTCCTTTAACACTATTTTGAGTACCAGAAGTCCATCCTCCAGCAGACAGCTGTGCTTCAGGAAAAGAAGATAGCATTATCTTATTGAAATATTCAGGAAAAGAAGATAGCATTATCTTATTGAAATAAATAATTCAGTATTACTGCAAATACTAGCCATTTATTATTTACATTTCAGTATTGGAGTTAAATATCTCTAACTGAAAGGGTATTCAATACAACTTAAAAATCAGATATACCAAGACTTCAAAATGTTAGACAAACCCTTCCAATACTTTTTTAAGCAAAGCGTTGTTTGTTTGTTTGTTTGTTTGTTTTTTACATCACACCAGTTACTTGCAGTATCAGGTGTTTGTATTCATAATGCCTTTCATCCCCTTGCTGGGAAATGAGCTACTGGCAAAGCTGTTGTAAAATAATGGTGGATGAGTTTCATTAACAGTGCCTTCCATTGTTTACAGGCTCTGATGTTTGCTGTTATTTTGAGTTTTTTTCATTACCTTATTTTTGTCTTTCACCTTCCCCCAAGACATTTCTTCCTCCCTGAAAACTGCCACAATTTTCTCTGTAGGCTGGTTTTATCTTTGTGTTCCCTACTATAAGAAAAATCAGACATCTATTATAGTTTTAACTACTCCCTCCTCCCATCTCACAGCATTTTAAATAGATGTTGGGTTTACTGGCATAGGACTGTGTCAATAAATATGCACTTTGGCTCCACATATGAGGTTGAATATATGCAGGTTCTGAAATTTGTTGCTTTTCTTGACACCGCATATCCAGTCTGCCCTGCACAGTGCAACCAACTGATCATGGAACAAACTAAAACTCAGAGTAAGGGTGTTTCTTTTTTCCTGTGCTCCGAAGAGCAGTTGCACCTGCTGAGGGTTCCTGGTATGTCTTCAGAGTCTTGTCGAATCTGCCTGTGTGAAGGTTAATTGTTGTTATACATAATGGGCTCAGGTGTTTTTACAATTTATTCCCTCCCTTACCTGATGAAGGGAGGTATACTGTGTGCAGGCAGTCATGCTCCTCTGAGACACCAAACACAATTGGCTCAACTGCTGACAAATGGGTTCCCTCTGCGATACAGGGATGCTCTGCAATGGGCACAGGCATGAACTGAGGGAACCACTCTTTTTTCTTCCCTCTCCTTACCCTGAAGATCTGAACTGCTGTGAACGAACTGTATATTATGAGATGAGAAAAGAAGATTGAGATCTTTCATTAATATCTCCCTGTCTCCTCTGATGTGATGTGTATGAAATCACGTTAAGAGGGAGACGTACAGAATTAATGAACTTTGCTCACAGCAAACACAATTTACACTTTTGTGGGCAGTGAAAGTGGCTGGCTTTTAAGCTCAGGCGTGGGAAGAAGTTGACAGTTTTATGTTACGATTCTTAGAGCTACCAGGCTCACTGCCCACAAAATGTTGAATATACTAGTGCAGAAATTTAGCCTGTATGCCCAGAATTCTCAGTAGGACTAAACAAAGAATATTTGAGGGAAAATACTGTTCAGACTTCATTTTCAGATGAAGCAAAACTCTTGTGCAAAATACAATTTGAAAACAGAGAAAGCTTTTTTTCCTCTTGAGATTTTGAGGTGTGGAATATTTCCCAGAAGAAATACAAACTCTGTTCCATTTATTGGTCACTATGTGTGTGTGCCTCTTTCAGAGAGTTTATTTATTTATTTTAAAAGGAAAAAAAAATGCTGATTGGCCGACTGTGGACTGATGCCATATGTAAAATCTCTTGGCCTGAAGCAAAGTGATTTGTGGGAAAATAACACTGATACTTCACAAATGTTCAAGTACAAAAAATAAAAATCATAGACTTGTACGAATGCACTTTCAACCAGCTTTATTTCTGACAGTTGGCATTCCAAAATATTGTAGCAAAAGGTTAATGAGGCAGCAGGATTAGAGATGAATTAGAGGATAAAGTTTTGCTAGAGTCAGAAGGTGTCCAAGTCAGTGACCTAAAGGAGAGTGTAGGGGATTGGAGATTTCTCTAGAAAGATTTTTTCAATATTTTAGTGAGACTGGTCCTTTTACCATAAATGAATTTGTAATAAATGGAGGGAAATTAATGAGAAATGTAAATATCAGATTCAACCAATTTAGCTGCTCAGAGATGACTACAGAGATTGCTTTTAACTAAGGGGATGAACACAGAACACCTGTATGTACTTGACAGGTGGTAGGTAAAGGGAGAATAAAAATGAGGTGAGAGAAAAAAAGAGAGTTATAGAACAAACTGATAGTACATCCTACTTCTACAACAAGGTGACCTGTTTAGTGGATGTTGTCTACCTAGACGTTAGTAAAGCCTTTGACACCATTTCCCACAGCATTCTCCTGAAGAAACTGGCTGCTCATGGCTTGGATCGATATAGTCTTTGCTTGGTAAAAAACTGCCTTGATTGTCAGTCACAAATGGCTGTGGTGAATGGAGTCAAATCCAGTTGGCGGTTGGTCACGAGTGGTGTTCCCCAGGGCTCAATATGGGGGCCAGTTCTGTTTAATCTCTTTATCAATGATCTGGACATGGGGATCAAGTGCATCCTTAGTAAGTTTGCAGATGCGACCATGTTGGATGGGAGTATTGATCTGCTTGAGGGTAGGAAGGCTCTACAGAGGGATCTGGACCAAGGCCAATTGTATGGGGTGAAGTGCTGTGTCCTGCACTTGACTCACAACATCCCCATACAATGCTACAGGCTTGGAGAAGAGTAGATGGAAAGCTGCCTGGCAGAAAAGGACCTGGGCAGGTTGGTCAACAGACAGCTGAATCTGAGCCAGCAGTGTGCCCAGGTGGCCAAAAAGGCCAGCAGCATCCTGGCTTGTATCAGAAATAGTGTGGCCAGCAGGACTAGAGAAGTGATCATCCCCCTGGATTCGGCACTGGTGAGACCACACCTCAAATACTGAATTCAGTTTTGGGCACCTGGCTGCAAGAAAGACACTGAGGTGCTGGAGCATTCAGAGAAGAACAATGGAGGTGGTGAATGGTCTGGAGCACAAGTCCTGGGAGGAGTAGCGGAGGGATCTAGGTTTGTTAAGCCTGGAGAAAAGGAAGCACTCTCTACAACTACCTGAAAGGAGGTTGTAGCATGGTGGGTGTTGGTATCTTCTCCCAAGTAGCAAGTGATAGGATGAGAGGAAATGGCCTCAAGTTGCACAAGGGGAGGTTTAGATTGGATATTAGGAAAAATTTCTTCACTGAAAGGGTTGCCAAGCATTTGAACAGGCTGCCCAAGGAAGTGGTTGAGTCACCGCCCCTGGAGGTGTTTAAAAGGCACATAGATGTGGCACTTAGGGACATGGTTTAAAGGTGGACTTAAGAGTACTAATTTAACAGTTGAACTCAATGATCTTAAATCATTTTTCCAACCTAAATGATTCTATGACATTATGATTCTATGATCTCTTATTTATATTTATTTATACTTGTTTATATTCCTGCGGAAGGGAAACCTTATGTTCTCAGCTGATTACTCTATCCACATCCATTCTGCAATTCATGCAAATACCAGAGTTCCCCAAAATTTAGCTTTGGTTTAGAATAATGAACTAATGACAGGGTTAATCATAAGGAAGTTTAGTTCTGTAACTCCCTAGACTGTACAATCAACAAGGATAGCATCACCTTAAACTTCTATCTTAGGATGGATGAATACCTTCAGTGACAGTTAAGAAACAAGGTGATCGCTTTGATTTAGAAATCTGATATTTAAACAGTGAAATTGGGCTAGAAGTATCAAAATGCAAATCTACAGCTCTGATGATTTCCATAACTTCAATGACAGAAAGCTAAAATTATTGTTGAAATTATTCTTGCTATTTTAATTGAACTTCAAAGATAGGTACAACCTGGATCTGAAAGAGGAAATTATGCAATGTCATGTCTCAGAAGGCAAAACTCTCTTCAACCACATTTCCTCCCTTTCATCCTTACCGTAAATCACTGCCTGAGCCTAAATATAGATTCACAGTCTTCTTTTCTCAATTTTAGCATCTTACATAAGGAGACATATCAGATGCTGCAGATTCAGCTGCATAAAAGACAACTTGGCACAGCATATCTGAAATTTTGATGATGAAAGGTGCACTTTGCCCTGGCTTTTGGGTGGCCAAAAGTTCATACAGGGAAAATAAGAGAACTATTTAATGTCATATACACAGAGCAACCAGAACCTTGATTATTTTAAGCCTATTTTATTGTAACTTTATCAAGGAGAACATGTGTTGCTAAAGGGAGAAGAAATTTGCAAGCTGCCATTAAAATTCTATATTTGACATAACCACAATTTGGTAAAGTATTTTGCACAATACTACAATAATCTTTCTGTAATGTGGCATAAACATTCTGGTAAAGTAGTACAAGTGAATCTACAAGCTCTTTTACCTTGTCCATATGAGAACACAAAATGGGTTTTACCTATACAAAACCAGGGAGGATTTTGCTAGATTTTGCTTAAGTTCTCATTTAAATGATGACAAATGTTAAGGTACTTTTCCTGTCCCATGGCAAATATGTGTTTTATCTTTTTTGGTTGTTTGTTTTGATATGCAAGTTTTTGAGAGCTTGACAATATAGTCTGAAATGACAAAATCCTTTCTGAGCCAGCCTTCGCTTTCTGTGCCAAAATAATGAAAATGTTACACCTTCTTGATCTGAATGTGTATATGATGTGAATATCACAACAAATTTATTTATTCTTTTTGTCCACTTGATGTCATGAAATCAGATATTTTTGCTGGAACCACTAGAAACCCCAGGGAATGGCTTAAAGCCCGTTTGGCTTATATTACAATATGACAAAAGTATAATGGAAATAAAATGAACACTTTAAGATGAGCTAAATGAATCCCATGGATGGTAGCAAGAGATAATAGAAAATTTTCCCAAATAAATAATAAAGAAGATTAAATAATTATGAATATAATTTGAAATATTAGGTAGCACAGTATCAGAAGGGAGGAAAATAGATTCTCAAGTAGGTTTTGTATAATATTTACTTTTTTGAATCCGAAGAGAAAATAATCCTTTAAACAGAATCTTTTGTACTTGGGATGTAAGCAAACATCCCCCAACCTAAATTCAAATACAAAGAGTGCTTTAAAAATATTTTAAGAACAACATATTTCTTAAGAACAACAGCTAAAAATGAAAGCAATGAAACCAAAGTACTTGAAGCTTGCATTGCTGAAAAGTAATTGTTCTTTTGGGAAACCTGCTGACCACTCAAGGAGTAGAATGACATAAAAACAAAGTGTTTATATAATTTCTGCCAAATTCGTAGGTCAGACATAAGCAAAATGAGTCATATCACATTTAAATATAAACCAAAGAATATGTTGTGTTACAGGAACTCCTAGGAACTTCCCCATTTGCTTTGGCAGATAGCCACCTTAGGTGGTGATTTTTCATTCCTTTTAGTGTTTTGGACATATGGTCTGACAAAAGAAAAAAAAAAAATCAAACTTCAAAGACAGATGGATAAAATTACATGCAGATCTTTCAAGAATTTAGATAACAGAAAAAAGAGCTCTAGGATAAAGAGCTGACTTCAAGAGTAGGTGTTACCTACACATCTAATACAGGCTTAGATTTATTAGTCATGGTAAAGATTTTAAAAGTGGTAAGCAAACTCAAAAAAAATACTGATTTTTCTGACTTAGCAGTGGAAACAATGGAATATTCATTACTTTCCCTTTGTCATAAAGCCATCCTGTTACAGGGAAGTATACACAGTAAATAGGAATTGGTATACGAACCGCATATGATGTGTTTTCATTCCATTTAGTTTGGAGAGTGGCTCATTGCACATTTACTGCATAGACAATAAGCACTGAGCCTGCACTGTTAGTTCTAAGGAACAAGCTGTTTCATTTCACAGCTTGGCCAAGTCATTTATAGCCCATAAAAAATTTCTTAACACATGGTGGCATATGTAAGTCTCTAAAGCTTTCTTTGAGAAGGAGGTGGAAGATGGCATTTGTATACACAAATTTATCCATACACATACTCAAGCTAACACAATATGTTATCACTCTTTTGTGCTATAAACCTAGTAGGCACACTATGATGGTAACTAAAGATGAAAATTTTTTGTAAGAACCTGCCTATTCATTCCCTACATCATGATTTCCAGATCCCCCCTCAGATTTATACTGCAGCTCTGAGGCTCTTCAGTGAAATATGCTTTAAGTCTTGCTCATACCTCTCTGGAACTACATACTGGTGAGCACAGTCGTGTGTGCTGCACAGCTTGGGTACCAGAGCAGATGCTTCTGCACTGACTGTTCATGTGGAAAACAGGTAATGCTATTATATTAATAGATTTTCTTTCGTAGACTTCCATTACCTGGTACAGTGGTAGCAGCCCACTGTTGAGATGCTATTTCTCTGTCATTAAATAAGAATGAATACTGAAATAATTGTTGCTAATAAGACTACTAAGTGTAAGAGAATAAGAAATTGCCTATTCAGTGTGATAGTAAGCACTGTGATAATTCTAACAAAGCTCGTTGTGTCTAATATACTAAAGAAAGCCAAATTTGTCTTCCAGGACCACCAGAGTGTTTTGTAGAGGACCTAGGAAATTTTAATACAAAAATGAATACTTGTAATTATTACTGGAATTCAGCTACCTGCATAATCTGTACAATAGAGCAATGAGGGATAAGCCTTCACATTAATCAGGATAAACACGGAATCAGCTCAGTCAAAACTGGAAAAATTTTGCTCAGGAGGGATGGACGGAAATGTTATACAGAGTATCCTACAGTATTATGCAGAATGCAGATTTCTACAGTCCCTGGAGGACTGATGTCTGTAAGCATTGCTTACAGTAACGTGGAGATGGTTCCTAAAGTTGTTACCAGTTTGGAGAAACATCAATTTACTTTTCAGCTTCTGAAGGCAACTTTCTGTTAAATGTTTGTGGTTTTTTTTTTTTGTTTTTTGTTTTTTGTTTTTTTTTTTTAAATTTGCAACTTTCCATTGGAAATGGTTATAGTCTGACATACCTGTTTTTCATTGAAGTACTTACTTTACATTTCCCCCCTTATTCAGCAGTGCCATTATTCTTCATTTCATGAAATGCAGATTCCCTCAAACTGCTGTAATAGACATTTCCTGAAGTTGGTATTTCATTGCACTGCTGAACTGATATGTGTGGTTAAAGTCCACAGGGATACATTTGAATAAAAAATATCATATAAAATCCTAGAACAGAATAAAAAGTACAGGGACAGTACTGCACTTACCTAAATGCACTCATAGAGCTTTTTGATTAAGACTGAAATAATGGAAAGAAAAAGAGAAAAGGAAAAAGTGCTCCTACTTACAGTGTTCATGAACTGGGAAGAAACCATTAAGTAAATGGAATTATATATCACTTGAAAACCAAGGGTGAAGCTCAAAATGATAAGTCTATGTTCCAAGTGGACTAATTGACTGTAGAGAAGAAATCTCAATCTTCTACAGGGGTGAAAATGCCAAAAATGTTTCTCAGTTTCTGAACTTTCATGGTCAATGAGGGAAATGGTGGAAGTGCTCTTACAAAGAAAGGGAGAGTTGGGAATGATGGATTTTAGAAAAAGAGAAGGGCCTAATGTTCAGTAATGGGAGAATGTAATAGGTTGGTATCAGAGATGCAAGGGGAAAAAGGTTTTATAGTGCAGGACTGAATATTTTCCAAGATGATGACCTAAAACATCTATTCAGGACCCTTAAGAGTGAGAAAAAAATTCAGAGACTGATTCCTGGGAATCTCACATCTCAAATGCTGAGACCTTTCTCTGGTGCCACACAGAACAGAGGTACCCAATCCCCTGGTCTGAGTGCTGAGAGTCTGTCCCAAGCAATTCCACCTGCAATGGAGAAATTTTTTAAATGAAAATTTTCTCAAAACTGTGTGCCTTAGAAAAAGTGAATCAGAAAGCACACACATATTTGTATTTAAATATGTCTGGCTGGATTAGAAACTCCCCCAAAATTTTCTGAAGTCATTGAAGCAAATACTATTTGTAGATATAAAAACCTCAACTCTTTTGCAACTCATTAAAAGTCTTTTTCTGCTTCTGGGCAATACATATGCAGTAGGACTTGTATAATTAACCGAACCTTTTCAATAATGAATACAAAGGAGTATCTCATAGGAAGCTAATGCTCTGACAGCTCCTGTAGATTTATTTTCTGTCTTTAAACAGTTATGAGACTTTTTTCTGTCTCCTGCCACAGTACAGTGAGAGTGTTTTAAAAGTTAATGCCTCACAGATTTTATGTACTGAGGCCAACACTGATTTTATCAAGAATCTCTGTGGCTTAGTACCGCACTTTTGAAAACATCTGTTGAAGCCTTGCTCAAAATTTATATTTAAAAATTAAAGCTGTGCATATGGAAATTGAAAGTAGGGTTTTTCAAGTCCTTACAAACTGAAAATGCAACATTGACTCTTTGCATAACATGATTTAAAACTTGTCTGGCAGTTTTTGAAATGTAAATTACGTGGGACCTGGAAAAATATTATTACTGTTATATACTCATTATAAATTTGTAATAAAATATAGCAAACATTGTATTTGTGATCATCATCCATGAATATGATTCCACTACCTGTAGGAATTATGCAGGCTCTCTTTACAGTTTCAATCTATTTAGAAGAGATAGTTAAAAGGGTTTTTTGTTTGTTTACAACTAAAAATGAAGAAATTTTAGGAGAGCGGAACATACATGCTTCTGGATTTGGAACTTACTCAGGAAGTGTTCTATACCATATGAGAGATGTTTGAATAAATATCTGATGTGCAGTTCAGGTTTCTGTGAACTGAAGAAAGATGCCTTGCCCTGAAAAGTTACCACAAAAAGAGCCTTGAATAATGTAAAGAATATTTAAAAACTCTACAGTGCTGCCTTGCTAGAAATCCTACAGTGACCTGGTATGTCTACTGAATATATGCTTGTAATGGGCTCAAAAAAATGCAACTGCACAGTCCCTTGGGGTAGTGTACATGAAGAATAACTTACTGAGCTAGTGTCAGGGCACGGTTAGGTACCATGCCACCTGACATACTCAGCATCACTAGACAAGACCTTGTGAAGAACAGTAAAGTATCATGTGAGACTCCTGTTTCTAGCATCAGCATGCAATATTACATTTGCAACCTGATGCACAACAAATTGCTTCTGTATCCATGAGGAAAAAGAGTATTATGTATTATTTCCTACAGAATATAAGTCTGTTAATTTTTCTGATCTAACTAGGTCAGAAAAAGCAGTAAAAGGTGTAGAAAATCCTAGAAATAAGTTTGACTGCTTAATGTGTATGCTGGATACCAAATGACTGAAGACAGAAAAAAATCCATAGGCTCTGAAGACTAGTCAGTAGTTCTCATCAGTGTTTGACATTATTTGGTGACTTGAAGAGCTGTTCTCTGAGTTTCCAATAAAGCTAATCAATCACTGAGAACATTAGCATAGGAATAAAAGTATAAATGTTACTTAAATATGCAAATATTGAGGTACAGATATAGATTAGCTCAGGAACAGTAACAATCAAAGTCATTAAAGATCATTTCAGATTATGATCTGCCTCTGAAAGATAATTATGTTTTCCTAAAAGTCTATGAGCTTTTTCAGTAGTAATGCATATGATTAGATTTACATTCATGTTTGTCAGATTCAAAGTACAATATCTGGATTCTTCATGTAAAATTGACTTTCAGTTGCTTGCCTGACAGCAGTATCATGCTGTCCATCTGATTTGGAAAATACTACATATTCATACTCAAAGACTACTACTCTGCCCATTTTAATGGGCTTATTGACTGTGGTAGCACTAATTATTTCCGTAAATTGATTATCATAGGACTGCATGGCAGAAGAACCTGAGGACCCTATTCTGTCCCTAAGGTTATTTCGGCACAATTTTAACCCCTTGGGCTACATCAAAGGGAGTGTGGCCAGCAGGTTGAGGGAGGTAGTTCTGCCCCTCTGTTCTGGGAGATCTCACCTGCAGTGCTGCAACCAGTTCTGGCACCCTCTGTACAGGCAAGACATGGACCTGTTGGAGAGGGGCCAGAGGAGGCTATCAAGATGATCAGAGGCAGGAACACCTCTCCTGTGAAGACAGGATGAGAGATTTGGGGTTGTTCAGCCTGGAGAAGGGAAGGCTCTGGGGAGAACTTATTGTGGCCTTTTAGTACTTAAAAGGGGCCTAAAAGAAAGCAGGTCATGTTAGGATAGGATAAGAGGTGATGCTTTTAAACTGAAAGAAGGGAGATTCAGGTTAGAGCTGAGGAAGGAATTTTTTACAATGAGGATGGTAAAATACAGGAACAGGCTGCCCAGAGAGCTGGTAGATGCCCCATCCCTGGAGACATCCAAGGCCAGGCTGGACTGGACTCTGAGCAACCTGATCTAGTTGATGATGTCCCTGCCCATGGCAGGGAGGTTGGACTAGATGATCTTTGAAGGTCTCTTCCAACTCAAACTATGGTATGATTCTATGATCATGTGTACCAGAAGTGTTTTACAAGCAAAACTTTGGGGAACTGCTGCTCAACAGCAAGTCTTTGAGCACTGTTCCTCTCAGTACTGAATCCAAAAGGTCTCTATTGGTAGCTCTTCCAAAGAGGGGACAGCTTTATTTAGCAAAAAGGTCTCTATTGGTAGCTCTTCCAAAGAGGGGACAGCTTTATTTAGCAATCAAATATATACATTTTACTATCTTCAGATCTGAAATTTGAGGATACGTATACAACATGACTCAGGTCAAGGCTGTTTTTAACTTCTTTCTTTTATAATTTTCATTCCTCCTTCTCCATATAGTTTGGCTACAGGAAAGAATGCAGCCATTTAAATTCATGACTTGAAACCAATAAAATTATACTGATATGGGAAACTGCAAACTTGATCCTGAAATGGTTTGCAAGCCATCTAATTATTCTGTGCAAGACACTCAACTCAAATTTTGAAATAATATTTATATAATATATTTCAGTTGAACAACAGATACACTTCCCTGCATTAAATAGAATTAAGCTTGGGATGCCCATCATGCTGTCAGTTAATAGTCATGATTTCCCTCAAAATAATTAAAAATTCTGTCTCAGGCACTTTGTGATACATAATCTCAGCTGTTTGCACAAACTGTTTCTTGTAAAATTTTCATTTGCTTCTTTTAGTAACTGTAATAACAGTGGTAGTTAAAAAAAAAAAAATAAATAAAAGGTTCATAGGATCACAGAATGTCTTGAGTTGGAAGGCACCCACAAGGATCATCAAGTCCAACTAGTGGGTGGTATCCTTATTTTCAGTTTACAAGGAAATAAGGCTTAAAGAGCATAAAAAGATGTCTAATTTAACCCAACACAGCAGCAAAAATCATAATGTAAACCTGCTTTCTTTCTTGGTTCTCAGTTATGTGGGAGAGGATACCATATTCTTTGTGCACTTATGTTTCTGAGTGGTCTGTATTGTATGTTTACTTTCATTATTTGCAAAAAATTATAAGCAGGTCTTCTAATCAAAAGGGTCAGGCAACTACAGCTACAGACAGTAATTGCAACTAAATGTATATTGGTAACCTTCATTACTTTTCTGACCTATCTCAGAGAAGCACAAAGAGACAACATAATAAGGAGCTTTCAAGCTTCATGCTGATTTTTTTTTTCTTTCTCCATATAAGCTGCATCAAAGCAGTACTTTTTTTTATCAAGAATGCTTCAAGACACATTTGGCAAGTCTGCTACCCTGCTGAGCAGTGTAGTTTCTGATTTTGAAAGCCATTTGTTACGCTTTGAAAACAGGCACTGGTAATAGCAGAAGTAACTGCTCTACTGTCAAAGACAAAGCGGGTGCCGTTGGGAACTCCAAACACTGTTGCTGAGTCTTCCTAAAGAATTTACCCATAAAACCATCATCCTACTGCTCAGACAAAGAAAAGGCAGAGGAAATATTTGTTTATTTTCTGTTATTTAGCAAATAGATTGTTTTAAAAATAATCCCTTATTTTAAAAGCTCGTGAATAGATATGTCAGGTGTTGCCATCATATGTATGGTAGGGAAAGAAAAGAATGTGTTATTTGTACGCAATTGCAGCAGGGAACTTCAAGCAATAGAACATTATTACCTGAGAGGAATCTGGACAATTTAGTGGTTACGAAAAATACTATGTAGTGTTTAAAGAATAGGTGTAACAGATTGCTACTCTAAATTCTTCCTGGTGACATGTCCTCTTAAAAAAGAATACCATCCTTGGCATCAGTCTAGCTGCAAAGAACATCTACCTGTAACTAATCACTGACCGTTAGTCATCCTAATACGGCGCAAACAGGCACTGGCACTAACAGAACTCTGTTCACACTCCTGCTTTTTCCTTCCCACACAGTTTCCTTAATGTTGTCTCTATTAGCCATAGATGTTTGTGCAGCTGCCTGGTGAACTAGTTGGCACTAATGATCCTACTAACTGCCACCTCACCCCCCCGACTCCCACAACGGATTGATTTTGGGTTAGTCCCTCAACTTGATTCAGCACATGCTTTATGCCACCATGAAAGGAGACATGAGACTGAGGGAAAACAGTTTTCAGCAACAGTGTTGGTTTATGACACAGCATGCTTTATGAAGCAATTTTAGACTGAAAAGATAGTTGAGAGAGAAAAGGACTGGTGGACATTTCCAGTCTAATCCTGCATTCATAGTAGGGTGAACTTCTGAATTAGATCAGGCTGCACAGAGATTGTTAACTTTTGAAAATTTCCTACTGAAGCTCTGCAGCATCTCTGGGCAGTTGTACCCAGTTTCCAACTGCACTCATGGCAATTTTTTTTCAGCTTTCCTTCTATGCAGTTGGAATTTTCCTTACTTAACTTGTGAATGTCTATTTCCATTTTGTTTGGGGTTTTTTGTTCACTTTGGTTGGTTTTTTGTTTGCTTGTTTGTTTGTTTTCTGTGCAACTCTGAGAAGTGTCTGGCTCCATTTTCTCTATACTACCACATAAGGTAGCTGGCTGCCCATAAAGTAGCTAATTTCCTGAGAAATCTTCAGCGTCTCCTCAATGATACTTGTAGTGGCCACTAATCATTTTACTGGCACTCTAGTTGGAGTCTCCTCAGTATCTCCAGAGTCCACAAACAAGACCCATTGGTCTGGATGTGGCCTCATAACTACTCAGTGGAAGGGAATAACCCCTTCCTATGACCTGCTCCCTACACAGATACTTTTGCAGCCCAGTATGCAGCAACAATGATCACAAAGCCATTTACTAGATTAATATTGTTTAAAGAAAAGTTGTTGGTGTCATTGTACCAGTGACTTTCTCATAGGAAATCTGATTTGACCAGAATAGAGTGGACAAAACACATTTTGAGATGGGGACATGTGAAAATTAATTCCTTTGTAGGAAAAGGACATTTTCTCCAATGCCAGCACTTTCAATATTTCTAAAATTGCTTTGGGCATCAATTATATGTTTTTAGTTTTACTCATTTTAAAAAAGTCTAAAGAATATTGAATCTGCTTTATGGTCCCTGCATTATTCTCCAACTCTGAAAAGAAAGAGCAGAACAAAAATCTCTTTTCATGGACCATCCATTTTACTGTCAACAATAAAGAAAAGTTGCCTCAGGAAAAGAGCTTTAAATGTAGTTGCGGTGCTATCAACAAGTTAGCACTCCTGCATGAAACCACAACCAATTGTTTATTCAAGAGTTTTGTTGTAGCATGAATGTAACCGCAGTTCTTCATTGCTCAGTTTTGCTGCAGGGAGCTGGAGAGATCAGATGCATACACATCTTGGCCATACATGGTTGGGTTTGCTCTTTATATAAATGGAAGGTTGGTTATGATTCCCAAAGGCTTCTAATGCTACAAATGTGTGTTCATGAAGTGAGCTGGACTAAGCTGAGTATGAAGAATTTATATGAAGACAGCTTGGCAGTTCTCAAAAGTGAGCAGGTTTGCTCCTGTCTCTTTGGGCCAGCTGTTACACTGGTATCAAAGAGGAAAAGGAATAGCCTTGATCAATTTTTTTCAGCTATGCACAAGAGCTGTGATTGTGGCATGGGCTGTAAGTCCACATGTAACAGTCCACTGGGAGCTGCTAAAAGTTCAAGGATACTTCAAATCCTTGTTACCATTCTGTAGGAAAGTCTAAACAATGGAAACAATGTTTTTCCTCACTCCTGTTTTGACAGACATATGCCCGATTTCCTTGTGGGCTGCTCAATCTCCAAGCTTTTAATGTCGGTGCTTCCAAACAGCACCATGGTGTGGATTATGAGGATTATTAATATTTTATATCATCTGACTAGTTCCCACATCAGCTTTGTCCCAGTTTCATCTTTGCTCTCCTAACAGTTCCCAGAGTTCTTTATCTTCCACCTTCCTAGCTGGTGAAGGCAACCCTGCTGGGATCCTTATCTTCCTTCCATGAACAAGTGGTTAACTAAATGCCTAAATACTGATGAATTTTGAACCCAGAAAAAATAATTGAAGTATGAAACAGTGAACTTGTGAGAACTGTTGAGGATATTTCTATTCTCGTCCTAGAGTCTTATTCTGAAATTATATGAGACCGTGGTTTAAATCTGAGACCAATATTACTGTCATGTTTTATATCCCACTATCCAATTGTGAAAAATATTAGGGATCTTGTGTAACAAAGGATTAAGTTACTAATAAGTTTTGTGTTTTAATTTGATTTACTTGTGTTTCCTTTTACTGGTTTGCCTCAATATTATAACTACGATTATGACTCTGTGTGTTCTTTTCATGGTGAACTACAGTGAAGTAAACAGGGATAGAGCTGTGATCCCCACAGAGGTAGAGAATTCAGAGAAAAGCAAATATAATTTCTTTAGGAAACTCAGGGTTTCTTGCCAGGCTTGCCTCAGGTCATCGAGGGAGACTGCTATGTGCTAGCGTGTTCTGAGGGCGAAATTCTTTCAGCAAATACAAGACACCAATTCTTCTGAGAGACAAAACCAATTAAAAGGCAATCAGTAACTCCAGGTACAGCAAATCATGAGTTCTCCTAGTTCCCTTTTTTCTAATGAGCTTTGTGTCAGTCACTGAATCTATAGAAGAATTCTGCAGGCTGTCTATAGCATTTCTACAGTATGGGGATTTTTTAACTCTTCCCAGTGAGATTTGAAATGTGGAGAAATGTGGAGAAATTAGTGTGGTGTTCTCCTCAAGTAGAACCAAGAAAGAAATGTATTCTGTTACTAAATCGATCACTAATCTTGACATAATTCCAGTTGTCTTGCAAAAAAAAAAAAAAAAAATCAGACTGATTAGCAAGTGTTAGGTTATATAAACACAATGAAAGCAGTATTAGTATTTGTAATCCAAAGATGCACAAAACTCATCCTTAATTCATATTTGTGACCTGCTTCAGATTCATCTTTAATGAAATAAACCTGTCTGGTATCCTGCTATATGTCTGTGATTTTAAGATGGTTATGCTTATCTTGTGTCTGAGTAAACTCTTAACCTAAAATTTCTCCCCTATTCCATTTTTCACATCCTAATTACAGCCTTTTCAAACCCAAAAAACCTAACCAAATTGACACCATTTTGTGCTTCTTGTTAGTTTAAGATAATTATGGAACTTAACACTCCAAATGGTAATTACACTTGCTGTTGAGCACAGCAGCCGTTTTAGAACTGCAGACCAAATCAAATTAGCATTTTTGTCAAATAAAGTTAAATGTGCTTAGAAGTTACTTCTTGATGCTTATGGAATAACATTTTACAGTGACTGTCACCTAACGCCTGTTGGACACAGACCCTGCTGAGAGGATTCATCTGCCTGAGCATTGATGCCTATACCTGAGCTAGATATCAAGGATCCTTTTACAGCAAAGGTAACTCAATTGCTCTTCTAGAACGTGGTTTGTTTTATTTGCAAATAGATCTCTAAAACAGGTCAGATGAATTGTACGTTCAAAATAGCTCTTTCCCCTCATTGCAAAAGTTTTACTTAAGTGGATGATTCTCTCTTAACTCCCATGATAACATTTCTCATTGCATTATCTATTTCAGGGGTCCCAGCTGGAGAAGGATATTGGTTTAGATTTTTTTAATATAGTAGACAAAACTCTAGGTTTTTCATTAGATAATTGACATAGAAATATGAATATGAGAATCAAACAAAACTTCTGCTATTCAGAGAAATTCCTGGGCTAGTTAAGCAGGTCCTGTTTGTGAGATCTAAAGGATCTATTTATCTTCTATTTATCCTCTATTTAAGATTGAAAAGGAATTGCCAATGAAATCAATAATCATTAAATTATTGTAAATTTATTTAAACAAAAAAGACTGTTAAACTAGTAGCACATGCAAAAGTTGATTGTGAAAATGAATGCTATCCATTGCAGTCACATTGGTGTTTACTTTCCAGGTTATAAAAGTTCATTAAACAAAAGTGATATTTTGAATAATGGAGAATACCATAGACACAGAGTATTTCATTCAGAGCCTATTTTTTTTTCCCCAGACATGTATCTAGAACTGTTATTAGGTCATAATAAGTGTAATTATACATTTATATGTATATATATATGTTGAATTCAATCCTTTACGTAAGTGCACATATATGTATATACAATGCACATGTGTATACATATATGTGCATGTGTACAAATGTATGCATATATATAATTGAACTTGGCCTAATCCTAAGAATCTACATATATTAAGCCCACCTTGACTCAGCACAAAGTATTCGCTTGTTGAACTAATTAACACTAAATCCTTGGGCTTGAATTGAAGTTTATAAAGTTATAGGTTGCTAAAATAACTTCAAATTGCGGATTCTGCTTTTGCTCCTAACATGTAGTATTATACAAACTGTCTGCTTCAAATTATTCATAAATCTACAATTTAATTAAAAAAAAAATTTAAAAAAAAAAAAAAAAGAAAAAAAAAAGAAACACACCAGCAACTGATATCAGTACAGAAACCAGCTAGGGAAACAAAAAAAAAATTATATGGTTTGGATATCTCTCTGAGGACAAGACAGGAAATCTGAAATCCAACAAAAGTGTGCTGCAAAGGTTTCCTAACATATGTATAAGCAACTTTCTGAAATAAAGCACTGCTTATCTAATGTAAATACAGTACAGCGAACCAGTGCGGTGAAAACCTGGGGAGTTAAAGATCGTAGGCAGAGTAGGACAAAAGTGCTGCTCCTCTAAATAATGAGTATAAAGCTGCAGAGGCTGAGCTCAGGGTTGCTCCGAGGACAGACTTCCCACCTTCGGGGATCATTTGCAGCACTTAGTTGCTCAGTCAGCTAAATGCTTTGATTTTAACTTTTCTGCTCTCTCCAGTACTGCTCCCGTGTTTTTCACGGTACTTGAAAGTTCTCATTGTGCAATCCCTCTTCTCTCATGTTGATTGCAGGCTGATGGAATTTCAGTGACTTTCGTGGAGTATGTTCTGATCAAAACTTTTACATGATAATAATATAGCCCACTACATCTATTTGACTGTGTATGTCACCTTTGTATGTCACAACCATGTATATACCTTCTGTACTTTATATTGTAGTGAAGCAACATTTCCTATACAATGCAATGAAATATATTTGAGTAATTTATTTCACAATTCATTGCAGAACTCAAAGTATGCTACGGGGAATTTTGAGTCCCAATGGCAAAACTCCCATTAATTCATGGGACACAGTTTCTCTTGTCATAACCATCATTTGGATTCCGAAAGCTTTATGAAAGGATGAGGTTAATGTAATTTTATGAATGAATATACATATATATTAAGAAGTTACTTAGTTCATATGGTGAGTGGAAAAAAAAATAAAAATCAAAGACTCCTGATTGCAACATAACTCAATATCACTTACATTAAGAGCTTTAAATATATGTTTTAAGGTGAATAAATGAAAACCAGTAGACAGCACTTCCTTAGAGGTCAATTCAGTTCACATAAAACAAGCAACTCAGGATGAGAAAAAATTATAGGTAAAAGATTAAATGGGAACATTGTGGGACTTCCTTGTGTTTCTTTATCATTTCCTTCTCAAAAGAACCTTCAGTGCAGTGTTTGATTTCTTGTAGAATATGGCAGCTGACATGTTTATCTCCTATATTTCATGCAAATCAGACACAAAGGGGTTTTCTTAACAAACTGGTCACAAGATGACAGCATGAAAAATAGATGTGTATAGTATGTTTCAATTTTTCATTTTTTTTATAGTAGAAATTTTGAAGATCAATATAAAACTGAGTTCTCAAATGATATAAGCTTACACTTAGGTGTTTGCTTAATTATCTGTTACTATGGCTACTCAGCACTAATGTGGTGCAATAGGAACAAATCAGTAAATCAAACCAAGGGGTTCTGAGGCACCTACATCTATACTGTATAAAGATATTGGGTGAAGTTATTGTATAAAGTTCAAGTTAAGAGCTTTTACTTGAAACTGAAATTACTGTGGTCTGTGATACAAATGTTCCTTTTCTCTATGTGGTCCATTTCTGTCCAAAGGACCCTTCACTGGCTGTGACATATGTGGGGAGAGGAACACATTTATTGATCACCTAGAACAGAGTTTCTCGCTTAGCTTCCCTCAAAAAGAACCAGATTTGGATGTATAAAAAATGCAAATCAACACAATGTCAAGCAAGATAAAATTGAAGAATTTATTTCAAAGTTATGTTACTACTCTGAATCATAGAAGCGACCTGAAATGAACATAATGATGTCAGAGAGATTGTTTACAGAAGTAATGTAAAGCAGGGAAGTGCTTGTAGACTGTAGGTTTTGGTCAGTGCTGTGTTTCTTAGCAGGGCCATGCTCAGTTTGCTTATTGGGGTGTTTTCTGTGATCTCTGGGATATTTTTTTTTCAGTGTAATTTTGCTGGGAGAATTTTTTTCTCTGTATTTTACTCCATATCTTGTGGCTAAGTAAGCTTTGAAGATTTTTGTTAGGTTAGATTTGATGTAAGGTAGACTGGACAATTATGGATTTTGACCTATATATGTAAACTAACTACAGTTTTTGTGAGACTACACAAGACTGATTGTCTACTGAGGATTTCATAGTCCTAATGAATTGATGCTAAAGATAAAATATTCATCTGTCTCAAGTGAAATGGAGTTGGATGAAGATTTGTGACTTACATTTGTCTACAGGTGGATAAGTAGACAACTGCTTGTAGGAAGAGAAGAATACAAGGTACACAGTACATCTATGAAAATGTCCAGAGGGACAGTAGAGGGACTGACTTGTCAGCAGACTCCTTCTAAGCCCATTTTGAGTGGGGGCAAATAGCATTTAAGTGATGCACATCTCAGCTGTATGATATTGCAATGTGTTGAATGTCATTTTAAATATACATTTGAGATTGCAAAGGTAAGAGTTAAGAAGGACAGATGGAAGGACAGAATGCACACAGTGTGCATTATCTACATTTTCCAGACAGAAGCATTGTCTTTGGGTACTAACTCTATTGTCTTAACAAAATTATGCAGAAACCTTGACGTTCCTCTACTAACCATCAATACTAACTTGGTAGTATCAGAAAAGGTATTTACCCAAGGCTTCCCAACCAGTATTCTCATAGCATTTCAGGCAGTTGTGAATATTTTGGAATGCTACTTTTGTCATGGAAAACTACATTATAAAGGCCAAGTTGTTCATTCAAATGCTTCATAAAGAAACTAAGATGGCAATTTTATGTATCCCTTTCTAAGTTGTTGGGGTTTTTTTTTGTTTGTTTGTGTGGGGTTTTTTTAAAATTTTATTTTATTTTTTATTTTTAATTAAAAATTTCATCAAAACTTGCAATCTTTTGAAGAAATCTGTTCAGAGAAACCTGTTGACATTGACTTTTAGCAGGAAAAAATCTGCTATTGTGTAATTGGGTTTAATCAGGTAAAAAGAATCATATAGATAAATTCACAAAATGCATCCAAAAAGATCTGACCTCTTTGTATTTAATTTATAATGTTCACAGACATAGTATCCCTAAGAAAGACTGCTTAAAATTATAACAGAAATCAGAGTAATTATTTCTTTTTGTCAGTGCTTTAAACATACATACATATATTCAGTTGGCTGCAGAGAGGGACAAGAAAGAAAGAATCTGTTTATGGGTTTTGTTTTGTGTGTGTGTGTGTGTGTGTGTTGTCCTTTCTCCCAGGATTTGCATCACTTCCTATTATATTCATTTTTCAAGCTGTCTTCACTGGCAGAAAATTTTACTTGAAACAAATTACTCAGCTTTGTTCAACATGAAAACTGCAATATTTAATTTTGGAATTTGATTCAGAACAAGTAACCTGAGGGCAGTAGATGCTGCCAATAAAAAGGGGACTAATTTGTCATATTACACTTGGATGCATCTATGATTTCAGTGCAGTCTTTCCCTTACAATGGGACAAGATGCACTCTAAAATTAATGAGATGTTTCTGGGGAGGCTATGGCCTCTTTACCTTTCCTCGTTCTTGATAAATCTCTACCTGCATCCATCTAGTTAGATTCAACAAGTAAATTTCAAGAGGCTAGGAGAAAAAGCATAGTGTATGATGACATATTAGCTACTGGATTTTGTCCAGTGGATGGCAAAATTATTAGGTTGGTGCAAAACTAATTGTGGTTTTGGATGGTGAATTTTAAATCACTGTAACTAGGCTTTAGGAAGACTGGCTTTGTCTCACTCATATTGGTGCTTTTCTGTTTTCTGATGGAAAACAATATATTTTCACATTATTTCCACTGTTGAAAATAAATTCTAAAAATCTATTTCATGCTGTAGTATTCTTGCAAATATCCCAAATAAAACCAGAATATTAATCATTATTTTATGTAACTTTGGAAAAGCTCAAGTCATTTCCTGAAGGCAAGCTGAGACTACTCAATGTCTCATTCTCTTTTTATGAAGTTGTAAATCTGGATTATTCGCTTTAGTCAATGGAAGTACACCTAGGTAAGGTGGTGGTGATAAGGTGAGGTGAAGAGCAGCTCCTAGGCTCTGCTTCCCAAACTCTGTTTCCCTTTTGATGTGAAAGCTTTTGTTAATTTTCTTCCATTTCTTTGTTCTAACACTGCTCAGATTCTTTTCTTTGGAAATGACAGCTTTCATGTCCAAAAATATCACGGACTCCAAAACCTACTGTTACACTGTAAAGTTTCTGAATTATAATAAATTGTAGTATAATTTTACAGGAACTTTGGTAATTTTGCTTTGTGGAAGAGTTTGAAAAGAAAGCACTGAGTATGAACGAAGATACACAGTATGAATATCGCATAAGTTTCACTTTTTCAAACATGGAAAATAGTATGGAAAATATGTCTGTATAAAGTCTGAGACTCTGCATAGTGCTTTAAAACATAAGGAAAACACCAAATAGTCCTAAACTGAACATATTAACAATGAGTGAAGGTGTCTATGTTTGTTACTCTCCCAAATGTCCAGAGAGAAGAAGGAAAAACCTCCCTTTTCTCTCTTTTACTTGCAAAGAAAGGAGGAACTGTTAAGAAAATCAGATTAGTCAGAAAGGCATAAATTAAAAAGAAAAAAAAAAAGTGCCAATTAATGGCATTCAGATCAGTGAGAATCCAATTCCTTCAAGGATATAACGAAGTACATATGTGGTTCTAAACAGCTAAGCACCCAGCCAGGCACAGCCAAGGCGATCAGGAGGCTGCTGAATAAATGCTATAGGTATTAGATGAGGAGCAGGTGGAGACAGTAAGAATCCATAGCCTACTCAGCAGGCATTGATACAAGTTACTTATGGGGCTTTTTCTAGTAAATTGCACAAACTGACTGATTATCATAGGCATTATGTTACCAGACTTTGGGAAAATATGTGAACTTCTAGGTACGACAGCAGTGTGAAACACAAAGGCAGATGTGTATCAGATGTTTGACCCAGCTGATCTCCAGAAGCTTTGTGGATTTTTCCAAGGCATGGAAGTTCAGTTACATTATGTTATCACATCACAATCAGTCAGAGTGCAAAGCCAATGTGGCAGACAAAAAAACCCAACCAAACAGACAAACTAAAACCACCTAAAGAAAGCTTAAAAAAGAAAGTATAACAAAATGAAGCATACAAAAGGGTGTTTCATAAAAGACTTATGTAGTGGATGGCAGTAACACACATGCAAACCTAGAGACCATTTGGTAGAACTAATCTCATCTGATATCAGCCACCTAAACTTTAGATATGCAAGCTAAAATAAATGTCATAAATTTTCATTATAATCTTTTGGTTCTTAACAGATAGTGGAAAAGGACTGGCACTCCAGGTAGCTGACCCTGAAGGGAATCCTAAATATTGCCTTAGCTGTACAAGCAAATCAGGTTTGTGCCTGTATACATGTGGATCTGGGTCATCCAAGATGTGATAGTGAAACTGAGGTATCTGGTCAAGAATGGCAGATGTGATGAAGAATCTGTGAGACACCCATGATTTTCTGGACCAACAACTGGACTGATGCAGAAAAATACTTTTGGGTATTTAAAACAGCAGGATGCACCTACAAGTAAGGCCCCTGAATCCTTTTGTAGCTAAAGATACACAAACTGCATCCTACTATACACACAGTACATCAATTTCTGCCACTAAATTTGTCTCATCTTCTGTCCATCTGATTCCCTCACAGTTATAGCCTAGTAGTATCAGCATAAATACTACACAAAAGGGAAGAGCAGCATATAATGCCCTAAAGTAACTACAAATGACTGCACAGGAGAAACTGTTATGAATTCTTTAAGAGAAATACACACTCTAAAGTTTTCCTTAACAGACAAAGCACTATTCACGTACTGTTGCAATGGATGACACATTCCATTAAGGCCGAAAGCCTGTAAGACTACTTTCATAGCATGAAATAGGAACATGGAGCATGCTGAAAACTATATTAATCTGAAAATAAACTGGGGACAAAACAGAAGGTTCTAATTATAAATATGAAAGCAGACCCTCTACCCTGAGAATCATACACATCTAGGCAATTTCATCATAGGAAATATTTATATTAATTCTAATGCTCTGATTTAAAAAAAAATCTGTCTTGACACACAACTTACAGTCCAATAATTCTGACCAGTTTCACATGCAAACACAAATATCAGCTGAAGTTTAATTTAATCTTGCCATGTGATCTCACCTGGAAATGCCCTAGGTTAATCTGCATTTAAACAGCATTCCAATATAATAGTTTGAACATCAGTCTGAAAAAAGAGTTTATATTACAAGAACATGTGAAGGTAAATAAGAAAATCCTTTCTGAATCCCTAGCATAACAGTTAAATTTCTAAGCAAGTTATAAATTGTTTGACAAAAGAAATAAAGAACAAATAATCTTCTAAACCACTCATGCATAATTGAATACCAGCAGGTCCTTTTACATGAGTTACAAATATCAAGAAGCTACAAAGGACTGTTAAGTATAGAAACAGGTTATGACACTCCTTTTTTTTTTTTTTTTGACATTTCAAATAAATGCAACTAAAGTGCAGCTCTAATTTAGAACTGTTCAGTAGGAACAGCTGTGTTATTATTTGTAGGCAATCTTAGAAAAAAACTATTTATGGGAAGTGCTTGATAAAATATGCTATGTGTGTGAGAGGAAGAGCTTGCATTTTGGATTCCTGTTTTTCTCCTTGAATATTAATTACAGCAAGAAAGATCAGGCTAATAGTTAGGAAAAACATTTTAGTGTCAAGGATAATCAAGCATTAGAGCAGACTAATGAAGCTGTAAAATCTCTATCTCCACTAATAATTTTCTGGTGCAAGTTAGCACAAGTCCTTTAGGAACAATATGTGTTTTGAAGCAATGGGATGATCTCTTGAAGACCCCTTGACTCCATTCCTGCTACATAGTAGCTCATACATATTTGAGCATTTAACATTACTGACCTTAAAACAGATCTATTTTATTTTTTTCCTTGAGTGTGCACAAAATTCCAGGTCCTAAGCACACTGCTAAATGGAGGAGATCACCTGAATCATCCAGGAAGATGACATTTAAAAACTCTGCTCAGTACCTCCTAGTTTTATTTTCATCACAGAGGGGAATTTACTTAGGATTTCACAATTCACCTTCTATCATTTAATTGCATCAACCTAACTTTTGCTGACTCTAAAAGAGCACTGATCATAAAAAGTGCCTCCATTTCATTGTTTTAAATTACTCACTAGGTGAAGCAGCCTTTCTTCAGACTTACACCAGACACAGCTCAGGTCCAGTAGTCATACATTCCAGCATCTTCATCTTTACTACATTTTTGGTTCACCTGTTTGGTCCCCAGTGTTTAAGGTCTTTATTATTAAGTGGTATTTGTACTAAATGTGCCAGCTGGTATTAAATTAGATTTCCTTCATAATCATGTCTTTTTTTAGAAAAACAGATTACAGAATTCTACTAAAACTCATTTAACATGTAGCTTTGTCATGTTTTGGATGGAATTACTAGTACTCTGATTCCCAGCCCAAACAGTCTGAGCCCATTACATTTCCAAGCAGCCACGAGCAGAAATCTTCTGAAAGTCTCCAGCAGCTTTATTTTACTTAAGATGTAGGTCAATACAAGTGATTAAGAAAATTAGGCAAGCAAATTATCTTTCCAGGTGCTTCCTGAAGCATTATAATAAAGGGTGATATTTTGGGTTCATGATAAAATACAGATGCTTTCAGGTTTTGCTCCTTTTACTTGTTTGTCTTCTTAATATTTGTTAATTTTCTACAGCTCCCATAGTAAAATCAGACTTTTTCTAATGAAACCTAAAAAAAAAAAAAGAATAATAAAGTTTTTTTGAATTTTCTTGCGACATGATTTAATGGCTAATAGCCATTCAGTCCCAGTTGATATAAGAGTGGCACAAGCTGCTGGCCAGCCAATAGCTAATCACAGTCAGGCTCCCTGGATTGTTTACATCTCTTTCAATGACACTTCATAATAACAATTCAGGAACAGGATGATTTGTAACTATGTAAAATGACATTTGTGATGTGAATACAAGAATACAGAAGATTATCGTGTCCTTTTTCCCCTTATGTTTCTATCTCTGGCTGCAGTCTTTATTCTTATTCAAATTCTTTATGCTTCTTTTTAGGAAAACCAGCTGGATTATACTGGCAAATACCTCAGGAAGGCAGAACTAATTGCTCCAATTATTACTGGAGAACCAGGTGGGCAAATTAGAGTAATGGTCCAATCAGGGATAGATCAAAGAAATGTTTCCCAGAATTTAGAGAGGAAGTTGACAATTATCAGGCTTATGATACTGCTGGGTTTTTTTATATGGCTTCTTCAAAATAGTGTGGCATTTAGGCTTAGTCGTATGGCTATTCCTATTTTGAGGGAGCATGTATAAAATGTTCTAGATAGCTTCAAACAAATCAAAAGAGAGAAAGGATAAGGCCTACTGTCAGTGCATAAGCCTGATTAATTGTTTGAGGATCTCTTGCGACAGAAAGCATATCTGATCTTTGCATTCCCAAAAATAAAGGAGGTGCAGGATGAGGCATCAACATGTGACAGGCTAGCTGCAAGGGCTTATTTTCTCTTCCCTTGTGGCCCTTTTTTCCTCTGTACTGAAGCAGCTACTCATGTGAGAAATCACCCTTGCTGGTATTTTCTGCTTTAAATTTTGTTGGCATTGATTAATCTTACACTGTCAAGAGTAGTAGACGGTAGACCTTTGGTAGAAGCTGATGGCAAAAAGCAAGGTTGTGATTTTATATTAAAGACAGTTTAAACAATGCCAGGTTGAATTTTAACCTTTTTCTTTATAGAGATAGTAGATAGTCTGGCAATACCTTATTCTTACATTTACGTCTTCCTGGGATGGCATCACATTTTACTCCGTAATATTTTATTTCATAAAGTTACCTCATCTACAAGTAAATCAGAATGACAACAAGACTATAAAAGCAGATATTACACCTCCTAAAAATGTACTTTAAAAAAGAGATGACCAGGCTTATATTGCTCTTTAGGAAATACATTAAGAGTGTGCAGCACTTTCTTTTGCTATGTATTACTGCACATAAATTCAAAACCAAAAAATGCAATTCAACCACCGTTCAAGTCAGGGTTGGTAACATTTCATATTGGCTGTATTTTTCTTTAAATCCATGGATCAATATCCATTGCAATCAAGTCAACGGTCTCATACTTTGTCAGTATATGATTCTATTGATTCAAGAATAATACTTCAAAGTCCAGATTTTTTCAGGTTCTCTTACATTTTAGTATACGTTAGGTTTAAAGTTTCAATACTCTTGAGATATTTGGGTTATTGGGAAGGCAACAAAGAGCAAAGATATTATTTGGCATGTGTGCAAGAATAAAACAGATGGTGCTCCTTGTGGCTTTGAGATACCAGTCTAAAAAGGCCTTGAAAAGAATTGGGACAACCCCTGGTGCAGAAACATGGAACTGTTCCAAAATAACAAATTCTCTGCTATTATGAAAGTGACTGGTTCTGACTTTGTCATTTATTGCCGATCTGTATACTTCTGGTGTGCCATGACTCGGGGATTATGTTATAGGAGACAGGAATTTTCTCTCTAGAAGATAAAGTTTAGTTTAACTAAATTTAGAAAAAAACCAATATGTGTTAGTATATGATTTTTAAGTTAATTCGAGACTACTTCTGCTAAAATCCTTGGGTGTGTGGATTCACAATTCCTCTGTCAATTTAGTCACTTTCGAACTTAAACAGAAGTGAGCACAGTTCTTGGACTCTTACCACCCAATAATATACATGTAACAGTCTGATGTTGTTTCAATAATTGGAAGGTAAGACACTGAAAAGAAGATGGAATTTTCCTGGCACAGGATCACTGACTGGATCTGTTCAAGACAAAACCCTGGGCAAAGCAAATGAGATGTGCATGCTTGAAGGTCCAGTCAAAGGTATAGAAGAAATCACGGTCGAAGGATTAAAGTGTTTCTACTTCTATAACTGCAAAATATCTTTGCCTGAATGGGCAACCACGCCCAGAATACGACTCACACAGTACATGAGTATTTGCAGTTTATGTGTTGAACCCTTCAATAATCATTGTCATGTCTCATATCATAGAATCATAGAATGATTTGGGTTGAAAGGGACCTTTAAAGATCATCTAGTCCAACCCCCATGCTCCCCGCCATGGGAAGGGAGATATTTCATTATATTAGGCAGCTCAAAGCCATGTCCAATTTGATCTTGAACTTTTCCGGAGATGAGGCATCTTCAACTTCTCTGGGAAACTTTTTCTGTTGTCCCACCATCCTCATCATAAAACATTTCTCCCTTACATCCAAACTAAATCTCCCCTCTTTTTGTTTAAAACTGTTGTCCCTTGTTCTATTGGAGCAGACCCTGCTAAAAAGTCTCTCTCTTTCTGATAACTCCCTTTATATGCTAGAAGGCCACAATAAGGTCTCCCTGGAGCCTTCTCTTCTCCAGGCTCAACAAGCCCAACCCTCTCAGCCTGTCTTCACAGGAGAGGTGCTACAGCCCACTGACCATTTTCTGTGGCCCATCTCTGGACCTGCTCTAACAGCTCCATGTCTTTCTGTACTGGGGACCCCAGAGGTGAACAAAGTCCTTGAGATGGAGCCTCACCAGAGCAGGGTAGAAGGGCAAAATCACCTCCCTTGACCTACTGACCATGCTTTTTGTGATGCAGCCCAGGATATGGTCGGTTTTCTGGGCTGCAAGTGCACATTTGCCAGCTCATTTCCAGCTTTTCATCCACCATTATCTCTAAGTCCTTTTCTGCAGGGTTGCTCTCAATTAACTTATCACCTTTCTTTGATTATTGGTAATAAATACGAACTATGTCAAAACTCCCGCCCACTTTACTCATTTTGCAGGTTGTGTTTGATTCTATTCTATAGTTGAGCCTTGTGGAAGAAGTAATCTACCATAATTTTTCTGATTACTGACCAAGAAAAGCAACAAAGGCAGTTGGCTTAATCATTAGAAATAAATTGTTAGATATTAATAGAGGACTTTTGTCATGCCAAAGGAAGTTGAAGGTATATTTATAATACATAGAGTATTTAAACTCATTATGTAGTCCATGAGGAGACTCAGATAGCTGCAGGGGCAAAGTATAGCACATAAATTAGGTGCTGATAACTTCATAACATTGGCCTAAAGTGGTGGTAATCTAGTCTCCACAAAAGGTGAGGATGTAGTCCCAAAATGCAGTGGTGCTGGGCCCCAGACAAGCACAAGAAACTACTTGTTGCCTAGAACTGCCTGATAAGATGATAATCACCCTTGTCCAAATGTAGACCATCCATCTTAGATTTTTTTTTTTTTTTTTTTTTTGGCGTCTTTTTTCCTAAATTATAGTGCTTCTCCATTCAGTATCAAAGAACTTATTCCAAAGATTTAAAAGAAATGGCTGGATGTTTTAGCATCTGGTTTCCATTACGCAACTTTGTGGAGGAAGTGCCTACAAATGCCCTAATGCTTCCTTTCTAATTGTGTGTGTGTGTGTGTCTTCAAGAACAGTTAAAGAGAAGAATGCTTATGAGGGAAAGACAACTAAATATGTCTTTCTGATATTCACATTAGATGACATAAAATGAGGTTATATTTTATAGAAGTTACTTCCTAATGGTACGAAGATATAAATTAGACTTGATTATGAAAGAAGAAAAGACTCAGGTGATCCCAATACTACATAAATTTAATATTTAACCTGATCTCTGTCTTGCATTGTTCCCAGTCTCAGTGTTTTCATTCAAATTAATGATTGTTTGCACAAGTGCAATAAAATTCACCTTAATTTTAATCCAACAAGAAGTTTAATTCTATTCATAACCTCTTTAATTAATATTAAGCATCATATTTTAATCTGATCACAGATCACAGTCCTCTTTGTTTGGTTGTTTTTTTGTTGGTTGGTTTTGCTTTTTTTTTTTTGTTGTGTGTGTGTGTGTGTGAAATGATGCAGATAGCTGCAAAAAAAAAGTTTCTCATCTGCAGTAAACCCCATATGTTCAGCCTGGCCAACCAAGACATCAACGTACAGATCTGTGCATAGGCAGAAGCATTTGCAAGTGTCAGTAACTGTATTGTGATTAGTTTTTAATTATTTCCTTCATCTGTCTTTTTTTCTCCTCTTATAACTTTATGGTTGACGGTCTAAAATTAAGACAATTTCTCTCTGAGTATCTTTATAAGGACTAATATTCTATTTCTGATATTTCAATGATTAGAGTTAAAAAAAAAAATCAAAATGTTAAAATTCTAAAATGTGGAAATGCAGCAACTTGATTTAAGCAACATCTCAAGCCCTTTGTCTCTTCTCAGTCATACCACAGTGCTGAAACAGTACCTTTGGCTTAAAAGGAGTCTCTCTAGCTTACCTAAACAGCAAATAAAGGACAATTTTTTTTTTTTTTTTGTGAGTTTTAATTACTTCAAAGAATGTGACAATACTTAGCTGTGCCTGTGCTGTCGGTTTGTTATGTGCTTTATTTTACCCAAGAGCTAATTCACATATTATTTCTGGGTATCCCTTCAAGAGAAAGTGTGAAACAGTTTGCAAGACAATTTGGTCCATGTTCTATCCTGTGCAGACATAACTGATGAAAATTTCATCAAGACTATTCAGAAATGTATAAGGGAAAATTTACAAGTTGAATAATCGCCAGTCACTTACCTACAGAGGTCATACACTTTTCCTCCAAAATGTAAATAGAATGACCTCCTAGCTTTTTACAATATTTGTGTGGTATTTCAACCATATTTCTCATAAATAAATATTAGACAGTAGTAAATAATGAAATACAAAGTTAACTGATAAAACTACTGTTAAATCTGATTTTCTTAGTTTATAATATATGCCAAAGAACAAGCGAGCTCAAAAATTAAGGAAAAAAATGGGTGTTTTTTAGCTCAGACTACTCTGAATAGATGAAATAAAAAGCACAGTGTTGTCAAATTTGCCTGTTAAAGCATGATGTTATCACAGAGCTTGTTTATTGTTGTGGTTGTTTTAATCTGCAACTCAGCCAAGTACATAGCATACAAAAAAGGAAAACTGTGGAAGACTTCATTAAAGGTTATTGTAAACAATGCATCATAAACATCGTAAACAATGAGTGCATACCGTTAGGATGTCACCTTGGAGAAGTTAAGCAAGTATGTGGGGATCATCAGATTTTGGAACAGTACAAATCTATTTCTTCTGCTTGGGTGTGGAAATACATCTGCAGAGTCTATACTAAAATATTCTCTAGTTTTCTGGGCAGGGTCAGTCGTTTATACAGAGAGTTTCTTACTTACAGGACATCATTTTACTGGACTCAAAGAATGATGGTCAAAGGACAAGTGGAAATGTCAGAAAGTGAGCCTCTGAGCCATGGCAGAACTGTGTAGAGAAGTTTTGGGTATTCAGGACATGGACTGGACAGAATTTTTTTAAAAAAACTAAAAAAAACACCACCGTTTTGGAAGATGTGGGTGGGAAGCCACTCTAGTACTATATAAAGTTTACAGTATTCTGACTGAAAATCCTAACAATAAGGCCAATCACAGAGGATGACAGAAGCATTGTGAGTACTCGTTCACTCCAAAAAACACCGAATGGGTGGAGCCAGACCATGTTTACTGATGTGTTCATCTTTCCTAAAAGACTCTTTTTTTGACATGAACCTCAATGTCTGTAATACTAAAAGAGTATTTTGCATGTATATATCATATTCAAAATTAGAAAATGCAAAATTTCACTATATCAAACTATTTCAATTAAAATGCTATTTATATTTATATATTCCTCTTCTACTAGAAATAATGGCAGTTTGGGATTACTGAGTAAATTTATATTTTTTAAATATATAAAAATAACTTTTCCCATATATTTCTTAACTGGATAAATAGCTGGAGTGTGGAAAATACCATGTGGGATCTATTACCTGAGCAGTTTCATAGGGCAGATATACCAATCATGATCTACAACTGAATCAAGATATTAATCATGTACTTTTAATTGTTAGTTTCAATCCTTACATGGAATGCAATTGCTTTTTTTTTGTCTGTAATGCCTGTAATATTCCATAGCATGTCATAAGAAATCTTTAAACAAAAGATATTGCACTTTCTGAAACTAATAGAGAAATTGGTTCACATAACTCAATGAAGATCGCAATATGTATCATAAGATTTACTGAAGTTTAAGAAGATTAAGTATTTAATCTGCTCAGGGCAGAATATCCAGTATAAGACAGCATGCAACAATGCATATCATAAAAATAACTGCAACACAGCATCCAAGAACCGAACTCTGAATTATTTTATATTATTAAGTAGTATGAAAATACAGAATATAACAAGATGATATGTTCAGAGAAACAAAGAATATCATAGAAATACTCATAGTTATTCATATTGACCATTTGGTTGTGTCAACAAAGTAAATAGTACTGGTTTCCAATATTTACTTATAACTTAACTGGTACATCTTAATAGCACAAAAACTATCCCCAAGAAAACATTAGCACAGTTCTCAAATGGGTAAACAATTACAAAAGGAGCGTATTTTTCCCTGGTGATTCCACTTATGTACGTACCTAAATTTTGATGTCATACCCTGTGAGCTGAATCCAAACTCTGTTGCTACAGTTTTGATTCAGCTGCCTAAAAATCAGGTGCTTTTGCTATTTGAGAGTCCTACCTTGCTCTGCCTCCAGCTACTGGTCTTAAAGATCTTGTACCTGTAAGTCCCCTGCCATATTTGCCAGGCCTGTGTGAATGACCTGGATGACTAAAACATTTCAAGTAGCAGTAGATCCGCATGTCTAAGCAGTTGAATTTATTCTGGACAGTTTTAAAGAGAGTAATCTGCAGGATACTTTTCACAGAAATTATCCATCAAGAATACTTGAAAAAGTAAAAATAGCACTAGTACTAAAATGTTTGAAGTATAACACTAAATGATTTTTTAATCCTTTTTTTGCAAATGAGAATACAGATGTCAACCATGGAAGCTCTCTACAAATTAATGAAAAATGAGAATAAGTTAATTGCAGAGCTCAGCTGGTCCACAACACAGAAAATATATTCCACTACCGAAAATATATTATTCTAAGACTTCAAGATTTTTATTCACTTTTGTTCACCTATGAAAAAAATACCACAATGACACTATAACACTGAAGTAATTCTCAGTTAATCTTGAGTTCCTCTAAATTCCAAACTATTTCCCTGCAAGATTATTATATTTACACGTTGAAACAGAAATGTTCTTGAATTGTTTTCCAGCTTTTATTTAAGATTGATGTGTCCCATCTTAGACAGCTACAAATCAGACACTGAAAACTAGGCTGACTGTCCTAGCTTCTCTCAATGGAGAGAAACAACCACACATTTTATCATAACTGGAGTTGTAACTCTTAGAGTACTCAAGCTAGGAGAAGTGAATTGCATCATAAGTGAAAATTAGGGAATTACAGCTCTTGAGTTACTTGCAAATTTTGAAGATGAGCATAAACATACCTTTGGTTGGAAAAATAGCTTTAGTGATCAAAAGTTATAAATGTATTTTTAGCTTGTTCCAAAAGTTTTCGGTTTTTTTTTTCCCAGTTGGTTTTGTTTGTTTGTTTGTTTGGGGTTTTTTGTTTGTTTGTTTTAATGACAGAAATATTAAATGTAAACATTTTGTATTTGTAGATTCTAAAATTTATGATCCAAGACCTCACCAAAGGGGCAATTTATGATAAACAAAATGATGAAAAGCTATTTGTTTACAATTATCATTCTGTATAAAACACATCATGACAAAGTAAAAATGGAAAATTCCTGATTTCCCATTTTCATCCCACCATTTCTCTTTTAAAAAATAGTTTGGTTTTCAAATACTTAAAAATACCATTGAATTTTGATTTTTGTATGATGAGTACTATGTACTGAAATACTTAGCAAAATTTATATACAAAGTTAAGAATTCCTGCTTTAGAAAAGACAGTTGTGCAGTTATACTTTCAAAGTCTAATTTGATTTCTTCAAATCTGTGGAACATTTGACCGTTTTACCTCAAATATAGCAACAGCAATTATTTCCCCATATATACAGATTGCAGAAACCTGAAAAATTACAATTTTTTAAGGTTGAACTTAACATGAAGTTAACTTCAAATGTACGTATGAATTCAATTTATGAATGAATTAAAACCCTGAAGCTGCATTGAAATGCATTGAAATGATTAAACTCTTATTTTAATAATAAAATGAAGATCAAGATAATTAGGTTTTATATTTGAGGTCAACAGAAACATATACTTGAAAGAAATTACCTTATATGCAAAGGGAAATGGAATTTTCTTAACATATCCTTCAATACAAAACACTCTTAATTTTCATGCAGTTGTCCATTATTACACATGAAAGAGATAATCACATTGTTCATGAAACTTTGACAGCCATTCTGTCAGGCTCCTTCTAGCTCCAGTATTACAATGTGTCCTTCTTTGGCTTCACTACATTCATGCCGAGAAAAATCACTCAGGATTTCCCAATGAGATAAGAGTTTCCACTATTATCTAAGTGCAGCAGTCAAGTCAAGCTTGACGTTCAGCTAATATTTTTTATATAAACTTAATGTTTTATGTTGGCAGCAAAATTAATAATTGCTTTATGAAGTGAATATTGTGAAATGTTACAAAAATAGAGCCTGACAGCCATTGGATATTTTCTTCTGATCTAATGGGTACTGAGTTAGCTCCACACTTCATACTTTTTATTCTAATGCTATGAAAATCAATGAACATTGAAAGACAGATATTATTCATTCCAATCTAACTATATAGTTGCTTTAAATAAACAGGTAAGACACTGTTCTCATTTAAACTGAAGACTCATTACATTGATGCTATGTGTGTGATGCTATGATGTATGCCTTAGAGTAAATGAAAGACAGGATCTTAATCTATAATACAAAGAGAGCATAGGCTAATCTTTCATAGCACAACAAGTAAAAGAAATAAACACATTTGTTCTATAAACATGGGATACCCCTGTAGTGTTGTTTGTATTTCTTTTTACCTTCTGCATCGGTTAATCCTACTCCAGACTGTTTTACTGGTTCTTGTCCATTCTGGCTCATCTTCCCTCTGTTAAAAGATATGGTGGTAGTTGTCAATAAGATCATAAAGAAATGAAATCTAAGAAAATGATACATCTAAGCCAATGAGGCTTTAAAGATAAACAAAATATAAACAAAGGGTAAACAAAAACAAAAATGTCACAAATATTTCTAAACCACAAAAAAGTGTGTGTAAATATAAACATAAATAGTCAAGAAGATAAGGTCAATGATAATTTTTTTCTATTGGTATTTGGACACATCACTTAAGAGCATTATGTTTTTTTCTTTAGGAGCCAACTGCAATCGCATCTTGGTGAGCTCGTACATTCTCACAGAATGGGGCCATCAGGTGCTGTCTGCTACTTGCCCCCCATCAGCCTGGGGTTTCACAATCAGTTTGCATAGCTCCTGTACTCACTTTATCCTGTTACGGTGAACAATGAAATATATAATAAGGAGTCACAAAATTGATATTGTGTCTACAATACTATTACTTCAAAGGTAAGGCATGTTTGTGGTCAATATCTTATTTAATGATTGCTTTACATTAGAGTCTAGGTTTAGTATTAAACAAACCCAGTTCAGTTCCAAGACTTATATTAAAGTAAGGTGACTGGAATGTTGTGATAAAGAACATAAGGCATTATCTTCAGATGCATGTGATTCCTCTGGGATTAAACGGTCAGCGCTGTTCTTTGCTATCAACAAAACAGCTTCATGTTTCACAATAGCAACAGAAGCTGCCCAAGTTCACAATGAACTAAAAGCTTAGTATAAAATGTCAGTTTTTAAAGTGTTTTTATGTCTAATTTTAGCTGAAACTTATTTTTTTTTTTCTGTGTTAGATTCCTTAGATATTGTTCAATTGCATTTCACCTTTGCATTCAAAATTAATATCATTTTACAGACATCATACTGCTATAGTTGGTCACGTAATACAAAGGCATAGAGAATCTGGTCGTTATCACAGTTGATATCATGAGTAACTTTCAGGGGTATCACAACCAGATAATAAGAGTCTTCTAAAAATATATCTCCCAAATAGAAAGACTTGTGAACAAGTCTTGTGAACAAGATTTATTCATCAGTGTATAACTGTACAGAAGGATTAATTTCCCTTGATAGTTATATTTAATATTGGCAAGTATTCTCATTATTTACCTCATCAAAAAAACTCCCATGGTGTCACTATTTAATTTTCTTTTGCTGCATGACTAAATGTTCCTATGGTTAAAACATTTGGACTAGAGTTTAAAACTTAGCTTATCCAACACTTTTTCTATTGATAAATAAGAAACTTCACCTGAGCAGAGAACTTAGAAGCAAAAATGCTTTTAAATGCCAAGACACCTAAAACTATTTAGCTCACTTAATGCTTCACATGCAAATTGTGAGCTATGGTCTTATGGATATGATGAATTAAGAGTGCAAGATCAGAGTCCCTGAAGTCATTATCAAGCCAGTGTGAATGCAAATGTTGATTAGAATTTCAGTCATATATATACTCTGATACATAAGAATCTTTATAAAGAATTCAAAATGGAAACAGTTATCTACTTTAAAACATTCTCCCCAGGGATGAACCCAAAGGTTTCTGATGACAAACAGTAATTTTGTCATTCATTTTCATTAAATTGCCATGTAAAGCCCTGGAGATTAACATGAAAAATAAAGCATTTTTTTGTCTGTGTAGATGTCCTGTTTCACTTTTAAAGTCTCTGTCTAATAACAGCATATAAACAATTTCCTTTAAAAATGCCATAATAAAAAATACATATATTGTAGCCCTTAACAGAAAATAAGAGTGCTGGATGTATTTTATTTAATTAAGTACAATTCATGGGAACAATTTACTAAAAGAGAAAAGATGAAGCCATGGAGATTTTTTCCTGCTTTTCAGTAGAAGTGAGGCTGGTTTAATATGCTGCTGAATCTGTCAGCCAAATACCAAGTAACTGTACATAGTGTCCCATTCCTGGACAATACACAGTAAGTGATACTATTTGGATTCAAATTTAGCATATGCGAACTAAAAACTTCTATTGATAGCTCCATGTTGTGTTTCTGTGCATAAAGGTTTTATGCATCTTTGCTTTTCTCATTAGGAAGAACAGCAAAATAATTTTAAGATTATCAAATCCAATTAAGGATTACCTTTTTGCAACTGGGAAGCACAACCTGTTTTAACCCAGAAAAAACATGATGGAAAAGTTCAATGATGTTTAAAAAATTGGCACCCCACAACCTGTGCTTACATTGCCCTCCTGGATTCTGGAAATGAGACTGAAATATGAGGTATGTGTCTATTTTCCTTTTAGCCACTATTAAGCTGTAGACTTTATTTTAGAAATGAAGAATACTTAGAAGTGTTACAGTTCTAGAGAATGATTTTTTTCTTCACTCAAGCTTTTTTAAGAAAATTATATCATACTCTTGTGACTAATTCAAGACTGCAGGGGAAAAGCAAAAACTTGTGTCCCAGAGAAAAAACATGGAACAACTATTGCAGACACTGAATGAGCAATGACCACCAACTAATATTTTGAGAAGAATCAATCTATAAAAAATTCAGGTCAGAAACATTAAGTTGATCAGAAACAATTAAGGTGATCAGAAGCAATTGCATTTTCCTATAAAGGAATATAAATTAAATTGCTAAATGAAGATAAATACTGCCAAAGTTGAGGTAAAAAAAAAAAAAAATCCTGGCAAAACTTTTCTCTGTGGAGTAGTTAACCAGGAAAAATAACTGAAAATTAAATCTCTTCATAGGATCATTGCACCGATAGTATGTTGATAATTCCTATAGGGATACCATCTCAAAAATATTTTTTTCCAACAAAGAACTATTAGGAAATCCTACAAAACTCTTAAAAACTTGGGGAAAGCTGGTTTATATCCAGAATCTGAATTTCAGTTGAATTAGTAAAATCTATTTCTAGAAGGAGGTCAATCTGAAAACTTCTAAAGCCTATGAAGGTTGTACTTTTAAAACCTAACCCAAGCCCACCTTACACACTTGCATCAAAAGCTGAGACTGGCATATTTCTTGTGTGACAGAAATAAATTCATGAGGTTGAGGCACAGGTTTGGTTGGTTGTTAATAATGCAGTGTTCAACAAAGAATAAAAATACAAGCTCTGAAAAATTCTTCACCTTCATCTGTTGGCCTACTGCACAACAAGTCTGCAGAGCAAACTACATAAAAAGATAACTGGAAAATGAAAGGACTATACATAGTGTACAGAGGTTATAGTATATTAAAGGAAAAGCCTTACATTCTTGGGATGGGAAATAGATTATTCTCTCCGGTGGCACTGCTGCTGCCTTCGCTGTCCATGCTGTATCCACTGCCAAAGCTACTGGCTGATGAGCCAGTGGAGACAGAACTTTCTGCAGGTCGGTGATTAGTAGACCTTGCTGTACAGGGCAGGAACAGTGGGTTACCAAAAAACTCATAAGACATCAGTACCATCCATATTAAGAAAAAACATAATTTATCAAAATCACATGCTGAAAACACTTTCAGTTTTTTACTTTACATTACAGTATTGAGTTATCATCTTTTGAAGATGATGTTTATTTCCACGTAGAATAAGGTGTTCTAAACCAAATAGTATACCACCATTATTTTTTCTCCAGTCATGTTAATAGTTCAAATCAACAGCCTGAAGGAAAAAAAGAATGTGTTAGATTGGTTAACACTGCTTTTCTGATTAAAGATAAAGAAAACCAATTATTCATCTGAAACATTTCATGTGGTAGTCTCTTAAAAAGGAAAGACTCGGTGTGCCTTTCTCATATTCCTCATGAAACATTCTTTGCATTTGGTGATTTTGAGACGGAGAAGAAGCTGCAAGGAAATATAGGTACACTATATATAGTCACAGAGACTGTATGAAGACTTCCACCCCTCTTCAGACATAACACAGCTACTGCATTATATTTCTCAACTGCTCCTACCCATCTGGATCTCTCTTACCACATGTCTAGAATGCTAATGCACATATTTTGCCAGGAGCTGTGCTAAACTTAAGAACATTTGGTGTAGAAAATGTACACCAGCATGTTATTTTTACTTCAGATGCTTTGTGTTTTGGATATTGTACTACATAAGCAAATCTTCTGGTATTGAGCCTTTGGCAAGTTGAGAAATATAAACAAAAAAAGGACACACTGACATTACACATAATTAATACAGGAACAGTAGAGTAGTATAGCTATTATCATATTGAAAAACAAAATCATCTGGGGATGTTAATACATTTTTTGTTGTTGTTTTTAAATGTCCTCAACTACATCTACTATTGTCACATTTCATCTGTTCCAACTGACTGAACGTATACACTGAAGACAAAAAATATGTTTTGTAAAGTTATTTTTTCTGTGAAGACTTAATGAAATTTTATGGTATTTTAGTGAAATGTGAAACTCTAATGCAAGCAGTTAAAAGAGATTTTTCTTTAAACAATAAATTAGCCAAATATCTAAATGGAAATTACTTCAAATAAGAGCCAGAGCCCCAATGGTGTCTTGCCTTAAACTGGCAACCAATATTATTTAGGTTTGACCGAATGAATAGTATTTTTGGTGAAGACTGCTGCATGCTGCCTGACATGGGACTGAGAAGCTGTGAGTGACTCCTCAAAGATAATGCAGAAGCAGATTAATAATTGAAACTAAAAGAGAGAAATGAAGCAATTCACATATTTTTAATCCTTGGGCCAAACTGTTAGTGAAAACAGGACTCTTACTGTGACAAGTGATTATTTGCTACTAAACCGAGCTGTCACATAACTTTATTTTAAAACCGTAATAGCCTCCTCTGTTTCACTATTGCCTATAGCCACAGAAGGAAACTGTCAATCTAAGTTATTTTCAGACAAAAATATTCTTTAGCTCTATTTCATTATTTTATGCACTGATCATAGGCTATCTTCTTGGATATTAATACAAATTGATAAACTCTAAAATCACAGTATTATTAACAGGCACTTTCACTATCTTATCTGGAGAGAAAGCCACCAGGTTTTTCCAGCAGAGATGGCCAGAGCACAGCAGTGTGTCCTGCTCAGGCAGTTGTGGGCAATGGGTGCTCCATCACTTACAGTTTGCGGTACGGTAAGTGAATTCCTATGACTACAGGGACATGTCATGAAACTGCTGTTGGGAAATGTTGGGCAAAAGCGAGATTTCAGAGAGGTCAAGTTCTCCTTTACAGTGCATTACTGCCAGCTGCCCTATATTCAACAGCCTGAATGAGGGCTGTCTCAAACTAATCCATAACTTCAGTTCTCAGTGTTTGTGTGACATGTATGAGTTCTGATGTTTGTTGTTTGGGATTCTGAGGTTTCTTTAGGTTGGGTTGGGGTGTTTTTGCCATGGCATAACAAATGACTCATAGATGAGGACAACGGGGAAAGACACACATCTGCAAAACCCATGGAAACCAAGACAATCTTGTGCCAGCACAAAAAAGTGTCTTTAGTCCTTCCCTTAGGCATGAATTTGCTTAGTGTAGCATACATCTCCACTACAGCATATGTGGCTGAAAGAGCAGTTCATATCTGAGCTAATATTTTTATTGACTTTGCTGTAAAAGCTAATGCCTGAAGTAATTTCTTATCTCTTTACTGGTGGATTTCTAAAACCAGTAAGAACTTAGAATTTAGTTCAAACCAGAAAAATTGAATTGAATTGAACCAAGCCTTTATAAATGATTCAGAAGTTTTGCTGTATCTATTTATAATCAAAACATAGTTGTTTTCTTTCAAACATCTGTATCCTGATGATCCATTCAGTATGCTGTATTTTTAGCTTATCCACTGTTTTCACTAATTTATGTCTTTTTCTCTATTGATTTTCTTCCCCATAAGATCTCCTGGTGAATGGCTATAATGGATCCAAATTTAGATTCATTACTAGATTTTGAAAATTCTGAAGTTCAATGTTATTATTTTGCTTTCTTTTTTTTTCCCTGTGCGCTCTCTGAAAGTAACAAACTACATCATCAGTTTGCAACAGGAGATGAAATTCACAAATAGATTTACAGCTAGTTTTGTGACAAATTAAGAATCTGGATACAGAGAACTGCTCCATAACTCATGAGGCACTCACGTTTTCTATATAACTATATTTTTACAGATAAATGTAGAACTCTAAGCTGCTTCTGCTGTTTACATAGGAAACTTCCAAGTTTTGAAGATGTGTTGAAGCCTGCTGTGAGATATTTTATCTGAGAGCCAGAATAACCATGGTTAGATTTGTACTTTTAATTCAAAAGTTAGAATTTTTTCCCTGCTCTCATGTGCAAGAGATTAGTGTGTACATTCATTTGCAGTTTTGCCCTTTCTCTTTGAACAAAGGCAAATGTTGTCTTAGGAACTTTTACAAGGAAGGCTAAGTTCACTGTGGTATTCTTCTAGTCTTACTAGTCTATGTAAGGTCTGTGAGGCCCTCTAAGTGTCACAGCAATTGCCACATTTCTTGGTGAGTTGTGTTCCTATCCACATAAAGGACAAGTAACTAAAGTGAGATTAGGACAGGTTCACTTCTGAGTTACAGAGTTCTGCTTGCAGCTGCCTATGCTAGAAAATGCCTAAGTTCTCAGGTTTTAACATCACAGTTCTGGTGGGAGGTGCCTTGGTCTGGAAACAATTAAATAGTTTTGCATGGATCCACTCAGTTTTTGAGGTCCACAGACTGAATATTTTCTTCTGTTATCACAGAGGTGGCTGGTACAATGAGGGGTAGTTTTACTTTGTGTAAATGTACAACATGTATTTGAATAGGAGCCTGGGCAAAGACAAGTGACATCATTTAAATATCAAGTATCCAGAGTATGGAAGAGCTATGTTTCTTTCCTTTCTTGCCCATTGTTTTTTCAAATTCTTTTGTGATTCTCAGGAAAAAAAAACAACAACAACAACAACAACAACAAAAAAAAAAAAAACAACAAAAAAAAACACAAACAAACAAACAAAAAAAAAAACCCAAAAAACCCCACAACAAAACAACAAAGTTTTAGAAACTCATAGAAAGCTTAGGAAACTTTTAGAAACTCTCAGGAAAAAAACCTTCTCATATGCAAGGTTTTGCTTGCCAATTACATATGATGCTGAAATAATTTCAGTTTTAGAAGAAAACAAAAAAAAGAGCCTTCAGGCTTCAGCAAATGGAAGAGACTAAGTTAAACTGAAGATCAATACCCAGCATCATCATTTGGCCTCTTACTGGGAGACAGGAGATATCATTTCCTCCCTCCAGCCCCTCTCCATGAACCATTTCTAGAGTTTATCAGGTGTTCAGTACTTTTCAACGATAGTAACTTCAATGATGTCTGGGCTGTCCAACCATTGGACTATGAAGAATAGAAATAGGAAAGGAAAGTGTAAAACTCTAATATGAGCTGCTTACTCTGAAATAGTGCACAGAATTTCCTATTATACAAAACTATTGTTGTAGCTAAATCACATTTTATAACCCAGGAAAACATGTAAGTCATGTCTTATTATAAAGAAGATATTATATTAAAATCAATAAGAAAGGAGCGAATGGAAGTCATATATTTCACTTAATCTTTCAGAGAAGTTTTTCTTTACAACAGAGAAGATGCATTTTAAAGGCTGACATAGGGGAGATCAATAAGTCACAACAGACATATACACATGAACTGTCAAATCAGCCAGTGGCAAAATGGGAACAATCCAGCACCAGCACTGTCAATCTCTCCAGACATTCTCCTACAGTGAAATACTTTAAAAAAAAAAAAAAAAAGAAAAAGGAAAAAATCTTAAATTTGAAAAATAGGATTGTGTTATTCTGTGCTTCCTGGGGATAAAAGAACATGCTCAAATAAAGCTTTCTCCCAGGGATTAAATTGTGGATGTTATCCTTTTCAGGTATCTGTCTAGAAGCAGAAATACAACTGTCAAAACACATTGGGGAAGACAGTTCTATCTGTAAAACAAACAGGAGGAGGGAAAATGCTTTTGAGTATGCATTCAGGATGAAATTTTGTGACTTTGCCTGTAATTACTTGAAAAAAAAAAAAAAATTGTTCTTTAAAACCCTGGGTAACAAAAAGGCTGGGAGCATCATGCTGAGTCTTCTCAAAGAGATGCAATCCCATGGGAGCAGTTGAAATCACCAATCTGCTTTGGATACTTATCTGCTGACCCACAGATGGGGCGTGTCACACAGCATCTTCTGGCTGAAGTTTGTCTATTCTTCACTCTCAGTCGCCTTGTCTTTCAAATATCCAACCTCGACCTGCCCCCGAGGTGCCTGTTTACCTGTTTTTCTGAAGAGTTTGCTAGTGCTAGAAGCAATTGCTGCTCAGGCTTGCTCTGTAAGGTTCATCAGTGTAAAACCCTTTTGTTGTGACTGCTAGTTGTATCTTTTGTGAAATGGCAACAGAACGGGGATACACAAATAACTAGTGATCAAAGGCATACACCTCAAGTGAGTTCTGATGGTGGCTTTTCCTCACTCTTCCTCATATGGAACAGTACTTTAAACCATGGTCTCACGTATTTCAGCCACGTTTGTATATTAGACGTGACTTTGACTGCGCACTGAGTAATGGTATTTTGTGAAATTTCAACACCACTCTTCATAGAGCAATTTACCGTTCAAAGTGAGTAATGGCAAACTCTATTTGTCTTAAACTGTAGTGATGGCATTTCTCACCCAGCAAAGCAATTCTGATGAAATAACTTTCTTCCATGTACACTGTAGTGTTAGGCTAGCGTCTACTAGAGTTTTGAAATAAGAGTTATCAAATGAAGAATCTGAGCACTCTCCTGAAATTACATGTCAGCTTAAAATGGTGGAAGAATAAACAGCAGGAATAGCCAAAGCAAAATGTGCCAGCTATTAGACTGAAACAAGACTCAAAAGACAGCCTCACATTATTGCTTTCTGCAGAGAATGGGGACAAACTGCTCATGTTTTGATAATGATTCTTGGAAATGGGTTATTTGTAGCAATATGAAGGCCCATTTAACTCGGAAATTAAGAGACTAGTGAAGTTAGGCATAAAAGACCTTTGGGTGGTAAATTATTTTTGTGAAGGAAACAACGTAAATTATTGCAGGAAATTAAAACATGGCATTGCCTATTAAAAGTGTGAAAATGGGTATAGACCTAAAGGGACACCAAATAAGCAGGTATTTAAATTCACAGTTGTATGCAATTGAAAAGATTTACGGAACCTAGGAATCAATTTCCTTTCACTCTACATTGTTGCTAACATCAGTAAATAGAACTTACTGATAAGGAAAATTCCTGTTGGTTTTAATTTCTTACAGCTAAGTGTCTAGAAATTACACAATTCTGGCGCAGCCCTGCATCATGGATTATACAGTGCCAGCAATATCTTAATAGACACATCACACCACATTTCTGTGTAGTTTTAACCTGTTATGCTGACACTTAAGTGAACTTTTGTCAAAGATATTGGACAAAGGTAGCTAAAACCAGACATGCTGCCTTTTGAACTGAAGTGTTTTAAACTGAAGGTCTTCAACAGGTGTAAATTGACAGGCTCATTTGGGTACAATTGTGAAAATGCTGATGCACAGTCTGTCTACTCTAGATATTCTAGCTAACAGTATAAACTGTGATAGTAGACCTTCCTCTGACCAGTAAAATCACTTGACACACAACTATTTGGAAAGTAGCTTCTTCTTAGGATATCACAGAAAAGCTTTTGTATCTGATAGAAAAATCTATAATGTAAAAAAATGAAATGTTCTCTATGAGATGTGAGAAATAAATAGGTTCTGTGTACAGGCATTAGATTTGGAGTTTTTCAGAAAATGTTATGATTTTAAATTCCCAGGGATTTGAGGTTGAAAGAAACAAGTCTATTGTTGAGTAAAAAAAAAAAAATAAAAAAAAAATAGGGAAAATAGATAGAAATATCTGTGGAAATATATTGTTTGTATTACCTTAAATGGTAATTTAACAGTAATGTTTGAAACTTTAACTGAAACACATGGTATTTTCTCTAGATCTTTAACATTTGGTAACTATTTAAGGTCAAGAGTATAGCAGTGCTTTTCCAATTGCAGGTTGTTTGATTGTTTCTCTCATTGTGTTTTTTAATGTGTGCCAAATAAAACAGGAGGTTCTATGGCATCCATTATCACATGATGTTCAAGCAACACCATATTGGCTTGTACCTTCTCTCTCATGAGTTTCTGTTTGAAAGGATAGAAAAGTGCATAGGACTAAAATGATATTCAGGCTTTAAATCACCTACTTAGCTATTTAAATATTAATTTACTGTTCTCCAAAGATCCTAGGAAGAATCAAAATGATTTTTTTGCAATTCTCTTCATTGGTCATAAAACATTTTGTTGTTGTTGTTGGCTATTCGATATTCTGATGTAATAAAGGAATTGTTTTTCCAGTGTACAATCATCGCACCTTTGGGGGCAAAACTAGCATCTCTTCCTCTGCAAATAAGGACAAGCTCACTGAATTTTACTCATTAACAGGTATGTTAAACACTCATGTAAAGACCAGAGCTCCCTATAAAACTGTGTACTTTAAAAAATGACCAGTTACATAGATAAATGTGGACTACATGGTGACCACTAGCATTACCTTTTTTTTTTTTTTTTTTAACACCTTATTTCGCACTTTCTATTCTAGTGAGGAAGAGCTGGTTCACCTTTCTACTTCACACAGACATTGAAGGAAAATTTTTCTGTTCCTTGTCATTCTTATTCACGTTATTGGAAGTTATTAAAACTAAACTATGTAGCTTATTCTTTTAAAACTATAAACTGTCTTTGAAAAGGCCTTTTATATGAAATCAGTAAATAACTGCATTGCAGATACACTTACTGTTTTATATGCATATATCCAGAACTGGTAATCAGTTTGAACACCTTTAAGTGTTCAAATATCTGAAGAACTCTAACATCATTTGCTATATTTAAAACATAGGTGATCTACCAAATAAATTCTGTATACTGGAAAGATTCTTCCGTGGGATAAATTACTGACTTAAAAGGAGGTGGACTGATTTACATTATCTCTAAAACTGACCTATCTGGTGGATACACTCTAATGCACAGATTTATGTTGAAAGGAATGTGCTTAATTTTATATGAATGTGTAATTGGCAATGATTAAGATTTTTCACAAAAAATAAATCAAATTAACTCAAACCCAGGCACTGCTTTCTCCCTCTTCCTTGGATCCCTCACAACTTCAGCCTGCAAAGGTTTGGCTCTGAAATTTTATTTTTCCTCTCTGAGGGGTGTGATGGGGATGTGTACTAGGCAACTGGTTTCTTAGCAGATCACATTCTTATGTCTCACAGGCAACAAGGAAATTATACTTCAGGGTTTATTTTTAATTAAATGCTGTAGCTGAATATTGTTTTTTACAAAGGGGCTGAACAAAGACCAAAGTTTTCTGTCGTAGTTTCACCTTACTTTTAAAATACATTTTTTACAGTTTGAAATGATCAAAGAAATAGTTTTGTCTAATAAACTTAAAGTCGTGGAAGTCCTTTACATTTACAAAAAAATATTTAGTATACCACAGGCGCTGGTTTTGTTTATTACTTCCTTTTTACTTCTCATCAGACATACTGTCAAAAGAACTGTGAAAATACATCCAATAGAAAAGCTCCTAGGAGTCAGAAGAATAGAAAGATTTCTCTGGAACATTCTAAGAATGACTGAAGGTTCTTGTTTTGTTTTGTTTTTTTTTTCAAGTGCCAAGAAAATTAAAAAAGCTATTGAGGGATTAAGGTAAAGGAGGGAACTCCTTCTGAACATTCTCTTAGGTAGAGAAGGACTGACTCACAGAACAGATTTTTTCCCATCACCCTTGTGGAAGTCTTGCTAGATTACAACCACCTGGTATGCTTGGGCTGAAGAAACCTGAACAGTTATTTTAAAAGGTGCTGTTAGCTGACAAACTCACATAGAAATAACTGTGGTTACTACTACTACTACTACTACTACTACTACTACTGTGGATTATCTGTAATGGCTTCTTTAATAAAAGGCTTTGAGATTTAGTGACAAAAAATTACTAACTTGCAAAGATGACTGTTCCAGTCCATAAAACCAGTTCATAATTGGTTCTTTTCCATGTGTCAATAAAGCAGGCTGTAATGGGAGTGGGTAACACAAGGATGCAGCATACCTGTAGGAATGGACTTGCAAACTGATGATGCCATTATATTAATTGTTCACAATAGTTTTAACTTTTAGAATTTTTGAACTACAGGGCATCCTCTCTTTCCTTCAACTGCTCTTCCTCCTGTAAAGAACTCTATAAATTGAAAGCTGACTTAAGTATTTTTGGTGGGTTTTTTTTCCTATTCAAGTTCATAGTCTCTCCTCATTTTACTTCCATACTCCACAAAGCTGCAATCTTGGTTTTTCCTCCTGCTGAAATGCATGAGTTCTATTAACCTTAAAATGGTAATTTTTGGCCCACCTCATATGAATAAATTACAACAGACTAGTTTTGGTACAACAAGAAGAAGCCAAAACTTCCCACAGATCTGAAAACAGACGTGTAAACTTTGTGTAGGTGATTATGCATTGTGTATAATTTTCAGAAGTAAAAAGACAAAAGTACTATGTCTCCTTACAGTAACCCTAACCTCATTGATATATTAATGATAATAATGTGGGCTCTTATTCCCACAACTCTCTATGATGCTTCTAATACTGCTGAGCCAAAGGCATATTGATACATAGCCGTTTTGTAATTTTAAAAGTAAAGAAGTTAGCATAATAGCTCAGTGGCAAGCGTACTCAAAGCCAACAGCCTAGCTATTTCCTCATCATAAAAGTATATATGAACCTTGATTCAACCTCATATCACAAACAAAAGTTTTAGCATTGCCTGTGTAGGCCATAAGGCACCACAGGACCACAAATACTTATGATAAATCTCTACAGACATGACACCTCAAAACATCGTAAGAGTTGAATAGACTAGACTAGACTAGACTAGAATATATGTCAGTTGGAAGTGACCTACAGTGATCATCTAATCCAACTGCCTGACCAATCTAGGGCTGACCAAAAGTCAAAGCATGTTATTAAGGGCATTGTCCAAATGCCTGTTAAACACTGACAGGCTTGGGACAACAACCACATCTCAAGAAACTCTGTTTCAGTGTTTGACCACCCTCTTGGTAAAGAAATGTTTTCTAATGCCCAGTCTAAACCTCCCATGGCCCAGCTTTGAACCATTCCCAATATCCTATCACAGGACACCAGGGAGAACCAGAACCACCTCCCTTCCCACTTCCCCTCCTCAGGAAGGTGTAGAGAGCCATGAAGTCACCCCTCAGTCTCCTTTTCTGTAAACTAGACAAACTCAAAGTACTTAGCCACTTCTCATAGGACATTCTTTCCAGAATTAGACTTCCGTCGTATACATCCCAGGAATTGGGTGGGCGTTTCAGTCATGATACCTGAACTAGTACCATGATATAATCTGGCCTCTGTCTGAACTGAGTGTCTGAAGTTGAGCTGTAGAGTAAGACAACATATATGTGGGTGGATGCACACGTGTAGATATACTTATAGCTCTCATAAGAAACACCTTTTTATTTCTAAATGCAATGTTTAAAATTATTTGTTAAATTTGACCTTGTTAATTAGCTGCTTTAACATCACAGTAATTCTCTTATTGACTTCTTGCTTTTGGATCTATTGCTTGAAATATAATTCCCTCTTTTTCTTCTACAACCTTAGACTGCATTGTCCATGAGTGCATTTGTGTTGACAGGAAAAACGTCAATGAATCATGAGAGCCTGGGAAGGGATTACAGCACAAGAGAAGATCTGTGAGTCCAGTCTGTCAGTTTATTGGGATAATCTCTCCAATTCCATGGAAATAAGCAAAAGATCAGTGCCAATTTGAACCAATCAAGAATCTGGCTCTTTATTTGTGATGAGGGGATAAATTGATGATGGTATTTAGGTTTGATGCACAGGTTCCTATAGATAGAAAACATTTTTTAAGTGACTGATGAGAAAGTTATCAAGAGATTTAACTATACATAGATCAAAACTTTCCTTTCCACTGGCGGTTTAAAAAATTATCTATGCTAATGACTTTTGACATAACAGCTGTGTTGGGAGAGGAAAAAGAAATTGTTAATGTCCCAATTAGAATTCCAGGAAAAAAAAAAAAAGTGCAATTAGGTTTTTGTCTCAGTAGAAGAAATGTTCAATTATGCTTAAGCAGACCAACTTGTATGCATACTTTTTATTAGACAACAACAAGACCAAAGCTGTACCATTTTTCAACAGATGTCTAAGTCCTCCAGTGGAATGGAAGTGCACGTGTTTATTGTTTTGTAATGTTTCTTAGCACAATTTTCATCGTGGATTTATGCGCTGATATGGAAAGATCAAGCAGATTTCTTGATTCATGTTAACATTTGCAGCAATTAATGGAGGGGCAAAATAAATAAATATTGCAATGAATTAGTTTACATGGCAAGAAGGATTTGGGATGTGGTTGGCTTCTTAACTATGTCTTTCTGCTCACCTCCTTCAGGCTTGACTGGTCCATCAGACATCACTTTCCTGAGGGCTAGTTGACTTTGGTCTTTGTTGTCATTGGCTGGTGGAGGCAGATTGTCAGACTGAGTTCTTTGAATAGGGAGGACTCCTGCTATGCTGTGTCTGTGCTGCTTCCTGGCATGATTAGACTGACCGCTTTTATGTGCTGCTGTGGCAGTGTGGGTGAAATGGAAACCCAGAGTATGTATCCTCAGATGGAACCAGCTTAAATGTTATTCATGCAAACAGAAGTGGTTTTTTTTCTGTATTTAAGTAGTGTTTTCAAACACCAAAGAGACACCACATGCACAGCATTAAAGAGTATTAAAACTGGCTGTTTCTTTATTAATGATGGTGAAGACAAGGGAAAAAATTTTCCCGAGTTTTTGCATTATACCATGGTAAGTTTATGGCATATCAACAAATCCTGAAGACAAACACAATGATTCCACAGTCAGAGAGTTTTAATTTGCCATCAACTAAACCCTCAGCTAGCAATCAGATACTACTCTAAAGTATACTCTGGAGAGCAAAGTTTTAATAAATTAATCTATTTGAAGTTGTCAGATGAAATCTATCTTGACTCTTAATCAATCCATGGCACAAAAACTACTAGAAAAATTTAACTGACTATGGCACCTGACTTAGCTCTCAATTCCCTTCGACTTTGTGAACTCATTAACGGTGTTGAAATCTGATGTTATTAATGGCTTTGTGTCTTTAATGACTTTGCATTTAATGTGTTTAATGTTTTTGTCTGTTGCTGTTCTGCTTAACACTAATGTGATTTTATCTGAGATATTAAGAAGGTTTCCTTGTATTTCCTTTCAAAAAAAAAAGATATTTACAGTAATCTTTCAAAAATAGAAATCTCAGACATATAGTTAAAAAACCTTTTTCTTCAATTATAAATCTTCTTTTGTGTATATAGTACTGTCCTTCCTGATCACTACTTATGGATATATTTTGTTGTTAATGTGCTCTAGCACTTGTGTGCAACTTGAAGAACTGGCAGCTGTATCTATGCGGGTTTTGATTATTTCATTGGTAGTTATTTAGTGACATCAAAATATCACCACACAAAGAAATTCTCTGTGAGTCATGCACAACCATGGAACATCATGGAGCATGAGTGAAGGGACTGATGGAGAAACAGCCAGTTTCACTGCAGTCTATATAAATTAAAATAAATAAATTAAAAAAAAAGACTTCTATATACAAGAGTATATTGTAATTATATGTATTCACACACAGGCACACAAAGAAAGACATTGAACAGAGTGAGCACAGTGTGCCAAGAACAGAAAAAAATAGCCAAAAAGGGAAGGACAGCAGGGAAAAAGGCAACAGATGAACATTAAGCTGCCATGCTGAGGAATTTATTTGCGTCTTTTACTTGGTTGAAGGCGAAGCTGTTGAACAGCTGCTTCAGCAGCGGCGATGGCTGCCCCAGCGTCTTCAAGGTGAGTTTGAGTGACGCTGGTTTTGCTTTGGCTGCGAGATGGACCGTGAGAGCGTAGATGTCCTTCAGAAGAAGATTTGGAGCTCCCTGGGCTGCTGTGGGATTTCTCAATGGTGGGCACCTGCATGTCTACCACGAAAATGAAGAAGCACAAGGGTTGCATTTATTAAAAACAAATAATTTCATTTTCTTTCTCTTGACTGGCCTTTCTAGATGCATTCCAAAACAAGTAATAAAGATTAAGCTGTGAAATGCCATTAATGTCTTGGGGTATATCGTGATTAAGAAACTTATGAAGCACCATTTTCTACTTCCCCACTGTTCCCTGGCTCAGGAAATAATTAATTTACTATTGGGTTTCTATCACCTGTGAATTATGTCGCCTGTGCAGGTTCACACTGGTGGAATAACAGGGTAGCCTAAAGATTAATTTTTTTCCACTTTGTACTTCTATAGTACGTAGAGACTGACTGGTGTTACCTACATTCTTGCTGAATACTTAGATAAAGTAAGCAGTTTTATTCTGAGGAATGGTCATGTCAAAACCATAGTCTAACTTAAAATATATTATACTATACTATACTAACCTCTGATTTAGATATAGACCGTATCTAGACACCAATCCCTAGCAAAACATTACACAGAGAAATAGAGAGGAGGTGGAGCGGAGTCTTATCACTCCAAGGCTCTCATCTGGGTGCTATTTGGGATGGCTTTTACCATTTGTGTTTCAAGTGAGCAAAGGGCCACTGACTAATTACTGTATGTATATATTAAAAAAAAAAAAAAAAAAAATGTAGAGACAAACTTCTTGGACCAGGAGACACTGAGATCAGTTCTGCTTTTCTAAACATTACTATAATTCTACTATATCAGCTCCACTGATTTCCGATACAATTTAGATATGCTACAGTCCATTATCATTGGCTGGAAATGCATATGCTTTATTATAGCATAATCTTCATTCTAAAAAATATTAATATGATTTTCCAGAAGATAAACCACCATAGAATATTTAAGGAACATGAAAAATAGATAGCTAAATATGTATTGAATTTGGCCAAGGCTATCAAAAAATGAAAAGGGCACAGAACCTATAGCAGATGTGCAACCTACATAGAACTTGTAAGCTGCTGTTTTTAGGACACAACTACTCAGTAAGTTGGCTGGCACTGAATTAAGCTTTGTCTCCAATGAATTAATCATAGATGTAAATACATTTTTAATAAAAGTCTATACTAACTTGATAGCAGTAACTTTATTTTTCTATTAGAACTTACACATAGCAAAGGTTTTCCCATCATCTGGAAAAACATTTTAGGTCAGATGCACCAAGTCATTCCTACCCTTGGAGGGGTCCGGGAAGATTCCATGACTTCTGCTTTTGATGACAGATGGTTTTGGAGATTGCTGGCTACTTTGTCCAGAATGAGATTTGCCGTGATCAATGTTTTCACTCTGTTCTTTCAGAGGGTACCACCGAGGAGTGTTGTCAAGCTGAGAGACACTGGATAACTCGATCAATACCTACAAATAAGTCAAAGTACAACATATACCCTGTATCTCATCTATTAATGGTTGGGTACGGTAGAAGAGTCTACAGTTGTGTTACCAAAAGTTGCAATCCAATGTAAGAAGTTAAGGTTATAAGACTGTATGCTGACAGATTTGGGACTCTCTGCCTATGCTCTGACCTCGCCTGATACAAGCCAGCTCTGATCTCAAACCCACATTTGTTAGCATATTGATGTGACTGAACCAATATGTCTTCTCAACAGCACCTCAGTAATGACTAGGAGCTTAGACAGAGCTCCATACCAAGATGGCTAGACAGTTTAAGGAGTAGCTTCTGACCACCAGCTTGATAGCTAGACTAGAAAGACATCTAGTCATTCTACCTCTGTATAGATATATTCTAATCGAAGAATCAGGCAGTGTTATTTTCTCTCTTTTGTCAGTGTTAGTAAAAGGGCAAATAATTCAATATTTGTTTTTAATAAAGTCTTCAATAACATAAGACTGGTGCTTGTTAATTCTTAAAAAAATCCACATATGTAGAATTTGTAACAAAAGGAAAATAATAAAGATACCTTCACACTTCAGTAAAATAATAGAATTCAATAGGCCAATTAGGCCTTGAAACTTCACTGGAAAAAAAAAAAAAAGGTAGATGCAGTGGCATTGTGGAAATGAAATGACCAACTTTTTTATCCCCACCTCCATAAAATCTCCTCTAGGCCACCTGCATTGCTAGAAGGAGTTCTGTGATTTTTTATTTTTTTTTATTTTTTTTAAAAAGTAAAAAAAAAAAAACATGAAAAAATATCAGCATTTAGACCAATAGAAACCATTCCCTTGATGGTCTTGAAACTGAGAGGGCCAAGAGTTGTAAAGTACTAAAGAGTCATCATAGAGTCTTGAATGAAGGAAAGGACAAAAGTAGCCTTGCTTTTGACAAGGTGAGAGTGTTAAAACTAATGTCAGGTGGGGAAGTTTTAAAGCTGCTAGACAAATAAAGTGTGCAATTACCTCAGGGAACAATGTCTTTGTCAGTTTATTACCAGACCCTGAATAAAAGAAAGCCTCTTCAAGTTTAGGGATGGAGAAGCCTCTTCACAACTGATTGTTTCTAGAATGTGAAAAGACTTTTTTCTTTCTTTTTTTCTTTCAGCTTCATAGGTTGTATATGTTTCGGCTTGGTATTTCTGGTTAGGTCTATACTTAATATGAATAGAATAACTATTTAGCATGTTCCGTGATGTGGTTTTTGGTCATAGCTTTGGGAATGGTTGAAGATTGCTTCCAAGAAGCTGAACAGGCTGGGGGCTCTGCTGTGTAGGAGAAGAGGGTTCACCTTCCATGAGGTGAACTATAAGGTGCCACTTGCCATCTGGGGCATAAAAGTGGTGCTGGCCCTATTCAAACAAGTCCTTAGAGCACAATTTGGACATCCCATGTCTGGTGTTATGGCACAGGATTCCTCTGAACATCCTGGTCCTGAAATACACTAGATGGACTTTTCCATTCCTTTTTTCCAATAAAATCTGAATGATTTAATAAATGACATAGTTATAGAGGTTGAAAATATTTAAAGGCAAAAGTTTAAATATTCCTGTAGAGGGATCCATTTTCTAAATGTTATAAATAACAATGTAAATATTCAGTAAAGCCCTGCATTTGGACAAACATGCTGAACTCAACAAGAATACTGACACAGTATGCACAAAATAAGTAATCATGTAGCTGCTTCCTATATATTTATTTTTGTAATTGTTTAAATAGTGCCACTGATTGCTCAGTTTTGTAGTTACACAAAGGGAAACTGGAGCTGAACTGAGGGTTTTTTTTTTGCAAAATACAAATGCAGAATGAGCAGAGATACTCTTAGGTACTCTGTATATGAGCGATCGATTTTCCTGGGCTTCTGTTTCTAACTATTATATAACATTCTTTTGTAATAACATTTTTAATTACTTTTGACATCATAGTTATTGCTGGTAATTCTGTATGACACAAGCATATGTTTATTTGCTTTAAAAGAGAGACCATACTTCTTCCTCCTATGATTACTCATCTTATTTATTATTAATTACAAGATTTTTCCTTCAGTCATACTTTGGTAATGATATTACTATTTTGTAGCATTAAAAATGAGACCTTGATCAGCAAGACCAAATTTGCAAATGAAATAAATCATGTCCATTTGCTATGAAGTGACCAGTAAAACTGTGATGTAAAAAAAGTTTTGTTTAACAAAGTACCATACCGTGGAAGCAGTCTCCAAGTACCACTGTGCAGTTAATCAGCTTTCTAACTAGTCATTGTTAGAGAGGAGGAAATAAGATACTCACTTCACCAAGGAAGTCATTTGAGGAGAATCTATCATAATCCCAGACAGTCACTTCCAGCGTTTTCTTTTTCAGCTGCAATTTAAGTCAAAGGATAATTAACCCCATTGCCATCATAAACGTCAGATCAAGACTTTATGGTGGCTTCTATTCATTATCTCACCCTTATACCCTTTTTCATAGTGACAGCTAGGCAGCTTTTGTCGTCCCATCGGAAAAATAATTTGGGGCTATTATTTGTTATCAAGAAAAATGGGCTTGTGCTTGGCCCTCTTTTAGGAATTTCCACAAGTTGTGTTTGAGAGAATGTGTGTCCATTAGAAAAGCTAAACTGATTTTTAAGGCCCCATTTTTGTATTTCTGAAGTTTTTCTCATTGTGAGATCTGAGTTGTTTGATCCCAGACATTTGCCTAAGGTGCATTTGAATGTGAATATCAAATGCATTATCTAAACCACCCTATTTACACAATCTCATCTGTGAAGACCAGGCTTTAATACCCCCAGAATTCAGTGTAGTCAATGGGACCCCTGCAAGTGATCCAGACATGTAGGACAAGCTGTACTGTTAGATATTAATGACAGACATCAGAGCCCATTATCTGTTGACCTTGTTAAGCATGGTAGCTGTGTCAAGCACTCTTCTTCCAGGCTGCAGTGAACCTTTTCATATGACAAGATAGCACAAGACAGAGAAGCTATTGACCAAAGCAGCTGATGTCATTGAAAAAAATGACCTGAATGTTATTCCAGGGCTGTTTGGGAGCAGAATAGGAGAGGATTGACTACTGGTAGCATGTGCTTGGCCAAAAGGCCAGCAAATGGCTGGAGAGGCAGTAATAAAATCTTGTGGCTTGAAAGAGAGAAGAACAAAATCCTGGGGGCATGGAGTATCTGCAAAGTCAGGTTGAGAAATTGTAAGTGAAGAGTTTGTTGGATGCTTCCAAGCATCACTAAGGAAAACAGGACTCTTTTCACATACTTGAATAAAAGAGGCCAGAACCAGAAATTTTATGAGATAATTGAGGTCACCATCCTAAGAGAAGCAATGTGTCACTCACTGCTGTGATTATTAATTGGCTGCTTGGGACAAAAGGACAACAAAGAATCAAGTCATTGCTCAAAATTATAAGCTATACCATTTACTGTTCATATTATACATACTTTCAAGAAAAACCACTGTTTGCTATTTACTTCCATTGCGCCTTGTTTTAATACAATAGTTTCACAGCTCTTAATAACTTTTAATTGCCTTTAAATAGTAATTTCATCTCATTATCATGCATCCAGAATATCTTCTGCTCTCAGCTAACTTCAGAAGAATGAGCAACCATGAAAAGTCAGTGTCTTTGAAAAACAAGTTTTAATCAGCATGTCCGGGAAAACCCACACAAAGGGGAATTGCACTATTTTTAGCACCAACGATGTACTCTTCAAGCAGGTAACAACATGACTTGAAACCTAAACTTAAAAAAAAAAAAACTTGAGAGCAATTCTTTAATCTTTCTCTGTTTTATTCCTGCATAATTAGGCAAAATTCTTCTTAAAATTATCCTGCAAAACTTAAAGAAAAGGTTGGACAAAAAGATTCTCTTTTAACATCCCTTACCGAATACTTGTAAAACTGATTTCCTTGACTGAATAAAATTAATTTTCATTGCTGTTCCAAGACAGTATAGAAACTGCAATGCGAGAAATAACCTGAAAAAATGAGTTGAGCAGCCACTGGTCCATGCTACTTTTAGATTCCTGGATGATATAATTTCCTACTAAATGCTATACTATCTATATGTATTTTTACTCTTTAACAAAGAGGAATAGCATAAATACTTTTCAAAATGTATAGTCTCAATTGTTGCTGTTTTGGGTGGACATGTCTTCTTTTTTCAAGTGATGACTGTGCAAGGACAGAAAGAGGAAACTATTTATCCAGGAAAGGAAACCAAAACCAAAACCAAAGCAAAACAAACACAACAACAAAACCCCAAAGCAAAACAAAACAAAAGGAGATTTTCAAGTAACTGAATCCCTAAGTCCCTATTTTGTTAGCTTCTTTGCATTAGTATGATAACAAAAATGTGTTAAAAACTTGCAGTATTCTACATTTCTTTGTGATATCTTTTTTAAGCTTCTTAGTTTAATAAAGATTTTATAAAATATTTTATAAAATATTATGACAATGAAAAACCATCAAAAGAGCTGTATTAGGCAGAGTGCATGAAATTAGTTTCCAAGAGGACGAAAAATTGCTTTTCTGAAGATATATTTATGAACCACTATTGAAGGCAAAGAACACTCGGTGGCTAGTGATTTTAAAAAACATCCATCACACCATCCCAGCAAAGTGGGGTTCTGCCTTACATCATCCAGTTTTAGGTCATTAACTCAGAAGTTCAGATCCCCATCAGGAATTTAACTGATAGCAATACTGAAATGGGTTGCAGAAACCCACTGTCCATCTAACTGTGGTTTTGCAACTGAGCGATGTACCAACAGGAAAGATGAGAAAGTGTCCTAAAAGAAGGAAAGGAGTTTACACGTTGTGCACCTCAACTGAGTTTCAAGCATATCATGAAAACAGTGTTACTAAGCTGCAACTAATTTCAGGTTGTGCCTTGTGGCAAAATTTAAAATAAAATAAAGAAAGAAATAGATAACAAGAAAAAAACCACACACACATACACAACAAACAAACAAAACAACAAAAAAACCCACAACAAACCAACCAAAAAAACCACCTAAAAGATTATTACTGCATGTGAACTACATTTAGCTTTAGGCTGCTGTGGACAATCATCATTTAAAAACAATGAAACAATACACAGAAAGTGCTAATGCATCTCTTACAGAAGAGAAAAACAGCACCACATGCACAGAAGTGTGTGTTTCTCGTTTAAAATCTCTGTCGGTCACTGGATTTTTTATGGATAATGTGCACCTATGTAACTAAACATGTACTACTTGAAATAGATAATACATATTCCTTGAAACTCTCATACAAGGATTTGTAAGAGGAAATAAATAATTTTAAGGCAGTTTTTTCTATGCTTCAAGTAAATTCCTAAAATTACTTCAAAATAAAACATAAGATTTCAGTCTCAGGATATTTGATGAATAGAAATGAAGGTGCTGTATTATCTCATGCTTTACACTTATTTGTCTTTACATTTATATTTAACATTGTATCGTACTTTTCTCTATATTAGTGCACTTCAACACACAGAACAACAAAGACTTTTGCTTGGTCACTTTGAAATTTACTTTCTCTTGTCCAAGATATTAAGTAAGACTCAGGTATCAACACCCTACTGATTCATAAGCAGGCTTTCCTAATTTTGGAAATAAGACATAGACTCCTACATCAAGGATTTTGAAAACATTACTCTTTCTAAATATATTCATTTTAAGGACATGAGCTATGGCAAAAGCTATTTGCTTTAATGAATTACATCCATCATCTAAGTAGAGACTTTTATTTGCTTTCTGACAAGTAAGAAATTGAGGCAAAGAAAGCCACACCTTATATTGTTGTCATACATTATACCAGTGGCCTGACCTGCAACAGAACTTACATTTTTTACAATTTTCTCCTCAGATCAGTATAATGCTTCATTTCATGCTCTGAGAAAGTACTTGAGTTAGCAATTTTTATACCGTATTTGTAATGTGTGTACTTGGCCCTCCTTGTAAATTATCTCCATTTTATTACTTAACAAAAACCTTAAATTACTAAATATTTACAGTTTATTTTTCTCCAACTGTCAAAGTAAAATTTGTTACATGATGTAACCAATCATTCTGACCTTGAAAAAGTCTTCTTCATTTCAGAGAGTGATCTGTTTCCCATAATTATTTTCACTTTAATTTCAGCTAGGTTACAAAAGGGAAAAGGAAAATGAAAAATTGTACAACCAGCTAAAGTCTAGACAGTGACATTAAAAGGACTATATTAGGAAATATTTAATAATATTTATTTGCTGTCAGCAAGCATCCCATGATTTGATGGAGGGAAAGGAAATGCTTCCTTGAAGAAGCAAGACTTAAAATGATTCATAAGTTTACCGTAGGGTACAACTGCTAACTCTGTATAACTTTGTGTATGATGCAGTTTTCCTTGTTTTGTGATCAGAACATTTATTCTCAGTCTATAGAAAACTATTGTTTTGTACTTCTCTTTATATTCCTAACTATTTTGAAATATCCATTCTGAGGGTTATGAGAGCAAAAGATATACTATTGCATGATGATAGTTCTTCAAACTGTAGTGGGATCTTATCAACAGCATGGAATTATTTGGTGATTTAAGAATGTGCTTTACTGTATAGTCTCTAAGCCAGGGCACTGAATTTTATAGGAGAAGTATCACTCACACTGGTATCTTAGCACTAGATACAAACCATGGAAAGGTATGTAAGGAAATACTATTCCCTGCACACACTTTTGTGTGACAAGAGGACAAAATATACAACATATGTGGTGCTCGGATAAAGCTTACTTACCTGTAATCATAAGCACTACACAATAATCTCAGAGGAAGGGAAAAGGAGGAGATTTACAAATAGAAAGCAAAAGTTCAAAGAATTCGACATGAGACCTAAAGGCAAATTTCATCAAATAATGGTCAAAATGACATCAAAGGTATTAGGAGATGTTCTGCCATAAAAATGTATGTCCAATAAATCCTAGACTTAGATCATTATCCAATTTAAAATCATCAAACATCCCTTGAATGTCCAACACCCAAGTGCTCTTAATTACAGCTCTGCGAAATGTCACAGCAGAACATGAAATAAAATTAAGTAAACTGAAGAGCCTTTCTTAAACGGAAAGCTCAGTTTGGAAATATTGCTAAGACTTAGCAAACAGTTTTAAAAAGCATATAAGACCTAGGTTTTATACTGCAGCCAGGCAAACACCCCAGGTTTTTGATTCTGATGCTTTCATTGTCGACTAGCTAACTTTTATGCAACTCTACGCAAGACAACCTACAAAACCTAGCAAACTACAACCACTACATACAACAGGGCACCTCTGAAGAAAATGTAAGCTACCATCTGTTAAGCTCAGATGTGTAGATTGCGTGAGTAACCATATGCGTCCCTCTGAGGGAAGGGGTTTGCTCCATGCAAAAATTAGTATCTTAAACTATGTTTCTCTCAATGAACAAGAAGAATGAATAATGAAATTGTAAGTTAGGAAGATAATATTGAAGTCTTGGTGTTGTGTTGGAGAAGTATATTAAAAGCATTGGGAAATCTGTTCCCTAAAGAGTCCAGTTATTCTGGGCTTTTTCAAAAAGTACTGAAAGATTAAGTGGCCTTGAAAAATGAAGTTGAAAGTATCAAGAACAAAACACTAAGAAAGGCAAAAAAAATTAGGGCTGCGTACAGATCCATTATTCTAGAAAATATGCTTCATAATTTAAACAAATGGACTGATCATCACTTTGCTCTTTAAGCCTTTTTAAAATGATAAAAAGTCCCTTTGAAAGAGGAGAAAGAGGACTAAATTGCTTCATACTGCCTCAGTTAACCCTGTCGGTCAGACAGCATTAGGAAGCCAAGAAACAGAGAAGACTTCTACAGACTCTTTTCCCAGATGTGAGTTAAATCTCTCTATAACAATGAAATGAAATATCTTCTAATTTTTTTTCAAGTGATTCAAATTTCAAGCTCATTGCTGTAAATTGCTGTTAAATCTAAAAATTTATCCCTGTATTTTATAAATATTTTTAATAAGAAAATGGTAGGACCTGAGTTTTGTGTGAGCTTGCATGGCTTTTGGAATGAAGAGTGACAGTGATTTCTTCATCTACTTCAGAAACTTATTTCTTAATTCACTCCCTCATTAATTTATTCCTTCATTCCATGATAATTTTTAAATTGCCGCATGTATACTTACAGCATGATTATGAGTTTAATCTCCACAAATTACCATTTTTATGAGTAGAAGAGACAAGAAAAGAGTATTGATATAGTAAGCTCTATCAGAGGAACGGAAATAGTTCCAAACTTCCCCTAAATATGGCAAGACTTTACAATGGTTCAGAGCACTGTTCCCTTCATGGAAAGCACTGCAAACCATACAAATAATAAAGCAGTAAATTGCACTGAACAGTACTACCAGTCACGCACCTGCTCCGTGGAGATATTTTTATAGATGACTGTCTGATTCCACTCAGGATTCAAGCTTTTCTGTACATACTTAGTTCTCCGCTTGTACTCAGCACTGAATTTGAACAAAGGAGGAAACATTACATTAGAAATAATTTGTTTCTTTCAGTTCTAGTGCAAAAAAAAACCCACACACAAACAACAACAACAAAAACACAACACAAAACCCCCAAACAAACAAAAATCAGAAAAATAAAAATAAAAGAACCACATCTCCCATTTCTGAAACATCTCAGGGTTAGAAGAGGACAATGACCACCTTTGGGTTTTTTTTCTTTAGTATGCTTTCCTGACATGGCTTTTTGAAGCATCTTCTCCTGACTCTTCAGCAGGCTAGCTCTGCCTACAACCATTTCAACATAAGACATCAGTCAGCACATGCAGATATGCTTTGTTCTCTTGTAAGTGTTAGGCTCTGATTATAAATTGAAGTGATAATGCATCGATTTATTTTCCAACACCATCCTCCTATTAGCACTTTGAAGTAGCATGAATCCATTATACTTATAGGTTGCAGTCTCTAATTACGGGAGTCCCATCTCACAAGAATGTTTAATGAATGCCATGGGATAACTAATATCCTGTTAATGATAGAAACACTGATTTCTTATTGATCCTGCTCCCTGGCTATGCCTCTCACTGTACTGGAAACAAACACAAAAGTGCATCAAGCTCATGATTGTTTTTATCAATAGCCAAGAATAAAATTTTGGCTGCATAATGTTTTTTAAAGAGAATTGGTAATGCTTTCTATTGCACTTTAAATTTCCTGAGTATGAAAAAAACACTACACTAACCTTTAACAGAGTATGGATTCATCTACCTCTGTGAGCTTTGATACCAGATTTGCTTCCATTCCAATTCTAATTTAATATAAGAGCTGGGTAAGAGAACATGAGAAGCTTTTAATACTTCAAAAACCCAACAAGGTATAAGGTTAAGAACCTCTTTTTGCCCCCCTACAGCCAACTACCCTTTGTTTTCTGTTCAAGCCTCCCATACATTGAAAGACTTACCACTATATCTATCACTAAATTAAATGTGCCCAGGACAGTTCTCCAGCACTAACACCAAATGGCACAGAATAACCTGTATCTGCCCTATTAAACAGTCTTCAGTTTAATTTTTGGTAATATGTTGTTCTCCTGATTCTCACTTCTGACTTTTGATTGAACTGTGTTTTGGTTCGCACTGTGGCATGGTCTCAGAGCTAATGAACTGGATGCCTTTCATATGAGATTAACTTGGAAGATGCACTGCAGGGACTCATTTAATCAGCTAGTCACTAACGATGTACCACACATGGTACCAGATCAGAGCAGGTCTGAATTAACATTATGTAAAAGATGTATGTGTTTCATCGACCCATACATATCAATGTTGGGTCTTCAGCACCAGCAGTTTCCCTCTACAAACTCAAGTCTATTGTGCAGTGCCTAGTGGCCTTATTCTCCAAAAGGGTGTGGCCATATTCAACCTGCTGAATAGACTGTTATCTTTTAATTAAAGTGACTTCCTCTACTTTCGCTCCCACTTTTCACTCATACTCTTTCTATGCAGTTCCATTTCTTTTCTTGCAAAACATGCTATTCACTGTCTTCCAATTTATCAAAAAACATGAAGGGTATTGGGACCTGTGAATTTATGATTCTTTTCAGAAATTTCTGATTCTTTTCAGAAATATGAGAAGAGGATTCATGCACTGTTGAGTTTAAGAGCTGGCACAGACAAAAGGTAAATGTGTTGTTAACATGGTAACTCTGGAGCATTTCCACTGAAGTCCATAGAGTGTCTGGATCTAAACTGGCAAGGGTGGCGTTAGCCCACGTTCATGTAACCTATGGTGTGGATCTGTTGCAGAGGGAAGCAGGAGACATTGACCACTTCTAAGGACGTGCAGACCCAGGCAAAGCTGGATGACTACTGGGTTTCTAGACCTCTGAAGGGAAGGATCTGGCAAATACAGTAAGTTCATACCACCAATGCACTTTCCCCCAACAACTGTGACTGACAGGTGCTTTAATCAGATGTATTCATTAAACCAGTCTAAACCTAGTATGAAATAACTTGCACTTGAAATTCATAGAGTATGTTGTGTAAAAATATAAAGACTGCATTACTGTTTTCTTTATTGTTTCTCTGTGCTTCCCTAACTATAGTTTATTAATAAATAATATAAATGAAAGTACAATGAAAAAAGTATAATAGAATAACTGCATATAAAATGTGGCATTTAAACACATTAATTAAATAATTTCATTAATGAAGAAACAGGCTGATGATAGAGAAGATCCACATATTAAAATTCATCTGTTGACTTATTTGGTCAGGTTTCTACTTTCAACCAAATTTAGAATTAAGGTTGAATTACTACTCTTATGTATAATACTGAACATGGGCTGATATTAGCATATCTTGAGAACTGAGTTTTGCCTTATGTTTCCAACCCCAGGACAAACAATGCACTACTAATTTTAACAAATAAAAAATTAACTTTGTTTACCACGAATAGACATTTATGTGGTCAAGCAGCTTTAAAGCCAGCTGTGCAATTACCTAGAATTATCCCTGGCTTCAATGTCTATACACTGTGCAAGGTGCAGAGAGAAAAATATTCCATTTAATTTCCAAAGAGTGCCTGTTTCTCCTGACAGTAACACAATTCAAAATCTTGATACAAGTTCACAGTTAATTATTTCACAATATTCAGTCAGTTAGAATTAAGCTTTAGATATCTCTGAACTAAATTCTTCCAGACTTCAAAAGAAATTTTGCTTGTTGTCAGAGTTTGGCCCTGGAATATTAAGGCCCATTAATTACTTGTTTACAGTTCCTTCTGACCTGGAAATGGGATTAACTTGAAAATGAACAGCAAAACCACACTGCAATCACATCATCAAAACTCAAGAGAAATGTATAGTTCAATGCACAGGCTTATCATAATACCATACATGCATACAAAAATGAAAGAATAAAATTGGAAGATAGTACACTGTACCTTGCATTTTGGACAACCATGACTTGTCTGCATACCCAGCATTTACAGAGATAAGAACATAGAGGAAGCAGTGTGAGAGAAAGTGAGACAGAGGTGAAAGAAAACATGCAAATAATGGGTAGTTTCTAGTATCAGAATCAAAGGAAACAGAGGCATTAGGAAGAATAAGAAGTATAGCATGGACTGAACTACAGATAAAAGATATTTGGTAGCAATTCAAGTTTCTGATTTCAGAAATAAGTTCATCTCTTTTGAGAAGCTTTTCATTTTCATTTTTCCCTAAAGTCCCAAGTTACACGCAAAACTGTAATATTGCCATGTTTTAAAAAGATGAACCCAAACAAAACTAAAATCCAAAGTTTTCATCATTTGTCCACAAGTTTAAACATATATTGGATCTGGCTTAGACCTCTGCAGGTTGAATATCTCTCTAGTTCAAAGTCTTATTTGTACATCACTGCATTTGTACATCATCTGCAAAATTCCCAGTAAGATTGACTTGACAAGTATTTTACAAGACTCTTATGCGCAGTAAAAAACCTCTCAAGATTTAGGACCTGTTCCCATTATATTCAGTAATAGTTTTGGGCCCAGTGCCAGTGAACAATATTGAATGCTGTATAGCTGGAATCAGCAAGCTACAAAAGAATACGCGCGTCTTTAGTTGTACCATTCATGTGCTTTTAGTGCTGCTTGCCCATATGTCAAATGCTGAACTGTGACCTGAGCATCTACTTTCCTGTTACTTTGAATAGAGCAGAAATATAGATTTTTAGTTGCATGGTCGTAGCCTAAGAGTCTTTTAGGATGTGTGATTACACAAGCAGAAAAGTTTGCAGGAATTTGTTTTTGCAGTCCAAGGTCTAATCCACCAATTTAGCTTTAGGTATTGTCACTGAAGTCAACAGGATTATTACAGCCATGTATACTTATGCATATGTTGCATTCTGTAACTTTAGGGCACAAAAAAGTTATAATATTGCTGATACAGAAACATATTTTTTAAAGGAAGCACTAGTGAGATACTTGTAATTACAGAGTCTAAAAAAAGGTGATTAGTGATTTGTATAGTCATTAGATAGACAATTACTTGAATTTTAACTCTTAAAAAAAGTCATTAAAAACACGTGGAATTATTATTTCCTGTCTACTATTTCTCACCTTTTATATAATACTGCAACCTTAAATTTATCTCTGATACTGTAATTCTGCATGTTTGTGAATCTGTCCCACATTAATGTCTTGAGCTGAAGCAACAATTCCATTTTAACCTTAGCATGTAGTTTTCTTCATTAGAGAGACTATTACATGAATTTAGTACTACACAGTAGTGTCTGCTGTTCTCTTAATATATATTTTTGCTTGTAGTAGAATTTTTACATGGAAACAGAAAAAAAACAATCTACACGAATTAGTCCCTGAGGTGATTAGCAAAGTGTGCACATTCTCCTGAGAAGAGGATCTGGCTCTCTACTAAAAAATCTACCATTTTTCCTGATTTTGTACCTAGATTCTTTTATAGTATATATTAGTAACAAGTAACACACTCAAATTAAAAGAAAGTTCAGGTTACAATTTCTCCTACACTTACCCTCTCCCTGGCAGAAGATAAACTTTAACAAATGGGTCAGAATAGCCATTGTTGTCTCTGGGAGCAAGGTTTCTTGCCTGAAGGATGTGGATGATAAGGTTGCCAAGGTGTTTGTCATAGTTGATTTGAAGCTAGAGAATGCATGAAAACACAGTAAGATAATTTTATTTCCTAAATGATTCAACACCTCTCCAAAATTCTTTGAATAAAATAAATTTTAGACCTTTACTTTGGCTGGAAATAAATACATTTTAGCAGTTTCTGTCTCTCTCTCCTGACTAGGATGAGATGCTAGATGATTATGTTGGACCTTGAAGCAAATTTTGTTCTCAAAGTCTGTCAGTATTAGTTAAAACAAAAATAAAAACAAAAACAAACAAAAAATCCACAACCACATGCATATTGATCAATTCCATTCAGGAAAAAGCAGATGAAATTCAAACCCTTTATATTCTTCTGAGCAATAGCCATCTTACTGAGTAGAAATTACACAAATTCTGACTGCCTGGAGCCCAATCCAAGGAAGGATGTTGTACTATGGAAAAACCCTTAGGATTAGTATAGGAGAGTGGGATGAATTAAGGAAACAAAAGACAGAAATCAATAGGAAATCAGGCTTAATTTATTCTGCTGCTCCCAGTTCCACTGTTTAAAAAAAAAAACAAGTCAGTTTGCATAAGACATAATCACAAACTTGGCATTGCATGGAAATTAATCCACTGCGCTAGGAGGGACCGACCGAAGCCTTTTGCTTAAATGTAGAGTCTGGGAATTTCTGATATAAACCACAAGTGCCCAAAGGCTGAAGATCAGAATGAATTTCACTACACTTTTATCCCCTTCAGGAACAGTAGTATTTTCCATTCTTCTGTTTGTATTTCACAAGACAACATTAAAGACAGAGGCAAAAATCTAGCACTGACTTACATTAGTGACATTTCAATAGGTTGGAGTTGAATAAAAAATCACTTAATAGATATTGTGTTCAGCAAACTTATTCAACAGGGAAACACAACCAAGAGCAACAACAATTTACACAGCAAGAATTAAATATTTACCTGAATTTCTCCAGTGATTGGATGGGAAGCAGACTTCACAATTTCAGTGGGCTGCCAGATTAAAATACATAAATAAATACATAGGCACACACTCACAAACATACACATATGCATATTGGAAATAATAGATGTTCGAAGTTAACTTTTTAAACATTTGTTGTTTAGACTGCTGTATTGCCATATATTTAAAAAAAAAAAAAAAACAAACACATTTGTCTCCAATTTGAATTCTTAAAACTAATAGTTATGGTATTGCAACAGTACTTAAAGTCCAGCCCAGACTTTGTGCCTTAGACCACTTGAACACCAAAGTCTTTACAGTCTGAGCAGGTTGGTCACACAGGGAGGCATGGAGAGAAAAAGACATATAGCATTAACTCTGTCTAACTTAAGTGAATTTTGCAAAGAGAACCCAAATATCATGACAAGTACAATATATACGTATTTTTTATTGAAAGGCAAAGGTTACACTAGTTTAAATTGAGTTTAGGTTAAAGTGGGTAGAAATAATGGAAAGAATGGTACTAAAACTGAGTGAAGTGTGTAAATGCATTTCACAATTGCAAGCCATCTCAGATAATATTTTTTGCTTTATTATGTGTTTTCTGACAATCAATCCACCTACACTTCTTCATCATCAAATTCCTCCACACACTTTCCATGACAGGAATTTTAAATTTTCTGTCCTCTGTTTTACAACGCTGTACAATTTTCCTTGTTCCTCTCTCTTCTCTATCACTGAGCTTCCCTAGGTTGATTATAAAAGCAATAAAATCCTTGGTGCCTTTGTTTTTTCATGTTTTCTTCCCTCCTGCTTGTAAGTAGTTGGAAAATAATATCATAATTTGCTTCACATCCTGGACTGTTATAAAATGCCGTTCTGTTAAACTGTGGTGCCCTTGAGCCACCCTGGATCTATCTCTAATCTGCAAGCCATCAGTCAAGCAAGAAAGTTCAGTAGCAGGATTTGAATATTTTTGCATTCACTCCACATCTGCTTTCTCTGTTGATGCAGCAGAAAACAAAGGATGCAAACAAGGACAAACTTACTGGTCTCTGAAGACTTATCTGGAAGTAATCTTTTCTTGTCTTTCCAGATGTAACCAGCAGCCTGGCATGTTATTCTGTGTAATTAGGATTTCTTTCACTTTCTGAGAGGAGGAAAACCCATCTGCCCCTTTTGTGCTGCCCTATCCTCCAAAAAAACCCTTAGAGGTTTTCTCAGGATGTTGGAAATGAACTGTTTTAAATTAGGCCAAAGCAGAGCCTACATCTCCCAGACCAGAGCATGAAGTTAAGGTGATGCACTACCCTTTTCAGGTTTGCAATATGGAAACATCCCCTCAGTCACTCAGACCTGCAGACCACAACTAACCAGAAGAATTCCAGCCAAGCATTAGTGCAGCAGAAAACAAGGGAGAAAAACATCCCAAACCTGCCTCATATAATTCTATTCACTATCCTGTGTAGCCTTATGTTTGTTTGTTTAATATGCTTTACTTCGCCTTCTAGGTGTGTTTCTTTATGAACACAAACTTTTTCAGAAAAACAAAAAATGTTATTTTTCTGGAAATGCATGTGGCTCTGAAAAATAATTCTCATGGAAAATTTTTAAATCAGCTTTTCTTGGTACCTCACAAAGCTTTTAAATTGTAATGCATCTAGCAGCTAAAACAGGGCATCAATAGTTTATAAAATGTTCTGAATCTTACATGATATTTTAAATTGACAGCAAACTACTGCTAAAACTTGTTTGGTCCCTGAAAAAATACTCAAAGAGAGAATTTAACTCTTTTTGCCAAAGATAGAAATCTACCTGAGTACCATGCAAACTTTCAAAGCAGGCTTTAAATGGCTTACATTTCTCATAACTTTACCTCTGCGAATTGATTTTACTATACTTTAATAGTCCTGACCTCCGTTGGTACTAGCACTGACAATACTGACAATGCTACGAAATAATATGGAGTCAGCTGTTCTGTGGCTCAAAAATCACTGCCAGATAGTCTAAATGCTCTAATTTTTCAGAAGTTTGAATAGCAAAAATAATGAGTTTGTTCACTCCAAATATCACACAAGAATGTATTAGTACTGATAATGTACAAGGAGTTCAGAGAAAAGGGAATGGGCATGCTGAATTTGTGTGAGGACTTCCAAAGGTGGTTAAATTGGAGTTCTCTTTAGTCATGCCGTTACTTTGTTTTCACCTACTTTTCTGTAAAAATAAATGTGCATTTTTATGTTTTAATATCATTGTTAAATATCTGTATTCATTTACAAGGCTGTGATTCAGCATATTAAATATTTTGTTTTCTCTCTGATATCAGCTGGCTTAAAACTGACCATGGAGAACTACCTAAATATTCAAAGAAACATGAATAATTCAAGCTGAAAGAGACCTCTCAAGGTCATCTGGTCCAACCCCCAGCTCAGAGCTGGGCCAACTTTGAAGTTGGATCTGGACTGAAAAGCAGAGATGAAAATAAGTATCCTTCTTTATCAGGGCCTCAGTGAGGATTAATTTGAAAAGATGGAAAAGCATCTTACTGATGACTTCTCTAAGAGCCAAAGGATCTGAGGATTTAGAAAAACAACCCATTCTTCAAGATACAAAGACAATTAAATGTTCCTATAGGGCATTTATATCCTGGATGTAATCTGCACTGTAGAATGATCCTGCTTATTTACATTACAAAAGAAACAGGTCTGCACAGGATATAGTCAGCTCAAGGCTCCCAAAGGTTAAATCTCTCATGCGATGGCTACTCTAATTTCATTCTAATTTCTTTGATACTCCCTGAATGCACTCACACACCTTGTGTAAGAGCCGGTGCTTTGTAATTTCACATCTGATGGAGAAGGTTCTCATTTCCATGATATGAAACTTGTTAATGCCAGGCTCAGATTCCATGTGCTATCACTCTCTGGAGATGTGGAACAAAGCGTTAAATATGAGAGAATCAGCACTGTGGAATATCAGAGACCCCTACAACCTTTCTGAAGCATATATTCTATACAGAAAGCTTTTTCTTTTTTTTTAAATAATAAAATAATAAATAAAATAAACTTGCTAAAAATAAGAACAGTTGCAAAAACAAGATCTAGGCAGTTTGGATATTTAGTCTGTCATAATACTTTGGCATGGCTGCAGCCTGCCTAGAAATGCTGTCGGCCCAAGGCAAAGATTTGGTCCAGAAAGGATGAACAGTAGCTTTCTCTTCTAACAGAGCTCAACATTATTAGGAACTTGGCTTGCAGTCAATGAACAGAAACTATACAAGTCAACAAGACCTGTGGTTATTATGAAAGAAATGCCTCTCAATGTGATTTTCAGATAAAGAAAAGAATGCTTTAAACATTTACCTGATTATGTTTGACTTTTGCATCCTCTACATAAAGGCATTAGTCTTAATAACTTTCTGTTTAATCTTTATAAGCCTTCAGCTGAATTTTTGTAAAAGATTATTAAATCCTCTGTGAAGCAGGAATCGAAATTTATGCATCAAACTTCAGGTGACCTGCTACAGTGCCAAAGCTGGGAACCCAACTTTTTCATGTGGGTAGAGAGAAGCACCACTCCAGGACACAGAACACATCAATGATTTATGGATCTCCATACACTATGCAGTGAATTTAGGAGTGTGATTCATTTAACCAAATGAAAAAGGTTTCAGTCTAGATAGCGACATCTGCACTGAAAGCCCTGCCCTCTACTTTCCATGCCACGCATGCACTTTAGTAACAGGTTTCATCCAGTTTCATGAATTGTACTTCAGAAGTGCTTTATTCTCACTGGTAAACCTAAAGCACGTGGCAAACTTGTTCATATGTAGATGTATACAACATCCAGAGTAAGGTGTGATGAAACCAACTGTTCTCCTGATGATTAGGCAATTCTGCCAGATCCCTGAAAATCTTGACATGGATTTAATTTATGCATCACAGACATGAATCAGTTCATACAGAGTTTAAGGGAATTGCAGCAAGACCAGATTACTATCCAAAATAAACTGATCAATAAATATATTAACATGTTTTGCTAAATTCCTGGATGAAAGAGATTTCTGTGTTTTCTCTCACATGGAAGTTACATACGCACATTGAAGAGCCATCTGAAGTGAGCAGGCACCATGTACTGGTTTTGGTTTGCGCAGTACCTAATGAATTTCGTAGTTCAAAACACATTCATAGTTTCAACAGCATAAAAACACAAACATAACAACAATGTAATAGGAACCTGATAGTCCCAAGAAGGAATAACGATACAGAGAACAACAAAAAAAAAAATCTAGAAAAAAATCTGTAAAGTACCTCATTTGCAATGTGAAACTTTGCTTCCAATAGTAAGACAGCAAGAACCTGGGTATTCAGGGTAGCAATCATCTTATCTATCTTGCAAATTGCTTAAGCAAGTGCAGTCTTTGAAAAACTGATTTTTACTTCAGGTGTTATATATTTTGACACTAAATACATAAAAAATGTGACAGATGACTTTATAATCTAGTTTGCAGTTTCAACTTGAAAAAATGCAACTAAATTCCCATTCTGCCCTTTCCAGGTGTGCAGGTGGGTGCACAAGGAGAAAGAAAGCAAGCTGAGAAATGGACAGGACATGGCAAAGAATATGAGAAAATGTACTTAACAATTTCATAGGAATTAGAGCCACAAAGATGATTAAGGGAGTGGAGCATCTCCCGTATGAGGAAAGGTTGAGGAAGCTGGGTCTCTTTAGCTTGGAAAAGAGGAGAATGAGGGGTGACCTCATTAATGTTTATAAATATGTAAAGGGTGAGTGTCACGAGGATGGAGCCAGGCTCTTCTCGGTGACAAGCAATGATAGGACAAGGGGCAATGGGTACAAACTGGAACATAGGAGGTTCCACTTAAATATGAGAAGAAACCTCTTCACAGTGAGGGTGACAGACACTGGAAGAGGCTGCCCAGGGACATTGTGGAGTCTCTTTCTCTGGAGACATTCAAACCCGCCTGGACACATTCCTGTGTAACCTCATCTGGGTGTTCCTGCTCCGGCAGGGGGATTGGACTGGATGATCTTTTGAGGTCCCTTCCATTCCCTGACATTCTGTGATTCTGTGATTCTGTAATTAGCTAGTGACAAAAAACATTTTGATGGCAAATTTATTTTTCATTCTTTCCCCGGATTTCAGAGAAATGCTTAATATTGCTATGATTATTCAAAGCTTGTAACACTTCGAACTGTAGCTTAGTACAGAAAGGTAAACTATCATCTTAATAATATCATCTTCTGCGGAACTAGTACCTCACCATCATGGAGGATGCACTTAAAAAGGAACAGAAACAAAAAAAAATGAAAAGTGGAATTATTTGGTTTAAAAACAATAATATTAAGTAAATTCAATAAATCTATTTTCAGAGAGGGCCCAATCTTTTTTGACCTTGGATAAATCACATCATCTCCTTTCCTAGTGTCCAAATTCTTTATCTTAACAGTAATACTTATCACTGTCACAGAAATGAATTCATCAATATGTGCTGTGATTTCTTACTCCATTAAAGAAGATAAATAGGCAGTTTCTTCTTGACATCAAAATGGTATTGCCACATAGCTGACAAGTTTCTTACTTTGCTGCTGTGCCGCTTTTTGCTCACTGAGGGAGAACCAGGCTGACCGGGGCTGGGAACAGCACTGGAGGTGGCAGAAGTAGTTCCAGAGTGAATGTGAGATCCCTTTTCCACTCCTGACGAAGTGACCAGAGGCGACTGCTGCAGTGAAACCTTCTGGAGCTCTGCAGCCAGCTGCTTGGGATCTACTCCTGGGGACTTTGCTTTATCTACTGGATTAAAGAAAGAGAGCTTTGTATTGAGAATTGCTAGCACATTCAAATCCATCTTACCATGGTACATGGACAGGATAATGATCTTTAAAAAATTTCATGTCATCTGCTTGTACACGTTGAAGATGCAAAAGGCAACCTATGAAAAATAGATGTCTCCCCCACAAAATCAACATTGCAATTCCAATCTTTCCACTCAACATGCTGTCAACTAGTGTTACTCATCTCCCCAGATTTCTGAGAAGGTCATTCTCTAGCTGAAGAAAAATAGGCCTTGCTGACCATGCTGAATCATACTGGAGCAAATTACAGTTTTAAAGACTGGCCTATGCTAACTTGCACTGTTTGAAACTGGTCCAGTTTCAACAAGTATCTGAACTTTATTGTAACAAACTTTAATCTCAACTTTGTTTTTAATCAACTGGACGTCCAATAAAACTGAATTATCCTCCTGAGATAATTTATACAAAAATAAATAGAAAAGGGCCTCAAAACTTTAGCACTGCAAATTAATCAAAGTAGAATAAAATGAAGACAAATGTAGAGTAAAAGCCCTGATTAACCTTTTCTTATTTCACATATCTATGTGAGGCATCTGTTGTAAGAGTCTGATTACCCTCCCTTCTACCCAAGGATGAGTGAGGAGAATTTACTCTTTGTAGATGGCAATTGCCATTTAATAGAGAAATGAGGTCAAGCAAGTTTCATATGTGCCTTAAAGTGCATAGAATTAAAATGTCCAGCTTGCTTCCCAGGTTCTCAGAAGTGTGAGAGGTGTAAGGGAATACATTAACCTTACCTTGCCTGCTAGTTTATACTTGTTTTTTTTCTTTCTAGAGGGATTGTTCCTGTTCAAAGCAAAAACAGTCTGCAAAACCTCAGAGATGATGGCAAGATAGACTTGACTAGGCAGCCAGAAGGGACTCTGCAGTGCTGTTCCAACAGACACCACTAGAAGATTGCTAGACTAGGAAGAAGAATCGCTGCAAGACTGGAGGAATTTAAATTTATTTCTGTTTTTTCTCATTTTGAGTTTTCTCAATTAATAAAAAAAATATTGTTTATTCTATCTTCCCAAACCCAATTTCAATGTCTTTGAATGCCATTGGTGTTTTTGGATCTGCTCACTAAGGAAAAAATTGTGGGTCGCTCTGCCTCACAGCTCTGTTAGACTCAGTTTGTGCTTTCCATTAATGTCAGTAACATCCACTTTCAACAAAAAGTAGCTTGATGGTAAGTCTGTTGATAGACAGGAAGAGTTATATGGTCAGAAGATGGAGGATTTAATCCAAGTAACTTGTGTACTGATTGAAAAAAGAGCAGTCACAAAACCACAGAACTTAGAATGGATCCCTGAGATGCTGAGTGAAACACTCTTTTAATCTGCACTGAGCTTGCCCAAAGGCAGCATTGCTAGTAAGACTGTGGATGTCAGTTCAAAGTTAGATTAGATACAACTAATACCATGAGTGGAGCCTGCAGTCATAGTGTTGATTGAACAGAAGGAAATTTCCCCTAAAACACTGCCATCTTAACAAAACTTCACACGAAGTACCTGCTATTGCATCCCTGTATCTTAGTAAGTACTTTATTTTCATCACTTATACCAGGCCACAAACCTTTTATTAAGGTAACACAGGCCTTAGGACTTGTTCTGTGTTATTTGGACTTGCTCCAGTTTGCTAGGAGCTTTGTTTCAGCTTGTCTGGCTGCAACAGTAATTGTCTAACGACCAGATGGCTATGACCTTAATTAGTCTGAGTTATGTTTCACCATATATAATTTATGGCACAATGTCTGTTCTTAATAATTTTTATATGTAAAGGCACAACAGTAATTGCACTGTGTAGAGTGAAGTATTTCTGACTCCAGAATAATAATGCAGCTTATAGGAGCACAGGTCTGGGATGACAGCAGAGTGCTGCAAGGTTTGGGCACAGGATAACAGCTGAGGCCCCAGGGATACTGGCAATGTGCTGCTCAGTACTGACACTGATGCAAACTCAGGAGTTGGGCAAAATAAATTTTAGGGGCAACAGAAACGACAAAGAACAAGAATATACCACATGTAAAATGTACAATATCCAGTCAAGTCATATGCATTACAAAGTTGCTGGCTGGTGAGGAAATTGCAAAGAATGCTAGAAAACATGAAAAAAAAAAAAAGCCCCAAGCAGATCCTGAAGTGAAGAAGAAGGAATCTTCAACATCATCCACCTCCCAGCAAGGAGGAGTCAAAAACTCTCACCACAAATATCACACTCTCCTAGAAAACTCCTCAGGGCACTGTCAACTTGCTGCAATACCCCTGCAGTGAAAGCTCTGCCTGCAGGGCCCAGAGAAGCTGCCGAAGGGGGACCCTTATGCCACAGTTTTCTGTGGCATGTAGAGATGAAGGGGTAGCTAGTGGTATGTTTTCTTTGGATAACAAAAGTTAGCTGCAGTATTGTTACCGAAATTTCCTTTGTATTGATTAGACAGTGTGGACTGTGCCAGTATGGACTGAACTAGGTTAATAATAATAACCAACTAATGGTTGGCTTTGTACATAAAGTGTCGTCCCCCTTCTGCTCATGGCAAGATTTAAGATGTAACACCTGAGATGTCAATGCTAATATCATAGCTTGCATCACATCCAATTTTCAGCTGATATCCAGTCTTGCTGTATGAAAGCAACAGCTTGTCGCTCACCTGCCTTTACTGGCTCATGCAGCTCCAGGTGCTGGGGATTCTCAGAGTCCGAGAGCATGTTCAGGTCCCTAAAGAAAGCAATGAGAAGCCTGAGACAAAAGAAACTCTTTCCTCATACCCTCATTATTGTATTAAGTAGATAAATGAATAGTGGTTCATGACAGAAAGCAGCTCCCAAGCATGGCCCCTTCTTAGCTGATTCATATTTGCAGTGCTGTTAAAGAGCTGAGAAGAAAAGGTTCTTTTAAGGTGAAATCTTTAATGGACTGAATGCAAGTTTATACATTTCTCATGATGCTTAAATGACTTTCATTTAAAGGACACAGATTTCAGTAAAAGTCAAGTTAGTGCTAAATAACCATCTTTTTCTAACCCCAGGAAATTCAGTGAATTATATGTGTGTCAGTTAGAGTAGATTGTGGCCTGACAATGGAGATATCATTGTTTATAGAAGTATAATTACTAACATCTGCCTCACTTATCTTTACTTATGGCTTTAAAAGAAAAAAAGAACAGATTTCCCACACTCACAGTGAACTCCTCCTAATTATTACATTGATGCTTTGTGCTAACAAAGGTTCCACCTTAATAACAGTAAATTCAAAAAAAAAAAAAAAAGCCATGAAAAGCCAAAAAAATGGAAACAGAAAGATGGGGAAAAACTCACAGTCTTACACATATTTCTGCTTCCCCACTCTGTTGAATAATAATGCTCTGGACTTCTTCATAAGTTTTCCCAGTCAAGGGGATGCCATTCCATTCCAGCACCTGCATTCCTAGGAAGGCAAAACAGTATAAGGTCAAGTGCTCACAGTTCAACAAAGGCGTCAGACAGACTACTTTGACAAGAAGATTTGATGTGACATTCAGTGAATGTTGTTTAAATGGCACAACACATTAGCAAATCCCTTTCACTTCACACGTATTAGATTGTTGAATGTTACTGTCCCATTAGTTATAACTTACCTATTGAAACAAGACAGGACATTAATTCCTTTCTGATTCAAAATATACATGCATCCTCCACAGTCTGGATTGCATGATGTTGAAAAACTTTTACATGCACACTTACCAACATGGCAAGAAACCAAAACATTTTATATATCAGACATTTCCTGGCCAGCCATGATCTTGGAAGATAACTGCTCCCTACAGTGCCACATTGCTATTAAGAAGCTGAATCTCAAAATAGAACTGAATTTGTGAATGTGATTTGCTAATTCAAACATATGTTCTCTACTTTGTCACTTGAGCAAATACAAGAAGATGAAGGCAGTTGGGCTGTTCCACATTTTAAACATCAGCATGGAAATATTCAGATTTAAATTTTTCTTCCATATATTTTCTTATGAAAAAGTGACAAAACAGCTGAACGTAATTAATTTTGGAAGATAGGAATAGAGTCATGATAACCAGGTTGAAAAATACTGAATACTGATGTAATCTGTTGTGTCTTCCAACTGTCCCAGGACTGAGCCAGGAAACTTGGTACTGAGCAAGGTATCACTATACGGAAGTTTTATGCTCAATATTTGCAGAGTCAACCCCCTCTGTAAATCATGTGAGGTGTATTCTGATGAGATATCTTTTGGTTACATTAAAATGCTTACAAAAAACAAACTATAGATACATATCTGGGAGTTACATCTCAGGTTCTGAGAACTGCATTCATATTTTGAATTAGTGGTCATAAGGATGACTCCAAAAAGATTAACTTCTCACTAATGTACAAATGTCAAAATACAAGCCTCAGGCTCCATTGAAAAAAAAGATTTCTTAATGGGACAAGAAACTTAATTCTTAATAGTCCACTAAAAGCAATGTGTTACAAAACATCTGAAAAACACATCACTCACACGGCAAGGAAAAACACAAACACTTATCTTGCTGCCACTTACACAGATAAAACCAAGTCTTCACCTGGGTCATATTTTTATTTCAAATTCCTGTGCTGTTGCATATAACAAATGGGAAAAATAATGAAGTGAAATGTGGAGATCAACTCAGAGGAAAACATGCTGCTAAATAAAATATAATGACAACTGTTCATGGAATAAAGCAGATGAAATTGTTTGATGATGAAGAACATGAAAAATAAAGACTATAACTTTATATTACTAAATTTTACATAGAATTCCACAAATTAGGATTTGAAATATCAGATTTGCTCATAACTTTCATCAGTAAGAATTTATCATTTATCAGCAATTTACAGAAACATAAACTGTGCAGTATGACAAAAAAAGTGATGCTCAGAAGGCAGTAAAACCAGCTGCTTACTGCCAAAATAGATTTGTCTTTTCCTAAAATTTAGCCCTTTTCATTTACCAGCCATCATTCAAAAGCACCATCTTGCTTTTGCTTGTTAGAGCAGATCTGACTTTAAGCTCAGTTCCTCTGGAATAAAGCAAGAGCAATTATGAATAAATGCAGCTCCCCCTGATTTTCTGCCATACAAATATAACAGCATGCACTCTGTCCTTAGGAGGCTTCTATAAAGGAAGAAACTGAAGTTATTTTTGTTTTTCCTGTCAGTGTGTGCCCCCATAACACTATCATGGCATAGGAAGTTGAGTCTGACAGTACGAACCACTTGAGTAAGATAAGCCAAGCCACCACTTCTACGTATTGGCAACAAACAAGAATAAAAGCAGCAAGTTTTAGATACTTGAGAAAGTGGTTAGTATCCTTTTTATGAGGAAAAAAAAAGAGCTTTGTTGAAACCATCCATGGTTTATCATATCTTGCTTGCACGGCTTCAGAAGAAAATTTACTGGGGGAACAGTAAGGCTCTCATCAATCACTTGTTTTAATTTAAAAGAGCAGCAGGAACTGCCCAGCTGAGCGCTGCTGCAGTGCTGGGGTGCGGAAATCGAGTCTCCTTCTCAGTGGTGAGAGTTTCACTGCTGAGTGCGACGGCACCGCAGTCACTCACTTGGTCAGTAAGGCCACGGACATGTGAACAAAGCAGCAAACCAAAAGGAAATTGAATCTCAACAACCTTGGCTCACACAGAGATGCATTTAAGCTGTCAGTGTAGAGGTATATTCTTTTTATTGGCTGCCTTGTGGATTCATTAATGTTTAAAATCAAAGCAATTTAAACATGACTTAATTGATCTGTCTGATGGCCCTGGCTTCTCAGGAAAAGGTTTTTAGGCAAGAAGCTGATTTTTCTTTTCTTAAGGAGTAACTGCTAAATAAATTTTGCTGGAAAAAATAATGTTATAAAGAAAGCCTTTAGGAAGAGGAACGTGAGTCTAATCAACAGAAAGAGAAAAAAGGTACTGAGAAGTCACAGGAGACTAGTGATAATGAAGTTTTTTGTCTTAAAACCAATCACATTCTGTAACTGGTCTTTGGTATTCAGAACATATTATTCACATTTCCAAAACTTTGTATGCTTCAGACTCCCAGTTCAGTAGACAAGAAAAACAAACAGGAAGATAAGAAAACTTACATTGCTCCAGGAGAACTCTGCTGACTGAGGAAGAACTAGTAATTGCCCTGATAATCGAATCCATAATTTCTTGTAGCATCCTTTCTTCTTTTTTAAATTTTATTGGGATGGCTACATCCTGCATTGATGGTGAACAGTGACTTATTTTTAGCAATATCAGCTCCCACAGTCAGCAGATCAGCTTTGCACATCAAGACCTCCTCCCTGTTCCCACTAAGTGAGCTGACACATGATTTTCTGTCTTTTTGGTATCTACTTTATGTTGACATTTAGAACCTGGAATCAGAACAAGTTTACCACTTTCCACTGATTACAAAATTATTATTCCAGAGAGGGAAACTCATAAATTCATAACTGCCATGGACATATCCACATTTAGCTAAATTAATACCATCTTTTCCCTTAAAAAAAACAATCTACTGTTCTACCATATTGAAGGAAAGAAGCCTATTGTGTCTGTATATTCTTCTGTATGCATCTGTTACTGGCCACAGTTGGAGATGTTATCAAAATCTAACTGCACCTTTCCTCTGATACATATAGCCATTGTGTTCTCCTTTATATGTATCAAATAAATATCTCCACGTCTCATGTATTCATTATAGTTGCTGCTCTCAGAGCTTAAACTAAGAGATGGTGAAATTTTGTTGTATTGCATTATATTGCCATGCTTAATACATAGTTTCATGCTGCTCAAGATTGCCAGGCACTTTTTAACAGCTTCTAAAGTGTTAATTCTTATTTATTTTTGTTTAAGCATGAAGAGGCCAATTATCTGTTAACTGATAACAATAAAACCTGAAAATATTCCAGAATATATTTCCTTTTTCTGACATTTTGACTAGTCATTTGACAGCTTGTGAAATGGAAGCTAAGTACCAGTGAATCTAGAAGTCAACTTTTAACAACAGGGAGTCTGGGACTATTGAGAGGTAGCTTCTATCAGCCCAGGGATGAAAATACTTGAAATAGTTACCGCTGTTTCCTGGAGAGCATTCAGCATGCTTTGCTGATCCCAGAAGATATGTGAAATTTTTGGGAAGAGAAGTTTTGGGGAGAAAGTTTTAATAATGTGGAAAAAAGATGAGTTTAGACTCAAACCTAGGGCCAGAATTGAGCTTACAACACCATATACTATTTCTCAGGAACCTGAATAAACCTGTGTCCAAATATGAGGAGCTAGTCTGCTGAAACTTGCTTGGACTGGCCACACGGTTTGCACAGGAAATCTTCTGCTGATAATTTTTATTGCTTATGCTAAAGCTCTCTAATTTCTGACTACTTAAATAAGCTCTCTAATTTCTGACTACTTAAATTTATGAACATCATATGTGTATCAGCTTTTAGAAAAAAAATGCTTTCATAATATCAAGGACTATGTTGGTATTGCTTCCTGTTCAGTCTTACAAAATGTTGCTCAATTAAGAAGTGCAAAATGAAGCTCACTAATAATGTTCAACAGACTGTACAAAGGCACTTTTTAATCTTAATTATTTCCATATGTTTACAAGCATTGAAAAATTACAGCTTCTTTAGAGAGGTTGTGGAGTCTCTGTCCTTATAGATATCCAAAATCCAAAAGGACACCGCCCTGGGCGTATCAGTCTCAGTAACCCAGCTTTGAACAGGGAGCTTAAAGTAGGTGTTCTCCAGAGGTGCTTTCCAGCCTTAACTGCCTTGTGATTCTGTGTCAAATAGTTAAATTTTGCTTTATAGACTATGGTAATATTTCATCCATATATGCCACAGCTCTATGTATCAAAGAAATAATAACAAATTCTGGAGATATCAGCTCTGGACTCTGATGTCCATAAATAGTTCAAAGTGCAGTTCCATGAATTAACTGATTTGATCTAGCTGAGGAATAATGAACAACTGTTCTCCATCTCTTTGAGCTCCTGTACATGAGTGTGTATATACACAAATTGTTTAGCTGATTCTTCATGAAGAGGAGAGATATTTAGCAACATTGAAAAAGCCCATGATATCAAATGATCAGAAATCAGTTCCATGGATATCATTGAAATCTGTGTCTAAAACTCATAGCTTCTTTCAAAATGTTGGATTACATTCAATTTTAAAATTTGGATATAATTGCATCCTGTATCATGGATCACGGTATTTAGGATAAAATTAGATAACAATAGTTCTTTGTTCTCCTACTTTTTGGCATAGGTACTTTGATGTAGTTCCTTTGAGTAGACTCTGCCCTCATTAACTAATGATTAATTACACTAACCGCCATCGTATTTAAAACTAAACTAAACTGTAGGAAAGATCTGAGAACTGATAAAATGTATCATTGTATTATTGTATCTTTTAGGATTTATGATAAAGATATCTAAAGCAGATGTAGAGAGAAAATCAAAAGTACTACCAACTATGGTACCCTTAACTTTCAAAATCTTTCCTACCACTGAATTTGCTATGCTATGGTGATACAGATCCCTAGATGCTAAAATTGCTGCTTTTAATGGTTATCAGTGAAGACTGGATGACATTGTAGTTATGTCAAACATATTAACCTATAAGCATTTCATGAGTCCATCTCGTTAGTCCATATAAAGTCCATGCTCATGGCCAACAGTTCGAGGACTGTTTCTTCAGAGATGTTCAAAGACTGTGGCTGTGAATGCTCCCTGCCATGTACCTAGACACTGGTTCTCTTTCTACTTACACTACTTTATGAATTCCATTATCTTTACTTTGGACTTGCACTAATGTAAAACACTGACACAAATGCTCTTTTAAAAAATAAAATTGTTAGATACTGGCTGTACAATATCCAAACTTTTCTCTGTATTTGTGTACACCAGGAGTGACCCAGAGTTTAGAAATTTTATAGAAATGACACCTGTAAATAGGAGTAATTCAGAGCCACAACCTTGAACTATATATAATATTGTGTTTTCATATTCAGAAGAGTTTTCAGGAGGAACACATGCTGCAGGAGAATACCAGATAAATGACCACTTTTTCTCTGAAGTGAATTTCATACCAGGGCAGCTGTTAGAGTTGAAAACTTAAATGATTTACTTATCCACAGAAACAACATAGCAAAGTTTCAAATACACTATGTTGGTGCTACAGAATATCTCATCTTAGACCCAGAAGAGCTACTTCTAGCTGCCTTCTCTGTAACTGTGTGAGTCCTTGGCATTGTATTAAGATCTTGAACATCGGTATTTTCATTTACTCCATGGAACCATGCATTTATTAGTCATTTATGTCACATGACTTCATACAGAGCTGGTAGGAGAGGGTTTTGTTCCTTTATCCTGCAGCCTTGAGAGAAAACATGACTAGATGGTGTGAAAAAGCTACTGAAAGAAGGGGAAACAGAGCAAAACAACTAACGCATCGATGACTCTGGGGGTTGGGCATGGTGTGGATTTGGAAAGGCTATAAAATCTGTTCCCACATCTATCCAACACATAATGTTTTTTTTTTTTTTTAATGTCTATTTCCTTAATAGCAATCAAGGTAAGAAATATTTCTTTTCTTCATTAGGATACTGCAATTATGTGTGTATATATATATATATATATTTATATATGTAAATATATTTGAAGAGATCCTATTCTGCTTGGGTGGCTGCTCTCAAGAAATACCTCCTTCAGTCCACCAGCTGGGTGATAAAGCTGTATTGTTTAAATGAGTGTGGTTGTACATATAACATGCCTATAAATAAAAAAGCACAAAACCTATTATAAAATAAGCAGACAGAGTAGACCTTGGTATTAGAGTATTGTCAACTAGAAGACATAATATATATCTCAGTTTCCACCCATCTTCTGTTCTTTTCCACTTTTTCTGTCCTCTTCAGATTCATTTTTAAGACATGAGTTGGCTGCATGATTAAAGTTGAAATTGAAAGGAATCTGAAAATCATCAAAGGATTTTATTTCTCTGAATATGAGTCCCAACATAGTTGCTTCAAATACAGAAATACTAAACTGAGCCACTGAACATCTCTCGAATTTTATTCCCATCTGTAACACAACATACAGTATTAGAAAGTTAATCTTAGTCACTTCGCATACATTGTTACACTGCAGAGTCTCCTATTGAGTATACCCAAGGTGCCTGAGAAATGGTAAAACTATCGCTTGCTGTTTTACCAGGAGTTTTAAATAATTCCTAAAAAAAAAAAAAAATATCTCATTTACACAAATGAATGCACATATAAAAACCATATTTTTCCCCATTTTTTAGAGTTTCAGAGATGCTCTCCTACTGGAGTTTAAAAATACATGGACATTACAGTATCAGAATAGAGCCTCTGGTTTTGATTACACCATAGTTATACACACGCAGATTGCCGGGGTTTATTCTCTGCTTCTTCACAGTTTGTGTTGTTTATACATATGCAAAATAAACATGTCAGTTTGAATTGCATTTTTCACCGGTCCAGTGCTCACCAAGGAAAAGAAAATTTCACTCTCTAGGCTTGCAGCTTCAATCAGAAGAATGTGAATGTTAGTTTCTTTTTATTTAACAGAAGAATTAAAATTCAGAAACATTACTTTGAAAACCCAGAAAGTGCTATGGAAGTTAAATGAACATGCAGAACAAGGAGAAAAAATATCAAGTTTCAGTCTGACATTCAGCACTAAAGTACTTTATGGTCTATGTTCTCCAGTTGTTTTTCTTTTCTTTCTAAACCCTTCTGACGCTTAAAAATAGGTTGATGGAAGTCAATGTGTTAATGTATTTCCCTGTACTGCTGGGCATGAATCACACCAAAACTCATTATTTTTTGTAGGCAACTTAACTTCCTCTCCCATTCATCATTCACACCTAGGCTGAATATTTTCCATTATTACAATAATTATTTTATAGATAACACAATTCTTAAAAATTGATATGTTGTTCATCACATAGAAATGATATAATGGACTTGTCTATTCCTCATGGCTGTTGTGCTGCTACTATGAAATGGCATTTATAAAAGTACAGCCAGAGCAAATCAACCTTGTATTTGAAGTGTACTTGGCATTTACAGGCAGCTCTACACCACACCACTGCGTGGTACAGCTGCAGTTATCAACTCAATACTAAACAACTCTCTATTTTAGTTTGCCTTCAAATTTCTGTATGTAGTGGCACACAATTCTGTAGATCACTCTTCAGTTTGAACTATGCTAGGGCAAAAAACAATAGCGTGGATGTGTTTGTACTACCTGAACTGAAGCTCTCAGCAAGTTAAATGAAGATTTGAGTTACTGTTTATGAAAATAACTATGACATAAATGATAAATTTATAGTGCTTTCATGACTGTTCTGTCCTCAAACAATATATTACATTAGAGATACAGACAGATGATCAGTTATACCATGCTGAACAAAATGTTGTGGTGCATTATAATTATTCAGCGTCTCAGAAAAATAAATGCTTTTCAAAACATACTATTCATTGAAGCTATAGAGCATCACATATTTACTTTACTTTCAGAAATGCCATATGAAAGATTAGAATGATTTTACCAGAGAGATGAGCTTCCTGTAGAGAGCTCTAATTTAACTGAAAGTCTTAAACATTTCATTTTCAGGTTGTGTTCAGAAAAAAACCCCACTTTTGAAAGCAGTTTGCTACAACTTTAGATTAAAGAAAAACAAACAAACAAACAAACAAAATACCAAAACTTGTAATAATATAAATATCTGGTGAAAAAGCCTGTTTCATTCAAATTCACCTAAAAATTCATCTAAAGATCAGTAAACAATGAGGCTGAAGGAATTTCTCTTTGCTGTCTCCTTCATGAGTGATAAATACATAAAAACCATTATTTTCATGTGGGGTTAATGTCAGGTATGAATTTAAACTGTCCGCATTCTATATTTATCAGTATTGGTGTATTCAGAATTCAGTGGGGGTTTTGTTTGGATTTCCATCTTGGAGGAAAAAAAAAATCTCATTTACACAAATGAAGTTCTCTTAGTCCAGCTTCCATTAGTTACCACTGAGAATGGAATTTGCTCCATTGATATTTGGTTTTTAAATTTTCTTTGGGAGGGGCAAGAGGGACATGTCATGAGATGCAAGCACACAGTTCTTGTGCAAGTTACAGTGTGTGTCTGAAGAATCACTTTTTCTGTATTACTTAGTTTTTAGTCTCCTTAGGAGCATAAATTACTGCAGTAAGTATGTCAGACAAAGTCTATATGAAGCACTGTTCTATTGTCAAAACAATTAGACTCCAAACATAACTCCTAATTTATATTAAAAGAAAACTGACTTAACTTATTAGTGTCAAAATTTCTTTTGTACTTTCACATAAATAAAAAAGCTTTAATGCTTTGTCTTCTACAGAGCAGGAGGGAAACTGCCTACACCTCATGGGAGGCCCACTGGCTGCTGCTGAGATACCCACAGCCTGATTTTGCCTTTAAGAAAGTGAGTCTCTGCCAAGATTAATCTCAACAGCGTGGATCCAAGACAGACCCAGACCCTCCAACCCCAGTAGTGCTGGTGTCTATATGTACCAATTGAGGATTTAAACATGACATTCTGTTCTTTCTCCTATCTCTTCTCCATCACTTCTCTTTCTTCAATCAAAATATCACCCATTAATGAAAAAACACAGGATAGATTTGTTCAGACCAGCCATCTTTGCTACATCAAAGAAACAGCAAGTACCTACTACTCTGTGGTATCCTAGTTGCCACTCAAGTGGCAAGAAAAACTAAGTCAAGGGAGAGAAATTCATTCAGACTAGGGACTCAGCTCTGTCATGTGGAGCTACATAACAGAAACCTTACCACTATTATGAATATGTCCTGGTTTTTTTATGACTGGCAATTTATGTATGTAGGGCTCCTAGAAGGGATGGTAAGGAAAAGCATTCATGGCACATAGATTAGCAGGTCATCAAGATCCCAACACATGTACATGTGGCTTCTCAAGACGCTTGGCTCAGGAAAGGGAAAGCAGCCTAAAAAAGACAAGTGAGAGCCACACTTTAGCAAATGGCTGACTCAACCAAGTGCAGCCTGAAACTATAAAGAGATAATGACACAGGAAGATAAAGAACAGAACTGAAGCCATAAGACCCCAAGTTATGGAAAAAATGGTCAGAGAGTAACACAGCAACACATTGCAGTGACTCATAGAGGTACAGGGCATAGAAACAAAAGATTGCAATCACTATCAGCTTCTAAAGGTGTGCAAAAGGCACATCCAAGACCATCACATGATTGCCAACTCAAGAACTCAGAGGAAAAGAAGAAGAGTCAATAGCTAGCGTCACTTGCTCTCTGGGCGTACCACTTAGATACACATACCCTGGTGTTCAGGAGAACATAGGTACGAGAGAATGGATTTATTTAGAAAGCACAATAGAGAAAGAACACTAATAGAAAAGAAAAGTTACTCTTAACTGAGAATTCCCAACCTGCTGTGTCTGTTGGGGCTTCCTGAAGAGACTCTTCTGATACAGCTCTGCACTGGCCTTGGGGTTTATCCCTGTTTGATGAAGCCCAGGCTGGTCTCCAGCAGTGTCACCACTGAGGGACTAGAGTCCAGTTCAGAAACTAATGGAACTGCTGTGATAATTTAAATACTGAAAGCATGTTAGGAATAAGCAAAGGCCATGGTTATGCATTGGATGGCAATGTTACTTAAGGTCATATACAAACAAGTACAGAAAGTTTTTGTGGCTCACAGTAAGCAAATACCACTGTTTAAGTAAAAAGTCAAGCATTCTTAATGAGAATGACTGAAGACCTTAAAATACCACTCTGTCATACAGGATAGCGTGAGATCTTTACTTGATGTCTTCTAATAGGAGTCACACTGTCAGATAATCATCCTCTGTACCCTGGGGGTAATTTAACAGTTCTGACACTATGTGCTTATTCAAATATAAAGTAGAATTTACTCACTATGATCCCATTTGTGAGGGTCACGTAACCTGAAAACTAAGGAAATTGAATGCAAACTACTGGCCAGTGCTGCCCAGTTCTCATCTCCTGTATGTACCTAGTTTTCAACTGTATATGTTTAACTCACCTTTTAAGAAAAGTTTTGGGAAATTATGTTCTTCATAATGTAAGTAGGTATGGTAAATCCATGATATTATCTTGGAATCAACATGTTCATGTTCTAATTTAAGCTGAGCTAATTTTTTCAGTCACATTCTGCATTTTAAGATAGGTAGATTCATTACCACTGAAGTTATTTAAAAACTAATTTTAAGAATTTCACACACAGAAACACACACAGAATCGACTGGGTTGGAAAAGACCTCAGAGATCATCGAGTCCAACCCTTGGTCCAACTCTAGTCCGTTTACTAGATCATGGCACTAAGTGCCATGTCCAATCTCAGTTTAAAAACCTCCAGGGACGGCGAGTCCACCACCTCCCTGGGCAGCCATTCCAATGCCTGACCACTTTCTGAACAAATCTATCCTGTGTTTTTTCATTAATGGGTGATATTTTGATTGAAGAAAGAGAAGTGATGAAGAAGAGATAGGAGAAAGAACAGATAAATTTATTTTTAATTTTTAAAGGATTTAATTTTTAATTTGATGTAAAATTTCATTTGAAACTGAAGCAATGTTGTCTCCCATTTTTTCAGGAAGAAAAGTTTATTTCATAAAAAATCCAACATCTATTTTGGTGCTAACACAGATATAGGCAGAGGGGAAAGAGCATAGCTATGCCAAAATATGGTATCAATGTAGAGTTTACTATTTTTTTTTTCAAGAAAAGGAAGTTGTGGTTTTTATCACCAACAACAGTAATTTGATATCATTAGGAAGTAATGGTGTGGGATGAAGATTTCAAATTACAGTACAAATAGATCTGTTTGCAAGTCCTTAATGGTATCTTCTGAGATGAAAATATAATAGATGCTCTAAAATTTACTTGAATACATAAGTACCACTGGAGAAATTTGACTAGATGTGCCAGTTAATAATTTAGGAAAAAATATTTTATACAACAGGTTCTAAGCAGGAGGTGGTGGGTTTCCTACAGGGACTAATAACCTATTCACAGAGATTAAGAAACTGTTGATTTCTTATAAGATATCAAAATAGTTTTCCTTCACAGAATTGCTAGAACTATGGAATCTCAGCCATTGGAATTATTTCATTTCTACCAACATTTGCTATGCTTGGTGGGTTAATTTGGTGTTTGTACAAATTCCTGACATATAGCATGTCCATAGTTGTGGGACCACAGTAGAAAGTACGTGGAGCAGATTTGTTTGATTATTGGCTGGTTTCAACAATCAATAATCTGAACCACAGGTGAAAATGCATACAACCATAATAATTTTTTCTATCAAATTTTGATGTGAAGCAATAGAGAAAAGAGCATGGATAGCATTATGCATGTCTACAGGGAAGAAGTTTCAGGCACACAAACAAAATCTCTCTTCTAATTTTTCCTTGCTTTGGCCTTAGAGTCAATGGGTCAATTTTTCAGTATTAGGATGGTCCATCTGACCTGACACCTCTTTGGAATTAGATGAATCACATCCTTTGGGGTACCCTTCTTTAACTTGTGACTAGAAAAGAAGCTGATAGTAAAAGCTCAATTAAACTATTTACTTATCAGACACCTAAAAATATGTGTATTGGTTCCCTCATTTGTCATCTAAAATTATAAGCCTGTCCTAGAAATTGAAATGGACTTTTGTTGGTTGTTTTTTCTCAATTTGGTAAGGTGGCAGCTGTACCTTGTCAACAACGAAAGGAATGAACTGAAAGATTGTGTACCTCAAGTGAAGAGGATTAATGTGCCATCATCAGAGACTGAGTTGTAGCTCTGCTTCTGCTACAGCCATCCAGGTGACCACTGACCAATTAGCCTTTTTGTGCCTCAGTTTCTTTATGTGTTAAAAGGCATGGTGGAAAAATGTTAGGATTATTCAACTTTAAGAAGTATAGGTTACATATCTCCTAGAAAAATGAGAGATCCTAAAAGTTAACAGTTAGAAATGACTGGCATTTTAACAGTAACACTGAAAACCTTCAGGATTTCTCTTTTCAATAAATATTCTACAAGTTCAATGATAAAATTAGGCACAAACACCATTTTTAGGAACATCCGCTGAGTGATATTGATGCAATTTTACTGCTGGTTCACAGAGCAGCTAAGCTCCCTGATATGATACTGGGCTGTCCAGAGCAGTGTCTCCCGTTCCCAAAGTATCTTTTCCTGGGAGCTCCAGCACTACCCACCATTGTGGCACAACTTAAGCTAGGAACTATGAACCAGAAAAATCTGGCAGGTTTAAGTGTGATTTATGAGTAGATTTGATGAGTAGAGTCAGAGAGATATAATCAAATAGGGATAGAAAGTTGTTTATGGTCATATTTAAAAGTACAGTTCAGTTTGCTGCACTGATTTTAGCTGGGATAGAACCCTCTCCGCCATCTCACTGCAGGGGAGTGAGTGGCAGTGTAGAGCTGAGCTGCCTACCAGGGTTAAAGGACACTTACCAAAGCTATACTGTACATTCAAGATGTGATGGTGATTATCTCATATCTATATACCTAATTAACTTACATGAATACTCACATAAGATGTCAGAAACAGGTCCTATTGCTTTTGCTGTAATGGTTCTTCATATTATAATAAGCTTTTGGAACTCAAGTAATAGCTTAAGAACTTAATATGAGAAACAGCATCCAGGCAAAAATGAAAAAAACATCTGTCAAGACCAAGAACTAACCAACTCTATGCCAGATAGGGTAGGAGAGAAGCTACAGGAAAGGAACAAGGTAATAAAATAGTTACACAAGTATGTTCCTGTTTGACTGTTCCATACTTTCTATTGACATCAAATTCTGATTCAAAGGTTGGTTTTACATTATCCCCAAGAGAGATAAGGAATACTTTTTTTGACATGAGCATGAGTTCCTTCTTCACAGCAGAGCTACAATAATAACGTCAATAGCAAATCCCTTACAGCTGCAGGTTCTTGGAAAGAACTTATATGATAAATCTGTCGTTCTTTTTAATTGGTTTTAATAGAACGAGAAAAGCTACTTGGTATTATCATAGATAACGATAGCTTAAATTGTGAATGCTATCAGGAGATAGATAATTGGATGCATGTGTGTGAGTGTATGAATGTTTGAAATTGAATTTTTGAACTCTCAGACAGATGTGGCTACTTCATAACTGTAACCGGTATGGTCTGGTTGGAAATATTGATATCTCTTGGACTAAAGGAAAGTGACCCTTCCTAAGTCCTCCTGTTAACAATGAGAAATGAGACAGAACCACCATTTAGCAGACTGATCACACAATGTGCTTCTACACGTAAACAGTTTTGATTGAGGAAACTGGGGGACTAGTGAGTCCAGAAAGGAGTAACTTAAAAGGAGGGATCACAAAAAGAATTGGCCTTTGAAAAGGGAAGGGAATCTGGAAAGAAGTGAAGATCTTGGCTGGAGGAGAGTTGTGGGAAGTGGAGAAGACTCTGGAGATCCAGGAGATGGATGGAGATGAGTGCCAGAGGCCACCTGGGATGCCTGAGACAGGTATTTGCAAGCAGTGGCACAGCAGGAGCCAACACAACATCCTGCCCAACCACCCCAGGCAGCGGGGACTGGAAGGAAAGGTGGGACCTCCTGAATGTGGCACTGGGCTGAGAGAGAGGGAGCATGAAAACAGGGCAGGGCAAGGACTCTGCTCTTCTTTGGTATCAAATAAAACTCTGTATCCAGGTCCCCTGCAGGCAGGTGTTTGTGGTTTTGCACGTGACAAGTAGATGACAACTAAGGATAAAACAGTCAGAACAATGGATCACCTAACATTCATTGTATGCTAGGTTTAGTAATCTAATGTATTTATTTATTTAAAGTCCTTGAAGATAAGGACAAATTCAAGCTAGCTTTGGCATGCATACTGATTAGCAGCAGCTTCTATTTCTTCTCATTATCTACACTAAAACAAATGATCCCTTAGCAGCCAGTCCCTGTATACTTGTGTGTTATAATCACCATTAATATACTCACAGTGTCAGCTTCAGGAAGACAAACAAAACAAGTGTATGACACCACGTTCCCTTACTGATAACTATAGCTCTAGAAACTTTATTCATGTCTCTCCAGAGAAAGCTCTTTCCCCAGGGAAGAAGCCACTGTTACCCCCAGGATGACAACAGACAAGTCCCTTTTTGCAGCTGGTGACAAGCAAAAGGAGTACAGGACTGGTAGTTTCAGGGCTCATTTTCTAGTCTCCTAAAGACATTTGGAGCTTTTCTGCTGAAGTAATATAGTCCATCAAAACTCATAGGGAATAATACAACCTATGAAATCTGATTTAAGATTTCTTGGGTCAAAGGAGGAGGAGTTGAGCATGAACTGTGGCTATGCACAGGGAAGGTGCTGGAAGGAAGAGTTCCCAGCCTGACTGCTACATACCAATGCTGTGGTACAAGCACCAATCCTGCTGTTGCTGCTGCTGCCCAGCAATAGTGCTGCTTATACAGGCGACCTCTTGCCTGGTAGCAACACTAGTAATAAGCCTGTCTATTTTGATACTCTCAACTTAGCAACTACATGCTAGCCCTACAGCAACATCTGTCTTTATTTCTTAAAACTTGTATGTCTTAATTACACATCAAAACAACATTTAAACACTGCAATGTTACTGAATTCTCAACACTGCATCTCGCTTTAGCTTCACTGAGTACTGAAATGGCCTATTCTCCTTCAAAAACATGCCCCAAGCGAGATATCGAGCATTATTTTTAAACTGCCAAATGTAAGTGTTAAAGTGACATTTCAACTCTGTAGACTCAAGCTCACATGTGTATTATGGGTCAACAAGGACAAAGAAGTTTGATCATTTCACTATTTAATTTTATAAGACTGCTTTCATTTAACCAAAGCTATTGTACAGTTATTTTTTTTTTTCCCCAGGACTGATATATTAAAATTATTAGTGTCAAACAATGTAAGAGAGTAAAACAATCATCTCTGCTTCTTTACATCAAACCACTAAATATTCTTTCCCAGGCAAAAGGAAACTGAATAAAAATTACATATGTCCTTTCTTCTAGAGAAAATGTAAACAAAAGCATCCTCCCCTCAAAACTGCACAGTTACACCTGTGAAATACTGTGAATCAGTTATGTAACAATAGGTGTAAGTAAAGTAAAAATGTAAGCAAGCAGTAAAAAATGCCAGCTGAAACTATGAATTCCACAAACATACTGAATACAGTAAGAGTAAAGCACAAATGAAACTGTACGCTTTAGAGATGAAAGAGTTTGTGCAATTCTCCTTGAGGAAAAAGTATCCAAGGAATTGTTAAGTTGCCTATCAGATCATCACCATTTCAAAGGCATTTCTTTATCTTCACCAAAACTCAGAATTATTTTCTCTAAAAGTAATGAGCAAGATTAATCTGACTATTTTTTTGTAGTTGATGAAAAATATTGTTTTGAATATACACGACAAATTTTAATGAAAATACTAAAAAGCCCAGTCACTTTTCCTAGCTCAGTCCAAAGGCTGAGAGGCAACAGAAATAGCATTGCCAGTTCTATTTATTCTTTACCAGTTGCCTGGAGGCCTGCAGGACCACTCCTAGTCATACTCTCTTCATAGGCGAAAAGAACTGAACCCATAATGCATCCTGAAGACCTATAAATGCAAAATCCAGATGGAAACTTGGTTTCATTCACATATGCACCTCTTCAAAGCATGATTTTATTTGTTCTTCCACTGAACTCAATGACAGCTGAGAACCAGGCATGATGTCCAAATTGCAATTCTAACTCCAATGCTCACCTTCTAGCTATGGATGGTGTTGCCAGGACAGCAGGCTCCAACAAGCAAAAGGAGATACTGTGTCATACAGCATGTAGGAACTCTGTGGAAGATCATTATGCTTGAAGTCTAAGGGTGGACTAGACAAGATCATGCAGGAAAAAACCCCATGGATTACTAAATAGAACACACCATGCTGTAGACTCATATAGGGAATTCTTGAGTCATATAGCATATGTCATAATTGTATATATGACCATATGACTATATACATGTATATATATGTGTGTGATTGTACACAAACATATGGAATCATAGAATCATAAAATCATATAATCATTTCAGTTGGAAGAGACCCTCAGGATCATTGAGTTCAACCATAACCTAACATAACTCTGGCAATAAACCATGTCCCTAAGAACCTCATCTAAATGCCTTTTAAACATCTTTATATATTATATATAATGATATGCACACATACATCTGTACACCTATACATATATCACAGATATATGTGTTTAATTTGCTGTTTCTGGGATATACTAGATGGTTCATCTGATAAAATAGAGATAGTCTTATGATTTTTTACCTGTTCTGCTTTCTGAAGTACATTACACATAATCAGGTCATCACTAACAGCTTTTACAGCAATAATAATTGTTTGTAGTATTATTCATTATGACAGTGATTGTATTGGTGGTGGAGTAGTCCAACTCCTTTTTGCTAATGGACTTTGTAAGTGTACATGCTGATATAAACCCCATGGGCTAATGCCATACTTTGTTGACATAATCATATTTTCTACTAAGACAGATAGCTAAATTCATGGAGTTAGCAGTAAACTTGTTTAAGGATGGTTTAGAATAATCCATCTCACTTTGACAAAATATCTAGTTAAATTTCATCTGTAAACACATCAGAGCACTTAGGTATAATAATTTAGTTTCACATGTTGTTATGTTGCTGAAACCAAGGAAGCTGTTTGATGACCTCAGTTCATAAATTCAAAGCCAGCAAACACAGAAATCCTTGTATTGCCTGTGGGGATTAGTAAGTCTTTGCCTCCAAACAATGCATATTACATCCCAAGATATATGACTCAGCACACTGAATTAGAAATCCTTATTCTGAAGCATTAACAAACATAGGTAACAGGTCTTTACAGATCCCTTGTAAAAGCATTCCTGTATGGAGTTAAACACATTGGAGATTCGGGATGTGGGGTGCTGTCCATTAGGTGGCACCAAATTTTTCCATATGTATGGAAACTGTAGACACCAGAGCATTTATCTGCTAGTAGATGTCAGAGTATCTCCCAACTAGTCTCCATTCAGAGACAGAACCCCTGAGTTAGCATTGCAGCCCATCAGTGTGCATCCAGATAGGAGACTCTGTGCTTCAGCTCCTGTTTAACTAAATGTCCAGTGTAAAGTTGTTTTTATCATATCTGTGAGTCTGTCTGCATCGTACTCAACAAGGGTCACTGTGGCACTCCAAGATATTTTCATTTCCTCCTTTGGATCTTCACTCTTTCCTAAGCGGGGGGAAGTATTTTTCTTGTCTCGTGTTCTCTACGGCTACTCAATCAGAAGAAAGCCCCTACTTTTCAACTAATCAGTCAGCTTCCACTGTGCAAATTGCACAGTTATTACTATCACTGAGATACGCTGGTACTTCAAAGAGTGGTCTATGAATAAGAAGATGAAAGATTGCATTTTCTTTCTATAGTATTAAAAATGTTTCTACTTTCCCATTAGTAGCAGCCACGAAAGTCCCTGCCTAGAATTCTGCTTCCTTTTCTCCTTTCTTTCACACCCATCTCAGGAACTGTCAGTTCTCTCTAATCAGTCACTTCAGATCTATTTGGAAAGTACAATCAGTAAATATAACACAAAACTTTGCTGTATTTAGACATAAGTCAATGCTTATTTCTATTTAACAGTCTCTAAACAGTCTGTATGAGTAGCAAATGTATGAATGATATAGATTGATTCCACTTCACCCACACTATGACAGAAATAATTTAGCAAGCTTGGTGCTCACACAGTGATGCACATCGCCTGAAATGACTCATTTCCTTTTACTGTGTCATCTTAAATGTTAATTTCATGGGGTTCTGTTCAGCATATTATGTAGTACCAGAGAAATAATCAAACCTCCTATCCATTGAGATGACTGGTCAGCACCACTAAATAGCACTGTCATTGCACTTGGGCTGGTAAATGGTACTCATCAAACTTTCCCTTGCAAATAGATTCTAATGAGGAACAGAAGTACATGGGGCATTGCTTTTTACCAGATTTCTTTCCACACAGTTCTAGAAATCCTTTGCTCTAGCACTAACTGGATCATACTAAGGTTCTCTTTACCTCCTGCCTGCTCTTCTTTACCTTGTGCCTGCCATAAGGCAGCTAACATGCAGTCTAACCCTCCAACATAGGACAGTCCCATATTTACTGTCCATTTGTCATCTGATCTGTCTGCATGTGGGCAGCATGTAAATTCACAGGTCTGGGCTAAGTCAACCTTGGTGCCATTGTACAGCACAGCAGTTGTCAGGTTCTTTGTTTGGCTTTGACTGGAAGTGTTTAGGAGGGGTGGCCTGAGACCCCACAGTGCTCCTGAAAACCAAACCCTCACAGAACAACAGGGCCTGTGGCAGTACCAAAACTAACCCTGCTTGTCTGGGTATGTATCTTTGAAGGATATTCTAGATATGCTTCCTCCTGACCTGAGCTGGTTTAGGATGGGAAGCAAGCAGACAGGTAGCACGTGAGCAACCAAACCTATTCCCTGTGTCTTTAATTGCCAGTTTCTTTTTATGGACATACACCTCTGGGTCTCTACTCTACCCCTGCTGGCCTTTTAGGAATAAATTTATGGAAATAAAAAAAACAACCAACCAAACAAAAAAACAGCAAAGAATTCTTTACACTTCCACAGACTAAGGAACAACTATAATACAGGCACTACTGCTGGATGATAGTATACTTCCTTCTTATTGGACAAATTACCTGTATCATATTAAAGGCTTTATGGACCTTTTAAGAATTAGTACTTCTCAGTTATTAGCATGTCCTTGTGGTTTGGCAGTAATGAGTCCCCTGGGAAATGTCCTTATAGTGACATAACATTACACAGGTAGGTGGATAAGGCTAATTTTAGATCAAAGACCATTATTATTAAATCAAATTATTAATATTTTTCAGTGGGATTCTTCTTGGCATTCAGAAGTAGACACAGAGCTACAGACTCAATACTCTCTATCTTTGTACATTATTAGCAATCTTCATCACCATAGTGCAAATATTTTATCTGCCTTTCCTCAACATCAGAAGGTTGACACTTTTTTCACACCTTTTTAATGTGAAATCTTATTATTACTCCAGCTGTTTAAATTCAATTAAACACCTAAATCAAAGTGTACATTCATTCTGCATGCTTTTGTTTGGACTGACAGTGCCAACATCCAAAGAGAAGAAGGATGTGAATAAGTTACTTCTGAATTTTCAAATGATTGTCATATAGCAATACATATATGAATAAACCCTATAGTGAAAGTTAATTTAAGACCCAACATTTAAAGTAAATTCAGCTGGAATGAGCATCATGGTCCTACAATGGCTTAAGTGTGTCACAGTTTCATTGGAAATAATTTTTAAGAAAGCTACTGTTTCCTATTAGGTGTTTTGAGGAATAACAGGAACATGTGCAATAATTCCAGAAAAAAAAAAAAGAAATAAAAAAGTATACAATGAGATCATCAAGCAAGAAAAAGTAACTGTGCTAAACTTCTGCAATTCCTGTTCATGTCATTTGGGGAGAGAAACTGTGACGTTTCCTTGGCACACTGCAATATTCATTCCTAGGAAAACAGCAGTTAAGAATTTGTGAAGTGGATTGACTTGAGCTGTTGAAAAGGAGAATCACTAAACAGAAATGTATGCCCCAGGGTGAAGGCTGGAGTATCACAACCCTTGTTTTAATTGTACTTCACATGACAATACTCAAGGAGAGATGCTTATGTCACAGTAGTTACTTCTGGTCTTTCTCAAAATTCGTGAAATTTTGCTTCATAATAAAGATTTAATAAAGTGTTATTAAAGCGTTAAGCTTCCTAAAGTCTTAATGGAAATTTCCTAATTTTTATAAAATGTAAATATATATTTAAGTGTAATATATTTTCAATATCTACCCAATATCAAATTTAAATCTATAGATAATACACTTCTACCTAGATATCTTGTATAGAGCCCTCAGAATTAGACCTGTGGATGCCCCAGCATACAAGGAATTATTTTCAGACCATTTCTTTTGATTTTCTTTAACACAACCAACATTCAAACCTTCTCACTGTGAACACTTTGTGTGTGTTCTATGTGTGGTATGTCTCTCTTGTTGCTGTTTGTTACATTAATAATGCATAAAGAAGAGAACAGTGACTAATTAATTTTCATGTAATCAGTGTTGTGAAAGATTATGGCAGTCAAAAAAAAGTATATGAATGTTAAAAAAGATCCTCACCAGTATCCACAGGAAAAAATTGAGCAATTGAACAACATAAAACCAGACTTCACAGTGGAATTTCTTGCCACTGTTCTAGGGACTGCCTGCTGCTTACTGGGAATGACATTATAACATTCTTTCTAGCTATAAATCATGAAGGAACGTTGTGCCCCTGAGAAAGCCATGACCACAATCAGCATGGAAAATAACAGCTCACTGTTTTATCTAGGTTATTCTTCTGTTTCAGGTGAATTATTAATCCTAGTCTGCAACTGTGCATTTCAGTACACATGGCAACAAAGTTCAGAACAACTATAATTCAGATAAGACATGTCAATTGGCAATGTTTTGTTTGTTTTTCATCCAAGATATGTATTTAGATGAGATGCGGATGTTAAAGCATCTCTAAGAAATGAGATATGCAACATTTATGGTTTTACCCAGCACATAATTTACTGTACCCATATTATCTGTCATGATAACTGAAAGCAGTGGAATAAATTGCAGGAAATCTAACACAGATATTCTGGGAAATACACAAGAATTTGGGCCTTAAACTATTTGAATGCCTTTGAATCTGTCGGTATTATCATACTTTTAATGAAGACTACATTAGCTTTTAGACTCTAAAAACACACAAGCTAAGCTTTCATGCTAAGTGCCATGCAGAAAAGTATTAAAAATGGTTAGACAGTGTTGAAATTGAGTCATAAATAATCAATACTGAATGTTAAATTCTGCACTAAGGTTTTTAAATGGGAATCCCATAGGCTTTCATGGTATTTGCCCAGGACATGGCTGCAGAATTTTCTTCTATAACCACACATTAAATACTGAGTACAACACGAAGCCTTCTCACAAGAGTGCAAGATACTGGTTAAAGGCAAGCTGACAGTCAGTGAAGAACAATTTAACATTTAACTATTTATTTTTTATTATTTAGTTTTATTTATTTATTGTATATGTATTTTTTAAGACTGGAATGGAATTATTCATATTGCATTATTTGTAAATTTTTCATAAAATTGAGTAATGATCCAGATTTCATCTTTCTTTCTTATTCCTTGCTCTTGAGGCATTTAACTGACCATGCACACATATTATTACAATTAATTTTAAAAGGATGTTCCTTTACTGGAAAACTTACAATTGAGGGTCTGGATATTATAATTTTAGTTCTCAGGTAGAACTGACCAGTATATGCCAGTGGGGATCTGGCCTCACAACAGCAGTTGCAAAATTATGCATAAACAAATATGAGACTACTTATAATTGAAAAAATATTATTTAAAAAATCCTTTTCAAGACAAAATAGACATTTCCCAGAAGATACCCTAACTGTCAAATACATAATAGCCTATGGTTTACTGTTTGGAAGACAGACCATCAGTAAAATGGAAAGCAAGATCCAATTCAAAATAAAATGCATCCAGTTCCCCATTCTTAGTGGAATTTAATAGTAAGCAGCTCCATTTCAAACACAGCTCTCCTTAGAAGCAGATGTATCTGAGCAACTGAACATCAGCTGAGCTAGGAAAGGCCCACAATCAGGCTTTCCTATTACTTTGGTGGGTACCAAACCACTACATTGTTACTTAAAAGCAGTCAGGACCAGCCACACCATATACATCATGACTTGGAAAAAGTCTTAAAATCTGAATGTTTCAAACGCAGTGTGAACCACCTCACATACAATGTGTCTTTTCAGAGATTTAGGCAGACCTCAGGCCCTGGAGAACTTAGCTGCTATCTGTTCACATCTGCCAGACACCAAGACAGACAGTCTGAATTCTTTTTGCTGTTAAGTTTTTTGCACTTTATATCCTAGTTTGCTCCTGCTGTTACACCCAAGAAAAGGAAATGTCAGTACTTGCTCACTTGAAAATGCTCATTTTACTATGTATTATTCATGAAATCTGATCTCCAATACTCAAATAGCTATGACTCTAAGATTATTACTATCTTTGTGAGTTGATTGTTTGCAAATCCCTGTCATTTGTAATAAGTTAGTACTTCCCTCACAACCACCCAAATCAAGACTAATTAAATTTTTCCAGAAAATAAAAGATTAAAGTACTTAACAAAAACAGTTTGAAAAGTTACCTTGAACATAGTAATATACCTGTAAGGTAATTTCAGAAGTTTTCAAATGGACCATAAAATGCAAAGATCTTAACAGAATTCTGCTTGGTGCTGTATTTAGAGAGATATCAGGCAGTTTTAAATTAATTTCAATTCATTTAAATTCATTTTGAATCTCAGGCACTCCCATTACAAACCATGAAAAGTAATAAGATTTTAAGTAGTTCTGGCTCAAAAATGTTAGGATCTGTTTAGGCCAAAAAACATAGCGTATCTTCCTATTTTTCAGGCAATATTTCAGGCAATGAATATTTTTAAAATTAGAAACAGTTCAAAGTTAGAAAAGGTCTGTTACCAGTTACTTGCACCAAGATTTAAATGAAATGCAAAGTTTTAATTTAATTTCATTATTTTTGATAGCTTTTTTTCCAATTTTTTTTTGTTTTAATGTGAAACAGAAATAAGATTTGATACTCAATTTTTGCTCATGAAATGATTTCAATCTTTAGTCTCTAATAATATAGGTAATACGCAACTCAGTATCTTGCGCTGCAAGAAATCTGAAATAAAGTATTTTTGTAGTTTTTCAAGAGTGCCCATAGGATTTTTCTTTCTTTAAGGTGGCTTCTAAAACACTCTCTGTATTAATTTACATAATATTCCTATTTGGTAATGAACTATATTGCAAAATTGATTGCAGAAAATTATTTATTTGTTCTTCAGGTTCCTTTATCCTTTCAACTGAATAAGAAAATCACTGTTAGATTAGGACAAAGCAAAGTATAGCCTAGTTAAGCATCTCTTCTGAAAACAGGTGATATCAAAGATTTTAGAAGTTGTCTAGAAAACCTTGGAAAATTCTGGAATTAAATTGCTTATGCCATTTTTTTGTTATTATTTTTTTTCTCAATTATCTCCAGAGATTAGTTGATTTAGTTTAAGTAATTTAGGAAATATCTTGTTATTCTCTTTTTCCTCTCTGTCTACTACCCGACACCTATAAAAGTTACAGGTTTTTTCATTGTGATTATGTCATTTATGAAAACACTGAAGTGAGTCTCTGTGACCAAGCATTCCAAATTTGTGCTCAAGCCTTACATATTACCATGATCAAAGTCCATCTAAAAGACATATAATGTTCTACTCTGAGACAACCCACTTTCAGTAGTCCTTTCTTCATAGTAAATTGTTAGTAATTGTTAATAATGTTCCTTCTAGCCATGGAAGAATCAAATGTGCATACACATATATTTTAATATAGCAAGCAACAAAAGCAAGTATGTTTGCTGCAGTTCCTAGCTTCATTGGCAGGAAAATGTACTGTTTACAAGCCTCTCCATTTCTGGGAAGTGTCTTGCAAAACAGCGAACACACCAGATATTCAGTGAGAGTGGTTATTTGTTTACCTGACTTGCAGCAAATCAAGACTTGACTAGGGACAGTTAATCTTGGGCCTTGAATCTTTGCTATATTTTACATCAATACAGCACTCCGTGGAGTCCCAAAACTGGCCTAATATTTATGGAAATCCAGATTTCCGAAATGGGATTGAAGGTTAGAATTGTTATGTGTAGATGCAAAATGTTCCAGTGCACTTTTTGGAGTCCAGGAATGGTGAAATTGTCCGTAAGGACAGAGTTATATTTTATCTGTACTTCAAGATGACCCTCACTTAGATTTCACTGGACTTCTTTCACAATAAAAACCCATCAAACCATTAATCTGCTAGTTTCAGCCCACAATAGTCTGCATAATAGGAAACAGAATGAGGGTATTTTTAGCTTCCCAGTTCACTAGGAAGCCACTATCAAACAACACAGTTCAGTGGCTATGAAAATAGACTTTTTCATGCTGCAATAAGATTTTTCCTCTTGGAATGCTCATGTACGTGAGCCCAAATCTGTATTGTTCCTTAAAAACATCAAGAAAAAAAATATTGATATTGTTTTATGAGATGTGCTCCAGCATGCCTAATGTACGCAATCAGCATCTAAATTTTATGCTGAGTCAGTTCACCTAAAAGAAATACCGAAGGTTCTGGTACAGTTAATAAAGGCAGGAGGGTGCTTTCGATAACTTCCACTGGTAAAACAAATGGCCTTGGTTTAAGTACCAAAAGATTTACATTTGTCTGATTTCTTTGTAAATCTGCTACACAGAAGCCTGTCCTTGGGAACAGAAGACATTAAACAGAGCAATACAGGCACATAGCTTTGATGCTTCCAGCTGAAATTCAACTCCCTTTTAGCACCCACAGCAAGTAATTGCCATGCAAAGGGGCAGGTACAGTTTCTATGTGTCTCCCTGTGTTTGTTATTTGCCTGTGTATCAGGTATAATGTGATCTCGTGACTGTATCTCCCAGTCTATCTTTACAGGCCCAGAAAGGCTGCCTTTGTTTGACTAAAGCTGTAGCTGTATCCCTGAACATCATGGGCCCGGTAACTAAAACCATCTCTATAGCTGAGATTCATCTCCATGCCCACAGAGCTGGGTCTGCACTCTGTCTTTTTCTCTCCAGTGTTGCCCAAATAAGAAAAGTCACAGCTTCCTCCTTGTCACTTCTGCCAATATGTACTGGGAATACAAAAGTAGAAAATACCACTGCATCTTCTTACAAATCTGCACCAATTTGATTTTAATACAGTGTTGTACCACATTAAATAGTTACTGTCCAACCTGCAACCATGTCTCTAATGTAAGAATGGACAAACCATATTAAAAATACTGAAAGAAGGAATTAAACTCTTTTATGGTGACAAATAAACCTTAATACTACTCACACTGTGAGAACATAGCAAGAACTATCCAAGAAGAGTAAGTGAGGAATGACTGAAACCACATGGACAGGTGATAATCTGTCAATGTCAGAGGCAGAAAATCAAAGCAACTATGATCTGTATGATCCTAGAGGACACCAGAGAGCTGTATGGTCCTGGTCAGAGCCAAGAGGAAACCACAGTGGGCAGCCTCATGACAATGCCCCACTGCTGTTTCTGCTGTGCTCAAAGAAATAGGTGTCAGGCACATCCTCTGGAAGCAATGAGGACTTTTCCCAAGAAATATGTGGATTTTCTTCCTAACATGAACTATCCATCAAGGTCTTGAATAATTACAGCTGTCAAAAGCAGTGTGTCTGATAATTACTAATTGCATAGCTCCACATAAGTACTTTACAATACCTAGCAGTGCCTTCTAATATGATCTTAGTGGAATGTTATTGAAAGCCAGTTATAACACCAATGACATCTTTACCAGTGATCCTCCACAATTTGTGTTACAAACCATCTGATGAATGCTTTCAGCCTGACCTCTGTGATTGTTCTTCACTTCATTACCTCTGGAACTCTAGTGATTTTGTCTGCATCTACTCACTGCTTAAAGCATCCAGGTTATTTTGCTTGTCTCTATAAAGCAGACTTACCTCTCTAAGACTAAAGAGAAACTCCCTAAAGAGATATTTCGATGCAGTTATTTATTTGTTATTAAGAGCCCAATTTCCCTGTGCAATTTTTACAACAGGGCTTTTCCTTCAAAACTGATTTTCAGAGTTCCTGATCCTAAAGAAAGTACAACATATACTAGCTTACATGGTGCATAACAGGGCTACAGGAGCGAAAAATCAGTAACTTGTGTTATGCAAGAAGCCAGATCTTTACTGGTCCTAATGTGAATTAATTTAATGCTTCTTCCTCATAGCTTTGAAACTTTTATACATGCTCCATAAGTTTTCTATTATCTTCAGCTTTAGATTACATTAAAAAGATCCTGAATTCTCAGTCTATAAAGTTGCTCATCTACTTGCTAGATCCAAGTTACCTCTAATAGCTGTTAACAGTGTTGATTTTTGTTGCAGGAAAATTAAATATAGAGCAATTACAGTGCTAGGCAGAAACATTACAAACTCATATTACCTGCTTTATATCATTAAAACGGATATTCTAGGTATACAAGAAATTTTCTGATGAAGTTTCCTTGCAATATCCCAGTTGTATATTTCTGCTGCCATAAGATTAAACTAAATTTCCATAAACTACATGCCCTATACTGTGAAGCACCTAAATGTATCATTTTCTACATGGTTTTCAACTGCTGAAAAACAGATTTAGTAAATAAAGTTACAGTGTTACAATAACCAGCTCTCTCAGATTTCCATGTCAAATATTCATACTGCAATTCTTTCTTCCTCCATTTCCTTCTGTAAGACCCACAGGGGTGGTAAAACAATTCTTGTTCCTACTGGTGATTCTGATTTCCTTCTCATATCTCAGCAAATGGTCAAACTGGACTCTCAGTACAACTCACCTCTTGCCACAGTAAGAAAAGTATTGAGACCGCTATCCATGAGACAGCATATGAAATTCCTAAAGCAGTGTGAGAAAGCTTCCTTGCTTGCTTCTTTCTAACAGATAAAAGGTTAATGGTAATATGCAAATGATAGACCTCGCAGGGGTGCTCTTTCTACTACATCTTTAGAATAATTTTTCCTTTAAAAAAAAAAATCTAAATTTTTAAAAGTAATTTTCTTATATGCTGAATGCCCATAGCCACACTTAGCAAGAACAACACTGCACACTCATTAATGATTGCTTATTTGATAGAAGTACCAGGCAGAACAAAATACATAGATGAGAGGAGCACAACTAGCAAGACTGATGGGGGGCATTTAGGGGTTTGTTTAGATTAAGTCCTTTCTAAAGAGCTGTAGGGCAAAGCTTTCAACTGCGCTATTGCATTGTCTGTTAGTTTGTGCATACTTCTTTTGATAAAGTGAGTTTCTGCTGGGACAGATAAACCTGAACCTGTAGCCCAGGGGTTATGTTGAGAGCAAGCTCTCCTCTCTTTTAACCCCACAGAATAAGCATGGGCAGCACAATAAATCACTAAGACTAATGCTCAGAGAACAGGGTAAAGTTAATTCTTCATTTTCTCCAATGCAGTCATAAATTAAAGCAAACTGCAAAATGGAAGTGCAGGATGGGAAGACTATTTCTGATCATTTAAGACCTGATCCAAAGTTTTTTGAGAATTTTTCCTTCCCTTCTTGTGTTCCTTTTAATTTCTTTTCATCATTTTCCAGCTTCATCATGTTATCTACTGTCTGCCAGAAGTGTAATTATCAGAGGGACTCTAGAAGGGATTCTGGCTCTTCACTTTCCCCAGCTTCATGGGGACTGGAAAATATCTTTTCACTGTGATTTCCCTATCAATGTTTCTAATTTTAGCTCACTAAATAGCAAGCAGCACTCGCTACAGTCTTCTAGAACTCAGGAAGATCTGGTGCTGGTTGCACTTCCCACCGATAGATGATGGAGATCAGTCAGTGTTACACTCGAGCCTGTCTATAACTTGGGGCAAAGAGGGAAGGGGCAAGAGGAGCAGTGGAAGGACAGTGACTTACTGCTTCTGTTCTGGTTTTCCAAATATTTAAGTGTCCATGACTATTCCAGCCACATTCCATTTTCCAAGCAACATCCAAAACCTGTCTATGATATGGTAAGAGATAGTTTTGATAAGATGGATGGCCATTACACATGCTATCGCCTTTGCAAAAGACCTTCTGAAACTGGGTCTGGTCTTGTCCTTCAGTACTCAGTGCTTTCCAAACTTGTTCAAAAATGCCTCAAACAATCTGCAGAAAAATGGTTCTTAATGTTTTCTTTCTGCTTCTTTCATGGACTGGTCAATAATCCAGTGGCATGTCCCATGGTCCTTCTGAGAGGACTTAAATTGTGTGCTTTCAATGCCAGTAAATAATATGATTTAAGATGACAAGGACTTAAAAACTTGAATAGTCATGATTAAAAACTTATGGTGTGAAATACATGAAGGGAACATCCCTGGGGCATGGCTGAGCTGATACAACTTCTGGAGGCTGACTAGTTGGCACTTTTACCTGGAGGAATAAGAAAGCTGCTTGTATTCAAAGATGTTATTGCCCAGAACCTAGGAAATACTTTGCAGAATAAACAGTGATGTTAATATTCCAACAACCTCTATCCACCATTGCTTATGCTCAGATTCATATCACTTATACTAGACAACCACAGCACAGCTAATTATCTGCTAAATTGGCCATCTCCCCTATTAGTCTGCTCATCAGACTTATTTACATTCTCCTCAGAGGAAGTGTTTTAGGTATTATAATAGTATAACAGTATAAATACTCAAGATATTTTTCTCCAGTTAATGCAGACTGCGTGTCCTGGAATAATGAAGAGCTGTGGTAATGACACTTGGAGATATAGGGATGAGGATCCCAGTGACCCTGGCTTTTCCTTTTCTGCCTTCAGAGAAACTTCCCAGTGCACATGCTTCTGTGGGGAAGCCTGAGGCTAGGAGATGCTTGAAGTGGGCTAGGTCAGAAGCCAAAGTCCAAAGCATTGGTTAGAGCTGTAGAGCATCCCTGTTAAGGCAAACTTCTGACAGGAAATCCTGAGTCTGCCTCCTTCTTCAGAGAAGGAAAGGTGGGGAGCTTGGCTGATTTCTGAAGCCCACGGAGGTAATCTAAATATGTCTTTGCTCCTTACTCCTATCCCACTCTGCTTTAGGTGGAAAATATCTCCCACTGGTCTAGATGCTTCCTTGTTTTGCCAGTCACAGCATGATGGTTTGGTACACACCATTCATCTCATGTCAGTCCTGGTGTGGTGAGCTGTATGGTGGCAAACAATGAACAACATGTTTCTCCCCATATTGGCTTAACATCTGTGAGGAAGTGTTGTCTTTGGCACTGTAGCCATGGTCCATGGCTTCAAGAGATAATAAGCTATGCCATCTCATGAGAATCCAAGGGAAGGCTCTTAGTTTCAATGGGAGGAATGTTTCTAATATTTCTTGGGTCTCATATTAGGGGACTAATTAGAGAGAGAGGGACTGAGATGTACACCAAAGGTCTTCTTACAAGAAGCAATTGAACAATGCCCTCAGACACATGGTGTGAATTTTGGGGTTGTCTATGCAGGGACAGGAGTTGGACTCGATGGTCCTTGTGAGTCCCTTGTAACTCAGGACATTCTATGATTCTATGGAAAGGAAATTGTGACACTTAAATATGTAAGAATATGTATGACTTTCTACAGAAGAAGAAAGAGTGAATAAATAGGGATAAGAGGAATGGGGACACTTCAGTCTTATTTCAAGACAGTGTCTTGAAGTTCTGAGATTGCACTGTTTTCTAAAGATGAAAGACAGCTCTGACATTCCCCATAAAGACCCACTCATTCAAAACACAGGAAAATGTATTTTGAATGAGTGGGTCTTTATTAGGTATGTCAAACCGGTCATGCAGCCTGGGAAACTTCTAGCACAATTAAAGGTAATAAACCAATTTGGAAAACTGACCATCTGTAAGTGAATCTAAGGCTAAAAGATATTAAGTACATTTAAGAACTCGTCGTCAATCTTCACTTTGATGCTGAGGACATTAGAAGTGTTTTTGCCTACTCTTTGTATCTGTCACCAGGCTGCAGGTGGCTCTTCCCAGAGGACCTTCATAGTGTTTTGAGGAGTAATATTTCTTGCATCCTAAGGGGAGTAGTTATTCATTTAGATCAAAACAAGTGCCTAAGGACTGGACTGAGGGACACCATTAACTACCAAGGAATTCTCAAATGGCAGAGCATTTTCTCTTCCCTGACCTACTTCACAGCTTTATCAGGATGGTATTATCCTTCCATTGTCTATTCACACATTGGGTAGCTTTTCTGGTAGCATTATTGGACTAGCTTCAGGATGAAGAAGCTTAAAATATCCTTGTATGATGAATATTTTTATTGAATTATAAAATGCAAAATCTAACAAACTGAATTGAATAGCATGCCTCTTTGCTGGCACGGATTGCTTATATACAAAATTCTACAGTGAAGCTCTGTGACTCATAAGGTAAGTGGCATCCTTCCATGTTATGCTAGAAATGTTATATTATTATATTTGGTATAAAATAGAAACCAGGGGTTCTATTTCAGTATTTTTAAGAAGAATTTTCATCTTTACTGTATAAGATTTTTCTGTTCTTAAGTTTGGGAAGATATTATTTAAATGAGGCATACATATTAAAAATAAACATGCACACATAAAGCCTCAGACAAGTTAACAAAAATCTGATCAGTGTCATGGTTGGTGTTGAGAGGAGTGACAGCAAAGGCCTTAAGAACAGCACTGATTAAGTCCACATTAGCTTTTAGACCATGCAGGTTCCCTAGAATTGCCAGGAGACTGGAAAGTCAGGGAATCTTTTCAATCTTGGTGAATGTCAGATGGCTTAAGCATTGCAACACAGTACGCTTGGCTGATTGAAAACCTGGAACAAAGACACCCATGGTTCACCAGTTCCCAGGCTCTCCACTCAACCTGTTGAAGTGGTCCAATAAGAAAACTTGAATGCTGAGGGCATCCAGCAAATTTGTAACAGTTGGTAAAACACAGCAATATTTTATTTCAGCTCTTTACCTTAGGTTCCTCTGTTTCTGAAAAATGCTGGCAGTGTAAAATGCCATTTACCCAGTAGATTTACCAGGTGGAATCTGACTGAACAGTTTCTGTCAACACAAGAGGGAGCACAGACACATCTATCAAATTGACACAGTCCCTGCACTTGATGAGTTCAGTGGAATGAGTCTTCCACCTCCAGTTTTTGTAGTGCCAATGAATGATGAACCAGAGATATTTTTGACATCTGAAAGCAATTCAAGGTGAGAGAACCAAGAAGACTGGTATTTGCCAGTCAGAACTATAAATAAACTTTTCAGCACTAAGACTCCTCCAAAGCTATTTAAATAGGCTAAAATATGGACTGCTATTCCCTAAGGAAAATAATGCTATCTGTATTTCAAAGTGTGTCATTTCTTCATAGATGCAGGCATAGATGCAGTCATGCAGACAGCAGGTAGGACTTTGCCATCCTACAACCACAGTAAATCTGTCTTTGTTACTTATGCTATAGATCGGATTTTTAGACCTGACCCAGTGTTTTCTATTTTTAGAATTAGAGGAATTATTTAAATTGATGGGACTTCTCACAGTGAACCATGTTCTTAGAAAGGCTAATGAGTCATGAGCTTAGCTTGTAATGACATTAGTATACATTTAGTTGATGACTAGGTATATACTCTAATTTGAAGTCATATAGAATTTTGGCAGAAAAAAATGACTCATGATTACTATACAAATTATTAATATGTAATTGTCATTTATAGATAATGACATAAAGTTTTCCACATGTGATCTGAGAGACAGCAAATAACTTGAAAAAGAAGTTAAGGGTAGCCTCTATTTTCAGTCATAGAAGTATCAGTGATACTGATAGCATCAACAGTTTGCCCAGATTTACAGAGATCGATATGAGAATGATTGGAGACCTCAATGAATTTCTTCTGAAGGGCAGAGATTAAAGTTGCATCAGCCATATTTCCAGTAAAACAAACAAACCTAACAGTGGAGTACCCATATATTCTTTGGTGATCTATGATAGCCATCTAAAGCAACATAAAAAGTAAACTAGACATAAAGACAAGATTTAAAAGGTAAATTACAGTAAGGGGAAATTTCTCTTGTATGCTATAGTAATAGTACATTCTGAATAAAACATTTTTTCTCTCTGACAGAACACTTACACATCAATAGTAAAACACATTCTGGGACATTGTGTGGACAAATTCTACAGATTAAGTATAGTGATTTTGATGGAGTTGATTTATGTCAACATATTCCAGTCTAGGATATGTTAAAGGTCAGACCAGAAAGATGACTGATCATACGATGGGAGAAGGAAACAAAGTAATAAATATTTTACCATTTTGTTAATATTTCTATAAAATATGAATAAACCTTCAAAATATATTATATGGACAGAAAAGCAAACTGCCATGTTTGAACTTCTCTTGTAGTTATTGTAAATCCAAGATGGTTTTGATCATTGCTAAAATATACCTATATGGTGAATGAAGAACTAATTCAAACCTCAATATCCAGAAAAGTTCCTGACAATAGAAACTAAAACACAGGAGATAATTCCAAGTAGTAACTGCTCAGCCTCTTGAAATGTTGAGTCTCAGGGAAATGTTAAATAATGTTCTCATCTTTCTCTGCGTGGTACTGAAACACTGCATGCATGATCCAGCACAGCACTCTTCTGTATGGAGGGAGCTGTCCTGGTTTTGTTAAAAACAAGACCAGTTTCTCTTTTAGTGAATCTTCCTTTCAGTTAAGTTCTTCTAAGTAACTGCACTTTTTGAAGTTGGCTACATATTTTTGTAAACAAACATAGCAATGGAATGCAAGGTCACTCATAAGAATGCACATCCCATAAGTGAGAAGGGCATATCTGCAAGGAGGGGTGAACTGAACAGGTGACTAAAATTGACCAACTAAGTGTTCCATCCAATCCATGTCATACATCATATAAAGGTGGGAGATCATGAGGATCTCTCTCTCTTCCACTATGGCTGGCATCTAAAGGTGACCCTGCCTGCCGTCCCTGAATCTGAGGCCTAGTGACAGACCCTGCATCCCTGAATCCAGTTCCGGCTTGCTGCAGAGTCCAACCCAGGACTTCTGGGTGCCTGCCCTGCAGCTGCTGGAGCAGCTGGCACCGAGCTGTGCCGGGAATTGCAAGATTGGTTTTGTATATTTTGTATTATTTTCTCTATTTTAATAGCAACATTAGTAAAACATTTAAAACTTTTTCCAACTTGCAAGTCCTCTCTCTCTTTGCCTCTCTTTGCCTTCCTATTGCCTTTCCTTGGTGGGGAGGGCTGAGGTAGGGGAAAAAGAGAGGGGGTTAACAGAAAGCATCTGCCACAGTTTATTGTCATCCTGCATTAAACAGTGACAGGAGCCAAAACAAATACTCATTTCAAACACAATAAAGTCAATTCCTTCATCATTCACTTGCAATAAATAACACTATTCCATCACTTCATGAGTGATACACTACCCATTAAATATGAATGGCAGAATCAACTCTATAGGGGAAAAAAGGAAGATATTTTCATTGACAGATCATTTCTTCACTTAAACTTTAAATTGACATCAGTATATGTGCAACTTTTTTATGTATACCTTTAAAATATTGGCAAAGAAACCACCAAGGATATAAAAAGAAGGGAAAACATGGATGAAGGTGACACTGTATTGCAATACCTACAACATACTTAAACCATTTTTTGTGAATATATTTAATCAATTTACTCAGCTTTTTTATCTGTAAAGTACTTTTGGTTTAGTTGTGACTTCTGTTGCATGTTTGATATTCAATTAACTCATGTGAATTGAATTCTGCCTGAGAGAACTATTCCTTCTGCTTATCTTTTTTTTTTTTTTTTCCCCCCCTGTATATCTGCTTTTATTAAAGAAATAAAAATAACTGGTTGAATTAATTAGAAACAAATGTATAATGTTTTTGTCTATGGACAAATTCACATATCAGGTGTATACAGACAGAAAACAGAAATAGAAAATAATTATACAGAAAAGGGACCATTTATGTCATTATGGATAGAAATATTTTTTTATTAGACAGATTTATCACTTTTGTAATAATCCTAGAAAATTTAGAGATAACTAAGTCAAATTCATTTCACCTAGCTTTACTTGTCTAAAAGATGATGTGAAGTACGATGCAGTCTTCTTAAAGTCAATTAAATGAGGAAGACATTCCTAGTTGTTGAAACAGTTCTGTGGTAGATTAAATCAGTTGCCCATCTGTACATGCCTCTTTTTCTCTGTTGCCTGTTCAGGCAGACAGGATGACTATCTTAAACTGGAAACTTAAAGTTAGGTCAGTTAAATTCAGTCAAGTCTGAATTTAGGGAATGTTTAAAAGAGTGCATGTAACTGAGAGAGAATTAGATCTGCGATCCCTTTTACCTCTGCAACTAAAAATGTAAATAATCTCAGACATAGGTGCCTAGATGATCAAGCCAGGTTAAAGATCTTCAAAATAGCATGTCTATGATATATGTTAATGATATATGTCCATGATATATAGTTGGACTCTGGTCATATTGTCTTACCCCCAGTACAGACACCATGTTGGCATAGATTACTGAAGACATGCCATAATGCTGCTCACCATGACAATTCTCTTTGGCTATAGAAGTCATAAAATGACCTCCTATCACTCCTTTTCCCCTTTTTCACAACTTTAAGACCCATGGAGGTTTAGAAGGGCTCTCAAATGCCCCACACTCCTTGCACAAGATTACACCACTTTTGCAAGAGAAAATGTATATTATAATAATTCTACCCAACTTCCAACTCTCTTATGGTTCAATTTTTTGATAACACATTTATCTTACCCTCTATCAGCTTCCCCGTCAGCTCTGCATTGCCTCCAGGCAAGATCTTGGCAATGTAAGCTCCAATTTCCCCACTGCTTCCTGGAATTTCTTTCCCACCTACAACTCGGATTCCCAGTCCATTGCCTGTGATCAAAAGAAAGAGAAAATTTAAATGGAGGTAAAGCAAAGAATAATTCACCAGAAAGAAAGGAAGAGAACAACTCATTAGAGGGTACTGAAGGATGTCACCAATAACTTCTGGCTGTGGTTGGAAGATTAAGGTTAGCTGCAGTCCCTGCTGGCACTTTCCCAAAGACTTAACTTTGGGTAGAAACATTTCAACACAGGAAAAGATCTTGAGTAAATATTGTATGAATGACATCATACAAATAACTATTTCACTTTAAAATAGTGTTGAAAACAATTCTACCTTCTTTTGATAGCCTTAGTCTGCTGCAAAGGGACTGTTAGCATGGCAAAACTATTTCAAGCAAACCATAATTTTCAGTATTAGATAAATTGCCTCAAAGTGCTAGAAATCCACGTGAAACACAGATTCAAATGATAACTTTATCATATGCCTAAAACATGCAGTCAATTTAACTGAAAAATATAGTAGCTACCCTTTGAGAAACACATAAATATGGAGACAGACGGGGATCATTAATCTCCAGTTGCAAAGCAGGCACATTTACATGAACCTATATTTGGCAGATGCTATTATTTTAATTAAATATTTGCTTTTAATTGACATCTTTTACATCAAACGATGTATAAATCATCACAATTGAAAAAGCCCACAACTGCTCTATGTAAGGCATCATCAAATCTAACATATTTTTTCCTTTTTTTAAAAATTACAAAGATTAAAACATTTTGATCACTATGATTATTTTAGCTGGAGAGAAGCCAAGCACTAAACTCCCTTTTGTATAAAACAAGGGGAGAGAAAAGAAAAAAGCTTAAAAAATAATCTCATAAAGTTAGCTTTATGCATTGCAATCTTTTCATGCTACCTTACCTTTTTTTAAAAAATACTTCCCATACAACAAAAGCAAATTCCTTCTTTGAAGAAACAGAAGATTTCATCTGAGATGATTTGCACTTTGATGTGGGAATGTAAAGGCTGATTTTCCCACCTTCATTGCAAAGGCTAAATAATTAATTTTCAATTTCTTAATTTAATAAACCAAACCTAGTAAATTATTAGCCTAATCAACTATAGGCAGTTCACCACACAATCTCTTTGCAAAGCTTTATCTTTGAGGCTTTTACTTATAACCATATTAATGTACGATAAGTCAGCCCTGAGTTTGTTTTAGAAGCAAGACAGTGATATTGAGTTTCTGGCCAAAAAAGTTTCCACTGGTTTTTCTATTCTAGTTTAACTACATCTATACCCTTTGTGCCTCACCTTTCCTCATAATTGCATATTAGACATTTTCCAAACAAGCATTTTCTTTTCTTTCAGAAGGTGCCCGGTGTTCAGATACATGCATGGATCCTATGCAGCACAATACAAAGGTAAGGAAGGACACAGTAGACTTACAACTTAAGGGATTTAGCAGGAATTACTTAACATGGTAACAGCTCACTCCACCACTGCAAGTGTAGACCAAAATGGTGTATCCCTCTTATATACTGATTAAACAGACGGCTGAGAGCAAGCAAGGAAACCTAATGGTGAGGAACTAAAAGGAAATATATGATGATTGTTCTTACAGCTACAGCATTGAAATTAGTGCACATAGGTCCATCTAATATGCTGAGATGAACAGACTGCTATATAAACCAAGCAGTATGCATTGCTGGAACATGCAAGAAGTTCAGTCACATAGCTAGTGGTGCAGGCTGGTGGCACCTCAGAGGATGGTTGCAGATCGGTCTTGGGGAGATGGTGTTACTGTGCACATAGGTGTTGTCAACTAAGAGATAAATATTCCATTCCATACAAAATGCTAGTTGCTGAGCTAGCAGATGTGTCAAAATATGCCCTGTAGATGAACTTTGCTCATTATAATCTCATTATAATTCAAAACCACACCTCCATCCCAAAAGATACCAACTTCCACCCTTGCTAGAGCATGCTCCCTGAATTCTTTTAAGTCTACACCTTTAAAATCAAAGAGAGAGACTTTTACACCAATCAGTAACAAGGGTATGAATGACCAGAGTCTTTCTAGCTCCACCTAAATGTGGAAAATAGAATAAAATACTCTAACAATAGTGAAAAGTTAAGGAAGACACCATCACTGAGAAGTCAAGGAGACTGCATCGCAGACTTCTGGGATCAGTCAACGGGCTGAGTCTATCTTCTCGCCCAAAAGGATGCTTTTGGGTAAGATTTGCACACTTGGTTATACCAAGTGTTTCCCCAGGAAGCTTAGACTTCAAGCTTATATTTGTAATCATATCAGTAGTGCTACACAGTAATCTTAGAACACATATATATTTGGTACCAAGGTGTATTTTTGCAGCTAAAGTGTATTTTTGCAGACAGTGTATTTTATCATTGGCAATCTAAAAGAACTTCAACCTGTTGCTTTAATAAACCTCATCATTTGTGGAGCTAGGTATGAGAATTTCTCATTGGATGCACTCAGACTTATAGTATATATTATACTATTTGTGAATCTGTGCAAGCAAGCAAAGTCAATGACCACAACCCAGCCCTGCACTATTAGTGATTCTGTAATCATGTGAAAGCAACATAATGCCGGAGTGGTTGTTGAGCATGATCAGACTCATAGCATCGACTTGAGGTCATTTGGTGTAATTAGTACTCAGAAGCTAAGCTCAGCCGTCTCCAGCCTCCCAGTAATATACCAAGGACAAGCTGGAATGCAAAAAGGTTTGGCTTTTGCCAAATTAACCCTTCTTAATACGACACCTTAAGACTTGGAACTTCAGGTGGACTGCTCTATGCATTTATCAGAGGATTTCTGATCAAACACTATTGAAAGACTCACTCATATGTTACGGATCTGAGGCTCACAACTGAAGACTACTAAATTCAGCAAATCCAACAAACAACAATCCCTAGTATACAACACATGCAAACGAACACACAGTAATTTATTCTTAACCCACACAGTCAACATATGGACTTTTCAACATATCAGTAGGACTGAAGGTTTTTCAACACATAGGGAAGTGAGTCCACAGAGTCAGAATTTTCCCATGATATATCATGCTAGTAATCTCTCTCTCTGATAATTGTAACAGAATGGCAGAAAGGTGGTTTGTCATTTACATGGGTGTACAAAACACTTGAATTCTACAGATACCTATGCTATATAAATTTGAGAATCATGGCTGACATTGGTTCTGATTTTGCAAATCTAAGCTGTTTTTCCATATTACTGCTAATAAAATCTATTATTTTCCATGCTAATATATACAGAATTTTATTGCCAGACGCTTTGAAAAGGCTTGTGATTTTACATTTGCAGATTTTAGAGTCAAATGTATGACTGACATTATGTATATAGTAGGAGCATCCTTGCTAAGGGACAGCCATGGGGGGGTGTGTTTGCACATGATCTTGTTGCTGGACAAAATAGGTGGTATTTAATCTAATTTGATCTGTTTGCACTGGATTATGAATTGTATTTCATTCTTATTATGTTGCAAAAATGTTACCAGAATAAATATTTTAACTTAAATTACAAAACATTCAATTCCTGGTAGTCAAAATTAATTAAATACTTTTTGCCCAATGAGCTTTAACTTCCCTGTTCTGTCTGACAAATATTACTTGGAAGTTGCTATATTTTCTCAGGTAAATATGGGATTTCAAACCTGTTTATACTGTATCTATTGAAAACATTGAGTTTACTGCTTCTCTTTGCAATGATATTGCCCAATTTATCACCTTGAATGCAGATAGCTTAAAATATCATCACTCATATGCTTTCTCAGATACCTTTTCCCTTGTTTTTTGATATTTATCTAAGAAATCTTTGAGTATTTATTTTCATCTCTCAGACTATTTTTATGTAACCAGACATTCATCTTTCAATTTCAGATTTTCAGATTAATGAACTACTGTTTTCTCCCTTAGAAGACACGGGAGCAGTTAACCATCAGAAAGTGAATCACTTTGCTTTGAATGAGAGAGAGCACCTTTCTGAACTCTGAGTATTGATTAATATGGAAAATATCTTCAGGAAAAACATCTCTTCAAAGGGAATTTTGTACGTTTAAGATCAAATCCTTTTTAGGATGCTTCAAAGCTAAAAGATTGGTAATTAATTGCAACTGTTTTTACTGATCTCCCAAAGCTGTGATCCTGCTCTCCTATGTAATCTTAACTAAAGCCTTAAGATGCAGCACATTAGGCAAAAATAAAGCCCCCCAAAACCCCAACAACCCAAACCCAAAAAGTCTAATGGTAATATTTAACAAGATAGATCATGCAACTGAATTGGTTATATACTTTGATAAACAAATACAGATACTAAATCATTACAGGTAGCTTGTGAGCCATTGATTTATACAGCTGGAAATCCAAACTTAGAAGCTTTAATGAAGATTTCAAATGTCCAATAAATGAAGAGTTGCTTTTGAGAGAAATTCATACTTAGAGAAAAATATTAACAAAATTAAATGGCCAATAGCTTTTTTCCTTTTTGGCAATTAACCTACTTTGTGACTTTCAAAAGGATATTTTAAGGATATTTCATTTGTCATTTTGTATCCTTCCAGACATCACAAACTGCTCCGGTGATGCATATTCTTTATATATATATAATGCATATTGAAGTAGAGATCAACAACTTGACACTTAGAAATTCTGTCACTGGTGACCTGGCAAGCATCACTGCAAAACTGTTTTAAATTCTCTTTTCCTTAACTCCACCATTAGGTACTTTGTGTCCAATTAGACTTACTTATTCTGAACTTGTGTAGCTCAGTGTTTCTCAGACCACTATGAAATCATATCCTCTGGTATATTTTGCTGTGTCAGAGTAACACCAGAGCAGAAAGACTAGAAACATGACTCAGCTGATACACAATAATTTGTTCTGCTGGACTAGACTGACCATACCCAGAGCTCCACAATTACAATTTGGTCATTTTTCTGCATTACAGAGATAATAAAGATCAGATTGCTCCCAATCTGTTGCTGTTCCTCTGGTCACATGGAAGTTAATGAAAACTTATCATCTTTTTACTACTCAGCTGAGCAGCTCCACTATAGCCATTAGCGTATAAACAGCCTAGATTTCCTGGAACTATTGCAGCATCTAAGCAATGATTACGCTCGCCTTTCCAAACAAATGTCAATAAACCCTTACTTAAGTTACATGCTAAAAAAAAAAAAAAAAAAGAAAAAAATAGTAGAGAAAAACTGAGCAATTCAAGGCACACCAGACTTTTGCTGGTGCTGGTGGTTCTGCCGTTACACAAAGGTGAAAATTAAGTTTCCTGGGATGTTTTCTCTTATAAAAGTAAATAGAATTTCAGCACCAAATGCAGGGACTGATATTGTTTGATTATTAGCTTATAGTAATAGTAGCAACAACTTCAACATGTGACCCAGAAGCTCTGTGCAAACACTATTCATGTGCTAACTCAAACAAATATTTCCTCTGGGCTAATTTTTCAAAGTATGAAACCATTTGTGTGTCTAATTAGAACAACAAAGAAAGTAAAGAAGAGAGTAGTATGTACAACAGATTTTCAGTAATCATACATGAGTTTGTGCAAATTGGCATTGGAAACCCTAAGTATGACTGTCAGCAGCAATCTGGCTCTTATCACAGTTAGAAATAGAGCTATATGAATTTTTAATAGATGTTTAGGTGACTGAATTTTTAAGAAATATATTAAATACTGCTACTGATTTGGATTTCTAAGCACATAAGAGCATGCCCTCCAAGATTGCAGTTGAAAATCACTGTTTATTTCTGTAAAACTATGGTTGTTTTACCACCTTTGGATATCATGTGCTTTGAACTTAAAACTATACACAAGTAAAATGGGAAAATTTGAAATGGGCCTGAACTGAAAAATGCAGATGAGAGCTACAATGTATGTCTCTGAGTATTCTAAAATAGAAGATATGTTTAAACCTCAAAATAAAGATTAGGTGTTGTGTTTCAGGTCCATGAGCTGATGCACAGACACATCACTGAGGGAGGAAAAAAAATAAGTTCAAATACGATTTTCATCACTTTCTAACAACACTTTCAAAAACAAAATACAAAACCAGAAGACTGAGTTATAGCAAATAAGCATAAGGATGACCTTTCATGGACCAGGTCCAATTGTAGCAATCAGAAAAATGCATGAGGATAAAGAACGAAAATGAGATGTTAGGCATGAAAGACTTTGCAACGTGCCAAAATACCATGCTATAGAAATGAGAACATATCAATCAAATCAAACAATATGAAGTCTTCCAACTCAATTTGGCTGTGAATGGAGACAGAGCATACCTTCCTTCAGTGTTAATTTACTAGAGGTTATCTCCCCATTCCTCCTCCAGCCTTATCTAGATGAGACATATGCAGGTTGCTGGTAGACCCTTATCTGCTGGAAGAATTTTACACCGTGTTCCATTGTCTGTATGAAACAGAATTGTTATCCACAGAAAAAAAAAAACAACGATGACTTCTCTTTGGAGAGTTCAGTCTGAAAAGTTCCATGAAGAAATGCAAGGCATTTATTTAAAAATCATAGTAGTGATAAAGCTATCTGTAAAGTCTGGAGAACAGATGGAAATGAAACATGTCGAAGCAAACAAAACCAGGTTAGATCAGACACTAGGAAAGCTGCAGGAAAAGTAATGTGCATAATAAAATCCAAGCTAAATTTTTATTTGCATTATTATTCCTATGCAATTCTCTGGAACACCTAACATCATGATACATATCAGAGCTTGGTTGACTAGATAGGTGCATTTTCAAGATTGTACTCAGGAGAATTGTTTCAATGCTTTCTAATGAAATTAGCTTAAATGAAGTTGTTTCCTAGAATCATTATTAAGCCTACTCAGTTATTGCACTTCTTGGCCACTGGCAATTGAAGCATAAAATATACATGAAGCCAAATTCTGAGCTGATGAAATTCAGATCTATTCCAGTTGTTTTAATAGGACAGCATTAATTTATATCAGCTGCAAATCTGCTTCGTGCTGATTTGCACACTAGTTATCATCCTGAAGGATCATGAAGTGTTTTACGAATTAGCATCTTGGAGTACTTATCATATCTACTTGAAAATAAGACACATGTCTCTTCCTTTTGGATGATTTGTCACATCAGAATTTATGGCATGATCTATGGCAGACTGTAGCTTTAAATCTATAAAAAACCTGTATGTAATGAGTTTCATTTGTGTTTATTGATAGACACCAATGGCTCAATATATGCCACTGACTGACAGCTGAACTTCATTGTTTAAAATGTTAGTTTTGGATTCTCCCATCCATATCAGCTTGGTATTTAAGAAGTACAAACAGAATTAATGTAAATATAATAGGGTAGGATATTAAACAATATGTAAGACATATAGATGTATATGCCAACAAAAGCCTTTAGGAAAAGAGTAGTTCCCCATTAAATGTAAAGAAGCAATCACTGCTTCACAAAGCAGCTGAACCACAAACTATAGGAAGCTGTGAGAATATTGTACTGTGTTTACCCTGTCCTTATATTCTTAAACACTTTCTGTCAGACCTATGATGAAGGGCTAAATGAACCTTGTGTCTGACCCAGAAAGACTGTTCTTATGTTTAATAAATTTTGGAAAAATTTGCTATCTTCAATAAACAGTGATGATTATTACATCTGCTAAAAATCTCATCCAGGGTGTTGCATAGACTTATCCAACATACGGTCACGTTGAGAAGGAAGCAAGAAACACACTCCTCTCCTACCTTTTGCATTACTTCTTCAGTAAAGATGGTGCTGATATTTGGGGAGCATAAAGGCTATATCTATCGTAAATTCTTTTTATTAGGCTGGTAAGCTGGAGCATAGGGTTAAGAGGAAACAGAAACATGACTCTGTCCTGTCACCTGTTAGACAGTGGTTCATGCTGTCCATGCAGAGTGCTGATGCTATCTTAAGGTATGTCAATGGCGACACTGTTTTCCAAAAAATATAGATAAATGCAGACATAGTGATCCTATTCACTGTAAACTTATACTCTGGAGCAACTCAAGACTTTTTAGCAAAGACCAGTCTTGGTCTTGTCTTCAGGGCTGCATTAGTCAAAACTTGTTCTGCATCCTTCTCCATCCATTCTGAATTTTCTCTCCCTTCTTTATCACTGTGTTCTTGCCCATACAGCTTTATTTAGTGAGCAGTCCTGTATCTAAGCACATACACACTCTTTACTATTCCAAAATTGAAGGCTGAACAAGATCTGGCCCTTAACTGCTGCTCTCAGGGTAGGTGCTGTAGTCCCCAATTACCTCAGTGGCCCTCTGCTGTGCTTTCTCTTGTGTGTTTACGTCTTTCTTGTATTGGGGGTGAGGTGTGGGCAACACTGAACACAGTATCTAGACACAGTCTGACATGCTGAGTAGAAGGGAACAGTCGCTTCCTTTGATCTACTGGCATGTTCCTGGTAACACAGCCCAGGATGCTGTTGGCCACCTTTACTGTCAAGGCACATGATGTGAAGATGGCTATCTGTGAAGTCTTCTTCTGCACACCTGCTCCCCAGCCACTAAGTTCCCAGCTTGTATCATTGCACAGGGCTCTTTGTCTCCAGATACAGGATCTGTATTTGTCCTTGTTCGGCTTCACAAGGTTTCTGTCTTGGTCCCTCTGAATGGCAGCCCTGCCCTCAAATGTATTCCCCCAATTTGATGTCATCTGCAAATGTTACAAGAGTGCACTCCATCACCTGCTCCATGTCCCTAATAAAGATATTAAACAGTCCCACAATAGGGTCTTCTGTGGTACTCGTTGTCTGCCTCCAGGAAAAGCATGGGCCATTAATCAGCACCCTCAAAACCCACCATCTAACCAGTTTTTTGCTCATCTAGTTACATGCACATCCAGATCTTTACATCCTAATTCCAGGTTAAAAGTAAATGTAAGAAAATACCTGAAGTCTAGAGTCACTCTCAGCTTACTGCGTTAAAATAATTTCAGTCTAATTTCACAGAAATGTAAAGATTCTTGTGAGGATGCCATAAAAGCATATAATACCATAAAAGGCAAGCTTTAATCTGTTCAGCCAATGTCAGCCAATCTTTCATGGCTTCACTTTAAAAAAATCAATCTTTGTGATATTTTTAATGCTACAGTAATTGCGTTTAGCTCAAGCTTTTCATTTATGTTCCTCTCAACGAGGGGAAAAGTTGAATAGATTTTATTGATGTTTCCCACATAGTATAAGGTACCCTGTCATCAGAGGAAAAGGATTTACATAAAGGATGCTCTTCTGGCACATCACAACTTACCTGTTTTTTTATGAATCTAGCATATTAGTGATGTTTTAGCAACCATTATTAGCAAATAATAGTTCAGTCCTATGTGAATGCAATAAGAATTGTAGCAGTTATCTTTACATATTGTACCAAAACTTCAAATCATTTGCTTTCATTTAGCTGATTTGGAAGACGACCTTCAGCTTTTGAAGTGATCTATATTTTGTTAAGAAAATACCAAGAAAACACTTGGTGATTTAGCATGTAATTTCTCTCTTCTATGACTTTGTATGCTTGTCTTGCATTGCAGACTTCTTTGCATAATGTCCTGTTATTACAATTTCATACAAACTGCAGACAGGCGTGAATTTATGTAATTAATGAACTTCCAATAAATTTCCTAGAGCAGAACAAATCTGCCTGATATATGTGTAAATATGTGTTGGGAATAGTTAAATAGACGCTACTCAGCTCTACAACTTCCTTTGGGATGGAAGACACCACGGAGAGTGTACACACCATGGGGAACACTGAGGGATCTTGATCAGCATTTTGAGGAACCTGTAGAAAAGATGATACTGTCTGCACTTAACAGCCACCCCGTAAAGCCTCTACACAGTGCATAATTCCTCCTGAAGGAAAACCATAAAGGAATATTACACCCAAAAGACCCTCTTGCACAAAGGAATCAACTGAAACCATACTACATGGAGATTTGCCATGAATGGGGAAGAATTTGTGGAATCACAAATTGTAAAATAGCATTATTTCAGAACAAGTAATACCTGAAGTCCATTAAGTCTTTGTAAAAAATGCTGAACTTTCCTTCTTTTTTTCAAAGACACTGTCTGGTTTTGTTGTAGAATTAATTTAAAACATTAAAATATTCATTTAAATTACAATAAATAACTGAAGGAATTGTAGTTCCTCTGTTGTTAAAACTTCAAATTAATTTTTGACTCAGTGCTTGGAAAAGATCCCAAGTTGGCAACAGCAGAGGCAGAAGCTCATGGTTTATTCTCAGAAGAGGTATCACAGGGCATCTCTTCAGACTGTCCCTGGGAAGTATTGTGTGGCCATTTGACAGTCCATTTCTTACAACCAATCTGTGGGTATGAGCTAGCTTTGTGTTTGGAAATCTGAACTGTCTGCTAAGACACATGTTGAGACCTTCAGGTCATTGTACATGCTCTTTTCCCAATGACATCAGTCACTACTGAATGAGGTTAGTAACTGTATCCATTCATTTCTCATCTAAGTTGGGTTTAAACTCATGTCTTTAAGTAATCAATTGCCTTATTTCTGTTGTATGCAGCTTAGGCTAGTAATAAAAAAATAATAATTAAAAAAAAAATAAAAGGAAGGAAAGACATAGAAAAAAATAACTTCCACGTTTTAACATGGGGGAACTGACAAAACGATTTTTAGTTGTTTTTCCTTTTTTAAATAACAGGCATAAATCTTGTAAGACTTGATATGTCACATCTTATTTGGGATATATTAATTTGATTTCTCACACAAAATTAATATTTATTATAATAACTCAACCATACGAAAGACAGCGTATAGATTAAGTGCATAGTAATTTACTAGTCAGCTTGTTGTTTGTTGAAATTAACTCCTCAAAATGCAGTATGGTTTTTTTTTTGTCACAGGGATAAAGATAATTTATTTAACAGCATAGCTTGTTCCTTTAAACACTGCAGAAGAAGCTGTCTTTTCTCAGAAAATGGTATATCCTCAAGCCAATGACTACTGCTGTCCAAGACATCAACATGCAAAAACCCCCAAACATTTTTTTAGAGAAATCAGAAAGACAATTTCCAATCTCACACACAAATCAGCACTTTGATATATCTTAAACTTGTGCCTAAACTTCTTTTAGAAAAATGTGGATTGTAGTGAATAAGGGGGCTGATTGTGTAAGAGTGTGTGTGTGTGTGTAGGAATTTCATGTAATTTTTGGGTGTCTATCCTCAGACAGCTTTGGCTTCAAAAGCCTTGACTGCCCAACGTCAACTTCACTCCCTTTCTTGATGAACAGATTTCTTCAGGAACAAGAACACTTTATGGCAAACTTTAGTTTATTTAAATCATTATTGGCTGAAAACCCTTTTCCCCCAACTTCTTTTTACTGAAGTAAACAAGCAAGCAAACATGCAGGCATTGCGTGCATATTGCTTGGAAACAATATTAAAGTGAAAAAAAGAAACAGAGATAATGAAAAGCAGAGATTTCACTTGACAAAAGCTGCACCTCAGCTTAGTGCAGTGATCCTATGAGACAATCAGCACCTCAGAGTACCCTGCCAATCCATGAGGAATATTTTATTTGCATCAGTGACCTGCAGAATCAGAATGTTTTAACCATAATCATCCAAAAGCATCCAAAATGGCCGGGAGTGTACACACGATACACTTCAAAGACCTGTACAAATCTACGATCAGATAAACAGTGAATGGAAGGCAAAGATTCTCAAAATGTTCCAGCACCCTGCCCTGGAAAGTACATCCAACTGAAACATTGTCTGTGTTTGTCTCTTGCTGATGAGGAGTGATGTGGTCCTTCAGACAACCAGTCCTCTACAAGTTTTTGGATTGTTCTATAGATTTTTTGTACATACACTGTATGTGTTTATCTCATCTAATTTAAGATGTCTGTAAGATAGAAATGGTAGTCTAACTTATTCACCTCATGGTCTTTTTATAATCAATGGAGCAAAATTGCCATTTCTTTAAGCTATTTCAACATCTAATTAATTGTCTTTTGTAACTGCCTCATTCTAATGTAATTATTAAACCTACGCATATTTTTGATAGCCAGCATGCAGAGAAGGGAGCACAGGGTCTTCATTTCCTCTGAGAGTCATTAAGATAATTTATGTCTCACCTGTGAAGTAAAACATTAAACTGACATTTCTGCATTATTAACTTTTACTAATGTCCTTGAAAAGTCCTCTCACCAATGATACACATCCCTGAATGTCTCATCTTCTAGCTCTTCATGAAAAAGACCTGACCTGCATTACTTATCTCCAAAACAGAGAGACTTCTGGTTTGGCTTCTGTGAATCTCCTTCTTACATGCCGGCTTTCCTCTTGGCTTTCCATGGGAACCTGGGGGCCTGACTTAACTCTGACATTCACTGTGCAGTGATCTGTTTCTGCAGCCTTTTCTGCCTGAGAGCTATGAAAGAAAATTGGACTTTTATAACCAGTAGACACATTGCCCTCTTAATTACCTCCACTCGTCTTAAGATCATAGAACCATAGATCTTATCAGACATCTTTCAACAGATGTTCAGATGCTGAAAAATGCATTAACAACTGAGCTGCAGAAAAGGCTTCATGGAAAGTATTTTAAATACACACACTAGTGCTTTTCAAATTAAGCTAGAGTGAAGGCACATAAACATGGAATATATGGTCTGTATCTCTACAAAATATTTCTAACAAATACCAAAATGTGTTTGTGGCTTGCTTTTTGTTTTTTTTTTTTTAAATTTAGTAAACCTGAATAATAGTAAGTTTTTTCTAAGCTTGCTATTAAGACCCTAACAGACATCTCTCCACCCCTTTATTTCCATTTCTGTCCTCACTTGCTGCCGCATGACTTCACTGTAAAATCTCCGATGTCATCTGGCTGTAACAGGTCTGTCCTTTTCTGTTTATGGTTTTTACCTTCTGTGACACATCTCAGATAAGGAGAGAGTGTTTGATGGAATGATGGTCATTAATTAGGGATTAAATCTTTCCCCAGTGACAAGTGTGTGCTGGAGGAGAGTATTGTATTATCGCAGTTCTTCACAACAGTAAACCAAACAAACAAGATAAGTAATCCTCTAAGAAAAGAGTATGAGGAAAAGAAGTGGATTACAATTACATTTCTCTACCCTTTGACTATTATATCATATTCAACACAGACTATGTTTAATGTGTTTTTGATTAGTAATTAGATATTCACTGCACTTCAGTATTTTGCTGTAAGAACTGAATTTGCTGAACTTGCAGGTGAAAAGAAACCTAAATATACAGGGTTATTTATTTAGAGACTTTCTAAAATAGTGAGGGCTTGCTGTAGGAAAAGCCTTCTAGCTCTCTCTCAGGATAAATACCCCATGAGCTGGCATGCTGGAGACCTGTAGAGTTGTGTGCAGGAGTTAATAACCCTTTTAGAGAGTATGAGGCATCTCTTGACGTGTTTTCAGCGTTACAGCTACGCTGTCATCCCCTTAGCAGTTTCACTGCCATCACTGCTGAAGTGAATATTAAGGATACAATCTTCCACCCACAGTCTAAGTCCCTTCTTTATAATAAAGTTTACAGCTTTTTCTGAGCTGCTTCTCTGCCTTTTATTTTTTCTTCGGAGTTGAAGAGGATGCTTCCCTATACGGACAGTCTGGCTGCTGAAAGGTACATTTTGCTCCCTTGAAACGCAGAATATTGTACCTTTGGAAAGGGAAGAATTATTTGTGACTCAGCCTAAGTGAGGCAAAGCAGCAAAAATTACCTTCGACTGAGTGCTCTCTTTGTACCTATGCACCTACTGAGATTTGCCTTCCTTGCTGGCTTTTCACCCAGTGTGTCTAAACAGCTTACTGATCAGGAATAACAAAATGCAAATTTTTATCTTTGTGACATTTCCAAAGGCATTGCCAATGCTTTCATTGCTTTCAACAGCCATGTCCTCTCTTCACTTTTTCAAATATAACTATGACGTGTTAAAAAAAAAAAAAAAAAAAAAAAATTAAAAAAAAAAAAAAAAAAAAGACAAACCAAACCAAACCAAACAAAAAAACAAAACAGAAGAGAAACACTGGCATAAACCAGTGCTTATCCTACTATTGTAAAGGATCCAAAAGGAATAAGTGATTCTCACTGAAAACAAACAGGGAGATTCTGGAGCATCAAATATTGCTACATTATCATTCACTGATCACTACTGTCATTGCTTTGACACCTCAGGGTAACCATGATGCCATTTATTTTTTTTAATGCAAATTATTAATCAAACTTTGCAGAGAAAACCCTTGGCAATTCCTTCACATCTATCAGCATTGCCTGAGGAGGGGACACTGCATACCTTGAAAAGAACAGCTGTGAGTTCTAGATGATGGAATTTGCTAAAGAAACAAGAACCCTCAAGAGAGAGGCCAGCTAGCAAGTACACATTTAGTTTTCATTCAGAATTACAGTTCTCCTGTCATCACAATTTTGGCCCAGTTCCTCATTCCTTAAACACCTCATTCAAATGCTAAAATTTGTAGCAAATATTTTTTGTGTTCAGAATTATGCCAGATTATGTAAGAGGCATCGAAGGCATCTGTACCTCACAGCCAGTTTTCATTAATCAAGAAAGCAAATAAACAGAACTACTCTTATAACTGATATTCACGATGTGACAATTTCTGTATCCATAATCAAGCAACAACATCCACTATGTTAATTATATGGTGAGATCAAAGGAATTCAAATTATAATGGTGATATTAGGATGAAGTTCAAGGTTGCCCTGGTATAGCTGGGTACCAGGACTGACCCAGCACACTGAGTCATTAATGCCCAGGTTGGCCCAGGAATTCCCCAGTGAGATGAGGTGATGGGCTGAACCACTGGCCAGCGTGCCAGCAAAACAGCTGATCAACAGTTGCAGGAGTTCTCCAGGTGGGAATTGTGGACAGTTTGGGAGATTTCCCCATGTAACTCCTGCTGTGCACACACCAGTTAAGATACACTATTTGTATACTTAAAATGTGTTCATTAATTCCCTGAAAGGAGAACCTGTCAGTCTCGGGCGTCTTCCCAGGCAGCTCCTGCTGTTGAATCAACTAAACTGCACCTAGATCATTCAGATCAGGTGTGTCAAACTCATTTTCAACAGGGACCACGTCAGCCTTGTGGTTGGCTTCAAATGGCCGAATGGAATTTTAGGACTGTATACTGGCTGTATACATTTATACAGTCCTAAATTCCATTCAGCCCTGTGAAGGCAACCGTGAGGTTGATGTGGCCCCCGGTGAAAATGAGTTTGACAGCCCTGATTTAGATCATCAGTAGAAAGTGATTTTGTATGTGTAGAAATGATCAAATAGAACAGGCTTTTGTGCATAGCTAAGGAAGAGGACGTTTTGTACATACTGTAAGATAATCAGAAACAATGGACCACAGGTCAGCTGGCTTGTAAGAATCCAGCAACACAACAGTTCAGGGAGTCTCATATGATACAGCTGAAGATGCTGCTGCAAGGATGGTTTCAACTGAGACTCCCATCTTGCCACCCAGTGACTAGCTGCTCTCTTGGAGAGATCTGACTCCTCATGTGAGCTTTGTTGAGTTGTTTTTGTTTGCATTGGTTTGTTTGTTTGGTTGGTTGGTTGGTTTGTTTTGTTTTGAACATACGCTGTTCCTGTATCTATGCAACAGGCCAAAAGGCAAAGCATAAGGCAAAACATATCTATGCATAAGGCAAAGTGTTGAATAAAATCATTCAACACCTCATTTTAGTACTTTTGATGAGAAAGAGAGGGGGTTGGAGAAAGGGAGAGCATAAAAAGGAGAGGATGGGAAGAAACAAAGAAACAGGAAGAATTCAGCCAGCCAGTCAACCAAACATGGCATGTGTATAAATATCCAATAATCTTGTAGTGAGGTAGATGTGGTGGTATATGAGTATATATTGTTTAATTTACCATTATTTTAAGTACCTTTTGCTCTATAATAGATTTTTAAGTCAGCCTCTGGTTCATAGTCATTGTCTGGTTAATAAACAAAAATACTTGCTATTAGTTTGCAGATAATGGTTAATCAAAATCAAATGTTTAAAAAAGTGAATAAAACCCATGTGAGTGGCTCTGGGAGATGCCATTTGGAAAGCTAAAGGCTAAGCAGAAAGCACTGTGCATTTAAAAAGAGTTTCTGTGTACTTTAATCCTTCAGACAGTGAGAAGGGAGGAAGGGAGCTATGAATTCAAGGAGTTATGCTACTTCAAAGATGTATGAGGAATGAAAAATACAATGATTTCTTCTGGCTTAGGTCCTCCCTATTGGTACCATATTCTATCTTTGGCTTTTTCCTGTACAACTCACATTTGAATCTTTTCATATTTGTAGGGAAATCTACACGTATATCACACATAAGTATGTCTGCGCAGGTATCCAAGGCTGTATAAGGACTAAAAACCAAAAGTATGAGTGCAGCTTGTAGACTTGCTTACTGCAATTGGAATTAAAGTAGAATATAGCACAGCTACAGCAGTGAGCAATCCAAGTGTGGGCTATGAAACCTTAGCAGGATCCTGAGTGAATATTTGATCCTGTCTTACCTCATGCTGTGCAGGGCATTAGGAAATGGGAAGTCAATATCTACACCTTCGTTTTCCAGTCATGCATTTACCCTGATGCACTGTATGTTGCTGTGGCTGCCAGCACAAGAGCTGGTAGAGAATTTGGAATAAGCATTTTACATTGTACGAGGGTAACTTTACATAGGAGAGCAGGCCTTCAGCAACATGAAATCATGAGCTATACACAGTAGCGTGGTTGTAATTCCACTTGTTCTTGAGTAAGAGAGAAGCCTGGATCACAACATTACTCATCACCCACAGGGCAAAATTCCTCACTAGGATGTCGAGGAGCTGCTATGGACTTGCTAGGGCTTGGGGACACAGAAGCTGAAACAACCACTGACCGGGCGGCTTCTTTCAGACTGTGCTTTGTGGGCGGAGGGGTCTTCATGCATTCTGGAATCATCTGTGGGCGTTACACTGACTAGCAAGAAAATACCTCATAATATATAAAGAACATTAATTTAACACCCTAAATATGAGGTGGATACTGGGGGTGGAAGTAATCAAGATTTTACTGCCAGAAACCTTGTGAAAACAATATTTAGCAATTCAAGTAATTTTGTGCCACTTTCTACTTAATGCTCAAGGGAACTCCAGGGCTGGCAGTCAGTAATTACTTCTGCACAGAAACAGTTTGACACACACTGCTAGAATTTTTAAGAGAGTTAAAAGGAACTGTGATGGTTCCATGACAAAGCTGCTTAAAGCATGTACCTCTGAAAGAAGGCAAACAGCATATTAAAAAAAACAACAACCTCTTCAGTTCCTTATCAGTATTAGATGTGAAAAAGTGTGCAATTCCAAAAGCTCAGACAGACAGATGTTACCTGGTGCTAGATCTTGTAACTTGCAGTCTTTTACAATTTCATACATGAAAACATCACGCTGTGTTCTGCTCAGAGTCTGGGAGGTGAATGAATATAAACTTTGCCACCTTTCTTTGTAAAAAAGACTCAGACTTACATGAACCTTTGTATTAGCATTAGGGATAACAGAATAAATCTGAAGTCCTGTGATAAATGTCTCTATGTGAAGATATCACAGAAAAATGGGATCTGATACCTCCTTCTGTAGAATAGTTCTATTACAGAAAGAATAAAATTGTTGTTTCTGTACATGTCAAACACCTACACAAGCCTATTTTATATAAACTTCTCATACAGAGAATATAGAGTTATATAAAAAGCAATAGCAGAACAGACTGCTCATATGTATAATACAGCAGATTTTCCCTCTGTTTTTAATGTCTGTATAGCTCATGTATCTTGAACAGATGTTGTGACCTTTTTTCCGCACTGCTGCTTTCTGTTATAACCAACTAGCAAGATTTAAAATGACCGCTGAATTTTCTGCTGCATATGACACAGGAACTATTTTTAATACTGCCAGTCTTTTGCATGATTCATGTTAATCAAATTAATTATCATGTAGAGGGTTCTTGTTTTTTACCTGAAACTGTGTGATCCTTTGGGTCTCTCAGTAGTTTGAGCCTTGCATGAGGGAATATGTACTGCAGGGGCTTCCCATTTATCTGAGGAACACAAATATGCATGTCATAAAAAGATAAAACAACTTCAATTGTTTCCATAATTTTAGACAGTTGAAACAGAAACAAGCAAACACACTTATTTCACCCTGGGAAATATCACCACTTCACAATTCAAACACCCCCCCAAGCTTCAAGACATTTGTCAGACTGAAAAATCCTTCTGCAGGGGAATGAATATTTGCTTCCATAAGGCTAAATTCATTTTGAATATGGCTTTAGTTCTGATTTTTATTTTCTAATGATTAGAAGGTACGCAGCCTTCTGTAGCTTCTCTTAATGTTAATCCTTTGCTGAAGCAATGTTCAAGAGAATAATTAAATTAAACATAATTCCTGTAATTGTTATAAAATCCTATTCATACAGACCTAAACAAAATGATGGTTGAATGTGTAAACATCCACAAGTTACTGCTTTAGTTTCAACAAAGCCACATAATCCAATGTACCTCGTGACATCAAATTTGAAAAGCCTTTTGAAAGAGCCTACCCAAAACTTTCAGGACTACATCTTATATGAAAATGTGCTGATACTGGGAAGTGTCAAAACTGAAAGAAATGCATGTCTACAATGCCCGCTAAAGAGCCGGGTTTCCAGCTGGGATGATCGCACCTGCCGCGGGACACAGGCACACAGGAGGGACCGTGAGCAGGAACTAAACCTAAGCCAGAGACAACCATCATCAGCTTGCACCAAAATGCCTTTGCAGAAAGAGTATTAATCGCAAAACTTCCACACCTGACACTATCACACAGCCTCTTTGCCTGCAGCTTTTGTCTTTGTGAAGCCAAGCAGAGTCCAAGACCTCTTTGGCTCTGCTCCGTTGGTGCTGAGCCTGAGCATTGCCTGGACTGAGAGGAGACACACGAGTGTCTATGATTGCTCCAGGCTGAGGGTTTGGGATAGGGCTTGGGGGGGCAGATTCAAGGAGCCAATTGGACATGAATTTATTACTATTATTTATATTTAAGTTGCATTTGAAATCGTTAAGCTCCTTCTGAACTAAGCAATTCAAAGCCAGTTTCTGTTGTGGAGAGTTTGTGATGCTAATCGATAGCACACGTAAAGGACAGGAGGGAAACAGAGACGTCAAGGGCCTCAGCGCAAACCCACAGTGAGAATAAGAATCTATACATCTTTTGTCATAATTTAGTTTCTTATCCAGTAGATGACACTGCATCTAGAAGGCTGAAATCTTCATGCTACACACTGAAAGTAGTATTGATTGTAATTAATTTCAGACATAAAGATGGATTTGGTAGCAGACAAGTACTCCAGAATAAATCAGAACATGAGATCAGGTAGAGTTTAGGTCTTAACATGGAATTTTGCCAGTATGTAGTCTACTACTGCCAGAAGTATATGAAATTCTATGAGACTTCCATAATTATAAATAGATAGGAACATTGTTATGTTTTTAATTATATTATCAGACATTCAGCAAGTGTAATTAAACAGTAAAAATAATGTATTTGTCACATGTAACTTACATAAAATTGTAAAAAAATCAGAAAAAATGTGTCTAGTTTTATTTTTAGTTAAGTAAAAAAAAAGAATACAAAATAAAGCAATTTAAGAGAAGCAGTATTAACACATTTGAACAAATACTTAGCTAGGATCAATTTTGGTGGGAGCAATTCAATTTAACTGGGGAACACTGCAGCTTATAAACTCAAATTCACTTTTTAAAAAAATTACTCTATCTTATCTTTCTTTAGCAACACTGGATTTTTTCTTTAACAAATAATAATCCAAGACTATTCAATGTCATATTGTACATGATTTTCTTAGAGATATATAGACCATGTCCTACTTTAGTCTATTACTTATTTGTTACTTTCACTTACAGAATTTTATGGTAAGTATAAATCTTGGTGATTCATATCATCATGAATAAAATCATTAAAGTTTTTGAGCATATTGTATTTTACTGTTGGTAGGAATCAGTAGTTAAATTGAATATGTCATTAGGCATTTACCTTCAAAACAGTATTTGTCTGAAAGTGGCAGAATAAATAGGAAAAAACAGTGCTTGCTGTAAACAGATAATAGAATGAACAGTTACATTGTTTTTGATGATTTTACTTTAACCAGTAATGCCTATATCCATCTGAGATCTATTAGTGCATTTGAAACCCTGTAGAACACAAATTATTTTGTGTTTCCAGTTGTTCACATCTTCTAATTTTCACTAAAGGTGATTTCCCTTCACCTGAATATATGCCACGGGGTCCTTCTAGCTGACTGTTTCAGCATTAACTCTTGTGAAGACAGAGGGACCCCAGCGAAGTCACACGATCACAGCAGTGTAAATCTGAGCTACGGCGCAGATAGGACATCCCTTGGCTTCAGGAATGGAGGATGTGTAAGTCCCCAAGCTCAGATTTAGGTCACAGGGCAAATAGTGACTTGATCCCACTTAGTTGCTACAAAAACCACAGATTCCTGCCATCTGACTTTGCCATTGAGATCCTTTGCTCACCTTTCTGGGAGCATTCAGTACACTCAAGTAATAATTCTTGCAGTTCAGCTCTGGCAAAGTCATCCTCTTATGATCACAGACACATTTTGACTCTCCAGTGGATATTCCCTCCTGTTGTGCACTTTGAGCTGACAGGGAGCTCAGGTCACATTTTTTCTGTACATTACTCAGTGGGCCCTTGGGGTTTGCATCCCAGTGAGTTAAATGAAAACTGGACTGCAAAGCGTTTCCTCCAGGGATTTAAGTTCTCATCATGTGTTTCATGTTATTAGTCAGCTCAACCCCCCCAAAAAATTAGAATGAATGGCAAATAAATGTGCTGAGATTTTCCAACACTGTTGCAGAAAATCAGTTTAAATATCCACTTTATTATCCTTTTGTTGTTGTTACACATTTTGTCTGATAAATAATCTCTACAGAAACCCTATGTAAGGGAATTTTATAAGGCAAAGAAGACAATTAAGAAGAATAAATTTCTTTAGTGCTGTATTAAAGCATTCCATGTATTTTAGTATTCCAGGCAAAGCCCATAGCAACAGCTATAACTTATTAACTGGTCTTTGGATGAGGTCACCAAAGCCACAGTATTAAAAATTTCTAGTTTTAAATGGTGCTGCCTGATAAAGTGAATCTCAGCGGCCATGCCTGGCTGTAGAGCTTTAGGAAACACAGTCTTCAAGGGAAATTCTACCTGAGTTAGGTATCCAGGAACAGGATAGTGGATGCTCAAGGTGATGAGTTAGATAGTATCTGCCCTAATTTCTGAATACCACAGGTACTTGCATGAGCACACAAGTCCTGTGAAAGCTGGCATGAAGAATTTCCACAGCTGAGGTAATCCTGCCCCTTTGAAACTCTACATCTCCTCTGAGCAGAGTACAAACATCAAGTTCTCTAGAAATCCTAAAGCTAGAAAGCTCTGACAGATTCCTGATGATGGAGATATTTTGCAAAAGAAGTACTGAAGAAAAACTTAACAAATACTGTGTTCCTGTTCGTTAACATATTGCAGAATGAGTGGCCTTTGCTTCTGCAATTAGATCAGTTCAGAACTCTGACTTTTGATTAAAAAGTCATTCTGTCATGCAGTGAAAATGACATTGCTGGGTGACTAAAAAATGAGCAACTGCCTGCTAAATTCCATCTTGAATTACAGTGAGGGGGTGGCTAACAATTCACTCATTAGATTAGATAGTTTAACAGCTACACTAAATTTGGAAATGTCTTATTTCTCATCATATTTTCAGAGAATCAGAAAAAACAAAATTACTTCCCCTGCAAGAGAAAGCACTTCACTATAAATTTAATGAAATCTCCTTGGGAGTTGGAAAACAATAAAAACTAAGCAGTATGGACTTACAAAACATGGAATAAAAGTTTGCAGGTAGCCTTCTGGATCTCTGTCACTTTCTTATTTTAACCCAATTGTTCACCTTATGACCCATTTTTTTCTTCATTTTTAAATATTCAAGTGCCCCTAAAAATGTATGACTTAAATGTTATTTTAAGGGAATGATACACACCCATGAACCAAGAAAAGCATATACTTTTTGAGGGCCTTTAGAAACAGATTAACACTGAAAAGGCTCTAGAGCTCTAGCCTTGTTTTTGTGCTTAGAAACTGTTGCCAAAGCAAATTGATGATGATACATTGGTATTATGACGAGTTTGAGATTTTGTTACTCATTCATCTATGATCACTGGAATTTCTGTATTTAAAACCCTGCACTGAGAAGCTACTTATCTCCTGTTAATATACTCTCTCTGTCCACCTCCTTGTCATGGTCTCTTACTCCTCTGGCACCTCCTCCTACTGTTCCTTCCCAAACTGTTTGAAATAGTCAGTTTAGTTCAGGATATACAATTATTTTTCAAAGAAAATAATAGTGAAAAGAGCCTTGATGTCAGAAGATTTAAAGAAGCTGCAGGTCAACTGATAGCGACTAAACAAACTGTTGAGGTCAACAGGGATCAGGGAGAATCTGCAATAGATTATGTATTGGATGGGTTTAAACCATGTTTACCCTCTTCTGGTAAGCATTTCAGAATCACTATATTGGGAAAGCTCTTTTAAGATATTAAACTGCACTGTAATTTAATGTGAAATAGGAATACTATGTAGCCCTGCAGAAGTTGCTATAGAAACACATATATTTTAATATTAATAATACAGTATGTGAGTTTAATCTGCTAGGTTATAAGAAATCCATGGAAACCTAGAAATTCAGGGTTGCCATTCTGCTTCATTCTTGCTTCAAAAGCCCAGTTTTGGTTTATTTATTACGTTTAATTGTATAAGCTCTGTGGGACATATGAGTTCTGATTTCTACTAGTAAGGAAATTGATGTTTCAGGCATGTGAAACAAAATCTTCTGGAAAACAAATGTTTTGGTGGTCAGTAAAATATTCACATTTTTTTATAAAGAAGAAAATACAAATGGAAAATTTACAGTGGCTAAGTGTATGTGGAAACTTTGGCTGATCCATCACAAGCAGATTAGTGCTACTGATGCAAATATTCCCTTTTGTGGCTGGTTTGCACTCAGTACTGGATATTACAGGAGTTGCATTGGCTGAATTCCTTTGCTAACTAGGAAACTGCCATCTTAAACTATTTGAGGAAAGTCTCTGCAATAAAGGAAGCTCTGGGTGAAGGTGGACCTATTCAAATGTTCAGGATGAAGAACAATGTGCCATTTTTGTCTCCACAGTGCATTATGCTTGGACACTACAGCTCTCTGTGCAGAACTGAGTTGTGGATATAGGAGACATAGAGCATGGGACAATGAAATCAGGAACTTTTTTGTTACAGAAAACACAGGACTGAAAAAACCTTTATGCCTCAGCACACTCTTTGACCTGAAAAGTGTTTATTTTTCTTAATAGCTTTAAAATATAAAATGAATGCTAATAATAGAGATGTTGATATTGATTTACTTGCTTCTACTGCTACGTGTTATACTTTCAGAATTCAAGGTGGAGCTAATGAAAGTTTTAAAAATGGCTCTGACCCTTTTTATCTTATGTTAAAGTAATTTAATTTCTGTATGTGTCTTAAAATATATATTTTTTTAAGTTATCATCACAAACAAATGTTCACAGAAAAAAATTAAAATACACAATGTCTGAGCAATATTTAGATAAGGGAGATGATGAAGAATCGGTGAGAACGGACATTTCTCCCTTCTGCAGACACACTGACACTGTTTTACACCAGGGGGTGAATGACAGTAGCTAACCTGGATGGAAACAGATGAAGAGGGAACTGTTGTAAAGCTTCTCCTTCCACACCACTTTTGTTTTGCAGAGGCTTTACACAGCACCACACAGAATTATTTAGAACATGTTCACTCTCCAGTTTCCATCCCAGATTTTATAAAACCTTACAAGATGCCTTTGAGAATATTTTAAATGCAGTACCTCTATTTCCATATAAACTTGGGGACATCACTACAACTTCAAGGAGAAAAACAAAAAAGTATTTTCCTTCTGAACATAATCCAAGAAAAGAAGAATTCTCAGTCCCCTAAAACTTCCTCCTAAAAAGTCTGATCAAGTCTTTCAACTGGTCCTAGCATAGTGCTATGTATATGAGAGAAAAAGAAACAAACAAACAACAAAAATTGGAGCTTTGTGACTAGTAACTTGCCCTGCAGCTGTTTCTCAGGGCAAAAGGTCTGGGGTGCTAAAAGTAAAATACATCTTACTGACCATGTCCATGTCACAGAGCTCAGGATAACAGTAACCTTCCTCTTGGGAAAGCCTAATTTTCAACGCAAATTTTTCATTTTACATCATGAGGCTGTAGTGGCCAAATACGATCATGTATGCATAGGAAAATGAATGCTTCACGTGAGGATTAAAGTGCTCAGATAGACAGTTTTTTATCTGTTACTGGTGAAACTAAGAGTTGTGAAGACTAAAAGTTCCTTTATCCTGCAGTAAGATTGGTTCATGTAGAGTTCTTTAAATAGATTCCTGTAAGACCTGTATCTTGTATAACCCCTTTCTTAAAAAGAAATGGGTAGGCTCAGTACAACATAGGCTTTGTAAATTTCAATATATGCTAGAGATAGAAAGAGAGGTAAAAATAAAAATAAATGACAGCTTGTAAGATATTTGAATGCTCACTTCATAAAATCTACATCCTTACTTCATAAAACCTACATTCTATTGTCAAATGTCAGTGAAAATGCTCACCAGCAAAAACATTTTGAAGGCTGCATGATAGCAGGATATTCCTGTTTGTATATTATCTGAGGGGTTAACATGAACAATATAAGCTATTAAGTACCACAACGGGGCCATACAATACCTTCTCTTGCATCCATTGCATCTCATGGAAAACAGAGTATAATCTCAATCAATCAGTAAAAACGATAACTAAAACAATCAAGTGAAGACCTTAAAGGTTTGAAATATATAAACTTCTTTAATACAAACAGGATATGGGATCACATACTAAGGTGAACTAGATTTCAAAGTTGGCAAGCTTGAAAAGCAGAATATGGTATATTTTGTTCTTGCTATAATGAATGAAATATTCTAATTATTATATTGATAAAGTCTTGCTGATTTATTCAGTAATTGATCACATACTGATGGGATTATACTGACCAACTAAAAGTAGAAACAACTGTCAACAGGATAAAGCAACTCTTTTCCTTAAACTACTAAAAGAAGGGGCTTGGCTTTGGATGGCATAAAGCTGATGAGGCAAAATAGGATTGTTTAACTTTTTGTAATTTTTATTTTTAATATGAATACCTAATCTATAGATAGTTTTGGTTAGCAGACTAACTCCTTTCAGATATGTTTCAAAATTCAAAAGATAACCTGCAAAATTAGTACTGAATTGCAGATGAATGTTCCTCTAATTTCATCCTCAAGTACTGATGACAAATCCAGGTTCAACAGCACTGCAGCTGAATGTAGGTGGAATTTGATTAATCCTATAGTCCCTGTGCTACTGGCCAGTGTGATTAAAATGTCAAACATTTGTAAAACTGGAGACAGATCTTACTTGACAGCTTACTTGATCTTGGTGTTGACTTGGTGGTCGAGAGTGGGACAACTTCTCTGGCAGCCTTCTGTCGAGGCCATGTCCATTCTCCAAACGAGATTCCCTGGGCTTGTCAAACCAATCTGTTTCTTCACGACGGAGATGATAGGCTTTGAAAACCAAGGACAGGTCAAATGTTCTGATCCAGTGCTGGGCAAAGGGCAATAATGTGCATTGTGCATAGCAAACATGCATAGTGGTTACTAATTGGCCATGCAGCTAAAGCAGAGTTACAGGTGAGACTTGAGGCATTGAACTCAAGCATAATTTAGCCATAAGTGATAGAAAAAAATGGGAAGATTCTTTTTATGTCAAAACTATGGATATTAGATACCAGAAGGAACCCACTGCTGAGTGCTCTAGCCATTTCCTTCCTTCTGGCAGCTCAGAAAAACACTACAGATTTCATATATTTCTAAAATGTTTGATGAAAAAAAAAATAGTCAAATTAGTTACTTTGCAGTGGGTTAAATAAAAACAAAACAAAACAAAACAAAAGCAAAACCTAAAAAAAACCAGTCTCTATTAATTCCCAAACTTCTGAACTGAATATTTTATGAAGTACTTTGGAAATAATCTAGAACTACTTATAAGAAAACTGAGACTCCTTTATGGAATCAATATAATCTCAAATCAAAGAAGATATGAAGCAAACTGTGCTCTTTGTGATACTAAGCAGAAATAATCCAAGTGTTCTTATTTTGAATTCCATCCCCCGAATTTGCAGTACGAAACTTTGTGCTGGGAAAGTTAGCCAGAATGTTCTTTCTGCAACAATTCTGTAAGACTAATGTTCTTATATTTTCAACAATTTTAAACTTGTATAAAATCTATTGTATTAGGCACTCTTTTGGGATCAAATAACACTGCTGCATTTAAATGAGTTTTGAAATTACACGTATTTATGCCTATTCACTATTGGGTCAACTGACATAAGTCTCACTCCATTGGGATCAGAATCAGCTGCCATGTATTTTATATTTCCACTATACAAAACAGAGATTTTCATCTATGTTGCCTATCACTGTAAACCAAAGCAACGTGTAGCTAATTAGAATGTAATGCAAGTTTGATTGCTATGATTTAATAAGCAAATTATATTTGGAATTCAAAGAAAGGCAATATTTGCTTCAGCAAAACCACCAGAAATTGCAAACCTTAAATAAGGTCAGTTGTTGCTATAGTAACAACAGTGAATGCAATTGTTCCATGATGCAGAAGAGAATTTAAAATGAAAAATGGTAGTGTGCATAATCTTCTCTATTTAGTTGTTAAAGTTGTTAAACATAACCTAGTTCGTTTCACAAATAATTGGAAAAAAGTTTAATGGGAGGAAAAAAAAAAAGAAGTTGTATTTTTTATTAATATTTTATTTATTTTCTCCAAAAAGAGGAGTCATATATATATATGCATGTTTTTGAAAAATAAGATTTTGTATGTTGTCAAAACAACATCCTATATTCTAATAGGCCTTTGAATAATTCTTCATCATAGTTCAGATATTATGCAGTCCCTTCCTAACTGTGCACAGATTTAATATGAAATGGTTTGAAAATATTATTTATATATGAATTAAATTAAAACATTATTAAAGGTTGATGCTTGTCTGGCTGGTGATTAGTTATTGATTAATTGCTCTCAATAAACCATTATGATCTAATATGCAAATTATTTATGCATTACACATTCCTGCCAATTGACTAGTGCCTGCACGTAGCAGGGTGGTTCATAAATCATCCTGACAGACTTTTTTTATGGAAGCTTACATGAGGCGCCTAATGCATTTTTCTGATCCCAGGTACTAACACTGACTGTCACAATCTGTGTCATTAACTAAGTGAAGAAAGAATGATAATTTTTTTTTCCTTCTGTTTCAGTTGAAATAACTTTTGCTGGATTTCTTCTTTTGAAAAGTGAGCACATAGGTAGAATCCCATACTGCAGTTCAGACCACTCTACTTTTTTATCAAACTGTGATGAATGTGTGTATTTTATATGAAATTTAAAAAGTTATGTATTTATGTGTATATAGGCACACAGACACCACACTCACATGTACATACACACACAACTGGTTTTCGTGTGATTAGTCGGGATTTGTTTCAGCTGGAAACCTGAGAACAGCCAAGATGAATCACTGACAGTCTCAGAGGATACATATTTTTTTTTAAGACTAACAATATGCAGCCAGATGGTTCCACCTGCAAAAAACTGCTGGAGTCAATAAGGTCCCATGCTGTTAATAGCACACAGTTTAACTAGATGAGATTGAACATCAGGCTGTGGAGTCCAAAAAACTTAATCAGAAAACTAGTAGTGATCACTCTAAATCCCACAGATTAAAAATTACAATGGGTCGGCTGTGTTGATGTCTTGATATCTCAATTTTAAACTTCTAAACTCTATGGTAGAATTAACAAAGGCTGGATGCAACATGCCAGAATAGCTATCCAGTTTCAGGGCACTACAGAAAAAAGTACAGTCCAGAGAAAAGAAGGCCGTAATTTTCTGAAGAACTGTAATTGCTTCTTTGGAACATTTTTTTATCTTACATCCAAACTATATGAATTATTTTCATCTCAAATTACTTGCTATTAGACAGCATATTTGAAAATAATGTCATAAAGTGTTTTGATTTCTCAAGACTTTACATAAAATGGTGCAAAAATAAGCTATTTGTGAACAAACAAAACGTTGATAGCAATCACAAAAATATTGCTGAAAGGGGAAGCCGTGGTATTCAGGTACATAACAATCCAATAAGGAACATGTGAATAGAGTTATAATACTTCTGAAAGAGTGTAACTATTCAGAGACTAATTTAAAACCAAAACATGTTCAACCTAAAATGTAACATGTACGACTTCTACAAATATATAACAAAAGCAAAATGCGCTGTAGTGCAGAAATCTAATTCTCTATGACCTATTTACATGAGGTTGAATTGAACCAAATAGGATTTTTTGGTCCAGGTTGTTTCTTATCAATTTTCAGGAGGAAAAGTCCTGTGACTTTCACAAAGTGACCATAGAATGACCCTTAAAAGTCACAAGTTGAATTGAGACAAGATAACATCTACTTATTTAAGAAGAATTATATGAGTTGCAACTTGGGGAGTTTCTCTTAAGTGCCTTCAGATTTAATTATAGGGCTCTGTGTGCTAATAATTTAAGAACAATGAAAACACTAAAACTTCTGAAAAAAATAAAAAGTGCTGATGATCCCAAACCTCTCCTGAAACACAGACTTCATGAGGGGGTTGTAAATATCTAAGAAATATGAAGAGAACGTACAGAACAAAACCCTTCAATATATTGTAGTATCAGGAAGGCATGAAAGATTCAGCATATATAAAAAAGCAATAATGCAATAATGAACATTGCGGTTAATATAAACCTGAAAAATAAACCATGCTACTTCATAATAATGCAGATGTGTCTTTTGAGACAATCATTGCCATTTACAGACAATATAGCGCATGCAAAGTCTCTTTTATTGTGCAGTAAATACACATAAGAAAAAGTTAAGGGAGCGCATACAGTTTTGAACATATTAGTTTCATTTTGTTTCAAACTGTCTTTATGATTTTTAAACAATTTAGAATATATTAAGTCTGAACTGACTCCAACAAAACTAATACATGATTTGCAATTATTTAGTACTCAACATCAGCTTCAACATTCCGCTGTACTTATTCAGAAGAAACATTTTTAATTGCACCGTTTATAATACATCAGAAAGGTTCCTTTCATGAACCTAAGCGGGATAAACCTTTTGTGCTTATTTGGCAGACATATTGTATGGGGTGCATATAAAACCAGCTACGCTGCATAATCCATAAATAGAAGTAAAATACTTTATGCAAGTTTATTGAAGGATGAGATTGTCTTGCACCATCCAAATGACAAATTATCTTACATCATCACAATTCAGAATGCACAGAAGTCCACACGACAGGATGCTTTCAACAAATCATATGTAGAACGTCATTTTGCAATCACGTCTATATGGTTCTAACATACAATATGTACTTAATGGACATACTATTACTATAAAATCTAAAGTGGTGCATCGGGAGATGGAATTATCAGTTCTTGGATTCTATTGTGAAATTTCATGCAAATAAAATTACCAGAGTTTTTTAGAGATTTGGGAGGTTATTTCCAAATCTCAACAAAAACTATTGCAAAGTTCAATGATTCACAGTCACTGGAGACAGCTCCACATAAAGACTGATGGTAGAGTCTGTACTGTATATGGAATATTCTACACAGTATCATTAGACATCAACAAGTGAAAAGGAAAATGCACAAGCAAACCAAAAGGAAGGCAAATCAACAATATAGTGAGCATGCTAGAGTAGCTTAACACCATCCAGAAACTGCTGTTAGGGTAAAACAAAGAAACAAACAAAATCAAATAAACCAAAACAAATAAAACCCCAAAAATGTAGATACACAGAAGATGCACCAAGGAACAGAAAAAAAGAACAAGTCTTTGAAGCATAACAAAAATCAGACACATGCATAGAAATGAGGATTTGCGTTGTGATAGTAAGATACCAGTCTGAGGCCTAATTTACCTTCACTGTCTGACATGGCATGCTGGAAGTCATCCATGATGAAGGCTATATCTCGATCATAGCCTCGAGTCCGTGACTCCTCCCTCATATGTTGCTGGACCTCAGGTAATGAATGGCTCGATCCAAACTGGTCCCTGGTATCTGCAGATATTGGTGGCAAGGGTCCAGCTGCTGCTCTTGCCATTCCCATTGGCTGGCCAACAGGACTTAGTGGGCTCTCTTCCTCTGAGTTCTGAGCTACTATCGGGATCCTTCCCCTGCTTTGGCTAATAGGTAGACTGGTGGGTTTAGTTCTTCCAGAAGGTGCTGCATGGCTAAAGGAAACATCTAAGGGTTCAGCTTCTTGGGCTTTCAGTCTTAAAGAAGAACTGGAGGAATCCCTTTTCAATGATAAATCAAGCCCATAAACTGAGGAGGGTCTAGATGAGGGCCTAGATCTACTACCACTGCTATACGACTTGTCTGCTTCATCTTGTAATGTGGATCTCATTGTTGGACCTAGTGCAGTCCCAAGGCCTGCTCCAATGGATGAAGTCAGTTGTGGCCCCATGTATTTCTGTTGGTCTGTGATGTTTTTTCTAAGGCCAAAAGTGATATCATCCTGAAGAAGCCTTGCCCTAGTAGTAATTCCCCCAAGTGTTGAAGTGCTAGAAGTCATATAGCTTGAATAGTCAGGCTCAAGGTCTCTGCTTTCTTGGATAGGTGAAAACTTTGTTAGTTTGGGGTCTATCAAAGCTTTCTTGTGTTTTGATTGCTTCTGGTAAAGGAGGGCTGCTGGGAGCTGCTTAGCAGCCTGTTTCTCAAGAGTAAGCCTACCTATGCTATATTTCTCAGATTTTGGAAAATGCCTGTAGCTGCCCTCCGCGTGGTAATACTGCGACAGGCCAGCCAGATGATCAAGACTTTCTGCACCTCTACGGAACTCTTGTTTTATCTGGTGTTTCAGAAGTTTGAGCTCATAAGGGTCTTCCATTGGGTCTTCATCAGCTTTAACATAGGAATGTAACCTAGAAGAAGTCTGCAGTGGTGCTAGGAAGTCTGACACTTCTTGTGGTCTCCTGGCCTCAGTTGTGCGAAGCAGTCGATCTGTTTTGGTCAGATCTTTCTCATGGAGGCTAAAACTGGAACCAAGTGCTCCTGTTCCTTTAGTGAGTTCTCCTATATCATCAATTAGCACATAATTTCGGGGTGTATGGTGGTGGTCTATATCTGCATAGAATGAATCTGTAGATATGCTTGATATAGGGCTGCTTGCTATGCTGTTTCTCTCATCTAGTCCTATTCTTAAGTCCAAGGTAGAGTATTTACTGCCCAGCTGGGAAACTGCATAATTATTGTCGGTTGAAACTGGTGCTATCATGAGAGGCTGATTGCGAATTACATCATAGTTTGTTGTTATCTTAGGCTCCAAATACAATGTGGTTTGTCTTGGCTTTGGCTGTATCACCATCATCTGTGATGGGAGTTGATACGATGGTTGTTGAGATGGTGGAGGTTGAGCCTGTGGAGTAAAGGACATAGTAGCTCCTGTTTGGAAAGCTGTCTGGGTCTGATAGGGTGAAACCTGCTGGTGATACAAAGGCTGCTGTTGTTGGTAATGTGATTGTTGTGTGAACTGAGTTGGTGCTTGAGTTGGCAGGGCAGGAGATGAATACTGATATTGAGCATATGGGCTTGTAGCAGGGGCAAATTGTGTTTCTGGCTGGGTTTGTGGTGGCATAAACTGGTTAAATTCTGTCTGGGGTGCAGTACGTGGTCTTTCCAAGCCGTGCTGAGTTTCTATTCTGGTTGACCTGGTATTATTAACTTCACTGTCTGACATATAATCGCGTTCTTCTGCTACTCCTTGGAGATAGGCACGCTCTCTCTTTTCTCTTTCCTTTAGTAGGGCTTCTTTCCTCCTATTAATACCCATTTCCAAGTATCTCAGCTTGGCATCTATTTCTTTTTCCTCCTCATCTAGCTCTGCTTGCTTCTTCCTAAGCTTGGCTGATTCACGTTCAACCAGATCCAATTCCCTGTCTATATCCTGAAGGATTTTGGCTCTGGCCATAGTGGTGGTCCTACAAATCCTTCTGCGTGAAACTGATCCCATAGAAGTATATGGCAACTGAGTTCCTGCTGTTGCTTCCTCTGGAGGTGGGTTGGGTAGAGTCCTCTTCACCTTCTTTTGAGTGCCTGATGGAGTTATGCTTGAAGAACCTTTTGTCTGCAACAGAAGAAACAAGACTGAATCACTATTCTGGAGCCTTGATCGCAAAGTAATCACAAGTCGTTTAAATTTTTTTCACGGTATGCCTTTATATTGTAGCCACACACTTTCTCTAATGGAGATGAAAGCTTGTGGTATCTGTGAATAAGCAGCAGAAAACGGCGTGAAAAAATGCCATCAGTCTGCTAAAGGTCAGGAAGATAAGCAATCTAATGCAAAATAAGGGTGATACTCACTAGGACTTTGTTTAGCCTAAAACTGAAAAATCTACTTGATATAACTGAAATTGAATTGACTGCAATTTAAAAGTTTTCTTTAATTTCTGAATGCTTATACATAAACATATACAGTGCATGTGTGTGTGTGAGGGGAAAAAATATATATGCCTACACATCTCCCTTTTATATAGCACCTAACAGAAAAAATATATGTATCATTACAAATGCAAATATATACATATTCATATATAAACATATGTATAACCTGTACAATCAAATAGAAGTCCCTGAGATGGACACTGAGTAAGATACTAAGCAACTATAACTTGTACTGAAATCCAGAAACCAAAGCAGGATTTCCTGGTACCAACACATTTGGTACAGCAGGTACTTCTTAGCTGATCTTGTAATTTTGCCTCACTTCTGCTGCTACATATATATTATCAGGGAAGATTTTTGTGCCTTACAAAATTGGTGAGTGCTCTCTTCAGTTCACTTCTTAAAATAAATTTGTTACAGTTCCAAACTTTAAAACTTAAAAAAAGCTAAGCAACATAAAATTATAGGAATCTGTTCAGTCTAGATTCTAGACTTCCCCATAGTTAATGGTAGAAGGGTGACTCACCCTGATGTAGGAGAACTATCTGCCTCAGGTTGATGAGTCACTTTTTGGAGGTGCCTATCTCTCTTCATCAACTCAGAAAGTAGGCAATGCAACTGGGTAGATGCAATCTAAATTGCATCCTAAATTACCAGGGTTTTTGAAGGTTCTTTTTAGTTCTGAAGTAAATTTAGGCTCCGTCAAAGTGCAGATACATTAAGAAGTGGGACTTGAATGATTTGAAATTGTATCCAATCTACCCAATAGCTTCTTACAAATTTTGTCTTAGTAAGAGATTGGCCTATACACATGTACCAAAAATAATCACCTCAGCCATAACAGAATACATCCATGTTAATGGCAAAATATGGAAACACCTTAGCAGCGTTTAACAAGGGAAGTAACAAGAATTGTAACTAACTTGACTCTTCTGTCTCTGCCACAAGCAAAGACTTTAGCAAGCATTAACTGTTATTAATTAAAAATGGAATTTCTTCTGAATTAAATACTACTTCACTCAGATAAGAAGTCAACAAGATTAATTTTAATTAGGAGTTTTAAAATCACTGTTTTCTCTGTTTATTTTATGTCATTAACAAATTGTAAAACTTTTAAAGTGTTGACAACCCTCCTTTGCTGCTCCCCTGCTACCTAACCTTAGCAAATCACAACAATCAACACATCATTTCTCATGGATTGTTAAAGAAATGGCACCTTTTCAAGTGCCATTTGAGCTCTTTTCATCCTCTTCATCTAAATTCCATCAATTTTTGCGTGTTCCAGATTTCAATAAATGCAATTTAATTTTGTTTTCAGCTTCCCGTGGCCATTTCCCAAACCCATGTTGTGCCAACAAATCAAAGAAACTAATCTTCTCTTGCTCAGTGTGTACTTATAATCAAAGACAAATTAATCATCTACAGTAGGTCTAGTTGGCTATAAATTTATATTATAAATTCAGTCCAATACCACTGTTACTTTCCCCTCCCAAACTGAAATAGCAATCACAGATGGTGAAGCAGTCACAGATGGTCACTGGTATTGGGGAAGAGCTATTAATAACACATTCATTAAAAGGTCTATAATACTTTATAGAACTATTAATTTCAGATGACAGTTCAGTTGCTCATGAATAAATCCCAATGTCATCTTATAAAGCATTTTATTGAAAAAAAAAACATATTTTTTTTTTGTATCTTTGTCTACATATAAAGAAGCTCAGGCTAACAGACACTACAGGAAGATGTACCACTTGCTTTTGACAAAGTATTGATACCTTGTAGCTCTCAGCTGCTATTCTGTCAAAAGGCAAGTCTTAATAATTTTTACTTGATATTTACATTGGTATAAGAAAAAACCAAATATGATATTGTAGCACAAGTGATAAAATGTGGTGTGTTTTTTTTTTTTCTTTCTACATATTCTTATTATTGGTTATGTTAGCATGCTACCTGGGAAGTTCATTAATAGATTTAAGGGAAGTTCAACTGCAGCATTTTGGCAGATAACTTTAAAGTAGTTGTTAAATTTAGTTTTTGCATTTCCTTTGAATTTGTTAACCAGCAAGCAAAAAATATAATCCAGGACTGATTTTCACAAAATTCTAATCTCTTCACCACAAAGAACTGGGAGTGGAAAGAAATAATTGTGCCATCCAGCCCTATCCTTGTATTTTTGGTCTCTGTAAAACATTTATAATGTTGTGCCCATTTTAGGTTTAAAGTATCCAAATGAAAGATGGTGCAGAAACCTTCATGAGTCTATTCTGGAGCCAAATCAACCAACCAACCAACCACCAAAAACAAACAAACAAACAAACAACAACAAAAAAAAACACAAAACAAAACTGTCAGGCATTTTTAGGCCTTACAATTACTGGTTAAAGGATAGGTTAGATATCAGACAGGTGATCTTAGCAAACTCTCTGACTGAATAAGCCACAAAGTTTTCTAACATATTTTTTTTTCTCACATATATTCTGATATTCTTCATTCTAACCCAATTACTTCCAGCTATCTACCTCACTAACTTTTAAAAATCATTCTATGTTTAGCAAATGATCACTATAAATGCTGACTCTAAATCTCAAGAACTAGAAGTAAATTATTCTGCTTCTTGTTTCACCAAGGCAACCTTATAAAAGTTATTACTTTATTGCTGACCCTTGTATATGGAGAGAATTTCACAGTATTCTGGGACATCTCTTCAGGATGGACGTAATGGTAATCAGATCTGCTTCTGAGGCAAAGCAAAAATAAGTCCAAAGCATGTGCTTGAGATAAATCTACAGATATGTTCTTCCTTATACTACAGATTAAAGAACTGAGGGAGAAACAGTCTTCCCCGCCCCCATTTTTTAAGCTTAACAATGTTTTGATAATCAAGACAGAAGAAGAATGGTCTCTTCAGTCTTGTACTTCAATGACAAGACTACATCACAGCAAGGAACTCAAAACACTGAGCTGAAGGTTGTGTGCAAACAGATATAGTAAAACCTTCCTTTTCTGCCTTGCCAATACACATTAGTCTTGACATGCTTATCTCCTGAATTTTAACTTTTAGAGGTCAGTTGGACAAAGCCTTGTGAATTCTGCTAAATTTTGCAATGACTTTGGAATAATTTCTTTGAGATGACCACCCTATTCCTTGTAAATCTTTGTACCTATTTTTTGTCTCCTCCAATTTGATGGCATTGCTGATGAGGTCAGCAAGACTCAGGCCCACTAAAAGAATCATTCAAGCAGTAGAAAATACTCATAGCTTCCACTGCTTTTTATCAGTTGTGAAGAGGTAGTTTACTTTGGGGGACTGAATGACTCAGGAGATCTGTGGTGAATTTCTATCTCTAAACAGTGTATTTGACTCAGTCTTTCTCCTCTTCTCAACTGAATTTGTTTGAACATTATATGGTACTGTTCTTTTACCTTTTTTTCTCTATTTGTCTAGCCATGCTTGGATATTAGCTTCATTTGCTCAAAGAACTGAGCTATCACACTTGAGCAGACAACTCTTATATACTTCTTGCATATTTTGGATTTTAGTGGCAAATATGTAACCCTCATTATTCATTGATCTTTTAACGTTTTCTCTGATCACGATGCAAAAAAACTTAACTTCGTCTGTCCTCTTTAGACTTGAAAAAATAGACACATATTTATATGTATTTTTGGTATGAGATTTTTGCAAATCTTGCAAATAATGTATAGAATAAGTGTACTTATCTGCATATGTAAAACAATTACAATTGTAATGACAGCATCCTTATTAGAGTCTGCCACTACTAGATTTTCTATGTAATAGACACAGGGATATTAGACTGCTGACAGTCTGATGCTATGAAAAAACAATGGTAAAGTGGGTCATATCTGAAGCCACTCCTCTGCTTCAATCTTGAGAAGACTCAACAGCATGGTGGAAAGCCTGCTTTACGCTCTAGAGCAGGGGCGTCAAACTCATTTTCACCAGGGGCCACATCAGCCTCACGGTTGCCTTCAAAGGGCCAAATGTAATTTTAGGACATTTGGCCCTTTGAAGGCAACCGTGAGGCTGATGTGGCCTCTGGTGAAAATGAGTTTGACGCCCCTGCTCTAGAAGAACAAAACCTTACTCTCTGCAGGGTGTCTTGAAGCATCTGATATTGACTTGCAATAGACTTGAAATGTCAGCAAAAAGTTGGCTATAGCCTGATTATCAGAAAAACAATGCAACTGATTTTTTTTGTCTTCAAACAAGGCCTATGAAATCAATAAAGCTTTCTCAGCAAACTCATCACTACCATCAGTTCGAGATGCATGCTGATGGTTTAAATGAGATTACTGGTAATAAATCATTTGCATGTAGAAAAGATGTCAGTTAGTGGAGGGACAGAAATTACTCTCTCAGTCTGAAAAAAGGTCACTTTATGTGGGGATCAATGCAGCGATGGGGTGGAAGGTGAAGCCTGTGCTGTAGCTCTGTGTATTCCATCTCTCACAACTGGGATTTTTCTTGTATCAAAAAACTCCCTGAATGCAACCTTTCCAAAACTCACAGTAAAAATTGCAATTGTAATGACGCTGTTCAACTTATAAAGGGTTGGTATGTGTTAGTCAGGATTATGGTATGTACTCTTCATTGTTAGAAATGCATCAGTAAGAACACTTAGAAATTTTGGAAATTCATTATTTTAAACATTAATTTTATTTAAAAGATTCTATGAAAACCAGTTATAATTCATTAAGGAATTTTTAGTAATTTAACAGTATTTTTCTGATTGCTTGTAAATGAAACCTAATTCCAAAACACGCTAACATAATACACGAGTATTAGTTTACTTCATCCTAAGTATGGAATACTTAACTGCATCTTCTTGTAGGATGCATACAGAGATATTGGACAGTATTTTGTAGCTTGTCCTGTGCAAAGAAGTAGTTCCTCATGTAAGTTTTTGTGGACTCTTCTGTACTCAATATCTGTTACGTGGTAACCACTGACTAGAGGGGACCAGCTTTGCTACCCCTTGGTAACAAACATTAGAGCAAGAATATTGAGGAACATCTCTCTGCTGACTGAGACTGGCATGGGGTCACATTCATGGCAAGAGCAGCCAGAGAGTGTGGAATTCCACCTCTGAAGCCAGCAGGTAGAGTGAAGCAGAAGATTTGTGCATGGTAAGGAAAAGATATTGAAATACGTATTTTTAAAAGCTAGTTTTATCAGCAGTGCTGAGAATTCAGTAATACATGCTCTGAACAAATTCTAACCATCAGTAAAACCCTTCCAGCCAACCTGTGCTGCCTTGTATTGTGTGACGTTGCTGATAATGGGAAAGGAAGATGAATTTGATGAGGTGAATTTGGCCTTGTGTACGGCAGGAAAGTACCCTGCTTCATGAGTAATATACTAGAGCTTTCCTTTAATGTTGTGAGGTTTTTTGTTTTCCTGCAAATATTTCTCTCTGGGGACTGAGATGCCAGTCAGTCTGATATTATTATTATTATTTTTTCTCTTTTTTTTTTTTTTCCACTCCTTTGGAGATTCCGTGAAGATAAATTTATCTTCTGCTAAGGCCATTACAAAATTTTTACTCTATTCCAAAACAATGAGCATTTTTCAGACGTTTTTGCTTTCATTAGTGTTAGAGTCACTCATTCCTCAGATAAGCACTTCTGTACTTTCCATCCTCTTGCTCCTTTCATTTTCTCTGTGAAATTGTTTGAAATTGCCATTTTCACTTCAAATGCAAGGGAAACAGCACAGTGCACCTCCTAACAGCTGATGTGACATGAGGTATCAAGTTCTTTCCTCAGTTAAACACATAAAAGGCCATATGCTTCTTTTGATCTTGGGGGAGAAAGGAGAAATTCAATGGAAATTTGATATGCAAACTACGGATGTGGCCCTTACGTAGTGATTTTCAAAGGGATCTAAACCTACATTTCATCTGCTTTATGTGAGTAGGCATAATAGTTGTTCTCAGGCATTTGCACAGAAGAGGTAGTTTTACACAGACTGATTTGTGATTCATTTGGAATAGGACTGACAACTTTTGCCTATAAGGTCAATGAGACAATTCCCTCCTCAATTTATACTGTTGAAAATAAGAAATAGCAGTTTAAAACAGCAGAAATTAATCAGTGGAAAAGCAGTTTGTGAGAAGAATGAAAGCCAATGTTTTAAAACTTTGACTTTAAATATTGTAACTGGAATAATACTCCATACGTGCACATTTTACTGATTTTAGACAACATACACATTATTCACAAGCTTGTGTTTTAATTTCCTCAGCTTATATCTACAAACAATATCTATATTGCTTCTTTTGGCTCACTGAAGACACAGCAGTCTCTTTACCCATTCTCTTTAATATGATTCAATAGTGTTTGTAACTTTTTTTCTTCCACAGCTTAAGCCTGGTACAAAAGGGAAACATTTCTGGCTACTTCATACAGTAACAGTATCTTCAAAACTCACCTGAAAACAACTGTTTTCTTTTTTATCTTCATTTATTTTTGCCTCTGTTATTCTTTGCTACTTGTCTTTCTAATCATACTACTTATCTTTGCAATGTGTTCTGAGACACAAGCTTTTATATGAGATTTGCTGTCTAATTATTTGAAATGCATATAGAATTACATGTATCATCTCAGTTACTTTACAATAGGGCAAAAATCTTTGACAGACTGATTCAGACAATGGACATCTGTCAAGCTAATAGAGTTGAGCACTGCATCAGCACTGAAATCTCTGTACCAAATGGGCTTAATATTTTTTCCCAGTATCCAATCTCTGGAGAAGAAAAAAAAAAAAAAAAAGGAAGAATAGGGGAAAAAAAAGGGAAGGGGGAAATGATTCTCAAGTGTTCTCAAAACAGAATAATATGGTCAGAATTTCTTCTCTGAATGACAAATATAGATTTCATACTTTACTGTAAATGGCTAGAAAACATTGCAGAAAATATATTGCTGTTATGTAGGCATTAAGTACTGATGTTTACAAGTGCTTGTCTTTATATGCTGTGAGTAAAATATGTTAAATATTCTTAAGTATTTTATTTATATATCAGTATATTAAAAACTCTAAAGGGACTTCAGGGAAAGAAAATACTATTCTCCCACTGCTGCAATACTGTGCTTTTAGTACCAACTCTGGTTTGTACTCTGAGTGCTGTTCTACTATAGCCCTAGTCCAGGATTGAAGCCTGAATCTGGTAAAGAATTCAGAATAAATACATTTGTTTGTGAATTAAAATCTTTCCTCCTTTGTAAATTACTAGTGATTTTTAAGAAGATAGTCCAATTTTTGTTTAAAAGAAACAAGGATCTAAATGAATTGATATATCTGGATGCTGCCTTCCTCATGACTCATTAAAGTTTCTGAAAATGAGGCTTCTGAGGCATATTCTGCTTTGACAACCAAAAATATTAAGAAATAAATGAAAAATCAGAGGGTAAACTATTCAGAACTCTATGTACTCCACAACAACAAGCTGGACAGGAGAAAGATTCACTATCCGGATAAACACTAATGGCAAAGCTAGAATTGCTATGAGGTAGGTGCTTAACAAGATTAAGATGAAGTCTGTAGATTTGTGGTGACTATATACTACACTACAAAATAGTATACTATACTATAACTTACATATACTATACTATAAAATAGTATACTATACTATAACATAATTAGTGTTTCTTAATTAATCTTCACTTCTTTCCCCCCTGCCCCTCTATTGTTTCACTTACAGTCTAAGAGGTGTTTTACCTAAATACAGAACTGTAGGTACTGAGAACATCTCGGCCTAACCTGTCGAAAGTTATTAAAAGTTCTATGAAGATGATGGACCACTAGATGCTTGTGCCAGGTGAAGATAAAAATATTGCTTGCACATGATGTGTCCTGTCTCCAGCACAGCCTGCTTTTGGATTTAACTAATGACACAGAACTGTACCTCAGTAATATGTTCCGATACAGAGGCGATGTGATTCTGCCATTAGTAAGTCAAACCGGTTACATTAAAGGATATTGTACCAAAGTATTAATTAATAGCTTCAGGATTAGCTGATCATGAAGCTATTTGTGGCAGTACAGAAAGACATCAGTCACCTTAATCTTGGAATGACAAAGTCCTTAGAATAAATCTTTTTGCACATAATGCAACATCCTCAGCATGGGCTCATTCACTCATTATAATTAATAATACATTGTTTCTTATCATGTAACACACAAATCATTATATGTCATTCCCCTCAGTCAGACTAATAAATTTTATTTGAAACTTGGATCTCATCCGTCAAAGATTTTACTGGATTATAAAGAGTCTTTTCCCAGTCAATGAGAACATACTTTAAATTCTCTTCCTTTGCAATCTGAGAATTCTGGGCAGAAAATACTGGTGAGAAAAATTCAGAACAGTTTATACTTATCAGTAGGATATGCATATGCTGAATTAACACCATCTGTTTTCAACTGATACCAGACTACTTTGCAAACTTTCAGCTATAATTAAAAAAAAAACAAAAAAAAAAACAACAAAAAAAACAACTCTATCTCTAAAGAGAGAAAGGAAATATTAATCTTGTTTCACAGGAAAAACAAACAAACAAAAAAGGTGTGAGAAAATCTTGGCTTTTTCTGCCTACCCTTCATTACTGACTTCCTCCAAGGAATGGCAGCTGACAGGACTCCACATGCTGTGCCACAGCCCTTGTTTATTCGCAAGAGTGCAGATTCATCTGCCCAAGCGCAGATATAATGTAGAGAGCTAATCTGAGCTAGTCCTCCAGAATACTGAACTGGAAGAAAGTGCAATTTTTCTTCAGCTCACTCCATAACCACACCTGTTTCTCTTACTGACTGTAGAAACACATGTAACACAGTTGTCACCTGTAAATATCTCAAGACTGCAGCAATTTGAATTCCTGCTTTTGGCTTCTCATGCAGGCTCTGTTTTGTAGCAGAGCTTTAATCCTTTACTCTGTGCAGGAATCTCACCACCTCTGCAGTTTTTCAGAATATGACACCTTTCCTCAGCAACCAGAGGCTTGGCTTCAGTTAGATCGTTCGGGCAGTATTTATTTTATTTTGCACCCATGATGCTTTGCTTTCCTGGTCTAAGATTAAAGGTGGCAAAGTGAGCAGAGCCCTGATTAACCACTTTCTCTAAAATGTGGTTCATGCTGAGTAACAGTGGCCATGTAACTCCTGCTGTAAGGCACAGATTAGAGAAACTCACCAAGTGTCTAACTGCTTAATTCACGTCTTTCTATAAGCATGACAGCTAAGCCTTCTCTTTGTCTTTTCTGCTTCATCCGTACTGCTGTGCACCTGCAGAATAGCCTGTATCAAATTTCCTTCCCCTTCTTTCCAAAAGTGGCTTAAAATTTACCAATGCAACGTATTCTATTGTAGAAAAATGTATGTCTTACTCTGCTTTGGTACCATGTATAGCTCTATAAGGCTTTTCAGGTTCTGTAAGGACCAATAGGCTTTCATGGTGGCAACACAGGTGTCAAAATCCCAATATTATACACTATTAAAATAGTATAGAAACAAAAAGCAGACTAGAAATGAAAGGAAGTTTGTGAAACTCTTGGTTACTGACACCTAGCTTCCAGGCTCCACTCCATTCCAACAACTCACCAGCTTTCTGGTCTGCAGCAAATTCTGCATAATCTCCTCTGCCTCAGCTGGACAAGTTGCTCTCTCCATCAGGTCAGGTTGTGAGTCCATTCCTCTCCTCTGCAGTTTCTCAGTGTCTGCCTGGAACCTCCTTCTGCCTGAAACTTTTTTGTTTCCCCTCTCCCTTCACCCTTCTTTTTCTGAACCATGAGAACTCCCGTTAAAATATGCTCATTTGCTCTCAGGGCAGGAGCAATCTCTCTCTCTCTCTCTCTCTCTCTCCAGAAGCTTCCAGCCAACCCAATCCTCGCCCTTTTTAAAAGAACGTAACTGAACCTGACAACAAACACACAGAATAGATCATCTGCCACAGATGGCTAAACTTATGAAGTGTGAAAACCACTCACAGTATGTCCAGATTTTCCATTACACATTTTCTACAGCAAAAAAGGGTACTAGCCAGACCACACAAAACGCCATATTCCTACTCTTATTCTCATATAAGAATAGCATTTCAAGTTTGATATAAACCCACCATCAAGTGACACAAGTTAAACAAAATCATATTAATCCCTCCTCCTACCCCACCCCAAATCTTCAACCACTTTTGCTAAGTTTACTTTTTTTTCTTCTTCCCGTCCCCCCCAATTTTTCTTATATATGCATTCTATAGTGTTGATATTACACCAGACTTAATCCATGGAGCTTGGAAAGAGAAGTGGCAGATGTCTCATCATTTGAGAGCATTTAAAACCACACTGGACATCAGCAGCTGCTCTTCAACAAAGAAATCCAGTCAAGGCACTCAACTCAGCCTTGATTAGCTCGACTGCGAATAAAACTGGGAGAAAGTTCTGGCTTTTAGAACACCCTCCATTTTTTCTTCTCAAGTATAAGTGGAAATAATTTTTATTCCTGATTGTTTTAGCAATTATTAAATCTGGTTTATATGACTAACACTGAAATCTAGGTTCATTTCAGAAGAGGAAGTGTTTCACTCCTGGATAAATTCAATGAGATGACAGCTTAGCAGGCAATGTGATATTTAATCCAAAGGTGCAGGGTTAGGGAAGAAAAAACCAGTAACCTTTAATTAATTTTCTTCCTACTATTTTAATAGCAATTATACTCCTTTAGAATCATGACCTTCCTTTTCCCATTTCTGCTTACTGTGACAAGCAGGACAGGAAGATAGAAATTTGGCAAGCTTACTTTTAAACACTAATGAAGATAAAAATAAAGAAAAGGCAGCAGAAAAATCAGAAGTTAATGTAAAAGATGTGCCATTTGCAGTTTCTAAACCTACACTTGTATCAAAAAAAAAAAAAAAGAAAAAAGAAAAAAAGAAACAGAACTTAAACCAACTGTGATGTTTCACGACACCACATAAAAATGAAATTTCTTATGGTTAACCTGGAATCTAGGATATACTTTCACTTTTATACTTTTCAGGCCCCTATTATTCTTGTTTCAAACCATTCTTTGTTCACTACTGCCATAGCTCAAAAGAAATAAAAAAAGTAGCGCTACTTGATTAGATGCATATGTACTATACCAATTACCCTAAACATGCAGTGCACAATGAGTTTTACTATAGAAAGACAGGAAATAAACAGTAAAAGAGCTTTAAAACATTAATGCATATTTGGGGTGCTTCTCTGTTGTTTTTATGTGTTGTTCTCACTGTTTTAAAATTTCTAGCGACACTAATGAGCCTGAAGTTGATCTTGTAAACCCAGAGTTTACAAAGAAAAGAAAATGAATGAAACCTTGAAATGTATGTAATCATTCAAGTTCGCATTCTAGACCCGTGGCAGGGTAAGGGCTGAAAAAGTTAGTTCAGACTATCCAAACCAAACATACTGAATATACTAGTGACATTTTAACTTCACAAATTATCAGGCTTTACAGCCATGTCATTCAATGTTTTGGGGTCTGTATGGGGATATAGTGGAAGACTTGGCGAGAAGGTTAGTTAAATGTAAATATGCTCAAGTGACTTGCACCTGTCTGTAGAAAAAGCACATACATCACACTAATTGTTTTAATGGCCTTGTGTGCTTGATGAGTAGAACCTCTGTGTTAGATAACATAGGCCTGTGAGAAACTCTAGGCACCTTATCACTATGTCTGAGATTCCTGCTTTGTTGTGAGAAAGAGCGGGAGGCTGCACCTGCCTGAAGCCTTGAAATACAGGCGAGCTCAGCAGGCCTAGTGATCTTCCAGCAGGGCTGAACTGACCAGCGCCTGCGTCCCTGCTGGTGTCACCTCTGCCTGGAAGCTCAGCTGCGGCTTCGGAGATCCCCCAGTAGAGAGGTAACTAAAATAAAACTTGCTCTTTGCAATGCATTTGTGGCCTCTGGCTCTTCTTGCAACGTGCCTGTGTATGTGTACACAGGGTCCAGATGGAAAGTCAAATGATTACTCTAAAAGTCTCAGAAGATCTGATGGTTACCATGGTCTATAGCAGCCTAAGGCACAGTGTATGAATTCACTTTCTTACATAAAACAAATGGCAGTATTTATGGATTGAAAGCAGAACTGCTGGGTGCAAGTGTGGTTTGTCAAAGATGTGCTCCTTGAAGACTGAAAAAGGCAGAGGTGACTAATAGTTTTTAGCTGGTGAGGATATCAGAAGAAAATGTAGTACAAATCTCCAACACAACAAAGGTTTAAGAAAACCGTACTGCACAAAACAAGAACAGTCAAGGTTTTACAGTAACAGGATAAACAAGACAAGAACACTTATTAGTTAATAGTTAGAAAACAGGAAAAATTGGCTGAGCATGAAAAGGGTTTTTCTAAACCTTCATCGCACAGTGCTACCACTGCAATTCACAATGAAGAAAGAACTTTAGCTAGGATTAAAAAAATTCAGACAGGGACGCACACTGGTATTTCCAAGGTAAGAACTACCCTGGGCTTGTTGAAAGCAGCAAGGCAAAGGATGGGAAGACAAGAAGCACAGACTTTAAGCAGCTGAAAGTCACCTTTCAGTAACAGGTCATAAGGGTATGTTTAATAGTACTGTAGAGGTGACGAATGCCTACCTGAAACACTAAATACCTGGATGCTAGACAGTGTCTGATGTACATGAATAGTTTTGGTCACCTACATAAAATCTATAGGTGGCAAAGTTTTTGTTTCAGTTTTTCTCATTTCAAGATAAATCTGATTTTGTGCAAGTCCTAAGATTATTAGCTTTAAAGAGCACCTAGATCCAAATGAAAAACTTAATAAAATTATTTGTGTTTCATATTTTGTAAATTATGAATAGTTTTGATATTTATTTAAGGCAACCAAAGCAAAATCACTGAGCTGAAATATTTTGACTCTGCATCAAAGTTAACGCTTAAAGGGTCTCAGGCTTATTAGCCATTAATTCATTTGTCTCTGAGCCAAAACTGACAAAAGGTTATTGTTTAGCATGAATCATGAACTGATATTAGAGCTTGGAAAGACCAGAATACAGATCATCTAGTCATCTTCCATGATGAAGATTTGAAGATTACTGTCATTTACTTTAATTGAGGCAGAAACCTAAATGTTTTTTACTTCATTTTCAGAAGACAGACAGTGTTTATGTTCATTGATCTTTGATAAGTCCATAAACAAAAGTAAAGAACCTCTCCAGAAGTATTACAGAACTTGTAATACTTACAGAACCAGCTGTTTGTATTTCAGCAGGAAACATGAAATCCTTTAATTCTCAGATATCTCTTCTGATATCCAAATAAACAATAATCTCTCTAGTACATACAGCAGAGAGGAGCCAGGCTGGCTGAACAGTGATGAAGATTATCTTGTCTGACGAATCATTGATGCCATTTACCTCAGCATGCATTATCTATGAGCTCTGTGTATTAGTGTGCAATTCCATATCTTGTTGTTTGAACATCAGTTTACACATAAACAGTAAGCACATTTTTCTTTATCTGCTCTGATCTCTTTCTGGAAAACACTAAATGACTTTGTAACTGACTATAGCCAACATTTTTAATCTACACTGCTTTGCTGCCACAATACCAATTCCTTCTCACAGCATTTTACAAACTTTGTATTCATCAAATATAACTACAAGGTTGTACTATAATAATAATTCCAGATATTTCAGAATTAGAAAATGGAACGCATACCAAAAATATTTTAGCTCAAAGCAACATAAGAACAACAATGTGGTTTTTTTTTAATTTTAGAACAACTAAAACTCAGGACCGAGTCAGGAGAAACCCACTGGCACAAGGGTCTCCTCCAAAAAGCAAACCTTGAGGTCTTTGTTAGACTTAACAAGAAGACTCCAAAGAGGACAGAAAAGGTGAGCCCATTATTTTCTTAGATGTTCATAGATCTAGGTCAAAACATAAGATCGGCCTGCTCCATTCAAGAAAAAAATTCTTAACATCTACGCTCATGTCATGAAGCCCCAACAGCACAGTCTTCCTATGCAGCACTTCTGAAAGGACACTGGAAAAGCACTGCACCACTTTATACATATATGGGTCATGTACATGAGGAATACACTGTCTTGTGAAAAATAATGTATTTATATGTTAGAAGTATGTGTTTTTTTGTGGATCACTCTTTAGCTCACCCCAGCAAAGGTAAGCACCCAGCTATCCAACAGATCTGGGACACATCTAGTTATTTGGAAACTGCTGTGATTGAGACTTTGGAAACATTCAATATGAGAAAATGTCTGCTGCAGACTTCATGCATGAAGTGAAAGCACAGGTTCAGGAAAAAAAAAAAAACAACAACAGTATTCTATCCCAACACTTTCCTTAAAGGACTGAATATGTTCTAAAATACAATAAAGATTTATATTTTCCATTCTGTCTTCAGATTAAAAAAAAAAAAAAAAAAAAAAAAAAAAGAAGAAGAACATTTTTAGGGATAAAAAAATGTGTTGCATTTAATAGTTAGCATTAATTGATATTTAAAAGAAATATTGTGCTAGCCTTCCAGGGGTAAGCCAAGTTCTATTACAGAGGATGATAGCTACCTTCAGAAGCTACCTCATTCTTTTCTGAAAACATCTGAATTGGTCACTGTCATGGAGAAAAAGTTGAATTAGATGGACCTTGGTCTGAAATTGTGTTGCAGATCCTACCCTTACAAAACTACACTGCAGTTGTTGAACTGCACATGAAAAAAACAAATACCTGAAAACCTTCAAGTTGTTCTTCAGTTTATTCTTTCTGTATTACCCACTCAGGATCAACTATAAAACATTCATTGCAACTTGTTTATTTCTCAGTTCTCCACTACATTTCCAAACTACATTCAAACTCTGAATATTCTTAACTGTGGGGGGAAAAAAAAAAACAAACAAACAAAAAAAACATTCCAACACATTACTTTAAAAAGGTTTTGGAGTTTTATAGTAATGATGCTATAACTTTCAGCAGAAGATTCACAAGTGATGACAATGATTTTCAGAGAGAGGATGAGAAATATACTGGTATTTTAAAGCATTTACATGTTTCTCCCCATTACATAATTACCACCTGTTCAGTGTAATGAAGTTAAAACAAATTTCATTTCCAATGCCTATGCTTGTGTTCCATCTTGTTTCCTAAAGTGTTGCTCATTCCAGTGCCCATATAACATCATGTATCAATGCAGGTAAGATACTAATAAGTTACTAGAAACTGATAAAAACAGAATCACAAATCTGATACAAAATGAGACTTCTGCAGTGTCAGCTATTCTATTACTATCTCCAGTTCAATACACACATTCAGAGCTATTCTATATAGTGAAGCCCTTGTAGGCTTTGAAGCAAATGGAGCTGATTATCATCATCTGTCACTTCCCACCATTTACTTTATTGACTGTATTGTCAATAATTCCAGAACAAGTCACACAATTGAAAATTCTTCTCTATTAATAAAAACTTCCTTTTTTTTTTTTTTTCTTTATTTTTTTGGCAAAAAAAAAAAAAATTGAGTATGATCAAAAGTAGAGGATAGGAAAAATGTGTTTCAGGAGAATCACTGTATATTATTTCAGCTTGTCAGCTGCCAGGGCCTCATTTGCACTTTCTTTCTAAAGACAGTTCACACACTATAATTTTTTTTTTCCTATTATACAAAACTCTGTTACTTTTTTCCTATGCAAACTTGAACTTCTCCAATATAAAACTCAGATTTTAAGGATATTTTCTTCTACAACATTTTCAGTGGCACTAACTTTAAATCATTGAAATGAACAGCCTTCCCCCCTGTTCCCCACACTCCATCTATTTGGGGGTTCCTTTTTTTTTTTTCTAATAATCAGAACTCATAAATTTTGTTTAAAAGGAAGTACAAAAAAGCATCTCCGTATTGGAAATAGTGGAACAACCAGTTGAGAGTAAAAAATTTATTTTAATTTCTTCAGGCATGATCCACATCTTACTGAATTAACAGAGTGTACCATTAGCTTCAGAGAATTTTGTATGAGTTATCTAGTTAATGTCTTCTACAACAGCCCCTGAAACATAAGCATAAGCCTCTACAGCTTTAAAAGTCAGTGGAAATACTCAGCTTTGAACTTAAACCATCATAATGGATCACAAAGGGTTCAGCAGCAATGCTGCTTTAAAGCAGCTACTAATAAGCCGGTAAACTGCAGCAGATAAATTTCGCTACTGAAACTACTATGTAGATTAATGGGAGAGTAAGTCTAGTACTGTTAATGTGCATTATCTCGCACAAAGTGCAAGTAACTTCTTCAGAGCCAGTTTAAATTTTTATACATAATACTACATGTGCTGGACATACATTTGTTCTCTGAGAGTCATGCCTCTTTTTCTTTTCCCACATTTAATTTCAATGTATCACCTTTTGAAGTTTCTTATTGAGCTTGACCCATTTGATGGCAGTTCTCTGTGCCTTTTTTTCTGCTAATATTCCTATCCTTGGTGGTTAAGGTGGCAATTTGGCTGACATAACACCACCAGAAACTGCTGCAAATATTAATGAGGCAAAAGATTCATGATGCCAGCAAACATGCTTGGAAGAAATTACTCAATGGTGAAAACACAGAAGAGAAATGACATGAAACAAATAGAAGGAGAAAAGAATACAATTAGCAAAGGACAGGGAGAAAGAATGGAGAGAAGGAAAAGGACAAAAAAAGCTTGAAGAAAGGAGGGAAAGGTTACACAGGCTGAACAAAATAGGAACATGTGCATATCTAGCATGGACTGGCTGCAGATGACTGGGAAACAAGAAATAGAAATGAGGTGATCATTTTCTTCTTGTTTTCTACCTTATACTTAGACTTCTACATTAAGCACACAAACAGGTAGTTATAGAAGAGAGAAAAAACTATTATCGATTTTATTATTTCCCTTTTTTCTTTAGTTATACCTTAAACATTTATCTTAAATTTTATCTGTTTTAAACCACAGATATATCTATAATTATGAAGTTAAATTGAAAAAATGTATAATCTCTTTTAACAGTCATTGCTTCCTTGTTACTTGGATATGATTATTTATAGATTATAACCAAACTTTTCTATTTCAACAGGATTTGAAAGACAGATCTTCATTTAAACATGAATTTATTTGTTTAAATACATTATAAGCAATCAATACTGAGTAGTAATGGAAAACATTAGTGTATCTTCAAGACCAAGGATCATACACCTCAGGAATCTTTGAAGAATTTGTAAACCAAATTAGAAATAGGAGTTAAAAGCATTCTGGTCCCAGAGTTACTCTTCTGCAAGCAAAGTTTTAATAAAGAAATTTGTTTTTGAATTATTTTTTAAAATATTCCAAAATCGAGGAAAATATTCCAACATTAAGATTCTAAAAATCATATTCAAAGAAATTCCTCAAAAAAAGGTATTAATGGGTGCCAACTTGAATTTGGGATGGTGCTGTAAATTAGAAGTGTTTCAGCAGTGCCCCATCACTTCCCCTTCAATTGTAGCTTCTTGTTATTTTTATATAAAACACGGAAATATTGTCACTGGATTTTGGGGATCTTTCTTTCCAGTCACAGATATCCATAACACAGGTGTGACAGAAGCATTTTCTAATCTGTCAGTTAAAAACCTAGGATACATTTATAATAGATTTTCTCTCTATGATGAAGACAGACATTGAGGTTTTACTATGTCTGAATTTATATATTACTTGTGCATTACATGCCTATAAACAGTTACTAGTTTTTATTATGAAAAGATGAATTCTCAAACCTTCAGTCTATCAAAAAAAAATCTAGAAAAAAAAAAAGGAGGAGGTTTTAGTGTAAAAAAAAAATATATATATTCCAGCAATTTCTCAAATTGCTCTAACTTAATTATGGGGTTTGAGAGCTTAATGGGGGGCATAGGATAGTGTTTCCTGAACTGTACTGTGTAATTCTTTATAATGCTGCATAGGTAGTGCTTGAGGGAACATAATTTGCCTCTGAAGTGAACCAGTACAGCAGTTCGAGTGTCACTGCACTTCAGCTAATGGGAACAGCACCACTAACTAGAAGAGCAGGACTCAGATGGGAGGGGTTCCTGTCCTCTTCCCATCCTGTTCTACATCCACTCAAAGCATTAAAAACCTTGTCTAGAGAGCCCAATGTAGCCCCAGCTAAGATGGCATGAGAAGAGTGGATTTTTTTTTTTCAAAAAAGAGAGGTGAGGCAAACCGAGCCTCTTCAACTTGGAAAAATCAGCTAATTGCTGTTTTCAGCTCTGAAATGCTGCACTACTGAAAAGACAGAATCAGACTCTTTTAAGAGATGCACAGTGAAGGACATAAGGCACAAGCTGCACAAGGGAAATTAAGCATTCTTAAGCAATGACATCCCAGAATAGGATGCCCAATGAGACAGTGAAATCTCCATCCTTGGAGACCTTCAAAATTTGACTGGACAAGTCTCTAGTCATTTGATCTAACTTTGAAATTAGCCCATCTTTGAGGTGGAGATGGGGCTACATGACCTCCATATAACCTTCCCAATATAATTTGCTGGTGATCCTTTTCTCAGTCACTGTCATGGCTGACGAGTTTTGCTAGTTAATGCTTCCAAAACGTAACAGAGGCACCAACACTGTGATGGATTTGCTGCCAAGATGCTGTGGAAGGTGTGAAAGAGTAGGGACTGCAGCATTTATTTTTATTAAATAAAAGCTTCAGTGTAGGCAAGAATGTTCCATAATTGCAGTGTTGCTAAGATCAAATGTACCATTAGTCTTGTTTGTAAAATACACTCCAGAAAAGCTATTTGCCTTTTTACTTATATTTTATATATATATATACACATACATACATACATATATATAGATGAAGTAAAAATGTTACTTTCATAACATTGTCAAAACTTTTTGTTTTCTTTGGTGATCTTTTGTTTTGGGTCAAATCATGAAGAAATGGGGGGAAAAAAAAAGAGATAAAAATGAATTCCTTTGCCTGGGTTATGGTTCTCTCAGACAGGCAATGTTCGAACAGGCTGTAAGAACATAAGGACGTGGAGCAGCCTACACTACTGCTGTCAAAAGAATGACTTTTAACATCTAAAGCAATATCTGGAGGCATTACTATAAAACTTTCTATGTTACTACATCACTGATCAAATGAGCAAAGGACAAACACATTGATTCCTTTCTGTTCTTTGTGGAGGGGCTGGATATTTTGGCTGTGGATTTTAACTTTGGTATGATAAAAGGAATATCAATGTAATATCACCATGTAAGTGATTAACCCAGACAGGAAAATTTCTGAAAAAGACACTTATTGGTTCTAACTTTAACTCAGACAAAAAGCATAATTTTACTTCATTGTTGCTCTCTTATACCATATATATGTAGCTAAAACACAACTATGAAAGAGGTTTCAGAAAACGTGCTCCAGAAACTTATGAAGTAAACAGTACTTTCAAGCTACCTTAAGATTTCCTGGGGCTTATGTTACTTTGATTTATTAATGCTATACAGCAATTGAAAATAAACACTGAGTCTGAAATTATCCTTCTCTGTATTAGGCTCAAATTTTAGGTGAGTGACTCTCATTCTGATTCACCCTGTACATCATCCTTCCTGACAATCTTTTCACCTCTGGCAAGTGCTGTCTAAATCAAGCAGTTATCCAAATTTAGAGAAACTAGGATCATTAAACTTCTCATCGCACACATACTGAGGAAATTATCAGCGTTCTGTCCTCCTTTATGTCTTCCTCCATACTAGTTACTTATTTTCAAACCCTGCCTTTACTTTCAGTTAATGGTTAGCCCATTTAACCTGGTTGATATTTATGGTCCTACAGCAGGGAAAAGGCTTGGCAGGCAGTGTAAGAGCACAGTCAGTGCTTGAGCTGGATTCAGCATTTGCAAGCAGCTTGCAAAGTGAGTAAGGTGAGATAGTAAAAGTTGTATTTTTATAGGAACCATTTAGACTGGATGAGAGAAGGTGTCAAGAGAGAGACTGGCTGGGAAACAGAAGCAGAGTTTAGCAAAGAGATCAGCGAGAAGATATGGACAGATGGAGAATGTGAACAGAAATTGAACCAAGACCTGAATTCAGTCTGTGCAAAATGCAAGAAGTTCTGGAGAAGGAGAGCCAAAAGGCAAGCTTCCTCTGTAGCCTCATATGGAGAGGAGGAATATGAAGACAGAAATTTCAGGCTCTGCATCAGTTTCACAGAGGAGCCTAAGCCATATCCTGTGACAATATTTCAGACTTACCCTTGTATTTGGAGTTTCTAAATGGCTGACTTAGGCATCACAGCACTGAGCAAACTGGCTACTGTTAATTCCCGTTCATTCTAAATGCAGAGACTGAAAGCACTTACATTATGGATCAAACTCCCTCAGCTGAACATTGCAGTAGGTAAATCACTTTTTTGAGTTTATGAAAAAGTTTACCAGTGTTCAGTCCTTCCTGGTAAGGAAACTGGAAATTATTTGGAAAAACTGAACCAAGAAGATAAGAACAAAGGAAAAACTATCTTGGTCTCTCCAGGCCAGATTTGAGAACACAATATTTTTGCCTGCTGACTATTACAGGACTCTACAGTGACCAGGTCAGGTGTGATTTTACACCACCAATATCTAACATGAAACATGATCTTTCCAATCCTTCATACCTTAACTAGGTAGCCTATGTCCTTGTGTCAGTCAAGGAAAATACTAGACCTCTAGGCTTTTGAAGAGAAATGTAAAAAGAGGAAAGCAAAATGTGAAATAAATGCCCCTTCAGCTAAAGGATAGAATAAGATAGGTGGCATTTAGGCTATTTGATTATGGATGTATTTTCTTTGTCTCAGCTTCCTATCTTTTAAACAAAGACTGTAATTTCTGAGGTCATCCAGATTATAGAAAGAACCCTATAAGGACTCAGGGGCTAGTTTACTTGAGCAGTCTGTGACAAATGCTGTATAAACACAAATTGACAGCAGTGATATGGATAATAATTTGTGAGAAGAGCCACAAAGAGTAAAGAAAGTTGTATTTTTAGAATTCAATTTTTAAAGATAATGCTATTACTTGTACTCTTCAAGATATTCTTGTCTTGGAAGAGAAATCAGTAATTTAGGCTATCTCTTTATGTTATACCCAATATTCAGATGTAAACCAGTTTCACTAAAATATATTGATTCTAAGACATTTGTGCTATTGCAGTTATAATATTGTTTTTCATATCTATTAAATAACTCAGGCCACAAATTGTGATAATCCATTTCTTGCCTCCCCTGGATGTGAACGGTGGTTAGTAGCAGTCCTAGTTACAGTAATGTTGAACACAGTGACAGACCGTTATCTTGTCCAGCTTTGGTTTTCTTCTGAGATTAACACAACCAGATCATTCAGCCTTCCAATCAATCTCTTGCTGTCTAAATCTTTTATCCTTTTTCTTTTGCTCAACTTTGAATTTTTTCAGTCCCTCTAACTCTTAAGTGGTGCTGCCCTAAACTGCATGTAGCATTATAGCTGAAGTCTCACCAGCCTCTGAGTAGGGTAGAACAATTACAACATGTATCTTACACATGGATAAGTTGTCAGCATTTCCCAAGAACTCTGCTGCCTTTCATGAAAGCACTGCATATTTTTCAATCATATTAAGTCTGAACTTTTGCTACTACACCTGAACATTTTCAGTGCTGCTTTTGCATAAACAGCTATATTTCTGGATATATCATGTCTGTATCATTACTGAATTTGATTTTGGAACAATGCTCTGAATTGCAGTTCTGGTTTTCAAAGTAATTTTGTTTCCTATATTCATCAGCAAAGCTATATGAGTGCTTTCTCCATACTCTAAATTGAATTGAATTGAATTATTAAAAAGTCAAGCCTATGACAAACTCTTATTCGACCCACTTAAAACTGCCTTCCAGTTTGGCAATGGCCAACTTGACCTAATATAGCTACTTCCAGCTGGCAGATGGAAAGTAAACTTCCATTAAAAATTAGTAAGAGTTTTAGTTTATCAATAAAAAATGTTGTGCTGGACTAAGAAACAAGTGCTGTAGAAGAGACTATTTTTATCAACATTTCATACTAAAATTTGATTTTGCAGCATCAGTATGTAAACCCATATGCCTGCACCTAGTATAATTTATAACTGTAAATAGTTATTTTTCTTAAATTATTTTTAATATGAAATCACTGTCTCAGAAAACTAAAGACTGAATAAAAGGATTCTAAAGATCAGAGTAAAGGTAAATTTAGTTCTAGTATTGACAAGGCTTATTAATTAAAAACAACAACAACCAAAAGACTGAACAAACAAATGAACGAAAAAACAAACAAATGAACAGTGTTTTCAGACCACATTGCAATTTGAAACACCAATAGCATGAGAGAAACTGGCCGGGAAAGTATTTTCAGAGATGAGAAGTAAAACTTCAGAGCTCTGGTAGACAATTTATGAAGTTTTAATACTAATGCAGTGATGATTATTTACAATACATGCCTAGCCCAAAGATTACTGCTCAGCTCATTTCTTTTTTTCTTTTTGGGATAATGTCCACCTCCACAGTTATTTTTTTTCTTCAGGTGAAAATGCAGAGTTCAAAAATTTTTAGTAACTCATATGCAAAAAATAAATTCATCCCCAGGGGCAAGTATGTCCTTGGACAAAGTATGCCCAGGTATCAAAATTTAACGGAGATGCATCTCTTTAAGTTCTAAATAATTGATTGAACAAAATAGTTATCTCAATACTGGCATATCTTGAAATGTTTCCAAAAAACAGAAACAAAAAACACAAACCAATCAAACAACAGAAACAAAAACAAAGAAACCCCCCCTACAAACAAACAAACAAACAAACAAACAACAAATCCCTCCAAACAACCAACCAAACAACAGGGAGAATTTTAAATGCACTGGTTTGTGTTAAAGTAGCATCCTAGAGGCCTCATATGCAGAGGAAAGGTAACCATTCATACAGTGGAGAATGAAGCGGCATTCAGAACATCCTTTTACTGTTCTGAATATTTCCTTGTATTTAATTATATCTGATCAAAAGTTTTGGATGTACTGTGGTACTATTTCGCTTTTTTATTTTTATTTATTAATCTTCATATAGGACATATGAGCTATCATGGGATTTTGCCAGTCTTGGATCATTTCCAAGCAACATTTTATTACATTTGGCTGATCAAGACAGTATTTTACAATCTGAAAAATAGTTTAATAAAATTATCATCAAAAGTGTTGGAATTAAAGCATGCATTTTGTGAAGAGATGACGTTCGGACTACTTTGACAGGAATTAATTTGTTTTCTCTAGTTGCTGCCCATTTTGCTGCTACAGTTTGCAGGGAGGTTTTCATTCATGCAAACTAGATTTCTTCTGGAGAAAACTAAATAGGAAGCTCCATCTTAAGTGTATCTTAAATGCGCTCAAATTCCAGTAGGGAAAACCAGTCCAAACAAATGACTGGTGCCCTTTGGACAACAATACAGTATGCTCACAGATATTTTAGCATCAGCCACTTTTATCCATTTCTGCTTTTATTACACCAAACAACTTACTAACATAGCACAGTCAGTGCTTCCTTTCTTGGGAAGATGTAATAGACATGGGTCTTCTGCTGCTTTCGGAGAATGTACATTCAATTTCTCAGTACAATATGATTTTCCTGTGCTCCAGTCACAGCTGCTCATGATAAAGTGGACAGAATACAATGCAGGAAGCCAAACTTATCAGCAAAACATGTGAAAGAAACTCACTTTTTAATTCAGTCAGGCAATTACTCCAGTAGAAATTTTATCCTCCTACTATTTATTCAGACCAGCTACAGTAATCCATGGCATGGTAGGAGATGAAAGTCTGAGGCAAAACAGAGCTGAAGTAGGCAAAAACTTGTTGGTCACTATGTGTCCCTCTGTAAATCTTCAGTGCCTGCTTGGTTCTGCTGTATACATTTATATACTGTATTTATTGTTTTAAAGCAGGGAACATGGCCTCTCTCTACACCCAAAATTGAAAGTATTCTTAAAATGAATAGCCAAGATAACCAAGACAGCTAGAAATGAGAGGAAAGGTATTATTGTACCTTTATTCTTCATTGTCTTTTATGGAAGAAAAAAATATGAGGAATGGGACTTGTGGCTGGGACGCTGGTTTTTGGGGGGTTTTTTATGTGTATATGAGAGCTGGCTTAAGAAGAAGATGGCTAAGTTGGCAGCAGGTGAGAAAAGGCCCAAGTGACAGAAAGCCTAGGCTCTTTGTCAACTCTGCCATAAATCTCATGATTTACAAAAGATTGTTAAGGCTCCTCTTTGAAAAGCAAAAGAGCAAATACCGTAATAATTTTCTGTTATTCATGAATGTCCCTTGGTTGAATAGAGAAGGTGTGAAATCAACTAATTTAAAAGTATCAGGCAAGACAGACTGACCCAGTTAAATGTGCTTTAGAAAATAACGTTTATATGATATGTTGACCAAGTGTGGGGTAGTCTTTCTGTTTGAAGATCTGACAGATGGGAAAAAGATGCCTCATTTGAGTCACACAAATGTTAAATCAAAGGATTTCAAATACAGCACAAGAAGCAGTAGCTTGAAATGTTGACAGGACTCTAAATTGTAAATAATTCAGACCATTAGGGGAAAAAGTAATCTTAAATCTAGCTAAAATCACATATTTAAAGAAGAAGATAGATATGTCTTTACTGTTTACACGGGGATAAGATTGTCTAGAATTGTTTCTAGTGAATTCCTTTGAAACACACAAAAAGTGTGTGACTTAATAATCAAGTACAAAAGGAACTCACTGGGTACATCTACATCTTCTCTGAATTGCTGACCTGAATTAAATCTCAAAATAAGATGTCCTGGCCATAGGTAATGAACCAGCCTCCCATGGAGCTGCAGGGACTCTTCAAGGATGCAGGAACATGTGTGCCTAATCAGACCTGGTGATGCAGCCTGTTGCTATGTGGGGTAACACACTGTTGGGCCAAGCCAGGTGCATGTTTCACAAACTGCATGCAAACCCTTTAAATCATGGCAATCAGCCTGCTCCCAGACTGTTCTTTAAGACTGGCGTAGGCATGGCCAAAATGAAGGACCAGTTGTTACCTATGCCTGAAGAATTTCATTAAACCACAGCCCACAGGCATAACTTGGAAGCAAAGGAAAGAAAAATAAAACAAAACTTACACTTTAAATCTAGGTTACTCTAATATCAAAGATGCCAAAGATGGTTTTTCACTCAACACCTGTTTGCACTTAAACCCAAATAGCAGCTCTTTTCGTCAGAGGTAATGGCTCATTTATACCGAAATATAAATTTTACAGAAAACAAAAGGTTCTTCCTTTTTTTCTGGACAAGTTCACAGGATTAAAATGGAAAACTAAAGTCATTGAATTAAGCCTCTTGCAGTTACAAACATGTGACCACCTATTTCTCAGACGACAAAACACTTCTGAAGATTTTACAATAAGAGCTGTAACAAAGTACCAACCCCTTTTGGCTGGAATTAGCACAAAATGAAACAACAATGTCCTGTGCTTCAACAATAGCAGAAATCTCTCACCTGAAATTCTGACATGACACTAAGAAAGAAGCTACTTGCTGAGGAAGGTAAACAGAAATACCAAACTCCAGACCAGGTAATTACCCCTACCATTTATCTCTATTCATTACCCAAGCAAAACATTCCTCACTGTCATACAAGTCTGGTGATCAGCTTAGTCCTGAATAAACAAGCAAAACATCATGGATGTCACATATGGAAGATTTTAATTCTGCTGGGAACAACCACATTCCACATTCCTTCCCCTCTCCAGTGCCCCGATGTACAGCACATCCGACACAGCAAAAGACAGCCCAAATCACTGATGTCCCAACCTTCAGTTTTAAAGTCGAAAAATTTAGAATGCCACAGAAGACAAAACACAGATTAGTGTTCCTTGTTTTCACTTTAAAAACCAGCATAAAATCACTTCTGGTCTTACTGCAGCAATAGATGAAATCCTGCAATTCTTACCTAAATAAAGAAACAATCTTTTATGATTTTGCTTGAAATCACTTACTTTTTCTACTATAGTATAAAGACTTGAATTATATTTGCCTTACAACTGCAACAACTCACATCAGATGAAAAATTTGAGGAAAGTCTCTGTTAATGCTCTTAATAAACAGATCGATAGAATTTGTTTGAAGTGTTGAAGCTTAAATGTACATTTTCTACCCTGAAGCTGACAGGCTGTTGACAGATGTGTCTTTGCATTACTTTCACTAATACAAACACTTCTGCTGAGTCTTTATGCACTGCTTAGCTGTAGATGTTATATGTGAGTGACAGTTTATGTGCAAGACCTTTTGCAATTTGCTTCAGTTTAGTTGTGGAGGCATTTTGCATCCAAAGGCAATAGGAAGACAACTTCCATCTTTGATTACACACAAGCAATTTGTACAAATGCTGAAGTTGACTGTGACTGGCATGTGACTTGATGCTGCGATGCTCTGGTGCAGAGCTATTTCTTTATTAAAGCAGACAGGTACCCACAACCTTTTGCTGCTGCTGAATGGACAAATTTCAATCTCCACTTCCAAACTCTGCAAACACTTGCCAGTGTCCTCACAGAAATCACTGCTATGGCTTTGAATCTGTGGAAAGCTACCACGCCGGGCTGCGGACAGTCTATCAAGGTCAGTACTAGAGAGCTCATTTTCCCTGGGAGCTCAAATGGCCCAAAGCTCACAAAACGGCAAAATGTGGATCTTTTCAAAGTATCAGTTCTACATAGGTGGTTTCCACAACTTTTTTTTGGGTGATAGACAGTAAATGAAAATGTAATGCAAACATATAACTTGTTAGCTGCAAATTAAATGTGCCATCACTTAAAGCAATATTATCTGCATACTTATTATTATGTGATTAGCTACCAAGTTATTTTTCAGCCTTTCCTTTACACTAAATTAGACAAAACATTGTAATAATTTCTTATAAAAGATGCATTAAAGAATAAAATTATATTTAAAGCAGGAGAGACATAATTTAATCTTCTTAGTCATAGTCTCCATAATATTTTTTTCTTGAAATGTTGTAATAAATATATTTTTCAACAGAAGAAGTACATGAATGATGAAAGTGTACTGCCTGAAGGACAAGGTATCATTTCATTGTAAAACTTTGAAAGAGACCAATTTTATTCTCACCCTTTTAGTCCCACTGATTGAATAAAGATCAACTTTTTTTGATAAACTGCTATAAAAAGAAGACTGTGAAAAATATATGTGAACACATAAACACCCTTTCCACGTGCAGTGCCTATGAATGCAGACAAAGACATAACCCTGAAACGAGAACTACTAAAAAAAGCAATGGGATAATCATCCATGCAAAAAATATTCATATACACACTCAATTTTCCTAAGGTAGTGAAAGATTAATCTTTCATTGCCATTTTATTCTTTATGTTCAGCTCTAGTAAATTCTCTTTTCCAGAGTGAGCTGCTTCACAAGTTTTTCTGCACTGAACTTCACTGTTTTGAATGACAGAACTGATCCCTTCCACCCTTCTCTTTTAATAACTAGGAGATCTCCAGCCAGGAGGCACAAATGGGTACACAGAGAATTACGGACAATGACTTTAGCTGTTGTAGGCACAATACAAACACAGATTGAAAAAAACCAGTCCCAGTGCCAAAAATATCTTAAAGTTGAGGAAACATCTTACTTTCACACTTAGCAAGATAATTCAAAAGCAACTCTGTATTTAAACTGAAGTATAACAATGATATATTGCTATAACAATGCAGCTGAAAAAATGTCAACAATATTTACACTTTGTCAATGGTGACACTGTGTGTATGCTAACTTTCAGGAAGAACTTCTGAGTGTGACAAAAGGTATAAGAAATAAATCACTGACTACTTTTTCCTGTTCTTCCAAGATGATACAGTCCTAAAACCAGGTTCTCAGTATAAACACAGACATGCTGGAGAGAACATTGTCAGTCTTGTGAAAATGAGGAGATCATTTAGAACTCATATTGCAGATCCCTCCTTCCCAACATAACTGCACTGAGTAACCATGAACCAAAACTGATATAGCAACTGCAAAATGAATTCATGACCGTATTTACAGATGCTGATGAGGTCATTACATTATGTAAACTTCACCTGAAATACTCTTTTTTTTTGTCATGTATCTCTTTTCTGCCTTTAAATTTCATGTACCTGATGCCAGTCTAAGCTAACCAAACCTCAGATACTTAATTAACAAAACTCTATCAGAAAGAGATATCATCAAAGCTGAAAGCAGCCATGGGAGGTTACAGAGCAGCTTCCTCACCATATGCCACATGACACAGTCAGTGTAGCCCACTTTACATCTATGGAAGATTTTTACTTTCCTTGCATTTGTCTACGTGCACCTTACGTTCCATAAAAATGTCCATCTCATTTATTTAGACTGTAAGTACCTTGAGACATGGGCTATTTGCTGCTTGATGGCTGCATACTAATAAGAACAATATAGCTCACTACCATTTGGGCTTAAGGCAAAATAGTAGTAAACATGTAGGTAAAAAATAAACAATGATGTATAAGCCCTTTGTTTCCATGTCTCATTAATGAATACGTGTTCAAACTCTACTATAAAGGCCTTTAAACAATCTGCTGTTCATGGAATTTATCATTTAGCATATAAAGTATACAATTCATATCAAACATACAGGTATCTGTGAAACAGGCAAACTAAATAATTTGTCCTCAGTAACAGTTTCACTGCACTGACAGTTATTTTACAACATTATACCTACTCTCCAATATCTAGTACAACCCAACACTTTCTAACTCATGAGCAATGTTCGAGATGCTGTTCCAAATTCTCTACATGAAACTTTAGTGCTTGTGTTACAGTTTCCCCCACTGTGCTAATCCTGCATTAGGGAATGATGGCTAATGCCATGACTACAGTTTTCCAAGCAGTAACAGCGCAGGAGGCATCTAATATCCACATAAATATGTGAAGCTGCAGAAACTGCTTACTTTGTGAGACTTGGAGGGTATAACTAGATAATTCTGCATTTGAAAGTCACCACAAGTTATCAAACATAGAGAAAAACCCCTCATTATTCTATTCAGCGTGTACTAATCACTCATGTGTTCACAGATAACTGAACATAAAAGGTAAAATTTGCTGAAGAACTCAAAGGGCAACTCTGCTAGAGCTCTCGCAAATAAGATACTGACCCTGCAACTGACAGACAGGAAAGGACTCGGACAAAAGGACAGCCAAGAACATGCAAAATTCTAAAAGTACTTTTTTTTAGCCAAGACTTCATCCTCTTATGTGTAAAAAGAGCAAAACAAAAAACAGACTGATTCCCCAATCAGAAATCCTACCACTCAAAGAAAAGGAATACTGTAGAAATGACAGATTTAAATCCTGATGATGCCAGCCTTACTAAAAATTGCCTTCTCTGACTCCATAAGAAACAGCCCTCAACACTTGCACAACTTCTTGATAATCCTCCTTATCCAAAACAAACAGACAAAAAATGGGTTTGTGGTATGAGACCTTTTGGTCTGGGAGACATAAAAGATGTACACATTGGGTCACAAGATTACCCACAGAATCACAAATGGCCAAGTAACCTCATGAGGGTCAAAGAGGACAGCTAACTAAAGTGATTATGAATCTAGTGTTAGCTGCCTCTCAAAAGAAGCATGCAGTAGTTTCAAGGCAAACACACTGTAGACTGTGCCACAAGAGCTGAGTGTTGTATGATTAGAAAGAAAATGCTTTTCATTTTCTGAAGACTTGGTGGTAACTGCTCAATTGGCCATTAATTGCCATGTAAAATAAAACGTGTCTTCCAAATTCTGAATTTTTTTTTTTTTTTCTTTTTTCTTTTTTTTCTGAATCATAGTAAGACTGTGGTATGGATTCCTGTAATTCCAGGCAAAGCAATGAAGTAAATAACCATTGCTTCAGATAGCAGACATTGCTTGGGACTTTTCAGCAGGTGTGCAAAAAGACTAAATACATAGGTACTGCAAATGAATGTGCTAGACTTCGTGCTGTACTGATAGCTGTAGAGTTAAATATTAAAAAAAAAAAAAAAAAAGGCAAGCAAATACTTCTTACCATGAAACCCTCAGTGTACTGAAACTGAGCTCTGGAACTGTCTTCTGCTGTGGGACTCAGGGGCTTAGGATCAGACATAGAGCGTTGCATCATCTTTGTTGCCTTTGGGCTTGATGGAGGAACCTTGGCAATGTCAGCATGCAGCATCTTCTGAGGGCTGATGTCATCAGTGATGGGTTTTTCATAGGGTACAAATGCTGACTCTATAACTTTGCTTGGTGAAACAGGTGAAATGGGTGAATAGAGAACTTTGGGAGATTTGGGAGGGGAAGGAACTACCTGCAATGTGGAGTCTGGATGAAGATGGGTTGAGTATCCTATCTCTAATGGTGTTGGGCGTTTTTTATCTTTCTGAGGAGATGAAGCTGACAGATATTGGGGACTCTGAGTATCTGACTCTGTCTCTGTTTGACATCCCAAACTTTCTCCTTTGTATGTTTTTTCTGGAGCTGAAATATGCTTTATGATTTCTACCTTAGCATCCAATCGGGCCCTGATTGAGGGTGTTCTTATTGTTCCTACAGGTTCTGTTTGTACTGAAATCTCTGCCACTGTCTGAACTGCAATACTAGATACTTTGGAGAATTGTTTAGCTTTGTCTGCCTCAGTGGTACTCTCACTGTATTTCCCTACACGAGGTTTCCTTCTAGATCTGCTAGAAAGATCCCATTCATCTTGATCTTCATCATCTGTCTGAACACTTGTATCAACACTCTTCTTAGTTCTCCGTCTCCTGTTTGTGTAACCTCTATCTGCTCCATCTTCATCATCAGTTTGCACTCCACTGTCCACTATCTTTTTGAAGCATCGTGGCTCTTCTTCCAGAGTCTCCTCAAGCTCCTCATATGGACCACGTAATTTTGGCATAGAACTTCTCTTTTTCAATTGCTTCTCCTCTCTAACATCAATATCCTTAAGAGACATCTCTGACACAGAGCTTAGGATACCAGTCCTTGGTATGTATTGGGTAATACCATCAGACTGAACTGTATACCATGCTTGGCTTTGTGGAATTTCAATACCCAGCACTCCTGAAGCCGTAGTGGTTGCATCATCAGTAGGCCAGAACTGGCCATTTTCTGTGGTTGCATACTGTCCTTCCAAAAGTGTTTGATCTGTGGTAGTTTGTGGTGAGCCAGTTCCTGAAGGTTCATAACCATACTGATATATTTGACGAATTTTTTGCTCCTCTAGCTGTTGGTGGAGCTGTTGTTGAAGTTGTTGGAATTGTTCAAGCTGCAACTGCTGCTGGGCTAATGTCTCTTGCCTCATCATAAACTGAGCTTGTCGTTCTTCCTCTTGCTGAAATAAGAGATGATGTTTCATGGATTGCAACTCCTCAAGCTTTTTTTGCACCATAAACTTTTCCTGTTCCCTAAATCTTTGAATTTCCTGACGTTCCCATTCCAGCTCTTCTGCAAAACGCTGCTGCTTTATTTTCTCAAGCTCAAGAAGTTCACGCTCCAAATCAAGCTGCTGTTGTTTGCCTTCTTCAGGGGCAATGAGAAGGGCAACCTCATCTTCAATTGCGTCTGTATAAACTTCAGATGCTGTGGTCAAAGCAGGTATCAGGTTGGTTGGCTCTGTTGTAATGGTTTCTATAGTAAGAGGTGGCAACCCTGTCTCCATATCAACGGCAGTAATTGCATCTTTTTCAGCTGCCACTGTTGTCAAGAAACTGTATGATCTTGGGAGTGGTTGATTCTGTTGTAAAGTTGATAAAGAGGGCACAGAGTCAATTGTTTGGAGAGTAGGTAAATCTCTGACAGATGTACTGAAAATAGAACCAGGTTGTGTAGTGATGGCAAATGTGGATGGGATTGGAGTCGCTACTGAAGAATAAACAACACCATTGGATGATCTTAAAACACTTCCAACACCAAACTGGGAACCCAGAGATGAAACCATTCTTGCTTGGGAATATTGTGGTGTACTGAGCCCGATGCCAGAAATCACCTGTCGAGTCTCTGGATAAGGACCAGTGGTCTTGCTTGAGTAATCCATAACCTCACCTGAAATTATAGGGCAAAGTTACAGTCCAGTCCCACAAAAGAATGCTGCTTTGCGGATTCTGAAAGTCATCTCATCCTGATGAATTAAATGGGAAGGGGAAACTGCATGCAAGTCTTCAGGTTAATGATCTACTTTAGATGTGAAGCAAACAGCATTTCTGAACATGCAGGCACATGCAGGCACCTCTGTGCAAAACACATGTAAAATGAAGAAATGGAAAACACGTGTAATCCAGAATTATTTGTCACACTGTCCAAAAGAAAACAAAACAACAGAAGGAGGGGAAAAATAATAAAAAATCATCCTGAAATGAGGTGAGGAACATCAAAATTATATTTCAAAGAAAGATCTGCTGCTGTGTCATACTGACCTGTAGTAACTCTTCCAGAAGTAAGATCTACTGCTGCATCAGTTGCCCCAACTCGATAATTAAAGCTATTCTTGCTTTTGTATGCAAACAGTCCAGCTTCCGATAAATTTGTGTCAGACATAGATGGTTTCATACCTCCCATTCCTCGGTAGCCATATGACCCTGAACGATCATACTGATAATGATCATCTCTGTAACCAAAGCGATCTTCAGGAAGTGTAGTTGGTGGCTGCTGTGCTGTACAACTCCTACCAAATGGCAATTTATAAACCATATCACAGCAGACAGCTCTTCTCCCTGCAGTCAGATCCACAGGCTTTTCATCATCTTCTATCACTGTTGTTATGATACCTGAAGTAGTTTCATCCATTGTTACTACTGTTCTGTGGGATTTCGTAGTGCTAAGGTCAACAGCTCCACTCTCTATTGGCTCCTGGGAAGTGGAGAGATCAGTCCAACCATTTGTAACACCAACGGGTGGTACAGTAACAGGCTTTGTAGTAGCCCATGTCACTGCATGTGTTGAAGTACCTAGGGATAAATTTATTGGCACTTCGTCTCTACCTGTAGAGAATGCCGGGCTGCCTGTTACTCTGTATGCAGGCTCAAAGTGTTTCGTTGTTGTTAGCTGAAGTGGCGTTGTCATCGCATGTCCCAGATCCACAAGGCTGTCTGTACTGGCAGTGTAGCTTACAGGGGCAGTGCAGGTCACTACAGTTACTGTCTCAGTGACTACAGACAGAGAAGGATCTGCAACACAGGTAGTGCTAAGATTTATTATAGATGGCTGGACAGTACTTACTGGCCGCCCACATGTATCACTTGCTGGCATTTGCCTTCTCACGTCCATGGAAACAGCAGAGAGATCCATACAGTTGTCTCTCACTTCGATATCCATCTTAGTTAAAGTGCGAAGATCTATGACATCACCCAGTGGATGGAATCTTCCATTCTCTCTATACCTGGGTTGATCTACTATATGTATTGGCTCTGGAGGTATAGTAATAGCAACACTACCTAAACCAAAACCAGGTGCTGGGCCCTTAACCACTGACACTGTGGTCTTGGTTACCTCTCGTGTTACTACTTCTGACTTTGAACTAGGTAATTTCTCAAAAGCTGATTGTGTTGTGACAGGAACAGTTTGCAAAGCACCTGAAATATACATACTTTGATCTGCCATACTTTGAATTTCCATAGTTTTCATGGATGGAGTAAAAATTGGTTGCATAGGCTGGGGAATCTGTTCTTTCGAAGGTGCTTCTAAAGGCCAGCTTGTAACAGCCTGACTAGTTATAGCCTCTGTGGGAGTTCCAGGCTCAGATGGCAAAGTGATGACAACATAAGTTTCCTGTGAGGGTTTTGTCAACCTTGGTGAAGATTTGTTAGAGTGTGGAGACAAAGGGGAAGTGGGAGACGCTATTTTGTATTCAGCTGCAGAGACCAAATTCAGAGTCATACTTGAAGTCAACGACAAACCTATTGGTTTGGGCTGTGTTTCTGATGGCTTTTGAACAGCTATTGGGAGAGGAGGAACTGCTGGTTTTGGAGCAATTGGAGGTTTAGTTACTTCAGTGGGCCTGTGACTGAAAACAAGCCCTGCTGGAATGGAGGACGGTTTGGGTGGCACAGGAGGTGGTGTTGGGGTATATGTTTTTGTGACTGGTACCACATGGTTCTTTAATACAGCTGGGGACTCAAGTGTTGGAACACTCGTGACTGCAGGTACTACTGTAGGAGCTGTTGCTGCCGGAGTCTTAATCTGTGACTTCTTTTTGGGATAAATGGCTGGCTTGGGTAAAATAGGTGGAGGTAATGGTGGTGGAGGAGGTGGTGGAGGAGGAGGAGGTGGGGGTGGAGAAGGTTGTGCAGAAGAATCCAAAGAAGAGCTTCTAAAAAGCGAGAATACTTTGGATGTTATAGCAGGAGCTGAGGAAGGCACAGAGACCATGCTGGTCTGTCTTACAACACTAGGAGTAGGTACAGAAGATGTTTCTGATGCAGGCTCTGTTACTGGTACTGATGCTATACATATAGGTGGTTGCTCAGATGTAGCACTAGTCAAATTAATTCTTGTCATATCAACACCCAATTCTTTGCGTGAATCTTCAGGATGAATTTTGACAATGCCAGCATCTAATGTACTTTTCATTTTTCTAGCTGCTTCCTTTTCTGCTTTGGAGGTATCAAAGGCAATGGTATCAGTTTCATATTGCTTGGGTTTTACAACTGCTGAAGGTGCAGTTTCAGACAAACAAACTGCAGCTTGATTCACGCTTTCCATATCAGATGATATAGATGGCTTTTTAGTGGCTTCGGCAACAGATTCATAAGGCATGCTCACTTCAGAGTACTCTTTTGTAGAAGTTAAGGGAACTTGGGCTATTATCCTGACACCTTCAGAATCTGCTAGTTTATCTACAGCATCTGCCTTATCTACATAACCTGTGGTTGCACTATCTATAGGTGATGAACTATCTGTGGTACAAACTGAAGATGTCGATGATGTTAAGGAAGCCGTATCAGAAGGTAAAACTGATGCAGCACCTTCTGATGTCTCAGAGTATGTCAACATTGATGTTTCATGAGAAATTATTTCTTGAATTTCTCTGGCATAATCTGTTAAGTATTCATCTTCAATTTCCTCTGCTGTAAAATGCTGTGTTATTTTAACATCTGGAATAGAAAGTGGTGTGCTACTGACAGGTGAAACATCTGAGATTGCTGAAGTAGTGCTTGATGTTAAAGATGCACTATCCACTGTTTCTCCAACACTAGATGCCTTTGTATCGGATGTGGGAATGGAACCTGAAGCAGGTTGTGTTGGACTGGACCCAGGCGTTAGCTGCTTTCTCTGCCTTTTCATAAGCTCTTCATAAGCAGCTTCTGCATCTAACAACTGTTTTTCCTCACTGGTGGAAGCTACTGTGCTGTCTAATACAACTATTTCATGACTTTCTGGGATAATGTAAGAACTAGACACTATATCTTCTTGAGGCAAAATAGAATGTAAAGTCTCAACACTATAGTAGTCTTTCTGTAGATCAGTAATTTTCTGTGGCTCTTCATAGATCTGTTCTGATGCTCTTATTTTTTTCTCTTTTCCTCTCTGTTGTATATATTCATTGCTCTCATCTTGTCTCATTACAAGATTAGTATCAATACTTCCATTGTAACTATCCTCTACTAAAGATTCATAAATATAATCCTCTATTAGCATTCCACCATATAATGATTCTTTTTCAAATACTTCATCTTTTTCATTTGCAATTTGAAATGGCTTGGACTTATGGGTCTTATGCATCATCTCCTCATATACCTCTTCGGCACTTTTCAATGTCTTTGGACCGCTTTCTTCTTTTGGGAGTCCAGTCGGTTGTTCATCTGTTGGTGAGTATAGAGAGACAGCAGTAGGCAATTTATAAACTTTTTGTACTTCTATTATTTTTTCTGGACTGATTTCAAATCCTTCAGGATCTGACTCAATACTAGGTGAATATTCTGAACAGGAAGATCTGTGCAGCTCTTCCATTTCTGCTGCCTGTCGTAATTCTTCTGTTGGAGATGCATCTTCAATGGGAGAAAGATTACTTGGTGGAGTCTTTGGACGCTCCCTTCTTCTCTGGGCTCTTAGTTCATCCTTGTCCTTTTTAGATTTTTTGCTAGAACTTTTTCTTTGTTGCTGTTCTAATTCACGCTGTTTCTCTTGTTCCTTTAGTAGTTCTTCCTCTTCCCGTAGTTCTTCTTCTTCTGAAGAATCTTCAATAGTTGGAAGAAGAGGACCATGTGACCGATGTCTGGATTTGCGCTGTTTGCTCTCCCCTCCCAGTTTCTTGTGACTCGGACTGCTGTCGCTGTCTTCATCAAGTGATGACACTGAAGTAGGAGATGTACCTGGTGTGAAACTAGAAGCATGTAAACTAGAAGACCCTTCTCCTCTAGATCTGTCTTCTGGTGAATCTGTAAGACTCTCCATCTCTAGCTCAGGCTCTTCATCAAAATATAAAACGCCTTTCTGTTGTTCAGATGCTTCAGAATATTTGTTTGTTATTGTACTATTTAATTCTATTGTTTTGAACCGTCGAAGGCCGCCTCCCCCAGTTACTGCAAGTTCTTCACTGTCTTGACTTTTAGTTTCTCTGTATTTTGGCTCTGGGCTTTCATCAAAAGTCTCATCATCGTCATCGTGCCATGAATGTCGCCTTCCTGCATCCTCATCATAGCTTGCACTACTTTTCCGTGCCATTCTTCTATGTTTTCCAGCTGTTCCTTTGGCTTTGCTTTTCACTTCATCTTTCTTTTGGCTATCAGTTATACTGATCTCCTTCAGTTGATTTCTTATGAATTCATCATCCTCAGAACCTGAGGCATCTTCATCAGCACTCATCTCTATAATCTGTTTTCTAATAAAGTCTTCCTCATCACCAGATCCCTGGCTGTCATCTCGTTTGTACTCATCACTGCTTGAAGAACCAACACTGGCTCTTCTTTTTCTCCTTGGGACAGGTGAGTTTTCACTTTCACTGCTGTCTTCCACAGAATCATAGCGTTGTCTTCTTGATGGTAAGTCGTCTCTCTCCTCTTGTTCTTTGTAGTCTGCTTGGGCGGAAGTGCTTCCTTTGCCACCTTCTACACTGTTTTTTTCACTTTTTTGAATAGTTTCTAAGTCTTCCTCATCTGAACTGTAAGATTCAGGAGTGACAGGCAAAGGTTTTGTTTTATGTGGATCTTTTGTCTGTTCACTGTACGTTTCATAAAGCTCTTTGCTTTTAGCAGACTTTTCATCAGAAAGTGTAGTTGCCTGAGCTTCCAAAATAGAGAGCACAGTACTTTCCAATTTAGCTAGGTCTGAGGGGCTTGGTGGACTTTCTTGTGAAACAGTGTCTTTTTTACTAGATTCTCTGAGTAAATCCTTTTCATCACTGGGGATATGACTTGGAATTTCACCAAGTGAACTTGATATCCCATCAGAAGAATATCCGGTGTCACTCAGACCTTGTGGACTTTTCTGTTGCTGAGAGCTTGATGTGTCTGATTTGTCATCCTCCTTTTCCTAAAAAAATAAATACATATGTGTGTACATATTTATATAGAAACTCTTAATGTCTCCAGGCAAGTAAACACGTTTGTTTTTTTTTTCTAAAAGATGAGTTAATGTCTCAAGGAAAAAAATATCATGCCAAGAAGAATTATATTAAACCATAAAGGCTGAACACTAATTTTATTATTCAAAGCTACTAAAATAATACAAAAAGTTCCTCAAATTTTGAGTTTTTAATTGAATTTGTGCTTTGTCTGGCTGTTCACACAGAGATCTATTTTTCAGTATAAACAAATACTGTAGTTAATTCTTTCCAGAACACTTATAAATGATAATCTATCATATGTTCACGTATGCATGGGACAAGATGTTTGGGGGTTAATTTAAATGAAGCTTTCAATTACCTGTGTTTCAAAACTGCCTACATAGTTCTACATACAAAGTAATATAGCTCATCAAATATCAGCTTGCAGTATTTTTTGGGGTCTGCTCCTTTCTTTGCCCATTTAATGATGGAGTATTGAAGCATGATGTAATGCAATTTGCAATGTCACCATATCTGCAGTTCAGTGCTGTACAAACATTTTCTGAGTACCCCATAAAGAAAAAGAAGTTTCTCAGTTAATTTGTAATGCAGGGGTAAGCTGCTGGTAGGGAAGTGTAATTGCAGGGAGGAAAGCACAACAGTCAGCTATCGATTGAAGGAAATAAGGTAACAAACAAGTCAGGATCCTTAGTCATTCTCCTGGCTTCTGGATCCCTCTACACCATTCTGAATGATAAGTACTTCTATCTCCTTCTTTAGATAACAAAAATATCAAGAATATCCTTCAGCAAGTGTTTAGTTCTTGCTGTGAAATGGTCTGTACCTAAGGAAAGTATCTCAGCATCCAGCTAACAAAACAGCTAACTCTCCAAATGACAGGTCATCTTAGCTGTCATCTTAGCTGACAATCTTACAAGAAGTCCCCACCTCCACTGGCAATTTGAGAAAAAGAATCCCAAAGCCTCCTGATTTTAGTAATATAGTGTGATCTTATTTGTTATGGCCCTCAATAATACAGGTAGGTAGTATTTATCACCTTTGCTAATCTAAGCCAATGACTTTGGAAGTACAGCAAACCATTTATTTAAAGCTTTAACATCTTCCTTGGCAATATACTGAGTTTAAAAAAAAAAAAAAAGTGGACTAAATATATTAAGAAAACTATGTCAGTGGTTAATTATAATTTAAAGTTACATTTACACTCCTGTTAAGTTGCTAGTACTTGCAAGTATTTTCAAATGTTTATTCACACTAAAGTTATATTTAATGCCTAAATATCATAAACATTACATGTGTTATTGTCATCTATTTTATTTTTAAAAATGACTCAGGTTTTCTTTATTATGGAATCTACATTTAAAGTACCTGTTCTTGCCTATAGACATACCACTGTGCACATAATCCTACATCAAAACAGTAATATAAATATCACAGTAATCTACTAGTTAATTTTTTATTAAGTAGTCTGCATTTCACTGGAGTGATTTATTATATGCTTTGCAAAATCATATACTACCTTGAATATAAACTACATCTGTTCTTACCAATATTGTACCCAATATGATAAACCCAAATATCTGATATCAGAGCAAAATCCATTGCAATTAAAAATCAAATAAGAAAACAAATATTTCCAAAGACAACCCTATTGAGAAGGTTGAGATTAATACATAAATATGGAGAAGCCTATAGTACTCAAAAAAACTTTTGGAAGTTGTCACCACTTCAACACTTCAGCACTTATTATTCTGAAAAATGTACTCTCGGGTATTCTCCAGCCCGTAATGACAGAGTTATAAATACTCTTCATGAAAGTCAGCAATGAAGCATAGCTAAAAATTTTTGGGTTTGTATGTAATATTTACATATTTGTTCCCTTCACTAACGAAGAAAGTGTTTAAGGGGAATTTACTGGTCTATGTTTAAAAAAAAAAAATACACTTTTCATTAGAACCAAAGGATTTTTCCATCCAGAAGTATGATGCCCCTCACTGGAATTTCAGCTTTGACATTTGATTGTTATTTTTTACTTTATTTCCAACATGTTCATACTTCTAAAGACATACCAAACCAAACACACTGTCATCAACTTAGATGAGCTATTAGAAAATCCATTGTTCAAGCTCAGAAGTTCTCCCAGGAGTTGATGGACAGCCTGTCTAACTAGTGAAAGGCAATCTGGCAGGTCTTGGTTCTCCACAGGGAGATGAAGCAATTCAGTGACTTGTAAAGCAGAGCCAGAAGGCATCAGCTAAACAGTTAAGCTCATAAATATGTAGATAACAACTGGTTATGGAACAGCTTTAGCTGTTCTCCTTGTAATTTGTGATGGTGCCAGTATCTGTGAGTCCAAGGTGTAGTACCTACTCAGTGACAAAAGCAGAGGAGATGGCAATGAATGTCGCTATTGCCCACCTTGCTGTTGAACCTCACTGTACACCATAACATCTCTGCTATGATTAATAGGAAATAGAATATAGGAAAGACTGCTATTGTACAGTAAGGAGATGAAAAAGATCTGCAATAAGGAAGGACTCCTTTTTTCACTAGAAATAAATGTCATGAGAAAATCCAAGTATCTTTCTAAGGCTACCAACAATATGAATATATTTTATATCATTTTTGTATGTATAGTTGTCTGCCCTGTGATATGCCATGCAAAAATTATCCTCCACATCATGCTTCAAGATCACATGCACGTAACTTAAAATAAATAAAAAATAATTTTAAAAAAATTGGTCTTCATGTTATCTTGGTTGGTTGGTTGGTTGAGTTTTTTTTTGTTTGCTTTTTTTGTGTGTGTTTTTTTTCCCTATTTCTTTCAGCCTGAGAACTAGGATATTGTCATTAGCTACATCTATTCTTAAATGACTAATAACTTATTTTCTACAGGGTTGGCCATCACATATACAAAAACATCATTGTCAAACCTGTAAACATACTGCAAACATAAGATTATTAGATGAACAGCAAAACATTGAAGAAATAATGCTGCTAAGAATCATATATATATATATATTCAATGACTCTTGGAGAATGAAAAATTTATTTTAATCAATAAGAAAAAGAACCCACTTTTTCTGGTAAAGTAGGAAGTGATCTGGTACACATTGAATTACTGGGCCATTCTGAGTAGTAGAATTACATTTTTTCTGAAAGTTTGCCTACTGTGAGTTTTTTGAGACCCAAAGATTTTAAAATGTTCTAATATTAAAGTCACATTTATTTGCAATGATGTGTGATCTCCAAATACAATTGATACTTGTGATTTTCCAAACCTCTCCATATCTTTAGGGACTTGTTGAGGTGTTGTTGTCTTTTTTTTTTTTTTTAAATGAAAAATGAGGGTAGTATTATTTACTTATCTCCTTGGAATACTACAAGAGTAAGTAATTACAATTTGCACAGATTTGGGTATAAAATGCCATCAGCAGTTCATCAAGTGCAAAAGTATCAGGTCTTCCCTTGCACCCCTATTTAAAAAGACACATATCTGAAATTTTTCATACAATTCTGTCCTGAAATACATATAAAATGCCTGCTTCGAAGCCTAAATATTGGTTCTTTTTAGCCACTGAAAAAGAACCAATATGTGATATTTAAATTGTTATCTCTTCCACATCTGTCACATGTTCTGTTGCAAAAGAACTGTATCTATCAATGTTTGGTGTACAGCACAGAGAAGATTAAAATACTTAAATAAAGGTGAAAAAAATCAGCTATTTTAATGAAGTACAAGCTAGATGAGGCACCAGCTTTATCTTTAATTCTGAACAATTTGAGCTGCTTCCTACTAGGTGCATGTTTTGTTGCTTTTTGTTGTTGTTCTTGTTTGTTTTTTGAGGTTTTTTCCTGTATGTTGGTTGGGGTTTTTTTGTTGGTTTGTTTGTTTAGTTTTGTTTTTTTCCAGGGAGCAAAAATCTACTCGTACTTTCATAACATAATAATTAGCATTCAACAAATTGTGTGTATTACCCACTTTGGCTGATAAAGTAACTTATTGGTGACTTCACATCCAGCAAATGCAAGTATTTAAGACATGTGGCCCTCTAGTACAAGCTGTCATAAAATCACCCACTTGTCTGACTTCAGAGCCCACCAAGAACCCTACCTAAAAGTACTTGTCCATATGAGATAAGCAAATGAAATACTAAAAAAACCATAAAGGTTGCATATTCTAACATACCACGTTCAGGCATCACAAAGTATTCCTCAAATGTTTCTTACACTTAAATATTGCAAAACACTGTACATTTTACCATCACAGATTATTCCCCTCTGAGATTAAGAACTATGAAAACAATCCCATTTCAAAAGGTATACTTCAAAGACCTGAGAGTCTATAGAAGCAGGTGAATAAATCAGAAGTATTGGAAAAAATTATTAAACAGGAACTGTGTCTTAGTTTAAATGCTTAACTGCTTGAGACTGAAAATCATGCAAGAAGTATTGAAAAGTTGCATGTAGAGCACAGGGTTAACTGGTGAAACTTTCACTCAATGGGACTCATTGATTCTATAATTTAGAATCATTCCGTACAGAAAATTACAATTAAGAGCAGGAAGACATAAGGGAGAGGTTCTGTCAGGATCAGATTCTAAATTGTAGCAAGGGAGGAGGCTATGAGTGAGAAAGTCACTTACTGTTTTTTCCTTTGCTGCTTCCACATGGCCAGTTCTTGGCAAAGGTGCTGTTTGAACAGGAATGTCTTCTCCCTGAGCTTTTTCAGCTTTCAAAACCAGTTCTGAAATCCCAGTTGTCAAACCTTCTTTCTTAACATCCTCTTGCTTCTTAGCTTGAAGTCCCTTATCAGGTTCTTCAGCTTCTGCTTTCTGTTCAGCAACATGGTCTTTAGTCTCAGCTGTAATTTGTTCTTTTTTGTCCTCTGGATGTGGTGTGCTCTTTGCTGGGAGCACAGGTTTTTTATCTTCTTCCAATGTGCTTAGGGGTTTCTTTTGATCTGAACTTATTGTTGCAGGAATTTTTTCTGCCGAAAGTGTCTTTGAAAGTTTCCCTTGCTGAAGTTTTGAGTCTTCTTTCTGAGTTTCCTGTTGGATTTTATCCACTGATGAAGTTTTCATTATTTTCTCACGTTGAAGCTTTGGATCTTCTTTCTGAATACCATGTTGGATTTTATCAACTGAAACTGCCTTTGACAATTTGACCTCCTGAAGTTGCTTATCTTCCTTCTGAGCTGTTGGTTGGATTTTGTCAGCTGATAGTGCCTTTGCCATTTTCATTTGTTGGAGTTTTGGGTCTTCTTTCTGAATTCCATGTAAAATTTTGTCAGCTGAGGGTGTCTTTACCAATTTTGCCTCTTGAAGTGTTATGTCTTCCTTCTGAACTCCATGTAAAATTTTATCAGCTGAGGATGTTTTTGCCAGTTTTGCCTCTTGAAATTTTACATCCTCCTTCTGAAGTCCATGCAAAATTTTATCAGATGAGGCTGTCTTTGTCAGCTTTGTTTGCTGGAGTCTTGGGTCTTCCTTCTGAGAAACACGTTGGATTTTATCAGCTGAGGGTGTCTTGACCAGTTTTCCCTGCTTAAGTTTTGCATCTTCTTTTTGAATTCCTTGTTGGAGTTTATCAGCTGACAACGTTTTTTCCAGTCTCCCCTGTTGAAGTTTTGGAACTTCCTTCTGAACGCCTGGTTCTTCTTTCAGTTTTGCTGCTGTAGGCGGTGTGGAAGTCTTCTGAGGGGAATGTGAGACAGCAGGCATAGGCTGTTTTTGAGGAGAAGCAGGTGGTTTGGATACTGGTTGTGAAGGTCCTGTTTTCGGAAGCGGCACCTTCCCCATATCCCCAAGTTGTCCTGACATTGCCCTCTGGGTCTGGCAGTTTAAGCAGAGCCATTCCTGTACCTGTGATAAAACAAACATAGGAAGTTACTTATTTGAAAACTTAACAGTAAAATCATGTGGTGTCTTGAAGTGATACAGTTGAATACTTTGAATGCTACACATATTGAAAAAATATTTTCTTGGTTTTCTGCTCTTGCAGGAAGATCCATAACACCTTTCTAACAGAAATGAAGCAGAAATGAAGTTCTAGAAAGCCAAGCAGGACAAATATGAGGTGAAAACTAACAGCAATTGCATTGCTCCAAAGTATTGATGACCTTTACGTACAAAATTTGCTTATATATTTCTAACATCTGTTTTCTAGGGCCTGTATAATCTATCAATAGTTCTCTCTAATTTTGTAAATCTGAGTAAAAGCGGACAAACTGGGACTCATGGCTCTCTGTGTTTCTCTTCAGAAGTTATCTTCCCCTCTTGAATTTGTGTATCACTGTGGAAATTTAAGATGGCCATAATCCAAAAGGACTATCACCTGTCTGCTCTCCTTACTGCTAAATCCCTCCTGCACACTGGCTCCTTTTACTTTTCTTCCCAGAAAACCAGAAAAAAATAGGACAAGCACTTATATCTGTGCAGAAGATCTTGTTGCCAGTTGCCTAGCTACCACATGAGAGGAGTAATCAGACTGTTTCCAATGGGATTTGGGTTATAGTTTCTTTAGAGTAGCAAAAGGAAATTTTAAACACAGAAAAGTGCTGGAATAAAAAGAGAACACCAAGAATCTTCTGGATACTAGAATAGCTAATGAAGCCCTACTTTGCTAGTGCAAAATTAGCTTTATTGGAGGATATGAGGCCTATGCTATATATTAAAATCTTTGCATGTTTGTTTTTAACTCCTTCTACTGTGACAATGGAAGGTCTCAGCAATTCAGTTATTTATTTGTCTGGTTTAGAGAACTTAGAGACGTACTGAATGTGAAGCACAGGAAAAACAGTGCAAAATTGTTCTATTAATAATTATATAGGTAGTACTGCTGATAATATTAGGATAGTACGGATGACTGATCAGTTATATAACACTGTGTATTTCAGAATATCCAGTGGTATATAATCAGTTGCCCAGAAGGTGAGGCATTTAGTCAGAAGAAAGAGGTATCTGGCAGAAGTGTAGAACTCCAGAAACATTCATACATTTCATATTAACAAATAACAGTAACAAACGAGGTAACACCAAAAGCAGAGACTGGAACTGCAGCTGTGCCCCTGCCAGCAAAGAATTCCCAAATAACAGGAGTGTAAGCATCAGAGTCCCTTCTCTCCTGACTCCATGAACCTGCCTTTTTCAGTGTAAAGTGGGGAGAAACATTTTTTCTACCAAGAGCACTTAGCATTTGGTGATGCCAGCACCTTGCCATTGATAGGGCATTTCCCAGAGTGATAGGGTTGGTCTTGATAGGACCACAAATGGCTTTTCAAGACAGTTAAGCAGAAATGAGGCACCTCTCTACTCATCTTGAATGATTGAGTTTAGGTGCTCAGCTCCCACATCCTAACCAAGGTATTTCTGAGCACATGAGTACTTTTTATAAAGTTTCTATGCATAGTAGGTATTTCCAGGATACTGTGACTTTTGTTACCTTCAGAAATTAAGACATTTTGAGAATAGCTGGTTTCAAACGTTTTCTGGAATGATTCTAGACACCTCTAAAGTGTGAAATCTATCTGCATGCTTCAGATCTAAATCCCATAGTTAAATGGTTCTACAATTCCCTTGGGTTTTTAAAATTGTTTTTAAAATAATTGAATCACTATTATGATGCTGCTCCTTTGTAAAATTAGCTGAAATGATAATTGGATGTGAAACGAAATATATTAAGAAAAGCTCAAGTGGGCTAATTTCATTTAAGTGCAACAATGGAGAGTCTACTTAACGTATAAAATAATTTACTTTGGCTGAAAGAAATTGTTTCAGGCACAAGAAATGCAACAATGCATTCATTATCACTCAGGTCATCTAACAATTGCCTTGTGAGTTTATTATTCTACTTTTATGGATAGTGACCAAACCAGTGAGTCCTAGTAATTGACATAAATAAATGTTTATTAAAAGTATTTGGCAATATTGTCTCAAAAAATTGAGTTTATTGACTGAATCAGCTGTCCCCAAATGTAACATAGCTCCTAATAGTTACTGTACCCTTTTCAGCTCCAAACTGAATGTGGCTCTGTATCAGACTACTAAGTATACTTTAAGTTTGTTGGTTTTGTTTTTGTTTTCTGTGAAAACAAACAAACAAAACATTAAAACATAATACTGCAGGAAAGCTTATCCTCCTCTGTAGGACTTAAAGGGCTTCAATGGCACATCATTTGTCTGGGAAGCACTAATTAAGAAATATAAATAAAAGCAACTTTTTATTTCAAGAATATGGAAAATATAAATTAGTTTTCTTGAAAATATTTGTTAGAGTGTTTTTTTCTGATTTTTTTACTATAGTTTCCTCCCTTTTTATGGGCAGCAACATTTTTTTCCTAGAAACCAATACTGGAAACAAAAAGTATGTTGTGAACTCTCTTTTATAAACTTAAAATAAAATCAATACACCAGGAAATAAAATTACCTCACAGAAAATCATGATGTTAGTATTGTCAGCAGTTTATAAGTGACTAAATATGCTAGATAATATTTAGTATAAATATACTACATAAGAAAAGATCCAGTTTCATAGTATCCTGGATTCTTTTCCCATAAATATTGTAAAGACCACTACCTAAAGCTGACTAGATAATTATGATAGATCAATTTTTATTAAATTTATCGGAGAGTCTAAAAGCTTTTAAACTCATTAAAAAGGGGGTAGGTTTTGCCTTCTCCAGTCAGCCTGACAAATACTCATTTCACAATGTAAGCAGAAATAATACCATTATTATTTGTGCTAATATAGCTTCTGTCAGCATGGGGCATGGGAATAAGACAATACTTAAATGTCATTAAGCTTCTCAGAATCTAGCCTTAACCATCTTTAATTTAATAAAAACGTAATAAAGTGGCTTCTATCATTAAATAATCCAGGGTTTAAGAGTTTGCCGAATTTCACATACATGCTATATAGATATTCTTAAAGAATATGTTACTCTCTACATTAAATGCACATGTTCTTCTCACAGTACCATTTGTTTGTGACATAATTTCCATTTATTTCCTTATAATATAAACATATCCAGCCCTGAGGGTCTCTGTGTTTGTTTCTTTTCTATACATCTACATTTGGCTCTTATTACTTCTCTAGTGCTGCTGCTTATGTAGATCCCATTTAGTAACTCTTCAGCCGCAGCCTACTCACTGCTCAGATACTTGCTCCTTCTCAGTTTCATCAAGTCTCTTCACTTCCCTCATTCACAGATTCAATTCTTTGAATTGCCTATAACTACTTCAGCAACTTTACTAATAGTATTAACTATTGAAAAAACAAAACTGCTACCCAGACACCGTTTCCTCTCAGTTTTGCTCACTATCCCTACTCAGTCTCTTTTCCCTGCAGTAAAGTCCTTCAACTCAAGAACTGAGTATTGTGGTGAGTATATAGTAGAACAAGCCTCTTAAAATGGTAAATAATAATAATTAACATGAGCAAAGGAAGGTGATTATGAGAAAATTGGCAAACTGCATCAAATCTTGTCAAGAGATGTAAGTCCCAGTTTTGCCCTCCCGCCATACTGATGTGAGTGATGCTTCTGAAATGGCCTGGAATTGTCCAGATATGACTGATTTAATGAACCTTGCCATTGTACTCTTGGACATTTGTTATATCTGTATCTGCTTACTCGTTTATTTTTTTAGTGTTGCTATACAGGCACAGCAAATACTTCTCCCAAGCTATGTGTTTCAAATTCCAATCTAAACTTTTATAATCTTGCAGATATTTGATCACAAAAGAGCCTACAAAAATCTTCTTATATCACCCCCCCTCTAGCTCATGATTCTCTGTCAGAATGGTTCTCTGTAAAATCAAATTTTGTACCATGAAGTCATATGTCTCAGTTTTAGAGCTGTCTTTTCCTCAGTTAACCTCATGCCCTGAATGCAAGTTTTTCCCTACAGCTATCTTTTCAGTTAGCGTGTCAACCCAAATTTATTAGGACTTGGGAAACGGACATCATCTTCTTTTAGCAGTCTTCACTAGATAAGTTTTCTTAGTTCCTTACAGAATTCTTCACACCCTTTGGTTCCTGAATGGGCAGTAGACATTGCCATCACAACTGATACTAGTGTGCTTTAATATTCTGAATCCATAGTTCTCTCCCTGTGTTTTCATCAATCCTTACAACCCCATATTGCTGGATAGAACAAAGTAGCTGTGGCACAATGTTCTGCTCATTCAATTTGGTAATAAGCAAACGTCTTCATGAAAAGGGCATACAGCTGACATCCATTGTGAATGTCTATTTTTCACTTGTCACGCAAGAGCTCAGGCACTTGAGTTCCTTTGCTTTTGTACCCCCAGACGACAATGTTAGATAATTTCAAGTTCAAAATAATAACTGTTTCATCTCCCTAGAAGTCAAGGATTTTTTTTTTGCAGTATGTTGATAAATTCATTACCCACTCTTGGCAAATGTTTATTGACAAACTAGAGTTTTTCTCTAGCTGAAAGTAACTCCAAGTACTCAATATACTTGTGAAGGTGAAAACAAACACTTCTTCCCATAAAACTTCTTTAAAGAATGTAAATCCTTTATGTTCATTTAGATATTAAGCAACTCTTTTGCAATAGCTAGATCTTATCTTTAACCCTTTCTAATTCTTCCTCCTCACTGTTTTCAGTAAAACAAAATCATAAAACCCACATAGGAATGAAAACCAAAAAACATTAAGAAATAAATCTCTGAAAGATTAATATCCTTCTGATTTCACCACCTAGAATAATCACATTGCAAAACAGAATCATTATCAAAAAGCATATACTACTTATAAAAAAGTGAATATATCTATGAAAAGAAAAGCACGCTTTTTCTACCTAATTATCTCATAAACAAAACAGGGGGAGAAGGAATGGAGGCAGTCACTAAAATATTTTTCTTATTACTCAAATTTGCAATCTTTTTTACTAAGCATAGATTTGAATATGTTTCTTAGAAAAAACAATAAACAGACTTTTAAAAATAAGATCTCTGGCATAAATACTAATATAAACTAGTTGTTATGAGATTCTAAGTTTTACCTTGCATATACTTTTTCTTTAATGATTTGTTTGTATTTTATACAAAAAAGAAACCCAAACACTTAATGAAATAATAGAAAAAGTAACAACATAGCCCACTCAGAGAGCAAAAGTAATTTCTTCAGATGTATCTGTCTGTGGTGTGCTATTCATCAGCATATAATTGCTCTGTACTCCTAATGTCTGTATATCTTCCTCGTTGAGTCTCTCATTGCCTGTACCAAGTGACGCATAAAGGGAAGGTAACTTTCCCACCTAGAATGGGAATGGTGGTCAGAGCATTTTTCTGAGTGTGTGAACTACAAACTCAAATCCTGCACAACTTGAGGACTCTGATCTCCAGGAGAAATATTCAAATTGCTTAATTTACATGCAAAAAAGTTACCAACACCGTTGCACAGAATGATAGAGGGATCTACGTATTCACAGCATGACCACCAAATCAGACTGTAGAGCTGGCAGGAGAAAAAAAATACAAAAAAATAAAATACAAAAAATCCCACACTCTTCCCTGTTCAAAGAGTGTTAGGCAGGAGGTAACTGCCTAAGTAGCCAGCTTGATAGAGACAGGGTCCACAGATGAGCCTCTATAGTGTCTAGAATTAGGAAAATACAGAAAGGTTTTAATAGTTACTGTGTGCTGATGGAGGTCAAAGACAGTTTTCCAGGATCATTCTCCTTAATTTATACACATAAACTTTGTCCAAAATGTAAATTAGAATCTTAAACTTATTTTTTTTAATGTTATCCCAGTTGGAGGAAGGATGTGGAAACAAATGCTTATATGCTTAGTCAGACAGCTGATTTTTGGAGAAGACATTATAAGAATATGGCTAATTTAACCTAGGAAAATGAATCCCACAAATATGATTTACATAGCAGGAAAGGTATACTGGCTGCAAACCAAATAGACATAATTTGTC